>NW_025335941.1:52073830-52710542 GCF_004798865.1 Varanus komodoensis
CTTGCACCACTCGAAAAAGCTCCGCTGGACAGCATTGTGAGGAGGCAATGGAAGCGGAAAAAAATCTCTTTTTCGCCGCCCTCACCACCACAGCATAGGCCCGATAGTGGGCTCTCAAGTGTGTTCGGTCAGATTCATCTCGTGATTTCCTCCACCTACGCTCTAGCCATCTCCCCTTTGCTGTTTAACATCTACATGAAACGCTGGGAGAGGTCATCAGGAGGTGTGGGCTGCGGAATCATCAGTACGCTGATGGTACCCAGCTCTACCTCTCATTTTCCACCAATCCAGGTGAGGCAGTGGCTGTGCTGAACCGGTGCCTGGCCAAGGTAATGGGCTGGATGAGGGCCAATAAACTGTAGCTCAATCCAGACAAGACGGAGGTCCTGTTGGTTGGTGGATCAGGCTTCGGAGAGGGTGAATTGAACCTAGTCCTGAATGGGGTTGCACTCCCTCTTAGGGACAAGGTCCGCAGCTTGGGAGTGCTCCTCGATCCAGAGCTTTCATTGAAAACTCAGGTGACAGCAGTGGTGAGGAGCACTTTCCTTCAGCTTCGGCTGATCCATCAGCTGCGCCCCTACCTGGAGTACGACTGCCTGGCGACAGTGACACACGCGTTGGTGACTTCCCGTCTTGACTTCTGTAACATGCTCTACGTGTGGCTACCCTTGAAGACGGTCCGGATACTTCAATTGGTTCAAAATAGAGCTGCCAGGCTGCTGACGGAGACTGGGCGTTATGTTCACATGACTCCAGTCCTCCATCAGCTTCACTGGCTTCCCATTGAAGTCCGGGCCCAATTCAAGGTGTTGGTGATGACTTATAAGGCCCTAAACGGCTTGGGTACTGGCTACCTGAAGGAGCGCTTACGTCCATATATGCCTGCCTGCCCGCCCCCTGAGATCTGCGGGAGAGGCCCTTCTCCGGGAACCCTCCGTGAAGGAAATTAGGAGGGTAGGTACTCGGAGGAGGGCTTTCTCTGCAATGGTGCCCAATCTATGGAATGCGCTCCCCAGAGAGGTCCACCTGGCGCCGAAAAACAAATAACGTCATTTTAACTGTTAATACTATTTATTTATTTCATTCTTCAGCCAGGGTGACTTATTTTATTTTATATTGTTAAATTGTTTTATATTTTATTGTATTATATTTTAATTGATATCTTTGTGAGCCGCCGCGAGGCTTCGGCGAATGGGGCGGCATAGAAATTTTCTAAATAAATAAAATAAATAAATTTTAAGGTGTCCTCTGTTTGAAAGACTCTCAAGAGCTAGATCTTGAGTTTGCTCATTCACCACAGCTGGACCACAGACCAAGCAGGGCATGCAGGTCACCTAGTCATAGTCTCCCACAGTATGGTGAGATCTGCCATGTTTACTTTACATGTTCAGTTTACTCTATGATTCTATGACTCAATTATTGGTTTTTATATTTGCATGTATGCATATAAATTGGCATATGCAAATATGCATATCCCTGCCCTCTTTTGTCCTCTCCTTTGGTGATGCCTCTCCTCTGGTTTGGTGGTTCATAAGCAGCCACCCTAAGGGTCCATATCAAGAGGTGGTGTCTCCTGCAAAACATCCTCAGAACTGATGTGCTATGAATAGACTGTAAGGATTGGAACCACTTCTCCAAAAATATAACATTTCAAGCTGGAGACTCTGAATCTGAAGTCGAAGAAAAGGGCAGGTCCAAATGGATAATTGAAATGGATTAAGCAAGGAGCTGCTGAGAATCAGACTGCCACAGCTCCGGGCACAGAGAAAGTCAAAAGGGGGCGGGGGGTGAATTTATCATCCAGTGGTTCCTTATCAACTCAAACAAGAGGGACAGTGAAGTGTGTTCCAGTCATCCTGTCCACAGACATTTCCCTCAGGATGAGGAATGGAATTCAGTTAGGAATCAGCTTCTGACATGGGCAGGAACTAATTCCAGAAATGAGAAGTGTTCATTAGTTCGTTAAATGCTTCTTGCTAACAACTTTTATTTTACTTCTTGCTATTTTATTTAACTGTATTGCAAAGCCAGCCCCAACTGGCCAGCTTAACTTGAGAGAGGACTGTAGTTAGAAGCATTTGCCTTGATCTGCTGGAAAGCAAAAGATGTGCTCATGACAGGGATTGGCTGTCATGCAGCTTGGCATTTTGAAGAAATGGCTGCGTGCTAGAAAGCCAAGCAAGATCCTTCTTAATTTACACATGCTTATCACCATGAGGGAGCCTTTGGATTACGATGCTCTCGCCAGTGATTCCAGCACAAGCAGCTCAGCCAGTCTATTTAACATTTAGATGGCCTGGTTCATTCTGCCCAGTTGCTTCACTTGCTTAATTTCTGGCTGCCTTCTTTGGAAGGCTGAATGGAATTGGTCCTTCTGTAACATCATAGCTCATCATGTTCCTCAACTCATAAAACCTTAATGAAATTGGGCGGTGGAGTGGGGTGCGGGAGAGATGGCTTAAAACGTTGCCTCCTGGAAACCAGAATAGCACCATTTGCAATTTGGATGGAACTATGATTGGCTCTTTGCATGCTTAGCAATATGGAGCATTGTCCGATATCTCTGCTTGATTTACTGTATTCTGCCGTATAGAGGAGCCACTGTGCACATTTTCACATTACTCTTCCCAGTATACTCATAAATGTTTAATGTTGGCACTCTGGCCAGTCCAGAAGGCTAAGAAATCCCCCCTCTCTCTCTCTCTCTACCTCTCTTAATGCTGATCTCATGTTGGCTCAAGCTCTACAAAGCTAGTAAAGTGCAAGTTTAGGCTGATGCATTCACAGATGTGTCCTGTAATCAGTGATAGCATTGCAAAATGTCACAAATTTTGCTTGTTTATAATCCTACCCCCATGTACTCCCGCTTTTCCTGGGTCTTTCAAGCCCAAACTCAGATAGAGAGGCTGGGGTATTTGGGACTAGCAAAAATGGCCCATTTTGTTCTGGTCCTCTACTACTATGTGCTGCTTTATGAAGCAGCTGAGCCTTATTGAATTACAGACATTCTCCTACGAGTTAACCAATGCCAGTTTGTAGTTTGTTCAGGCATTTGCCTCAACTTCCAGTTTCCTGGCCGTGGAGCTCGAGTCAAGATGAGGGCACTTTAATTCTGGTCTTAAACCAGTATTGAATATCCCTGTTTTATAAAAGGAAATTTATTATTACAGTGTTCTGGGGAGAAGATAAAATAAAAAAGCAAAACATAAACAAGCTGAGTAATGTGTAGAAATGAATAGATGTGTCCAGATTAGCTCATTTTTGAATAAGCAGGAGCTTGAATACAGCATATAAAGTTTCTCCCCACCTTTTCCTCCCTTTATTTATCAGTGACGGTATTTCTATCAGCCTTCAAAATTGCTTCCTTTTTGCCTCAGTTGACAATTCCCAGCTACCTTTCTTCTACTGTCAGAATCCTGATAGGAACTGTGGAATTCAAGACACTGGAGTCTGCTAGCTATGGTGTGAAACCAAGCATGCCTCATGCAGCTTTGCTCTAAACCTACAGGGTGCAAAGCCAAAGGGAAACAAATGATGTTTGAACTGTTCCTCCAGATTTCACCGAAACAATGAAAGGTCCAGCTCCTTGACCAGCCTGGATAAGGGATATGAGTAGTTTTCCAAAATTATGAAAGAAACAAACCATATGCTGAGTTGCAACTTGAATAAAAAGCAGAAAGGTGGCAATTTTCAGTACCTTTTAACTTTCAGATCTGTGGAAATTTGCACTGGATGCATGTCCCATTTGCCAGATCTGCCCTCCTTTGGGTTGTGTAGCAAATCCATTCCATCAGTTTCTTTTTCTTTTTCATTTAATTTAATGTACCTCCTAGAATTCAGGGATTCTCTGCATGCGGTATTGCATGTGCCTTTGTAACCCCTCACTCATGGAAATTTGCAAGTCCTTCTCATGACATCATCATCTCCCAGGGCCTTTCCCATGTTTTCTAGCCATTTCTGCAGACTTTTTTTTAGAGTGGGGAAAGTCAGCTATTTTCCTGAATGCTACCCTCACTCACTGCAGAAGCTTAGTTTAATTTCACAAGTCTGCTGTCCTCCACAATACCTCTTTGGGTTCTGTAATGAAATGCTTAGGAAGCTAAGGGAAGGTGGAGAGGCAAACACTTTGGGGAGGAGACTCATGTGAAAGACACTCCGGTCCTCCTGCAAAGGAAGTGGAAGAAGGTGTCTTAGTAAAACACCAGATTAAATGCCCTATGAAGAGGAGACCTGAATGCGGACATGAAAATAATTTGATTGCAAAATGTACTTGACAACACATGCAAAGAGAAGTGCATACATATCAACATGAAGAGAAGCAATTTTTAGGCAATGGGTTCATGCATCTTAAGATACATGGAATGAAAAGTTAATGTGTACATAAAATGTGCACGTTTTGAAAACAATAAAAAGGAAGGGGAGGGGGGAAGAAAAAAGAAATGAAATGCTGTGTTGCTGCAATAAGGCTCATGTAGAATTTACTTTATTTATTAAATGTATATCCCACCTTTTTTTTCCTTTCAAGGAACTCAAGGTCACTTCTTCCTGTCAATCTGATCGTCACAACAACCCTGTAAGGTAGGTTGGGCTAAGATTCTGTGACAGATCCTAAGTCACCCAGTTGGCCCCATGGCAGAGTGGGGAGTAGAGCTCACTTCTCCTGAGTCTCAGTCCTGCACTCTTAACCACTGTACCACACTGAGAACCTCAACAAGATAGACCGATTTTCCCATCCTTGCCCCTTAGGGAGAAAAAACAAAAGGGTTACATTTCTTGTGTTAGGCACAGTCTTCATGCTTCTGTCTGCTTTCCTGGCTCTGTTTTTCTCCTCTCCCACTTCAGATATACCAATCATACCAATGCAGTTCATGCTTCATTAAGGCCAAGAATAAGTGAGTGTTTAGACACTGCTCTAGACCACAGGTAGCTGTGGCAGGCCAGAGTTAGTCACGGGTGAATCGCATCCCCCTCACTCTACGATCTGTTTGCACAGCTAATTGCCAGCCGTGATTTCACCCAAGAAGAACACGCCAGTGTGAGGGATCCATATCCCTGGGGATAAATGCAACACTAAGCACTCCAGTGCAGTGGCTGGTACATGGATGATGGCAGAAATTGCTGTGGGCGAAACTCCTCCTGCAGTGCCTGAACTGGGGAGAAGTGGAGCTGGCAAGGGGTAACTAGCCTGCATCGGCGAGATTTCAAGAAGCATGGAAGTCTTCGCATCCGAGATGACTCCAAAGGCCTTGGCCGTGAGCTAGGAGCTGCCTTATGCAAACAGTGGGGAAGTTGCATGTGGGAAAACTTGTTAAGGATGCCACTGCAAATAGGGGAATGGGGCAGATCTGGAAGCCTTCGTCCTGCGAGCTGTTCTGGCTGGAAAGATATGCTGGCGGTTACAGCTTGCTACAGGTTTAAAGCTGAGTAGCAGAATTTCACCTCCCCTGCGCTTCCCACCCTCCACATTAATTTGTTCATAAACTGTGTTCGCCCAGCACATTTCTCCCAAGAATCCTTTCATCTCTGGGGATTTGGACGTCCATGTTAGTATGACGGATGCACTGTGCATAAATACTGCTTTGATCTCTTAAATGTCTCTGAAAATGTGCCATTTGGGAGTGGAGCACATCTTTAATCATACGGAAGGAAGATCCAGGCAGCCTAGTTCTAAAGAGGCTATAGCAAGACTTGACTATTTCACCCGGGTCATAAATAATAGGCAACATGACTGGCCATTGAAGCAACTGTAGCTTTCAATCTGCTTCTCATGGGGTATGCCATTACTCTGAATGGAAACAACCTGTGCAATTCAAACAGCTGTGTGTTTAAGAATACAAAGCACAGAATCCCTGCATGCAGGGGATGGGGGAATAGAAACATAGAAACAGAGTGAGTCAGAAGGGGCCTCCCAGGCCATCAGTTCTGGCTCCCAGCTCCAATCAGCTACGCTCATGACACACCTACCATGTGCATGCCCAGCCTATCCTTGAGCATCCTCACCAATGGGGCTTTAACTATCTCCCATGGAAGCCCATCCCATTCCCTAGGGGTCCTAACTGTCAGGAAGTACTTCCTGGCATCCAAATTGAACCTTGGTTCCCTGAGCTTGGCTCCATTGGAACGCATCCTGCCCTCCTCTGCCGGGGAAAACAGGTCTCTACCCACCTCTGTGTGGCACCCACTCACGTATCTATATGTTACCAACAGACCCCCTCAGAGTCCTCTCTTCTCCAGGCTGAAAAGACCCAGTTCCCTCAGTCTTGCCTCATACAGCTTTCCCTGCAATCCAGCCACCATCCTTATGGCCCTACACTCCACCTACGCTAACCTGGCTTCCTGTAATGTGGAGCCCATAACTGAACACAATACTCCAATTGCGGGCGCACCAGAGTCGTGTAGAGCGGTAGTAATACCTCTCTCGATCTAGAAGCCATGCTTCTGGCTATGCAGCCAAAGGTGGTGTTCACCCTCTTGACTGCTGCGTCACACTGCTGACTCATGTGTAGCCTGCAGTTGACCAGTACCCCGAGATCCTTTTCACAGGGATCAGCAGCCAGTGAACTCTTAGGGTCAGGATTTTGCCTTAATAAAATCCAATTTGATAACCAATATGCACCCTCAGCTATAGCTACACTGACTTCTGGGACTATGATTCTTGTAGGACTTGCAAGGCGTGCAATGACATTTAGCCCATATCCTCTTCCATGCAATACACACCCACTGCTTCTAGTCCAGTCCTGTGAAGTAACAGAGAACAAGCATGTCTTGTCTTCTGCATTCTAGCACTTTATGTATTTGAAAACCATGTTTTCCTTAATCTTCTCTAGACTGCACAGCTTTTCAATCAGTCCACATAGGACCTGATTCTAGACCCCTCACCATTCTGGTTGCTCTTCTCTGGAGACCTCAATTTATCAATGTGGGGTGGGGTGCCTAGAACAGGGGGCCAGTACATATGGCCATATGGTACAGAATAGGGAGGAACTGGAAATACCAGAGCCATGTGGACATTCAGCCTAGACATGTGGTAGTCTTAAGAAAGGCCCATAATTCACTGGTAGAGCTCATAGTGGTAGACTGCATGGATGCAGAAAGCCCCTGGTTTGATTTCTAGCATCTCTAAGTAGGGCAGGACTGAAATCCTGGATAGTTGCTGCCAGGCACTGTCAACAGTTCTAGGCTAGATGGCTCCATGATCTCGGTATCGAACAACTTCCAGGCTATGTTCCTGTAGTCCCAGATATGCAGTTGTTTACCACAAGAATGATAAAATGAAGTTACAGATGGTCCATGGGGCCACCATGCAAAATAGCTATAGAAAACACTGTTTGGAGGTCCTTAAAAAGAAGATAAGATCACTGTTCAAATGCAGCTCCATACAATTGACAGACATCCATCAAGCTTCAGTCTTCTTAGAGTTTTGTCTTTTTTCTAGGTTTTTAAATTTATTCACAATGTTTACCAATGCATTCACATTATTGATATCCACAATATTACAATTAATATATTCAGTTATTAACTAGCCTTTTTCTATGCTATTAAAATGTACTAAACCAAAAAGCAAGGTGATCAACCTGAGGTCCATCTACTCCATCATTAGATGGAAATACTTCAAGAATAGGCATCAGATTCTAACAAAATCATCCCTCTCTATCTGGGAGAGTTTCATCTGACTCTATTAGAGTTTTAACTCTGGCAATTGATGGGACCAATTTGCTGTGTAGCCAAACATGAGCACAGGAACCTGCTCTGCCTGGTTCTGCTGGGTGTGGCTGGAAAGAATTGGTTTTTATGCTAAAATTGACAAACCACCAGCTAAGCTGGCCTTCTGTAATTAGAAAAAAATGTATTGGATTACATCCTGTTTGCCTCTGTCTATGCTATTAAGAAATATTTCATAGGAGCCAGTTCTGTCTGGTGGGATTAAATGCTACCTGTTGGGAGACTTCCACAGGAAATCCTAACAGACAAGTTAGACTGGGTCCATGGGCTTTCTGAAGACTGCATAGATATCAGCTTTAACATGGCTATAGTGGCCCATTGTGTATTTAACCAAAGTTTAATTGATGGACTATTCTTATTGAGAATTTTAAATTCTATTTTTATAACATATTTTGGATGAGCCAGCAACCAAGCCACAAGGTCCAGTGCCAGTAAGATGTCAATCCTAATGCCATTTCCCAACATTTTGATAGCCATTTTGATATTTGGATTCTTGGATATGGGGCTGGAAACGCTCATCTCCAGTCTCCTAGCCTGGGGTCCCTCCTTCCCACTCACAGCTGTGTGGGATGAACCAAGGTGACTGTGTCTCTAAGGTCATAAGGGAGGTCATACTTCAGAGAAGGGCTTTGGAAAGTGTTGTGGTGGTGGAGAGGGAATGGCTGAGCTTCCCTCACTCCTGTTCTAAAGCACCACACTTGGACAGCCAAACGTGGCCATCTAAGTGCTCCCACAGAACTGCAAGAGGCCCACTCAGTCCCTGGAAGTGCATGTGCCTGCTGTCAAAGAAGGAAAGGGGATCCATTTACCCTCCTCTGCAACTTCATATTTCTGTATATGCACTGGGGGGGGGGGTGTTCTTTTCTCAAGCATGGAAAAAACACTGGGCCAAGAATTCTGAATCTGAAGCTTCAGAGACAAATATATGCGCATGTCGTTTCTTGTTCAACACAATGAGTGAGCTTTTTAAAATGTCAGATTCTAAATATTTGGTCTTTGATCATGAAATTACAAAAACTGAGCAGTGCTCAGTTTTCGATCGGCACACATTCACTGGACAGCCATAAGTTGGAGATGAATGGAATTAAAAATAGCAGCACCTGGTTGTGCAAAGAACAGAACAGAAAGGTACACTCTAATGGAATCTCCCCTTATACTTAATTTGCAGGATGGCAAGTAAAAATTGAGGCATGGAGAAGATGAAACATGACTTTCATTTACTTTCCTCTGAATTATGCACCATCTGAGGTTGAATGGTGTTAGTTAATGTTGGATTGGAGCTTAGGACAAAAGTTCCAGTTTCTCCACAGCCATTAATTTACTGTAGCCTGAGGCAAATCAGGTCCAGTCTCAATTAGCCTCCTGAAAAAATGGTGGTTGTACCTACTGGCTGAAAGTTTCTTTGATAGAATTGCTAACAGATGATAGTTGGGTGACGTTTTATCAAAGAAGGCTAATGGATGGAAGAATATGTCCTGATGGCTGTGGCTCATGGGAGGGGTATATCACAAGAAGCAGCTGAAAGGTTTGAATAGAGAAGAAAAAGATGCAGAGAGGAAGAATGACAGCGTGAGGCAGCAGGGAAATTATCTGGGGTGGGCTGGGGAGTGGCAAGTGGGCATTCTTTCCGAGAATTTGCCTTCACTGCGATATGTTGATTACAAAGACTCCATAACTCTTCAGTTTTCTTATCAAAAAGAAGCTAAATATGCTCATGCTCCCTGGAATGTCCAACCACATGAGGAAGTCTGGGAATGCATGTAACAGTAAATACTGAGTCATCCTACAACATTATTGGAATGAGAGCTGCAAACTTACTTTTGGATAGGGATATGTAGTTTTTTCCGATCTCTTCCAATAGAGATTTCCATTCTCCATTCAAATGGACAAGGGCTTTTGTTTTATTGTCCACTTGTTGAGAAAATTTGAATTTTTTTAAAGGAATGTATGGGAATTGTGTTCCACTTGTACAAAGTGCCCAAGTGCATATTTGTGCAAAAATCCTCCAAAGAGCTGAAAAATTGTCCTCAAGTCCACAGAAGCCATGCAAGTCAGAAAAAGCCCATCCACTGCAGAGTTCACCAATCAGCTTCATGGAAAACTGAATTATGTTCAATCTGCTTTGGACATCTCAGCCATCCTACCCACTGGAAGCATGTGTGGAGATGACATTTGATTACTTGTGCTTCTTCCTCTAGGAAATGTGCTTAAGGGAAAACCCTCTAGAACAAATAGAGGGCAGCTGTAGCAGGCTGCAGTGGGAAAAGGGAATCGGCCAAAATCACCACTCCTCTCCTGCTTCCTGCGAGAGCCACAGCTGAGCCAAAGACCATTCCTGAAACAGAAAGAGAAGAAGATACTATTATTAACAATCAACTTCATTGCAAACATTTTTGAAACATCAGCCATTTCCTTAAATATTCCCCAGATTCCCCACTGCCATCATGTCGTATAACCTACCGTACATCCTTCCCAGTTGGTTTGAAAGACAATGTTGTTTGTTCAATACCCAGCTGCTTATATTTTATGACTGCAAGCCAACTTCCTCTAGCAATACAGGATGTTGTTTAGTGCTCAAGCATTTGTTCAGTCCGTTTGATACTTCCCTGACTAGCCAGGACATAATCCCACCAGGAAAATTCTTTTAACTAAAGGATGCCTTTAGTTCTTTCTTTTCTTTCTTTCATTTTCTTTTCCCATGACAAATTATTTTTGCTCCATCCTTACAGTCAACTTATTAAATCACCTAGCCTGAACCAAAGGATTTTGGACTGCTATACTATCTACTCAGAAGTCCATTCCATTGGTCCAGGTATTATTATTAAGGCTTGTCTCCAGTGTGCATGTGGCACATCAGAAACTTCATTTTGTAGTCCTGCTACCTAGCAACACATGCACAGACACCATGACTTCTCTGGGCCAAACTACACATTACACTACCGAGTAGCATGCATCTAACCTTTGGTTCACCTTCATGTAAGCCTGTCAGACCCTTCTAGTAAGGAAGTTTAAAAAAAGGTAAGGAAGGTTTTTTAAGTTCCCAGTTTTCCTCTCAAATCCCACTCTCCACTACTACAAGGCTTAAAGAGAAAAGAGAAAAAGCAAATGCTACATTCCCATCAGTAGAATCCCCATTATTTTTAAAGTTCCTATGGAGGGGAAAGGATTTTCAGGGATTATGGCTGGGTGGGAAGATTTAGCCCCTCCCTATGTGTGCATGGTGGTCACAATCCTGATCAGAGAGGCTTTGCATTTACACTACACTCCATGTAAATGATGTAGCATAGTGTAGCCCTGAGGTCTCACAAGGAACCTCTAGCTAGTAACGTCTTGAAAGGAAGGCTTAGATACTGCAGCAGCAAAACTGAATTTGTTCTTTAGTATACATTCAAAAGGGAGCAGCAACAACAGTTTTCTTTTCCATGAAAAAAAGAACCTGTATTTGTTCCCAAAAGTCCTTATTTGCTGCATTCACACTTTACCCTCTCAGATATATGATGAAAACATCAAAAGCATCCAACCTAAGACAAGCCCTATGATGCACACTGCGTGCTGTGCTAAGAAAGCCAAATACTTTGACTGGGAAAGCAGGAGCAAATTATCCTGATATTGGGACACAGCTAGCATAAATGTGACTATAACCCACTAAGGAAATGGTTTTTAGCCCATCGCACAAGAGAGGGAACAGGGCTTTGAAACTTTGGGGCTGCAGAGCTGAAGAGGACTATGCTTGACTACTGCTCTTGGCCAGGTGATTCTAACCCACCTTCAAGGAAGAGCATCAGAGCAAGGAAAGATCTTGAGGAGAGACACTCCTCTTGGTGCCACTGTCTCCCAAGCCATGCTTGGTGGCAACACAAGAGTCACTCTTCCTGTTGGATGCTCCCAAGCCATGGAACTCCCTGCCAAGGGAGGCTAATTGAACTGCTTCCCACTGGCCAGCAAATTTGCTTGTTTATGAAGACTTTCAGCTTGTAAAACAGGCTCTTGGGCTGGGTGTAGTTTTATCTGTTCTTTTTGAAATTTTCCATGTGTTTGTTTTGTTAGGGTTTTATGTTTGTTATGTGTTTTTTTTTGTTACCACTTCTTTTCTTTTTTTACATTTTTCTGCTACTTTGTCACTGAGTGCCTTTTTTGGTGGAAAGGCTAGGCTTTAAATAAATACAGCAACGCATCAGTCCTTAAGAGAAAGCCAGTCTTGTTCCGTCTGTCTTTCAAAGAAGGTGCAATGCTGGGGAACATTTCCCCCTTCCCTGCCAGAAAGTAAATGCCACTGTGCCTGCAGGTTACCCTTGGTTGGCAGAGGGGGGAAGGACACGCCTTGGCAAGACCAACAAAGCCAAAAAATATCAATGCCTATTTAACACTTGCCATTTCCTTCTGGCCTTGTCAAAATTATCTCTCTCCTCAGCTTTCCCCTTTTCCTCTCAGCTGCAGAACCCATTCCTTAGCTTCTTTTTGCAGTTTGAAAGGACACAGGCTCTCTTTATTTTTTGTTACTGATATCAGGCACTTTGGAAAAGTCTAGTCCTGGGAGGGCAATCAGTTCCTCCCCTGCCCTGGAGATTTGAATACCGGTGCTCTTTCTACTCAAGAGCCAAATTCCATTGCAGAGAAGCTTGGGGTGGGGGGGATGTTCCAGGGGTGGGCAGGGCAGAGAGCAAAAGGGCAGGGCCAACATATAAAAGAAAGGAGTTTATTAGCTTGAAGCTCTTCAACCTTTGGAGAGGAATGTTAGCATTTTAGAATTCAGGAAGAAAACCCATGAAGTCACCACGTGATTGGTGGTTAGCATAAAGGGGTGTGGCCAGGAGAAGGGGCACGGACACTGGAAGAGCCTCAAGAACGATGCCAAGAAGAGCAGAAAAGTGTCTGCCTTCTCCTTCGCTTTGTAGCCACTCAGTGTTGGACTAGGATGCTGGAGACTGGATTCTAGTCCCCACACATTTTATTTTATTTATTTATTAAAACATTTTTATGCCGCCCCATTCGCCGAAGCCTCGGGGCGGCTTACAACACTAGATAAAACAATAAGTTAAAATATCCATATAAAATAATCATAATTTAAAACACACATTATAAAATAAGCCGCCCTGGCCAGATAAAATTCAATTGTGTTAGCATTTAAAATGTTGCTTAAATAAAAAGGTCTTTGCCTGGCGCCGAAAAACATGCACAACATTTCGGGCCAGTCACTGGCTCAATGACCTACTGTATCTCACAGGCTTATTATTGTGAGCACAGAGAGGAGAATAAAACCTTGTGAGCCACCTGGGCTTCCTTGCAAGAGGTGGGGCATAAATGTGACGGAATCACCATGCTCATCATCATAAATCATGCAGGAACCTTCATGGTTACAGTAGCCCATAACCCCCAGCTACCTCTTCCTTGCAGACATTCATCCTCCAACAGCAGCAGCAGGACCAAGCAGAAGGGAGGTGCCATCAGGATGACAGACCAGCCATTGAGTCCCTTCTTCAGATGATGCTAACTGTGCGGTAGGCCCCAAATATGGCAAATAATTCACTGGAATAGGAAGGCAACAATAAAAAGAACAAACAGATACCTAACTGTAAGTGTCAATGTTTCTGAGTAAACTGCAGGACATGTTTTTGTGAGATGAATTGCTAACAATCAAAAGGAGTTCTCCTCCACTGCTCAATATAATTTTATTTTAAGAGTTACTGGGAGCTTGTTGGGCCTGCATGTTGCTTTTTCCTTTCATATCTTCTACAATTTTGTTACAGGGTCCTGCCTGATCCTATTCAAAGAAGGAAAATAATGTTTCTTGGGATTCCATCCTACAACATTAAGGACATTTTCACCATGAAGGAGCTGAGATTTCCATAGATGTGGGTGATAAAAATAAAAGATTGCTTCAGTTTTATCCAATATGTATACACTTGCTTTCTGTTTAAGTGTCTAGGGGATTTTGGGGGCATCCAGTCATATATCTTTGCAGTGAGTCTCAGGATTACATCCAGTGTCATGTGATCAGATTTCCATTTGCACAATGGGATTCCCTTTCCTTTCCTCCTCTCACTGCAGCCTCACGGCTTCCCATCTGCTCTACCCCAAGCCACCTAGAGCAGATACGCTGTTGGCTGTGGAGTTCCAGGAAGAGCGGAACCCATGCCGGGACAGATAGATTGCTTCACAGCACCATCAATGGGCTTTATTCTTCTCACAATCTCAGAGACAATATGTCTATGTGGAGCAGTTGCTAGGTAGCACAAGTGTGAAGGTACTGTTGTGCTCGTGTCCTTTGTATGGGATTCCAGTGGGCAACTGGTTGGCCACTGTGGGACCAGAACGCTAGACTAGATGGTCCTTTGCTCTCATCCAGCAGGGGCTTTCTTTGCAAGGATACCTCAATCTGCCTAGAACAAAGGACAGGTGCCTGCCTTTAAGGAGCTTAGATTTAAAATTCATTGCAGGAAACAATGGAAGTGGAAGGAAGGGACATACTGGGGAAGAATATACGCTTAAGTCAGCTACATATACTTGGGTGCACAGTGTCATGAGCAGTACATGGAACCACATCTATTGGCAGAAAGATGACCCTCTGCTGTGAGCAATGGAGAACTGGGAAAAGCTGGTGCAACACATGGTAAGCACTGGGACATGACCATCCTACCCCACCAAATTAGATCACATCAGAGTTCCAAAAGCAAGTTGAGAGTACAATAATTCTTACTGCTTCTCTGAAGTTCTAGATTTCCTGGTTAGAAGATAAGCAATGTTGTTGTTGTTAGTCGCGAAGTCATGTCCGACCCATCGTGACCCCATGGACAACATTCCTCCAGGCCTTCCTGTCCTCCACCATCCCCCGGAGTCCACCTAAGCTCACACCAACTGCCTCAGTGACTCCATCTAGCCACCTCATCCTCTGCCCCCCCCCTTCTTCTTTTGCCATCTATTGTTCCCAGCATTAGACTCTTCTCCAGGGAGTCCTTCCTTCTCCTTAGGTGGCCAAAGTATTTGAGTTTCATCTTCAGGATCTGGCCTTCTAAAGAGCAGTCAGGGTTGATTTCCTCTAGGACTGACCGGTTTGATTGCCTTGCGATCCAAGGGACTCGCAGGAGTCTCCTCCAGCACCACAATTCAAAGGCCTCAATCCTTCGGTGCTCAGCCTTCCTTATGTCCAGCTTTCACAGCCATCCATTGCAACTAGGAAAACCATAGCCTTGACTATACGCACTTTTGTTGGCAGGGTGATGTCTCTGCTTTTTAGTATGCTGTCTAGATTTGCCATAGCTCTCCTCCCCAGGAGCAAGCGTCTTTAATTTATTGGCTGCATTCCCCATCTGCGGTGATCTTGGAGCCCAGGAAAATAAAATCTGTCACTACCTCCATTTCTTCCCCATCTATTTGCCAGGAAGAGAGAGGACTGGATGCCATGATCTTAGTTTTCTTGATGTTGAGTTTCAGGCCAACTTTTGCACTCTCCTCCTTCACCCGCATCAAGAGGCTCTTTAGTTCCTCTTCACTTTCTGCCATGAGAGTGGTATCATCTGCATATCTGAGGTTGTTGATATTTCTCCCAGCAATCTAGCCCCGCCTTTCTCATGATGTGCTCTGCATATAAGTTAAATAGGCAGGGTGACAGTATACAGCCTTGCCGAACTCCTTTCTCAATTTTGAACCAATCAGTGGTTCCGTGTCCAGTTCTCACTGTTGCTTCTTGAATCGCATATAGGTTTCTCAAGAGACAAATAAGATGATCGGGTACTCCCATCTCTTTAAGAACTTGCCACAATTGGTTGCCACAATTTGACAAAATGCATCTCTGGGTGGTTGCATCAAAAACAGTACAAACCGCCATTGGCTTCATGGCACACGGTATATTCTTCGTGTCGGTCACATTCTTCATTCCCAGTAGCATTCAGCAGTGCTCAATCCCATGCACATGCAATCCTCTTTGTGAACAGACCCAGTGCAAGTAAAAACTGTCTGTGCTCAGGTTCACCTCCATGGGCTTCTCTGAACTGCCCTCGTGTGATGAACCACTGAATGGTCTGGTGGCAGCTTCGTAGTGAAACTTCTCAGTCCACCAATGCAGATCGGCCATTGGATCCTTCTGGACAGGAAGGACCATAAAAGAGTGTCCTGCTCGACTGAGCCTGGCTCAGGCAGCACATTCTGCCTGAGCTATACCATGCCATGTTCTGTATTTTTCCTGGCTTGTTCCTTTGGTCACAGCCCAGCTCTGCTAATGAGGAATCCTGCTTTGTTTAGGAGTGCAACTATATGCACAGAGCCTAGTTTGTACCAGGGATGGGACTATTCACACAATCTCCCACACACATCCACTGCCATCTCGGTGGCTGGTGCATCTGAATGAGCTTTATGGACTTCTTTGTTTCTCTCGTGTACATCTTTCGTATTAGGTTTTTCCCCCGTCACAGATGTATTCAATACTAACGTTTATGCTTTAGTCTTTCTTTTCTTTCCCTCTCCTTTTTTCATTATGAATTCAGGAACTGCACTGAGTAATTGTAACGCTTTGAAGGTCCCACTTGTCTGAGACTTTATGTGTAATAAAATGAGATTGATGCCTCTTGGTTTTCTTTTCAGATTTAAATTAAGACTAATGGATCCAAAGGAAGAATGCAGTGTGGAATTATTTTCTTCATATTTGTTTTCTTTGCTCATGTAATGGTAGGAGAAAAATGTTGTTTGCAGTAGGAGAATTTTCACCTTCAAATGTTATGTCATTGGCTTCGACATGGTCTTTCTGTAACATGGTATTGCACATGAGTAAATTTGCTTGGAAATGAAAGCCTGCTCAAGCACTATTGCTGCACATTTAGTTATTTAAAGCTTTTTATATCCCACCCTTCCCAGTGTCTCAGGATGGTAATATAATGCAGTAAAATAAATAAATAAATAAATAAATAAATAAGGAAGAGAGAGAGAGAATGAGAATGAGAATCATCTCCAGCTAAAATACCCATCAGAAATCACAACCTCATTTAACCCGCAGAACCTTCAAAAAATAAAGAGAAGCCACATTTGAGGTCGGACAAAAGCTTTCAGATTGTTCTCATAGGCCTATTCTTCACACATGGCTACAAGTGCGATCTCATGCATACCTCCTGTAAATGATTTGATGGAGCTTTTGTCCAAGTAGACACACACGGGCTTGCACTGTTAATTACTTGCTGCTGTCACTGATATGTGTGAATTGATTACACCGAACCTTTTAGGTGAGAAGAAGCTTCTGCCCATGGCATGATTGATCTATTACATTTATATCCTGCCTTTTATGATTTATTACTACATTTATAGCCCTCCTTTTCTCCTCTTGCAAAGAACCCAAGGTGGCTTACATGGATGGGCATGCATAGCCTCTTCACAGAGAGCACATAAAGAATAATAATGAAGGGCACCTGCTGCTTGCTATTTCCTGCCGTTTGCCTTCTGAGACACAAGCATGCAATTAGGGTGGCAGTAGGGCGATGGCCCTATCGTGGACACATATCCAGTGAAGATCTGCCCCATTGATTGTCAAAAATAGGGTACTATTCATTTTCTATCCCTCTTATCAGGGATATAGAACATCAGCCCTATATCACTGCTTGGTGGTTTCCTGGATTTTGTACAGGCTTTTCCCCTGGTCAAAGGTCAAAATGCTTCTCACCTACCACTGAAATTTCTCATTCCTCATTTCTCTAGAGTACAATTTGGACCTCAGATCGACAGAGGTTCTGCCCTCTAGTCTATGCGATAACTTAAACATATGATCTTTCATGTGTCTTTGTTCTAGTAGTCCCATGTAAACTGCCTCCTCCCCTTCAAAGGAGCATGTTGACCTTTTGTCCTTCCTGTATTGTTCTTCTATATAGTCCTTCTACTTTCTCTTCATTTTATCCAGGTCAGATAGCATGTTTCCCTATTGGTCTTTCCACATTCCTAATCTAGCTTTGAATATCCCATTGATTTCTTGGATCTTCTGGAGCAGTCTCTTATTTTTCCTCTTTGGATGTTGTCTTCTAATTCTTTGAACTGGCCATTGTAATAGTTCTTTTTGCCCCTATGTGATAGTCACTGAAATGTTGTATTCAGGCTCCTAAGTCTATTTTTGTCACCTTGTGCTTTTGCTTCTTTGCTTCTAGCAATTGTGTTTCTTCCATCATCAATCCAGGCTCTTTTCCCCCTTGTCACCACAGGAATTGTCATTTTGCATTCCTTCCTAAGAATATTTCTGGTTTCAGATCTTCTAGTTCATGGTAAATTGAATTCAGTAATACAAATCTGTTCTTTACAGGGTTTTTGAATTCCTCAAGAGTGTTATTCAAGCTGTATTTTGGCACTCAGCTTCTGTAAGTGATCTTTTTCAGCTGACTTTTTAATATTAATAGTTCATGTTCACTACCACTTCCTGCTCTTGCTTTGGGGTTGAAAATACAGTTTCTTCATCTCTTATTTTAATACACCATGAAATACACATTTATTTTTAAAATAGCATTTCCTCTAATTCAGACATGTTTGCATTAACTTTCCCTAATATACACATTTTTGTATGCTAGGTCTGAATGAAGAGCTGTACTGCACCATTCACAAGGTAATTCTGTCCCAGCTGAGATTTTTGTCCGGGATGTGTGAATAAGGCTGGTTTCCTTAAAAATGCAGACCACATGAAATTCTCGGCTATATTAAGCAGTGTTCCACATCAGCACGTTTGTTACTTACTGCAGTTCTGTACTTGAAGATTTTAACCACTGCTTACAGATGTATTGATTTGGTTCTTCAGAGAGGATTTGGCAAAGTTCAGTCATAATTACTGCCGTACTATCAGAGCAAGAGAAGGCCAACTTTCACAAAACAGTTTCAGAATGCAGCAAGGCGAAACAATAGGCTCGGCTCTTTTATTTTTCAAGTGGGGGAGGTGCCCTGTGGGGTTCTTGTTACGTCATTTCTCTTGAAGAAGAAACAATACTGGGAGCGGTCATAACCAATGGAAATGGACAAAGAAGGTGAAAACAGTCTGTGGCTTTGCTAAGCTCCCTCAAGAATGCTTGTGATCTATGTGTTATGGAATGAGGAAATGTGCCAGTTTCAAGTCCTGAAGCACATGAAATTGCAACATCACAGGAGAAAACTAGGCTTATGGTGAGAACTGCTCAAACTGTGGCTGAAGGCCACTGGTAGCATCAGGCTGCTCTTGGGGTGCTGCAGCCCAGCCAGTACCCAGAGGGGCGGGTGGAAACTCTGAAGGAGAGGTGCTTGGCATGATGGCTCACATAGCTATGTCCAAAACTACAGACAGCTGTGTTGATCCATCTCTCTTGCTCCGTCTATTTTATAGGTCTTTGGTAAAGCTAATGGGTCTTAGTTATCTACTAAAAACCAAGCTGCCTCCCAAACAGTTTCCATTACAACTGCAAACGACTGCTGGGAAATGTCAGTTCCCACACCAGCTAATGTCAGGATTGTAGCCAAGCTCAGAGGGAACAGGGACACTGGAGTGGGTGGCACATCACGTCGTCATTCCTACCCATCCAAAGGTCTCCAGGTTTGGTCCCTGGGAGTCTCAGAGCCACCACACTGCTGTCAATATTTCCAGCAGGAGGAAGAAACTGACCATGCATGTATGCATAACTGGACATGTATGCTGTGTGTGTGTATGTTGAGTGGTAGAATAAATTGAGAGAAATGATGTGAGATGAGCAAAAAAGCTTTAAACGGGAGGTTGGGATGAGATGGAGTGAAGGAAACCAGTATAAAATAGGAAGCCTTCCACTTAGAGCTTCTGGATGAGCAAATTCTGCCTGAAATGGGGAAAATGAGACAAGAGGCGGATTCACATGGCACAACATGGCAGGATGGGAGATTGCCGTGATTGTTGGTAACTTACCATGCTTTCCCCAACAGATGATCACTCCTCGTGGCTTCTGTCATTTTTTGCTTGCCCCTGTTTTTGCCACACATCCCAGCAGCCACTGCTTCATTACTATTTTTTCCCTATATGCCTCCCCCTTTGTGCATTTATCTACTTATCCCCTGCTTCAGAAAGTAAACAGACAAAGTGCTCAGCCAATGGGAACAAAGCATGTGACGGTGTCACTTTTGCTAGGATGTTGTGGATAGTAGAGATCAGATGCCTAGAGTGGCCCTTTCTGTTACCGCTCTTTCCACAGGACTCCATGTTATTTTTTCACCACAGATGGAAAATGGAACTGCATTCCAATATCATGACACAGCATTTCAGTAAGCAGAAACCTCTCTATCCAAGGTTTCTCATCATGGATTTTGGACCCAGAATAAAGCATGGTGATATACCATGCCTGGATCTGGACAACATGACAAGCTCATAATGATAGTAAACTAAAGCTGCTTGTTCTGACATGCAAAGCCTGCCAAATCTGTACTTAACTTGAGGAAAGTTGACAACGGCGCGCCCATATCCCTTCCCCAAGGAAGGAGGCCAAATGCCTTCATAGGGCTTATGGGTACATGGTAAGTGTATATTGGAAAGGATGTCAGCTCTCTTTCTGCCTATCAGAAACTATTCATAAAGCCAGAAATGATGACTAGTTGTATAGGGAAAAAGTTGTCTATTCTAGGATAAATCACAATAAATATCCAACGTTCAAGTGAAACATTAAAAGGATATTTTTTCCCTATGCTTTCTGCAAAAGAGGTTTTGCAGATGTTTCACGTTGAAATAAATTGTTTCTTCTATATGAGCCTCCCCCAAGCTGGCATTTAGGCTATAACTCTCATCATCCCCAGCCAGCATAGCCATTGAACACAACTGGCAGCAGTAAGGGGGCGGGGGGAGATTATTGTCTCAACTTTGGACACTGCGACTGACCAGTGAAATTTAGCTTGTAGGCAGTAGAACCATTGTGATTTTGCACAAAATTGCCAATGGCTATTAATTTAACATTTTAAATTAATGTATGTGCTTTTTAAAAATGTATGGTTAATTTTAAATTTTATTAACTGCTCAGGGAGCCTCAGTTAATTGGGCTGTGTAAAAATGAAATAAATAAGTAAGGCTACTTCAGAGAAAGAGAGTAGGCCATTGCCCCATTAACAGCACATGTATTGCATGCAAAATAACTTTATTTCAATATTTGGCATCTCAGATAGAAGAACATCAGCAGGGCTGAGGAAAAAGGACCTCTTCCTGAGGTCCTACAGCAACTGTTTCCCATCCTGGTATCCTCCATTGAACAGACTTGATTGACAAATGGTTTGGCTCAGGATGTTCATATGTAGCAATACTTTCTGAGTTCCATTGTGTCTCAGAATACCAGTTACTGGTGGACAGCAGCAGATTCATGCTGTTGTGCTTAGGTCCTTCTTGCAAGCCTTGAAGAAGTTGGCCTTTCTCGAATGGATTGACAGAACGCTGAACTAGACAGACCTTTGTTCTGATCTAATGAGGTTCTTCTTTAAATTAGATCAAAATCCATGTTTACTATCAAAGATAAATTAGAGCCACAATAAATAGTGGTGGGCAAATTGACTTCGTATTGATTCTCTATTTGCTTGCTGAGCTAAAAAAAAAACCAGTGCTATGAATTCAGACTACAGTTCTATACTATTATGGAATACGTTGTAATCACTAGGAATAGATGGGCTCTAAATAAATAAACAAACTGTTTTTTCGTGTTATATTTGCACAGTTAGGCATATACTTCGTCAAAGTACATCCTGGGAATGCGGCTTGTACAACGCACATTTCTGTTTGTCTGTGCAACATGATGTGACACATCAGAGCACACCCTTCCCTTCTTGGCTGCTATCACAGGGTCTGTCCTTGAAGCTTCCACCTGTTTTCGCAAGCGCCCTGCCTCCCAGGGCCTTATGCCAACTACCACCAGTGGGAACTCCTGCAGCAGGTCTTGCTGCCCACCAACCTCTCACTGGACACAGCAGGGGTCACTGTGCCAGGGGTACCCCCCTTCTGCCGCCTGCCAAGAGCTTCTCTGTTCCAGCATAGAGCCACCTCTATTGTATTTGCATCACCTCCAGTGGATGACATGGGAGGCACAGGTTTACATTCGCAAAGGGTGAGATCCAATAGCTGAAGCTGTCTGGGCAGTTAGCAATTTGTCGAAAACACTAAAACAGTACAAATGCTTTAAAAACAGCATGTCATTCAATGCAAAAGTTATGAACCATCTAAGAAATAAACACTCAATGAACTGGAAGAGCACAAACATAAGCCCCCTACATCCCTTGAGATGTCCCAGCATATAGGGCAGTCCTAACCTGGCCCTGGAAAGGGAACAGAGTTGGCACCAGGAGAGTTCCAGTGGGGAGTTCCTTCTGCACTGCTCTGCGTGCATGCATGTAATGTGGATGGAGCAAGATGTGGTGGTGGTGACCTCACTCCTACCATGCCCTGCTCTGTCCAATCCATCAAGATGGATGTCAGGAAGGGAGAAGGTTGAGACACAGAGAGGGAGTGGCTCAGTCGATGGCCCCAACCAATTCCCTTCCCTGCCACTCAGCACTCCCCCTTTTCACCTCTCCTTACAAAGGTAGCCAGCACAGTTCTTTCTGCAC
Organism: Varanus komodoensis; assembly: GCF_004798865.1. NCBI lineage: Eukaryota > Metazoa > Chordata > Lepidosauria > Squamata > Varanidae > Varanus > Varanus komodoensis. The sequence continues at coordinate 52,096,079 of NW_025335941.1, forward strand.
TGGCTGGGAGAGAGCAGGGTGGAAGCTTGGCCATGCAAGTCCAGGCTCTGAAGATTGAGGACCTTGGTGCTGGGACTCTGAGGATCCTTTGCCCTCCTCAGATGCTTTCCGAATGCCTAAGGATGGTGCCCAATCCCTGTTCCCTTTGATTTATGTGAGAGTTTCATTTCTGATTGCCAAATTTAAGTTGTCAGGATGCATTGACCTCAGTGTAGTTTAAAAACAACACATGAAAACACCACTGCCACAGCCCAATTTTGCTATTCAAATTTCCATAGATTTCTACTCTTGATTTCATTAGTTAACATTTCCCTTCATTTCCTTTTTAGCTCTGTTATGTATATTTTCTGCTGCAGGAGACAAGTATATTGCCTATGCTGCAGTAATCTTCCTTAATTGATTTGGGATGTATGCCAGTCGCTTCTGGTATTTTGGGCTGGTGTCTTTATGTGACTGGCTTTTGTCCAACAGCTGTCATCATTTGAGTTCACTTTATCCCTGTGCTCTTGTGGTACGAGGATATTTGGCACTCTTAGCCTCTGAATTCTGCTCTTTCATCCTGCACACTTGCACTTTTTAATACATTTTTGTAAATTTTGTAATATGTAACTACTCAAATATCAGACTTTTTAATGACTTTCCTTTTGCTTGTCACTCAGTAAACACTTCAGTCCTGGTCTATTAAGAGCACTTGCTTCTATTCAAAGGATAATATACATGATTCAAAGTTTATTTGACTATATTTCTCCAAACAACCAAGAAGTTTCTGTTTAAACATTAGAGGTTTCCTTATTTTTCTTTTCTGAAGATGGATAGTTTGCAGAACCCTGTAGCATCTGCTTGCATGGATGAATCTGATGTATCATGTTGCAAGCTGAGGATGACTCTAAGTGGGGAATCATCAGGTTGGCAGCCGGTGATGAGCGGAGTCCCTTAGGGCTCAGTTCTGGGATCAATTCTTTTTATCAATGACCTGGAGGAAGGGATAAAATCGACTAAATTTTAGTCTGCTGACTAAATTTGCAGACAAGGCCGAAGTGGGGGCAGTGGCCACAACTGAGTACCAAGTGATCCAGATCTGGAAGGATCTGGACAGGCTGTGGAAGGGGCAGGCACCACAGGATGGCATTCAATGTGACTAAGTGCAAGGTCTTGCACTTGGGCCACAGGAATAGGTATCACAAGAATAGGTACAGGGTGGGGTACAAATGGCTGGAGAACAGCACTTGTGGAAGGAATCTCGGGGTATTTGCTGACAGCACGCAGAACATAAGCCTGCAGAATGATGCAGTGGTTAAGAAGGCAAACACCACCCTTGGATGTATAGCCAGAAGTGTGGCTTCCAGATCTAGGGAGGTGTTGATGCTGCTCTGCATGATTCTGGTCCACCCACAACTGGAGTACTGCATCCAGTTCCAGACCCCACATTATAGGAGAGACATAGCCAGGTTAGAACTGGTTCAGTGCAGGGTCAAAAGAATGGTAGCCAAGTTGAGGACAGATTGAGGAAACTGGATCCTTTCAGCCTGGAGAAAAGGAGACTCCGAGGGGATCTTTTAGCAACTTTTAGGTATGTGAGGGGATGTCATGTGGAGGAGGGCTGGAGCCTGCTCTTCCCTGCATTGGAGGGCAGGATGTGTTCCAATGGGGCAAAGCTCAAAGAACCAGACTTCAGGTTGGATGTCAACAAGTACTTCCTGACGGTTAGCACCCCTAGGATATGGAATGGACTTCCAAGGGAGATGGTAGAGGCCCCATCAGTGACGGTGTTCAAGGAAAGATTGGATGACCACATGTTGCGGATTACATGGGGGGAGCTGGCTGGAGCTGAGGGCCAGACTGGGGGTCAAAGGGCCTGAGCAGCCCTTTCAGTCTCACTTTGTTTCTGTGTTTCTATGATCGAGGGCTGAGAGTTTAATAAATATAACTGTGAGAGATGGTTGTGATGGAATAACCTATTGTTATTTTTGGTGTGGAGAAGCACCCAAGACTTTTGGGTGTGGACAAGCTATAAATAAAACAAATGAATGTGTGTGAGAGAGAGAGAAAGGGGGAGATCACGTTCTTAAACACACATTCTTGAAAACAGGAAACAATGAATTGGTCCATTTTACTTTCACCTGTTTTCCCTTTTTTAAACAAAAGCTCAAATTCTTTCCATTAAGTTCTTGTGTATAAGAAGAGATTTGCAAAATTCTCATAAAAATAAAAACAAAATCCTCATCCAACTGCACCAGCCAAATTCAGTAGGTGCAGCTGTTCCCAGCACAGAGAGAATTGTGCTGGTGCCTGTTCAAAGGAAAAAGTGGTAACCTTAATTCAGCAGTACAAAAGCAACTGAATATATGGTGACTTGAGGCACAATACTTGGGGCACAAAAGTCTTACAATTGCCAGCATACCCCATGCAAAGGCAGTGGATGAGGAATGGGAAGAATGTACAGAATTTTCTCCATCTGAACATGTATAGGATTTCGCCCTTAAGCACTTATAGCATTCTGCCCAGCTGGATGAATCTTTTCTTTTCCCTGCACATCTGTCCATCTGTCCATCCATCTTTCTTTTTTCCTTTCTGTTTTTTCCATTAGATTCATGAAGGAGTTCATCTGTGAACTCTGGAGGTCACTATTTTACCTCCTAATTGTCCCATATGAGACTTCTAGGATACAATCTAATGCAAGTTTGGACAGAAAACTTGCAACTCCTAGTATGTCCTAACTAGCATAGCCTTTAGAGCCTAACTCACAAGGTTGCTGGGAAGATTTAAAACATTTGATATAATAGAAAAGTCACTAGTTGCAAAGTCATGTCCCACCCATCACGACCCCATGGACAACATTCCTCCAGGCCTCCCTGTCCTCCACCATCCCCCAGAGTCCACTTAAGCTCACACCGACTGCTTCAGTGACTCCATCTAGCCACCTCATTCTCTGTCGTCCCCTTCTTCTTCTGCCGTCAATTGTTCCCAGCATTAGGCTCTTCTCCAGTGAGTCCTTCCTTCTAATTAGGTGGCCAAAGTATTTGAGTTTCATCTTCAGGATCTGGCCTTCTAAAGAACAGTCAGGGTTGATCTTCGCTAGGACTGACTGATTTGATCATCTTGCAGTCCAAGGGACACGCAGGAGTCTTCTCCTGCACCACAATTCAAAGGCCTCAATTCTTCGGCATTCAGCCTTCCTTATGGTCCAGTTTTCACAGCCATACATTGCAAATAATAGAAATGCAATGGGCATAAATAATATTCTTAATTATACCTACTAACAAAAATGTAAACTTTTTTTTCTCACATCTGAGAAGTTGACTTTTCATACCCACCTTTTCAAGGAAGTTATTCATTGGCTAGGCTCTGAAAACATGACAAGCGATCCTGCATTGTTACCATGGTTTATGATTTTTCACTATGATCTACCCAACAGGTGATCAAGTGGCTTTTATGTTATCATGGATCTCATTCTCCCTGCTCAGTCCTCCCACTGTTGGCACAAATCCCATCAGCCACTGTGCCTGCAATCCAATCCCAAGGTGCATCACTCCCTGCCTATGTTGCCTGTCACTCTCTGATTGGCCCACACATACAAGCTGAATGGCTGGAATGTCTCCTGCAGTTACCGCTCTTTCCAGAGGACTCCATGGTAGTTGTCAGATCCGTGGGAACCATCAGCTTGGTTCAGTCAGCATGACAGGCCATTGTGGTATGAAGAAGCAATAGAATAATATGTGTGTTGAGAGTTTGAAGCAGCAGCTTGCTAATGCATTCACATACTAGCCCAATAACTGAACAGGAAGCTTACAACCTGTAGCTTTATCAGCAACAACACCAGCTCCCTAAAAACTCCATGGCTAGACATAATCTCCACCAGAAAAGTATTATTTTATAACATAATATTTTTTTAAAAAGTCAAGCAGCTGTTTGGGATTTGTTATTTTGGTTGTGCTTCCCTTTGGCTAAGCAAACAAACAGAGAAAGAGAGGGAAAAATACATTCCTTTGCACTGTAGCAAAGCAGTTACTTATGACTCAGCATTTTGTGTCCTCGGTTGTGCATGGAACTCTTTCAGAGGCTAAAAGAACACAGTGATGGATGGTTTGGAAGCTCTGGCAGATGCTTTGTCATGAAAGCACAGGAGAATGCACAGATCCTATTACAGCCTTCCACAACCTAGTACCACCCCTGATGCCTGGGACTTCAGTTCCCATCAGTTTTACCAACACAGTCGAGAATAGCGGGATTTGTGGTCCCTAACATCTGACATGCACCAGACTGGGGAGATGCTGAGATGGTAGGTCATCACATACAGCTCCTGTGTCAGATGGAAAACTGATTTCATTGAAGGAGCAAAAGAGATCTCTAAAGGTACAAGGCTCCCAAATCTTGGATTCAATGGGAGTAGTGAACCTTTTTGCCTTAAACATACATAGTGTTGTTGTTGTTGTTGTTAGTCACGAAGTCGTGTCCGACCCATCGCAACCCCATGGACAACATTCCTCCAGGCCTTCCTGTCTTCCACCATTCCCTGGAGTCCACTTAAGCTCACACCAACTGCTTCAGTGATTCCATCTAGCCACCTCATCCTCTGCCATTCCCTTCTTCTTTTGCCATCTATTGTTCCCAGCATCAGGGTTTTCTCCAGTGAGTCCTTCCTTCTCATTAGGTGGCCAAAGTATTTGAGTTTCATTTTCACTATCTGGCCTTCTAAAGAGCAGTCAGGTTTGATCTCCCCTAGAACTGACCGGTTTGATCGCCTTGTGGTCCAAGGGACTCTCAGGAGTCTCCACCAGCACCATAATTCAAAGGCCTCAATCCTTCGGCGCTCAGCCTTCCTTATGGCCAGCTTTCACAGCCATACATTGCAAGTGGGAAAACCATAGCCTTGTAATTTGCCTTAAATTAGAAGAATCTGTTATTGTTGTTAAAACAAGATCCTTTTATCTTCTTTTGAGCAAAGAATATTGTGCTTTTATGTGCATAATTCGAGCATTGCATCTTGTAATTGTTCTAATATTTTATTATAATTAGAATAATTTTCCAATAATTAACCCATGACCTGTGAGCTGCCTGCCACATGAACCACTTTCTTGAATATACTCTCCCTGATCAGCCGAATCATTCAAACATGGCCATGTAATCCCAGGAAACTGCAGGTTATATAATTGACCCAAGATTTGCCAGTTTAACAAGAAAACTGGGCCAAGTGGACTAAGCCCATTGAATTCACTGAATAGGACTTTATTTATTTAAAGCAGCTATACACCATGCCACATCAAGAAAGATCCCAGAGCAGTGAATAATAAAGAGAGAGCCAGTGTGGTGTAGTGGTGAAGAGCATGGGACTGGGACTCGGACGATCTGGGTTCTAGTCCCTGCTCAACCATGGAGCCAACTGGGTGACTTTGGGCCAGGCACAGACTCTCAGCCCAACCTACCTCACAGGGTTGTTGTTGTGGGGATAAGATTCAGGAGGAGAATGATGTAAGCTGCCTTGAGACCTTTGGAGGAAAAAGGCCGGATATAAATCGAATAAATAAATGAGATAAAAGAATGAAAAACATACATTGAAAACAAGATAACACCATGGATGGTCAGCAAGAATGGCATCCCAGAAAAATATGACTGCAGCAGAAGAACAAAACAAAACAGTGTTGGTACTTGCCCAACCAATACAGGCAGTGAATTCCATAGAAAATGGGGCCACCACACTGAAGGCTCTTCTTTTGGAAGGCTGCAAGTGGGCCACATGTCCATGTGGAACCACAAGGAGAATATCCTCTGAAAACCTCAGTGACTTGGCAGGCTAGTAAGGCAGGAGGCATTCTCTCTGGTCCCAAGTTATTCAGGCTTTGTATGTTGCTGCTAATACCTTAAACCTGGCTTGGTAGTGGATAGGCAGCCAGGAATATGGCACAGGATTATGCTACATGCATACAAAAGCAGTGAGTTAGCAGCACATAGAAGTTTTAATTCAAGGGGAGCAAAGTACATGCTTCACATGCAAAATATCCCAGGTTATACAAAATATCAGTCCCCGGCATTTTCAGATAGAACTGAAGAAAACTGTGAAGAGCAGCTGTCAATCCCTCTAACTGATTGTCTGACTCAGTTTATGGCAGTTTTCAATGTTTATGGGCATATTCACAGAGTGCAGCCCACCATATATATGTGTTGTCCCTGCATGCAACTTATATTTATGCCAATATTTATACCTTAGCTTTCCAAGGGAAAATGCTTGAGACAGAACACCAATTAACAAAATACATAAATTCAAAACCTAGTTTCAACAGCAAAACATAACTCTATAAGCCATGAAAAATGAGTCCATAAGCTTTACAAAAAAGCCAGTTCTTGGTTGCATGCCAAAAAAAAGAAAAAAAATCATGTGTAGCAAGCTGCAGCACAGGGAGAGGCGAAAGGAAGCCAGGGCATTATAGCAGTGATGCTGAAAGATCATTCACTTTTCCCCTTTTCCCTCCCCATCCTTTCCTTTAGTGTTATGTCTTTTTAGATTGTAAGTCTGCAGGCAGGGACTGTTTTGTTTTTATTGATTGTATGTAAACTGCTCAAGAGCCTCTTTGGATGAAGGCAGAAGGCAGTTTTAACCTCACTCTGAAAAGAAGACAAAGTTGGCACCGGGCAGACCTGAGTGAAGAGTTCAATTCAACTTTAGGGGACACCACAGAGAAGGACTTTGTCCTTGTTGCCTCTTTTCTGGCTTTCCATTCAGGACAGCATCACAGTCTTGTCCAGAATGAGCTTTGGTTTGTTAGCCCTCATCCAGTCCTACTGTTGCAGCCAGGCAGCTGTTTAGCACTTCTACAGCCTCACCTAATCTGAATCAGAAGGAGAAATGGAACTGCGTGTCATCAGTGTACTAATAGCAGAGCAGTCCAAACCTCAGGATCACGTACATGTCAAGCATCATGTAGATGTTCAAAAGCATGTTAAAGATAGGACCAGTCATTGAGGAACCCCATGTTGGAGTATCTACAGAATTGTGCAATATTGGCTCAGAGTCAGTGTGGTGTAGTGGTTAAGAGCATGGGACTGGGACTCAGACGATCTGGGTTCTAGTCCCCGCTCAGCCATGGAGCCAACTGGGTGACTTTGGGCCAGTCACAGACTCTCAGCCCAACCTACCTCACAGGGTTGTTGTTGTGGGGAAGAGATGGAGGAGATGTAAGTTGCCTTGAGCCCTTTGTAGGAAAAAGGTAGGATATAAATCAAAAAAAGAATGAATGAAAATATTCCCAAGGAAACATCTTGTGGCCCTGACCAGGGAGTAGGTATGGAGTCACTGTAATTCAGTACTCCCGAAGAGTAGTCCCAGAAGATTATCATGGCCAATGGTATTGAATGCCACTGAGAGATCCAAGAGTACCAACAGGGTCACACTCTCCCATCTACCTACCAAGATAGATCATCATACAGGGCAACCAAAGCTGTTTCTGTGCCAAAACCCAACTGAAATGGATCAAGATAACCAATCTTATCTGAGAGCATCTGGAGTTGGATGAGCATCACCTGCTCAGTAATCTTCACCATGAAAGGAACATTTGTCACCACCTAAAATTAAGATCTTTCAGATCCAGAGAGGACTTCTTCAGAACTGGCCTCCCCAGTGCCTCTTTCAATGACATGGGATCATGAGGAGGTATTAATTACTTCCCTGGCCCAGCCACTTGTTCCCTTTCTGCTAACTTTTATAAGCCAAGGAGCAAAGGTCTAGTATGAACAGTACACTGGGTGCAAGCTAGACACAAGGAAGAATTTCCTAACTGTAATCGTAATACAACAGTGGAGCCAGCTGCCAAGAGAGGTTGTGTGCTCTTCCACACTAGAGGCAATCAAGAAGCAATTAAACAGTTAACTTAGTGGGATGGTGTAAGGTGATGTCCTGCACTAGCAGGGGGTTGGACTTGATGGCCTTTTAGGCCCCTTCCAACTCAGCTATTCTGTTTCTACGAGTCATTCTGGGCATGCATTCTGGTGTAAGTTGCCTAAATATGCCTCTTTTCTTTAAACAAGCAAATACAAAAAGTCCCAGATGTGTGATATTTTAGAATTCCTAAACTGAGAAAGATTTAACTTGCTGCTTGGATTTCCAACAAACACTGCTGCAGGAAAACTTTCTGGAGGGCTGCTGAGAAGGCATCCTTCTCCCTGCCTGGAAAAAAATCCCTCAGCATCCCACCATCACTACCACAAAAGAGTCTCACACAATCCTATTTTAATTTGTACCCCTTGTGCAAGTCTTTGCTTATGGAATGTCTCTAATATGCATTTATATTGATTTAGAAAAGGAAGGAAGGACTACAGAGTAGGCAATCTCAGTATTGTGTTCAGTGTTATGAGCTAGGTTTCCCATTTCACCTGTCTAAAACAACAGACCGTTCTTTGCCAAAGGCTCTTTATCCTCCAAGGCAATTCCAGCCAGCACAACCAGGAATACATAGAGGGGCTTGTTGAATCCTGTTTAGCAACTATTTCCGAGAACACTCCTTTGGAGTACCCTTGGGACTCCTCCCTCTGGGAGGGCCCTTTGGGAGACAGGCAAGCCTCTACTCAGTCCACCACTCCTCTAGGCATCTCCCAACATCACGTCGTGGAGTTCAGTCATACCAGACTCAGCTGGTTGTATTTATTTTATTTTATTTATTAAAACATTTCTATGCCGCCCCTTGCCGAAGCCTCGGGGCGGCTTACAACACAATAAAATACAATAAAATACAAAAATAACAATATAAAATTAAAATTAACAATATAAAATAAATAAAAAAATATAAAAGAAGTCGCCCTGGCCAGATAAATAAGCAAATATTGTTAACAATTAAAATGACGTTTAAATAAAAAGGTCTTCACCTGGCGCCGAAAAACAAATGACGGCGCCAGGTGGACTTCTCTGGGGAGCACATTCGTAGGAGTTCATCTCTTACACCCCCTCCCTGCAATTGCAAATTCCGACTACTCTCAACATCTGCTCAACACCTGGGGAGGGTGTCCTGGAGATAAGCCCTTCTGCTTCTTCCATTTCAATGGCTAACAATTCTGGTTCCCAGGGACCCCCCCCCCCCCGCCTCATGTGACTAGCCCAAATTTGCCTGACCTTGGAAATCATGCCAAGAATATCTGTCCCTTTCATTCCCAGCATTCAGGAGTAAAGCTTCAAAGGAAAAAAAAAATAGTGAAGCAACTGCTCCGAGGAGATTACACTAGTTTCCTTTTTCAAGGCCTAAGCAGATCCCTTCTACTCCATCTAGGCAGTACAATTCCGGGTTTTAATTGTATTTGTATTATGCTTATTTATTTATGTGAGCCATCCCGAGGCTATATAGCAAGGGGATGGCATACAAAAATTATAAATAAAATAAATACAGCAGCACTATGTACAAGCAAGTCCTCTCTGCTATCATCTGCCACTCTGCCACCACCATTGTAAAGATGCCCCAGACAATTTCGAACTTTCAAATTTTTATTTATCTTAGTCATACCACTAACAAACATTTTAAAAACCAAAGTGAGCTACAAAATTAAGCAAGTGATTGTGGTTCTGATGCTAAACATGTGCATTCTGGGAGTAAAGCAGGGAAAGACGCATTTCATTATGTGGCTGCAAATGCTGTTCTGAAAAGCTGGAAGGAGCTGCAAAACTGAGCTCTACAGCAGGAAACGCAGGGCAGGCCATCAGGAAAGGAGGGTTCCCTCCAACACGTCATCCATGTTCTCTGGGGACAAGGCCTCCTACCCTGTTCTCATTCTGCATTTTATTGTCCACACCTTCAAGAGAAGGTACAACTGTCCTGCCCTTCCCTCCCTAATAGATTTCCTGTATCAAATAAAATAATTATTGCTGGGAATTGCTGGGAAAACACAGGCAGGTGGCAACAAGTGGTGCTGGATCAGCTGAGAAATGGAGGTGCCTGAACCGTGGTGGCTCGTTTGTTAAAGTCTTGACTGGAAAGGCCTCTTTCTCTCTCTCACTCTGGATATGATCTGGGCTATACCAGTGGCCACTCCTTGCCATCTTAGCTAGCTTCCCTTCTGCAGCCCCTTCCCTTTCACCTGCCCAGCCTGAGGAGCAGCTTGTGGTGATGGTTGGCAGTCAGATGCCCTGGTGCTAACTGGAGGTGAAGCAGAGGGACTCATCCAATGGAGTGAGACTAAAATCTACTAGCAGGCTTCTCCTCTACCTCCTTGGCTTCTCCTGGGGGTTGATTAGCTTCCCAATCATGCTGCCCAGAAGGAGGTGAAGAAGCAGAGCCCAGAGATGGTGCCAGTGGGTGGCCTGCTGGGGCTAGAACCCTGCATCTTCCATTTGGAGCCCCAGTCTCTGGAGGCCATCCACCCCAACATCCTACTGTCTTATGGGCGTTGGACAAAATAAAGGCATAGGGGCCCTGTTTATCTCTGCTGGATCTGATACTGATCCTCCCGGGCCAGTTGGCCCTTTGCCTTCTGACCCGCTCCCCAATCTTTCTGCCTGAGGGTTTTACCTTCCCCTGAAATCCTATGGCCTCCTTCCCTCTTCCTGTCCAGACATCCAGTTTTACAACCAGGGGCATTCTTATGAGAAGGCACTCAGCTGGTGGGAGCATGCTGGGAGTTGAAGTCCAACAGATCTAGGGGGCTCCTGCTTGGGGAAGGCTGCTCCAGAGGGAGGAAGGATCAAGCCCATGCAGGCACGTGGTTTCTCCTTGGAGCTGCTCCTGTTTTGCTCACTTTAGCCAGGAAGGGAAGGTGGGGGAGAAAGAAGGCCCCCACCCCTGCAGCAGTAAAGCCAGGGGGTGCCCCAAGCCCCGAGGCCTCTCCCACCAGTGACGCTGGTGGCAGTGGCTTCATCCAAGGTGGGTGCCGGTGGGCTGCATTCAGGGGCGGGTCCTCCATCCCACCTCCAACGCTGGCCCTGTCTGCCCCATCCTTCCCCACCAGCTCCGACCCTCAGGGGCCCACCTGGCAGACTGCATCTCGAGCAGGGGCACTGCTCTTGATTCTGGCCAGAGACAGTTTGAGGAGCCAACCCACTTGGGCTGCAGTTCTGAATCTTTCATCTGGGGCCCAGAACCTCTGGGAGCCCCTCCGACCCACTGCCCCACCGCCTCAGTCTCCATAGGCACTTGCCCCCCAGTTGCCTGAGGTCCTCACCCGAAATTAAATCCCAACCCCGCTTTGCAAAGTGGGGGTCCACAGGAGACTGGGCGCTTGAAAGGCACGCGCACTGAGAAAGACGAGAAAGATGCCCATGTCTGCAGCCGCACAGAGCCAGGCCCTTGCGGACCTGCGCGCCAGCCCCTTGGGGAACTGAGCGCCGCCCCTGGCGCCTTCTCTCCTGCCGTCCCTGCCTCCTTGCCCCGTGGCCAGAGGCGCCTTCGCCGCCGCCTCCTTCCTCTCCGCTCAGCCGTCGCCGGCGCGCTTTCCTTCCGAATGGCAAGGAGGGAACGGGAGCGAGCCGCAACCTCCCGCGCCCGCTCCGGCCCCCTCGCCGCGCGCCGCCTGCCCCTCGCCGCGATGCACGGGCGCCCCCGGGGGCCGAGAGACACCCCGCGCCGCCCCCGACCCCCCCCAAACCCGGGGGCCCGCCAGGCCCCCCCCCCCCCCGCTCCCTCCCGTGGAAAGAAAAGAAAAGTCCTGGGAAAGTCTCGTGCAGCGCTGCAGAGCGGGCGACCCATCCGAGCAACAGTGGGCGGTGAGGGGGCGTTGCAGCCTCCCGCCTGCCAAGCCCCCCCACGCACCCCACCCCGCGGCGTCTGTGTGTGGAGGAGCCCGCTCCCCACACTTCGCGAATCACTTTTCTTTCCGGAGCTGCAGGAGAGGTGGCGGAGGCAACCTGTCCCTTGCCGGCTCACTGTAACTTGGCCAAGAGAGGTCCCGGCTGGCTCTTCATCTCCGCAGCCGGCAGCCGGCCCGGCCACGATTGCAAAGTCCTTCCCCGCTGGACAGCATCACTGGCAGAGTAGCTCGGGGAAGGGGCGAGAGACAAGAGACCTCTGCGGGCGCGGGCGCCGCGGACGAGAAGCTCTTCCACCGGGAAGAAAGTTCTTCTTGTTCCCAGCAGCGCCGAGCGTTCCGATGCAGCTCCTTGCGCCCTTCCTCCTTTACGCCGCAATCGGCGCCAGCTTTTGCCACCGACAGGGCTCCTCCGCTGGCACCCAGAGCGGATCTATCCGAGCCTTGCGGGCCTCGAACCTGCGGAGAGATGGTGAGTGTCTTCTTTCTCGCAACTGTTGTTAATGATCTGTGGAGTTGACCAGGCGGACGCCAAAACCTGGAGGTGGCAGAAGGACATGCTCGGGAACTTCTCTTAAGGGCTGCAACTTGGACGGAGAGGCAAAGGAGGATAAGAAGGGTTTGGGGTTTGTGTGCAGACGCTCTTCCTTGCTCTCTCTCTCTCTCAATCTCACACAGACGCCCCATGACGGGGCTGCCTTAGGGGTGCAACATATGCATACAAAGCAAATCACCACGTGGGTGATGCACATGTTCTTACAGGTGCAGCTTCCCACGTGCAATACATCTATCCATGCTGAGCTTGGGCTCAGTCTCTTTTCCTGCTGCCCTGCCAACCCCATATATGGAAGTTGGCATATATGTTCTGTCTAAGAAATTCATACCTTGTGCATCATGCACCTGATGGAGTGGGCAGTAACCATGGACACTTAATGCCAGATTAAATGTGTTCATCTTTAAGGTGCCACATAACCTGAGAAGCAACTGATGAACAGGCTGTAGTCTGTAAAAGTTTACAATGCAAGAAATGTCCAGTCTTTACAGTACAAACATCTACAGCATTTGCTACAGTGACTTATCAGCTGTCACCCTCGGTCCACAATTTTCCTGCTTTGGGCTGCAATCATAGGTAATCAACTTGGGAATGTTGCTGACTGACTAGGGCTTACCTTCAAGAAAGCATGCATAGGACGGCTCTATTGGCCATATTTTTTATTGTGCAATCACACAGCCTCATTCATAGAATTTGACTAGGGGAAGGGGCTACATTTGTAAGCCTCCCCTGTTTCCCTCATGCTTCCTTTGCACTGACTGATATTGCTAGAAGTCTTGCATCTGAAAGCATCACAAAACATTTGACTGGAGTTCAGGAAAAGGTCCTGGGGAAAGATTCCTTTCTAACCCCCTCTTTTTTCCCACATACAGACATGAACTCCTCCAAAACATGAATGGACTTTCTTACAACCCATACTAGTTCTAAAATTGAGTGCATTAATTGCAGGGATGGTCAGAAATCTGGAAGCACACATGTTTACAATACTGGGAGATGGATTGGTTAGATGACCACATCCAAATCCTCCAGAACTCACACACAGGATCACATCTCATATTACAAATTCCTATGCAGAAAAAAAGTTTTGTGCAGGACCATGCAATAATTAAGGTGTTAATTATCATTTCTCTTCAACCTCTCTAAATTCACAGTCTGGCATGGATGCTCTGGGGAAGTTAGAGCCATTGAATGGCTTCCAGATGAACAAATCCACAGCAAGTCTCACACATACAGGAAAGTCAAAAGCTATGAAGAGATGTAATTATGCTAACTAAATGGTGGGAATCCCGTGGAAAGTCTTATGAAGAAGCCCTCTGAGGGTTTAAGACAGACACTGAGGAGCAAGCCTTCCCACATGTTTGACCTTGTGTCTTAGAGAATTTTCCCAACAGAATAGAGAGCCAGCCAGACATCCCCAGGCCAATCAAACTGTCTGGGCTACCAGAGCTAGAAAAGACCTTCGAGAGCAGGCTTCTCAAACTGGTGCCCTCCCATCTTGTTAGACTACAGCTCACAACATCCTGGCCAGCAATATGTCTTTCTGTATGACGGTGATGGGAGGTGTAAGCCAACATATCTGGAAGACCTCAAGCCAAAGGAAGGCTACCATGGCTACTGGTCCTGATGGCTACATGATGGGTCCAGTACAGGGCCGTCTTAACAGCATGATGGGCCCTGGGCAAAGCAGTGTACTGGGGCCCCTACGACAACTACAGCTACTGTTAATTTTGGAAGTTTTCCAATTTTCCAAGGGTTAACATACGCAGATTAGTATGGGGCCCACGGGCAAGTGCCCATCAGGCCCATGCGTTAAGACGGCCTTGGTCCAGTAGCAAAAGCAGTAGACCTAGGTATTCCAGGTGCTGGGGAATTGGACCGAACCAAGGAGGCTGCCATGTCCTGCTTGTGGGTTTCCTGTGGGCAGCTGGTTGGCCACTATGTAAACAGATCCAGCATGGGCATTTTTACATCCTCAGAACTTCTTTCAAGTTGGAATGGAGGGTACTGGGATAGACTGGGTTAACAGTTTGGCTAACCCAACCTCCTATGCTCATAGTATTCCATTAAGATAGCTATCCTGTTCATCAGAAGAAAAATCCCCCCAAAACAACTGCAGTAGGCCCACATAATATTCCTCCGTAGTATTCTCCAGAACTTTCGACCAGTCCAGGTGATTCCTAAAGCAGGGAATGGGGAAGAAGACATAAATATTAAAAATCTTGGCCCAGTGTTGTAGCCATCAGGTCTACAGTTTAGATCCCACTTCCAAAGGGAGATTTGCAGATGGAATGAATCACTTGCAGGTGTTACATTGTACACCAAGCAATGCATTCTGCAACAAATAAGCAATGGCTCATCTCTGTTCCCACTAGTAATCTTCCTTTTCCTCCCTGGCCAGCAGGCCATGGCCTAGGACTGCAATCAACATCTGCTTAAATTTAGCTTTGGTTTCAAGTCAGCAGTGGATTTGCTCTTCTATTATTCTAACATATAACAAAGAAGAAAAAGAGAAACGCTGTATATTTGCTTCACAAGTGAAGCAATACCGAGAGATGTCTATACCCTCTTTCAATATGATTATGAAGTCCAGGGCTTAAAATTGCACCATTGTTCTGTACAGATAATCTAATTTAATGGGCTGATGAATGCTGCACTGTTCTTTTTAAACATGACTAAGATTGTCTCTTTAATTGCTATCTCAGGATGGGAGAGAGAGTAGGGATTCTGACTTTACCCCATAGCATGGTATGTGCTAGGGAAATAAAATGCTTCCAGACAGGAGAAGACATTGTGTGAAGTGAATAAAAGTTGCTGCTCAAGTTCGACCCCAACCTCAGAGAAGTTGCCTTCTCTTTGCTGGTAATTTCATCAATTTCTTCTCAGAAGAACAAAAGGGAAAGAGTCATGCTGGAATGAACCAAAGAGCTGTGCAACATTTTGCAAAGACTATTCCTAAGCAGAAGGTGGGGAAAGGAACCCCTGAGTGCAAACGCCTCAGTATGAATTCTGGAATGCTATTAGGGATTTTTGATTAAACAGATCCTAATTATGGTAAACTGCTAAAAGGATCAGTGCTTGGACAGAACCATGCTGAAGCACTACCTTCTGCTCTCCCCTGGCCACCTTTCCAATTGTGGGGTTGAGGATGCTGTGCGTTTCTCAGTATATATTCTGCATCTGATGGTAGGCATCCTTTTGTCTTACTAGTTTCTCAAACAATGTGAAGACAGGACCCCAAAACAGATAGCTGAAATGTCCCCAGACCTGCTGAGCAACCCTAAATCAGCCATTCTGAACTAGTGTGGCCATGTACCCATCATCAAGCACCATGAAAAATGAGGAAAAGCATTGCCAACAATAAAAAAGAGAGGATGAAGGAAGACACATGTTTGCATAATTTATGCATCTGTTCATTTATATGCATAGGTGCAAACTGAGAAAGAATGGCTATTATTTAAATAAGATTCAAGACATCTCGCCATAGTGGAGGTGATTGAGGCAGGTGTTGCAAATGGGCAATTTCAGAGACCCAGCAATCCATTTTTAACAGTTCTTTGACTTTAAACTGGAATTGGGCAAGATGTCTTTTGAATAGATACCTTCAAGAAGAGGGCTTTTCTCTGCTAGCTGTCCAAGCAGAGAGCTTTGCTCTGTGAAGTAGGAAACCTGACCAGCTCCTGTTAAGAACGCACAGATCAATTATACATGCCACCTGCAATTGCATGTGAGCATTAACAGACTGGACCTCTGATTCAACAACAGCATCAGCAAATAAATAGGACACCTTCATCCCTCTTCCAAAATCCTTGGGGAGGTATGGAAAACCTCACTGGAGTAGATAAATACCATTAGAAAACCAAATCAGGAGCTTCTCTGAAACTCCGCTCCATTTTCCTCATCTCTAAAGTGCCCCATGGGAATTCTCCGAGAATAATGCAACTTAATTGGAAGACAACAGGTAGCAGCAGGCTTGTGCAGGTGCATTCAGGTATTTACTCTTCCCCACACTGGGGGAGATAGTATTAAGCCAACTGAATGAATCCCACCCCATTTGCCTGTTTGAAATATAGCAAGCAGGAAAGACAGAATCATAACAAGAATGGCTTAAGCATCCACTGGAACTCTGTGTGTGTGTGTGTGTGTTTGTACCAATGGTTTCAATGGTTTCTGGCTCAGTGACAGAAAGCCTCATCATTCACATGCTACCCACGCGCCTGGCCCAGCCCTGTACTGCCAATTTTTTAAACATCCAGATGCCAAGAAGTGGATGACACAACTTTACAGATTGCTTCCCACTCCCTTAGTTGGGCTGGCCTTACATAGCTTTGCTGAGAATGGCAGTTTTGTGGTGTCATAAGACTAAATGATTCAAGTGCAACAACCCCCCCAACACACACACACACCAGAGCGAGTTGTTTTGGGATATTTCTTTCATGAGTGGTTGTGGAGGTGGGGGCATGGAACAGAAGGAGGAATGTGGTGGGTAGAATACAGCAAGCAGAGAGCACAGCCTCTACCCACTCCCCACTGTGTAAATATTAGGCATAGGAGGATTTACAGCTGCAAACAGCTGGAATTCAATACTTCTCCACGGCAAATGTTTACTAAAGAAAGCCATTGAAGGACTAATGGCACTTAAAAGGTCTTAAGCAAGGCCTCAAAGGTTGTAATAGGTATATTATATCTCGGATGGAGTCATTTCCTTTGGTCACTGAGCTTCTTTCCTCTCCCCATTCACATACATCACTGTCTTATGCTGGCTCAGCTGGATGGGATTTTACTCCCACTTCTAGTTCAGCATTTTAACTCCAAACCAGACATTAAGAGAAAAGTCCTCGGCTGAAAAAATAAATCCATAGGACATGCAGTTTGATCTTTTGTTTATTTATGATTACATTTATGTGCTACCTTTTTTCCTCTTGCAAGGAACTCATGGTTTCCCCAATTTATCCTTGCAACAACCCCGTGAAGTAAGGTAGGCTGGGTCAGTGGGTGGCTCAGAAT
This sequence comes from Varanus komodoensis, assembly GCF_004798865.1. Taxonomy (NCBI): domain Eukaryota; kingdom Metazoa; phylum Chordata; class Lepidosauria; order Squamata; family Varanidae; genus Varanus; species Varanus komodoensis. Next base: position 52,113,351 of record NW_025335941.1, read on the forward strand.
CACCCAGCAAGTTCCAAGCCTGATTCTCCAAAGTCTCCTTCCAACACTAACTGCAATGCCACATGGCTCCTAATTAATCCCATGCCAACAGCAGTCATTCTGTGCCTGGCAGAGTCCAATGCCACAAGGATTCCTACTGACCCTGTGAATAGTTTGGGCTAGGCTTGGTTCAGAGCCTGCCGACCAGAACCCCTTGGATGCCACCAGGGCAGCCTGCTTGGACCAGACAATGGTGGTGCTGAGAAGAAGCAGCAGAGGATGCTCTGCCTGCTTGCTCACTGCCCCTCCGTTTATCAAGCAAGCCAGGGATGGCAACGAGGAGAAAGAGGGAGAGGAGCAGGACCAGTGAGTGCCAGAGCCAGTGAGAGGGCAGCCTCACTCAGGGAGGGAGATCACTCCAGGTGCCCTTCTCAGAGGTCCTCAAAAGCCTGCTGCTGGCATTTGCTGAGAGCAAAGAGGTTGCTCTCGTGGGAAGAGCTTTAACGTTTTTTTTATTATTTTATTTAGAACATTTCTATGCCGCCCCATTCGCCGAAGCCTCGGGGCGGCTCACAACATAAAATTAAAATATAAAACATTCAAATACGTGACTCACCCCAAAGTGTACTCAGCAATTTGAACAATCTCTCACCTCCCTGCTCCCATGATACAGCTTTGCAGTCACTCCAAAATCCCTGCAGCATAATACCTTTATTAGATCAGCTCAAAGATTGCCTGACGGTGCAGGCTTTCATGATCTGTAGATCTCTTAATAGGACAAGATGTTTCAGAAAAAGCAGGTTGGCAGGAGATGGGGGGGGGTGGTGGATGTGGTTGGAAAAGCCACTGGTAGAATTTAATTTGAATGTCTGTGATCCTTTCTCTTCTGTATTGTCTTATCATACTTCCTGACTGCATGACAACATCCTTCCAGCCTGGTGTTTTCCTCCCTATTCTCTCCCACTGCCACCGCCAACCTGGTCTGTAGCTTCTCGCTTGACAAACAGGTCTGATAAGGATGCACATTTCTGTGATCTTCGAGTTAGCCCAATAATGGAATCACACTATTTGGATTTGGGAATTTTCTCCTTTTTAAAAATTTTTTGCACAAGCATTGTGGCAGAATCCCTCTGAAAGGAGACTTGCAGCAGGGGTTTCACATTATGGCCCAAAAACTAAGAGAACCTTGTGGCATTTTAAGGCAAATTCATACCAGTATAAGCTTTCCTGTGCACTGAGCACTTCTTCCTATGTAGAAATCTGTATTTATTTATTTATTTATTTATTTATTTAAAACTTTTCTGTGCCATGCCATCACAGACATCTCGGGACGGTTCACAACATTAATAAAATAGTATAAAAATAGAAATAAGAGTAAGAATTGCACAGCATCCGATGTTAGTTATAAAACCACAAATTAAAACAAATTAGCAATTAAAATATTGAGGGAATAAAAAGTTTTTCTCCTGGCACCGAAAGGAAAGGAGCATTGGAGTCAAGCGGACCTCTCTGGAGAGGGTGTTCCAGAATCAGAGCGCCACCAAAGGGAAGGCCTTCCTCTGGGTAGTCAGCAGGGGCTGCCCCTTGAGATCAGCAGCAGAGGCCCTCCTCCGGGAACCCTCTGTGAAAGACATTAGGAGGCTAAGTACCCGGAGGAGGGCTTTCTCTACGGTGGCCCCCATCTGTGGAATGCGCTCCCCAGAGATGTCCACCTGGCGCCGTCGTTATTGTTTTTCGGCGCCAGGCTAAGACCGTTTTATTTAAACAATATTTTAACAATTTTTAATATTATCTATAGGTTTTTTTAAATTGCAGCCAGGGTGGATCTGGATTTTATGTGCAGTATTTGTATTGCGTTTATTTATTGTATGTCAGCCGTCCCGAGGCTCATGCGAATGGGACGGCATGCAAAAATTCTAAATAAATAATACTCACCCTCCTGATCTCTTTCAAGGACGGCTCCCAGAGGAGTGCTCTGCCTCAGCTCCCAAGGGGCAGGAGGGCACATAGGGGCACATAGCTATAGACGTGCCAGTTTGAGGTTGGCACTTCATGCATCCAGTTAAGTAGATATGGTCCATGGTTATTCTGGAGTAAGTTTGTCTGCCCTTATGGTGCTATAATACCTTCTGTTGTTTGGTGCAAGGGATGATCTGCATCCACACAGAGTACATGGGAAAAAACGAGGGCTCTTGCTGCACAGAGCAGGACTTTTACTCTCAGTTTGGGGTTTGGGCAGCAAATGTTCCATCACCAGAGTTGCTCTCCGCACTTCCAGCTGCGTGCCACCCACAGCCTGCGCCTGCTGTCAACACAGTAGTGGCAAGCTTCTGAAACACATAGCAGTGTTCTAACCTACTAACTGGGAATTGCTGACAAATAATAGATAAGTCTTTGAAATAAGTAAAGGAAAAAGTCTTCTCTGAACATCATTTTTTAGTTTTTTGTTTGGTTTGGTTTTTAAGGGTCTGTCCTCAGCATGTTCCAACATTGCTACTTTAATTATAATGCTAGGACAAAACCTAATTCAGTAAAATACTCTGGGCTTGTGTCCAGGTTTCAGCAACCTTAACAACATCATCTCAAGGGGATCCAGATCTACTGCTGGAGAATACCAGGATTAGAGACTGAGAGCTCAAAGGCAGAAAAGGTTCTTTCAGAAAATGGAAAATAGCCATTTGGATTTCCATGCCACTTGCCTTCAGACAGAAAGCCCTAATTTCAATAGCTGAATAATTTTCATAGCACAGTTTAATGTATCTTTTCACACAATGCAGACCTTTTCTGCACAAAGCCAAGTGTTGTCGTCCCCTGGAGTCAAGCGGGCATGTGGGGCTTGATCAGACAAGGTTTTTAACACGCTGTTGACTTTCCATATTGGTGCAATTTTGCAGCCTGTTCACATTCAGTTATCATGGTTCTGCAGCCACCTATTAATTTCCCCCGCCTTGTCAATCTCTTTTCACAACTAGGAAAAAGCATTATTTTTTTCTGGTGTGCCATAGAAACATAAATGACCACTAATCTGTTCCCTGTTTGGGAGACCTTGTACCTTTCTTTGGGGCTTAGGTCTTGTGACATTTATAGGGATATTTCTGAATGAGTTTGTTTCTGCATAATACAATTTTGCTCTCCTTTGTGTTGTTCCATTTCATTTCCAGTTGGTATAGTGTAAACCCAAGTGTTTTCCTCCTAGTTACCTTTTTTTTAAATGATGCAACACTCTCATGCTTCTAAAGCGACTTTTCAGAAATGCACATTTGCAATCCACCACCATCACGCAATTCCTCCTACTCATAAAAAGGTGTGTCCATGGGATCATCAACTCTCCTGCGTACGTGCCCAGAAAGGGAGGCAGAAATTGGGGGCAGAAAGTGGTTGTAGAGTGATTGTGAAAGGTGAAAGGCAGGTATGCAGGTGGAAGATCGTGCTACCTACTGGGGGACAGGAGAAAACTTGGCAGTGTAATAGAGAGCATGTGTTCTCACATTTAAAGAAAAGCAACAGCATAAGTCATATATACAAGATGTCTATCATGTGTTTGAACCTCCGTGTTTTGAAACAAGGTCTAAACATTGCTGGCAGACACAGAATGCACGCAAAGACACATTAAATAAGGCACCAGCAAGGTACTTATGGGAATCAGAGGGGTGCTACAAGGACCCCTGTGGGATGCAATGAATTTCTGTGTTTTCAGTACATGGATACTGCTTGGATGCATCAATTCCCAATATCAGTAGTGCAAGACAGGTTTTGCTTCCTTTGCAGCAGAGCTTTTACACCTCAAGCATGTTATTTCCCCATGTAGTGTGAAAAGACACTATCTGCTTCTCTCAGCCTTCACCAACCTGATGCTCTCCAGATATCTTGGACATCAACTCCCCTCAGGCCCAGCCAGAATGGCTAATGCACGGGAATTCTTGGGGCTTTAGTCCCAAATGTCTGGAGAGCGTCAGGCCAGTGAAGACTGCCCTATGCAGAAAAAGTAAAAGGCCTACACTTGGGGGGCATTGTTGTCCTGTGGTATATAAACTCCTTTTACCAAGGAGACCCAGCATATGTGTTGTAAGAGACAGTTTGATTCTCTTGGTCGCAGGGGAGGGCAACAGAATGTCAGAAACCCCCCTTTGCTTGTAGAGACCCAGAGACTGCTGTTTCCAAGGCATGTGGGGAGTGGGGCGCACTGTTGGTGGTTCCTCTCTGTGTAGTACTGCTTCTCGGTAAGATCTCTTTATGAGCTGGCGTATGCCTAACAAAGCGCTGAGATGAGGAGAAGAGACTTGCTGTGGAATAGAGAGATGGTGTGGACACACAGAAGGAAGGAGGTGTTTGGTGATGGGTAAGAAGAGACCGGGAGCTGATCAACAAGGTGGCACAACCATATTTTAGCACAACCTTAATGAGCATCTTCCTGTAGAATGTCAAATCTCTTCAGAAATTACTGTGGTGGCAAAGCTAAAAAAATCAAGCTGGTTTAGACATAAGGACAAATAATGGCTTGACACCTGAAAAAGCCTCAGAGCGGTTTGGCACCACCTGGAAAAACTTCTCAGTTTCCTGCGCTTGCTCCTCCACACCTGCATGAAAAGCTTGTTCTTTGTTTCAGACCATGGGCAAGCTGTAGCTGCTTTAAACCAGAAAGAGAAGGAAGGAATTCTGAGCGGTGGAAAGAGTTCGTGTTAGCCTGAGCAGATGGAAAGGAAGTATCCTTAAAGACTTGTTTGCATTGTAGCACACCATGATTTCACCCGGTCCCTTAGTGACTTGGCTACAGCCACCAAGTTCATGGCTGCTGACTTGAGAATGGAAAAGAGAGCGCATATCTTACAAAGCATGCCTCCAACCACAGCACTGCACTGGCTCTTAACTGCACAATTGCCTTTAAAGAACTAAAGTAACTAGGGAAATTACAAATCTGACTCAGCTGTAATCAATAGGATGGAGTTCCACAAAGGACCTGACAGCCTCCAGCCGGTTTTATCAGATAGATGTATATCACGCTAAGGCAGATATTTCAATTATGAACTCCCCAGTCAGTCTTTGAGTTACAGTAACTTTTAAACAGCTGAATAGTGTTATCAGAACCAACCTTTAAGACCCTATAAAATACTGTTCTTGCTTTTTCTTTTCCCATCACAGTGTTCCTACAGCTGATAGAAACAGAAGTGCATTCTTCTATTTCTGAAAAGGATTGCATGATCAGAGCCAAGATTTCAGAAGAGAGTGGGGATTAGCTGCACAGAGAGATGTAGAATAACTTCCTCCCAAATTGCAATCATTTTTACAACCTTGATCACGCAACAATTTGTCCATATCCACTTAAGCTTTTAAATAGTATTGCACCAAATGCCCGGCAGCTCAGGGACTTTTTCCCTTCTAGCAGAACTTGCACCCCATGGTAGGACAGCTAAAAGGGTGGCCTGCAGGCAACAGAAAGCCCATCTAGCCCTTTCTGGTGGTCTGCCAGACCCTGCTGCTTTGGTTGCCTCCAAAACAACATGGTGGCCCTGCTTGATGTTTCCTGTGCTGCCGCTAACAATGGTTCTCACTCTTATTTCTGACCCTGAGAGACAGGAAATACAGAAGGGACTTCTGTTTAGCATGAGAAACCCCAGACTTCCCACCTCTGCGCTGCCGTCCACACTGTGAATCCCCTCCCTTATTTGTGTGCTTTTCTGTTGCATGCTCATTTACATGATTTATATAGTGCCCCATATTAAATAAAAATCCAATAACAAGTGGAGAATTATTGAGTGGAATTATTGAATAATAATTGAAATTCAACTTTAATATCCTTTAAATCAGATTATACCAATAAGGCCATTAAAACCCTGGCTACCTAGTTAGGAAAGTAACTAGTAAAAGTCTTACTTGTGCACAGCTAAAATGCCTTCATTGGGCAGAGAAAATTAAAAAAATACTCCCATGACATCAACAGGCAAGGAGTTCCATAATGAAGAAGCCAATATGCTAATCATCCAGAATTTGGAGATCAAGAAAGGATCCTCTTGCTGGTTTTACTGCCAGCAAGAGAAGGCACAAGCTCTCCATAGCTAACAGTAGCAATAGCAAGGGAATATCTTCTCTTCTCTCTTGATCCCTGATGAAAGATTGAGATCCCTCCCTGTCAAAGGAGAGCTGCTTGGTGCCAGCTTCACTGTCTTCTGGGTGAAAAGAGAGCATGGTCCTATTTATTGGGTCTCACCATAGATGGTGCACTTTGGGTATACTTCTTAAATTAGACTTTGTGATACAGTTTCGGCAGGCTGTGGTCTGTGTCTGGCATTGCTTTGTCTTGCTTTCACTGCTGTATAGAGACATAGGTTCCTTTTCTTGGCCACACTTGCATTTTAATGGTTGCTGCCTTTTGGCTTAAAATGCTTTTATTTTCTGATGAGCCAAATGGTATGCTGCCACAGGGCTGAAATTATTTTAGCTGAACAAACGAATGAGAATATGGATTGAGCATGGGCCAGCCTGATGCTGCCTCAGCTGTACGTGTATCCTATTCTTAAATGTGAATGGCACTGGCTTTACCTGGGTTGGAAGAGCCCTTGATTTAGCACAGTGAAGACTTCAAACAAAGCTTTGCGGCTGTCAGGGAGCTAGACACATTGTGCCTCCCTTGTCTGAGTAAATGTACATCTCTGGCACCCCTAGGTTTGACCCATCGTGGTGCATTCCTGTAGCCCTGTAAGGCAAAGGTCTGTCCACTCCACATTTATGAGGGGGAGGGGGAGGGATATTACTCTTTTGCTCAGCTTACTGCTCTCCCTAGCTTCAACTTGCATGGGCCTCAAAGTTACATACTTGTTAGGGAAGCCTTTTTCTAGAGGCTAAGATTATTAGTACAGTCTTGTACCAATGACAGTTGAATTCAGAATTAATTGATACTTTGAAAAGGAATGCTGAGGTACATATTGTACTATGATGCTTATCTTAGAATTCATGCCAAGTTTCCGATGTCTAGGTTTCATGGTCTTGATGCTATTCTGCAGGCAGATGGATGGACATACTTCCTCTTTTATTATGCTAGATCCCTGAAGTGACATAATTATAAGAATGGAGAAAAAGAATGTCTCTCTTTTTGGAAAATGGAATTCCTCTGTTCTTAGGGAAAGCTGTAAATACTACATGACATTAAGCTTCCTGTTACATCTGAGTAATTTCTGGTCTCATTCCTCAGCAATGATCTTTGTGGTAGCTTTGAAAAAGTAGCTTCCTATATTTGTACTTCAGTAGTCTGAGCTGTCGGCACACTGAAAAGACAAGTGTTGCTGCTGAATAGACTTCCTTCTAGCCTCCGTGTGCCCTTCTTGTGCACTTGGGACTTTACAAAGTTGAGTTCCCTGAGAAACATAAAAATCACTTTGTGAAGGGCTGAAAATACAGTGAGCTTGACCTTGGTACCTTCCCCTGAAGTCATGCATTGGAAGCATTCCCATACACTTCAGAGATAGATAGATAGATAGATAGATAGATAGATAGGTCTCAGATTGGTCACATGGCTGCCTAATTTGCTGGCCATCAGCACGGCCTCCTCCCCAACAGTGGCTGAGCAGCTCCGATGTCACAGAACGTTCACCGAGTCTAACTGCTGGAGGGGAAGAGTCCACCACAGAATACGGATAGTCGTTAAGTCTGCATGTAATTTTGGTCTGGCCCAGCTGGTGTCATCAGTAGGAAGCACAGAAGTACTATGCAGTGATTCCCAGTGGATGTTTCAGTTCAGGTCAGTGGAATGTGCATGACCTCAGTTATTTCTGGATGGTCCTGAGATGACCTCATTATCACAGGAAACATTGTTTATGTTTCCCACCAGTGCTTACTGTTGTCTCAGAGTTCAGAGAAATTTAATCAGGAAGCACAGCCAGAGATGTGATGGTTGATTTGCAAAAGACCAAGATTGGCTGCAGCCATAAAGGTTGAAATCATAGAACAGTATAGTTGGAAGGGGCCATGAAGGCCATCGGGTCCAACCCCCTGCTTTTGAAGGACACCAACTTACACCATCCCACTCAGATGGCTGTCCAGTTTTGCCCTGAATGTTTCTAGTGTGAGAGAACTCATGACCTCTCTAGGTAACTGGTGCCACTGTCTTATTGCTCTGACAGTGAGGAAACTTTTTATACTATCTAACCTGAATCTGGATGAACTGATTATTCTGTGTCTATACTCCGGTGTCAGTGAGAAGAGATCTTGACCTCCTTCTTTGTGACAGCCTTTGAGATACTTATAGAGGGATATCATGTCCCTGATCAGCCTTCTCTTCTCAAGGCTGAACATGCCCAGTTCTCTCAGTCGCTCCTCATAGGGCAGTGTTTCCAAACCCTGGATAATATTTGTTGCCCTCCTCTAGACCCATTCTAATTTTTCTGCTTCTTTCTTTGATCTTGGCACCCAGAATTGGACATAGTATTCCAGATGAGGCCTGACTAGTGAGGAATATAGGGGAACTACTACTTCTCATGATTTGGAAGTAATACTTCTGTTAATGCATCCCAAAACAGCATTTGCCCTTTTGGCAGCTGCATCACATTGTTGGCTCATATTTAGCCTGCTGTCCACAATAATGCCAAGGTCTCTTTCTTCTTCAGTTCTGTTGAGCCACATATTTCCCATCTTGTATCGATGCGTTTGGCTTCTTTTTACTAGGTGGAAGACTTGGGACTTGCCCCTGTTGAATCTCATTCTTTTGCTTTCAGCCCAGTGTTCAGGTTTCTCAAGAGCACCCTGGATCTTCATTCTGTCTTCTAGAGTGTTGTGTGTACTGAGAACTTGGAGTTGCTGCAACTTTCATAGTAACCAGTGTGGGCATAACACAAAGGCAGAAGTTATTTTAACCATGGTTTATTTATAGAGTTGCTATTTACAGAATTGAGAATCAGTGCAGTTCAGTGGTTAGAGTGTTCAGTTAGGACTGGGGAGGCCTGGATTCCAGTTGTCTCTCTATCATGAAACTCACTGGGTGACTTTGGGTCAGTCACCGACTTGCAGCCTAACCTACTTTATAGGGATAATGCGGGGTAAAATGGCAAGGAAAAGGATCACATATGCTGCCTTGAGCTCCTAGGAGGGAAGGTGGGGAATCCATGTAAGAAAGAAAAAGATAATAGGTTGCCAATAAAAGATGACACAGATTTCCATAAAATTTGCATATTCTTTTCGTTTCTCTACCACTGATAGCTGCAGCTCTCAGGAGAGTTAAACAAAAACTAAAACTCAGACTATGACACAATAAAATACAACATAAAACCATTTAAAACAAGCAACTAAAATTATTAATACAATGCCAGAACGTGATCGAAATATGTATACATTAATTTATACATATAATGTAAAAATAACGATAAACAGAAAAAAATAGTCTTACCATATTCTGCCCGGCTGTGTACTTGCTCAGCCTGCTGTCCAGATGCTAACGGTTGATCAGCAAACTCAAGACTTCTGCTCTCCTTTCTTGTGATTCTTTATTTTTAAACCAGTTGTGGATTGGACAGCCTTCAAGCACATTCATACTGGAATAAAAGACTAATGTGAATTCCTAAGTTTACAGTCTACAAGAGGATGCCTCTTAAAACTAAACTGTAAGGTAATGAACCATAAAGCAAAAGAAAATCTAAAATACATTTGAAAACAGCTGGGGAGAATTTCCAAACATATTCTCATAGCCTGATTTGCTTGCAAAGTAATTCATATTTATATTCTTATAATATTATTATGGAAATTGTTGGGTTTAGAGATTCTGAAATGGGAACATATCAAATTTAGGAAGTGGATACTTAGCAGTAATACCTTAAAATTTATCTGACAGACTTAAAATATATATTTTAAAACAGTTCTTTTTTCCAAAGTGTATTGGTCCTAAGACAGCCTTCTCCAACATGATGCCCTCCAGTTTTTACACCCTAGTATGGTCAGTGTTCAGAGAAGATGGGAGCTCTATTTATTTTTCAGGTGAAGTGCTGATACCCTTTTTTATTTTGTCTGATCTGGATGAGAACTGCAAGCATCGTGATCCACTTCTTAGTGGACCGAGCTGGATGTATCTCAGATGAAGAGATACATTCTCTGACCAGGTATTCTTAATACACCAGAAGAGGGAGCACTGCAGCCCCACTAACTCCTTTGTCACAATCTTTACCCTCTATTCCTGAAGGGTGACTATTTGAAGACCCTTGCATGCATGTGGGCTCTTCACAGGAGCCAAGATGTTGGAAGATCTGCCTCCTGGCTCCCAGAATGACAGTCCACCGACCACTTCAGCCCCACTCCACACACAGGGGGAAATGTGAAGAGAAGTACAATGCAGTAATGGAAGAAGGCAGGGCTGAGGCTCTCACTCTGCTTGGATGTATCCCTAGTTGGAGAATGCCTGGCCAGGACTATTGGTTGTGTCTCACGGGCTACTAGCCTTGCTGGCTACGCGCCCTTCCTTCACCAGAGGTGGCCTGCCTACACGCACCAGTCGCTGAGGAGCTCGTGCAGGTGGAGCTCTTGCACCCAACCTGCCGGGGGGACCCTGTGGGCTGCCAGTTCGCCACCATGTGTACAGTGTAGGTGCACCTTTGGTCTGAACCAGCAGGGCTTTTCTTACCTTCTTTTTGTTTCTCCAAATTTCCAAGCCAAACCGGCCTACCGTGAAGGAACTTTGCTTTGATTCAGTCATCTCCTGAATGGTTTTAAATGAGTCTGTTTGGGGTTTGGGCTGAATCCAAAACACACCATTACTATCTAAGAGCCATTGGCAGACTTGCCACCAGGTGATCCAGGTAATGCATTGTATGGGACCCATGTAATACAATTAGATATTGTATTGCTTATTTGTACCATTTTAATGTATTATTGTATGTCTATGGAATATGTCCTTTTTTCTATTGTAAACTGCCCAGGGAGCCCTATGGGCTATGAGGCAGCATACAAATATAATAAATGAATGTGAAGCAAAAAGTTTCTACGGTACCAAAAGATACCATATGAGCCTCTTTGTGTATCCTTGCTTTGGGCATACAAAGCAACTATCATGCTCTGTGACCTCTTTCTTACCCTCTCTCCGTCTTTCTGTGACTAAAAGCTCAGAAAACCACTTTCTTGGATGAGTGACAGGAAATAGGTCCCTTCGTTCCTCCATCTAATGACTTCGCATCTTTGAATGGCTGTGGCATGCAATAAAAACCAGATCAGCTCTAGAATAGAAGGCAATTCACTTCCAACTGCCCACATTGAAACAAGAGTTGTCAAAGAGCAGAAAAAGTATAGCTGATCTTATCTGTTCAACATACTTATTTAATTTTATGGCAAAGTATAATAAAACATTGAACGTAGCTTTAATTCATAAAAGCTTAGATAAAGCATAGTTGTTTTAATAACAATAGAAGTATTCTAATGTGGCTTTTTAGCAGGATGGTTAAAATCAGATTTAAATCTCTATGGTATGGAAACGAGAACTTTCTTTAATTGGATTTTCCAGGAAAAGCAATACAAAGGAGGGAAATGCTCTGTACTTTCAATATAGTATTCATTGCATTATGATAATTCAAGTCTAGCTTCTCCTAATCTCTTCACATTTCTTATGTGGAGTGTCAGAACATTAGATGACGTCAGTGTGGGACAGAATGATGCAGTGGGTGGGCCATGCGACCGTCCCTGGGGTTTCAGTCACACTGACTGTGGATTGCTATGCTTCACAAATTATTTTCCTTTAATGTTATTCTGTAATGAATTATAGACATTGGCTATGATCACACATCATGCTAAACCATGTCATGTGGTAACCAGGGGCCAGGGTTCAGACAGGTGCCTGGTTAGGGTTTCCACCCTCATTGGCCCACTCACTCCCCTGGATGAGGCCTTGGCCACTGCTCCTGTTTTTGGGGTTTGCTCCTCAGAAGAAGCAACTGCCTACTCATGAGTAGGGCTGTTGCTCTTGAGGAGTGCTAAAGGCAAGCTCTGCTGTGCAGCCATGCTCAGCATCAGTGTACAAGCATATTCACACCTATGCCTCCTCCCCACCCCACCCTTGCTGCATGTGTGTCCGCACTTCCTTGTACACAGGTCTTACACATGCCGGAAAGGGCTGCCTCCCCCTGCAGGAAGGCACATGGAGGGCATCAACACAGGCACTTGTGCCAGGGGCAGGGGCAGTATATCCTGCTGGGAAGGGTTTCCCAAGGGGGCAGGTGTGGGCATCTGCCTGGGAAAGTTTCTTGGGTGGGTGCCAGTTAGATGTGGAGAGTAGGGGGCAGCAAGGTTTGTTGAAAGTCCCAAAGAAAGTCAAGGATGAGATGGGAGCAGAGCAGAGGTCAGTAGGCAGAACAGGAGATACTGGCTCTCCAGAGTGAGTGCCCAGTTGCCAATGCCCATGCTCAGGCACCCTGCAGTGGCCAGATAGGAATGCCAAGCATGACCATCTAGAAGGTTGCTGCTGCTGGAGTGATGTGGTGCAATGACCCACTGCCATTGAAGTTCCGAAGCTGATCATCTGAAGGCAACATGTGGCAAAAGGGATTAAAAAAGCACTGAGCAATCAATCAGAGCATTGTTGTCTGCAAGTCAGCAGTTGCTAGGCAGAACTGGACAGTGACGAATGCAGACTAGAGTGGCTGCTGCAGCCATGACCACTCTTTGAACCTATCTCTATGGTTAAATTATGGAAACCACATGGAATCATGTTTTCTGGATTCAGACACTAAAAAAAGCCATGCTAAATCATGGAAACTATAGAACATAGCATTGGTTCTCTCCATGGTTCCACAGAGACCAAACATATCGTGCTTCACTGTAGTTGTTGGGTTCCCTTGTAATGACAAGCCATGCCACCTGTCCATTGTGATTGTATATTTTGTTAACTACTTAGAGCACAATGCATTGTGGAAAATGTGGCAAGCAAATATATTCCTTATGACTATGGCTTACCAAAGCTGAGTTGGGGACAAACTTTGTTATTATGTGCTGTTGAGTCCTGCTTAGCTCCTGTAAACTCAAGGTTTCCTTTATGAAATCAATCCATCTCTTGTTTGGTCTTCCTCTTCTTCTGCCTTTGGCTTTCCCTAGCATAATTGATTCCTTCAGGGAGCCTTGCCTTCTAATGATGCATCCAGTCCAAGTCCTGGATTGAATTGATCTAGGGACCACTTGTTCTTCTGTCAGTCCATGGTATTTGCAAAGCTTTGCTCTACCACGTTGTTTCGAAACCATGAGTGTTCTTCCTTTCTTTGCTGTCCAATTTTCAGGTGATGATAACTGAGCCACTTGCCCTTGAGTGCAGGATTATTTATGGTGGAGGGAATCCCTCTGCTGCAATCCTGACCTGAGTAGTACCACCCCAGTACAGACAGTTGTCAAGGGAAGAAAGACTCCCACTGAGATGAATATGAGCTTCCTTCTCCCCCCCCCCCCCGCACACACACACTCCACCACCATCACCACGAGAAATGCAGGTTTTATGGGCTCTGATTGAGACACTGTGGGGGTGAATGGATGAATCCCCACTACTGTACATGCTAGGATTGCAGTCCTTCTGTAAGAAAGCTTTAAAAAGCGTAGTAACTGAACTTTTTTTAAAGGGAGAGGACTCTCTGAACATGTCATAAGGTTTTTGCTTATGTATAAGGCTGAATAACATAAGATAGCTAAGACGGGATAACAAAAAGAACCAAAGATCAGGTCTTGAAAAGGTTCTTGGGGCCTAGTTTGAGCCCAAGTGATTCTTTGGGTAGTAACATCTTTCTGATTTTGGGAAAAAAAGAGAGATTTATGAGAAAGATTGTGTTTGATGCATTTTATTTCAATATATTACTTATTTATTGGACTTTTAGCCTGCCCCATTAACCGCATGACTCCCTAAGTACAGGGCTCAGAGACAAGGTGCTTTAAGGAGGTTAGGGACTTTGGGGTTTCTCTGGAATCAACAAAGATATCAATAATGAGGTAAGAGAAGATGGGAGGCACTAAGCAGTTAAAGGGTGTGGGCATCTGGGCATCCCAGAAAGCTTCCTGCCTTTATGAGTGTTCAAGGAGGTGACCTTCACCACTGGACTGCACCCAACCTTCATGCCGGCTAGATCAGTCTTCCTTAGCCTTGTGCCTTCCAGACACGTTTGGACTGCAAAACCCAGAATTCCCAGTCAATGGCTCTGCTGGATGGGAATTCTGGAAGTTGTGGTCCAAATACTTCTGAAGGCCACCAGGTTGGGCAAGGCTGAGCTAGATGATCAGACTCAGCTGTAGAATCATAGAATAGAATAGTAGATTTGGAAGGGACCATGAAGGCCATTGGGTCCAACCCTCTGAAGTTGCAGGACACCAAGTTATACCATCCCACTCAGATGGCTGTCCAGTTTCTTTTTGAATGTCTCTAGTGTGGGAGAGCCCACCACCTCTCTAGGCAGCTGGTTCCACTGTTGCATTGCTCTGACAGTGAGGAAGCTTTCCCTGATGTCCAGCCTGAATCTGGGCTGTCACAACTTAAATTGATTATTTCGTGTCCTACACTTTGGCATCAATAAGAAGAGATTTTGACCTTCCTCTTTGTGACAGCCTTTGAAGTACTTATAGAGCTTCAGACAGAGAGAGAAGGAAGCTGGAGCCCTGCCAGGATATGATCTTATAGTCTCAGAGAATTGGGAAGTGGGATCCAAGCATGGATCCCCAGCTCTGATCTCATAGGTCTTTATTATTATTATTTTATTTTGACTTCAGATATGTGCATCTGAAAAATCCTTCAACCACTTGGCACTTGCTAGGGGCCATGAAATCACTCTCATGGCCATTTCATGCTAGCCTATGTTAAAACATAAAATAGATGGGAGACTCATGGATGAGTTAAGTGGCATTGTTGGAGTTAGATGGCTTCAGTAACCAGCCATCAGTATGCTTAAAACATAATTGTTACAAAGTATGGTATTGGGAGTATTGTTGGCATAAGATCAATGGGCATTAAGCGGAGTTTTACCTGGCAAGCAAGGCCTGCTTCCTATGCTGACTCTAAGAATACTTCTTGGAGAAGTGGAGTTGCAGAACCAAAACTGGAGTCCTATGGCTCTCAGCCATGGAACACCAGTGAGCAACATTTCATTCCTGTGAGAAAGTCATGCTTTACAAAAGTGACAGTCAATCCTATGACCTTCACCCATGATTCTCCATATGAGGCATGATCCATTGAAGTTCATAATGTTAGGAAGAGTGCAAAGAAGAGAAATAAGATCATGAAGAATTGCAGGATGGGTCTTGACTTTGGTAAACAATAACATTTTGGTTACTGATGGCAAAATTTCCATCAGTAAGTAAGGGGAATAAGGGCAGAAAGATGTTGCCCCATTATTGGAAGAAGGGCAGCAACTTTTCATTGCCACCAACAAATCACAGCAAACCAGAAAAGAGAAAATGCCATAAATTCGAAGCAGGAGTCTTAAGGTAAATTCTAATTTCCCAGCACCTCACAATTTCTCAGAAGTACTGCATGGGAAGGCAAACTACCTGGTTAAGGTTACACTGATTTTGGCCGTAAGATAACCAGGAAAGGAAATACAGTGTTGCAGGTAAGCTGTTCTGTCTGGTTCGTTGGTCTTCATGAAAATCACTTTCTAAAACATTTCTTCCTCCATGTGTGCAGAAAATGTGATTGCTGTATGATTCTCTCTCAAGTCTTGGACCAGCCCAGTTTTCCACAAATCTGGTCTCAGCATGAAAATTCCCCAGGAAACTGCTCCCAGACAGTACCACAATTGCTTCAATAGCTCCTTTCTAGCTGACTTTAAAGGACCAGGTGACAAATAACAATATGCGCTATTTAGATGGGTGTTTTTGAGTGTTCAAAGCAGACCAGCACAGTTTGTGAGCTGCCAAAGTAGATGCAGTTGACAAATACCCTGCTTTTGCAATCTCATTCAGGCAGGGAAGAAAATGGATTGTCAAGTCATTGGCTGTATGCAATACACAGCTGGTGGTCTGTGTTCATCTTTGCGGCCTCCACGATGGATTGAAGAAGAACAGGCCTCTAAAGTAAACTGCAACTGTAAACTGTGAGCAGAGCTGCTTGTGCTTCCAAAAACTACCTTAGTAGACACTAAGAAAAATGGAACCAAGGCCAAAGCATCCCAGTGAATGCAAGCTTAGTCAGGTTCAACACTACTGACAAAAGATGTACCTCTCTTCACTCCGCAAGTCTTAAGAAGTTATACTGAGTGAGGAAAAAAACCCTAAATTGTAGAGGAACAGAGCTGTATGCAATGTTAGCTTCTTCAACTTCAGTTAGTCATAATTAGCTCATTGCACTGATTTCACTGAGTCTACTCTAAGTATGACTAAGTTTGATCCAACCCAATGGTAGCAAGTGAATAGAAGTTAGGAAACATGATGTATTTGGATTTTTTTTTAAAAAAAAATAGTAAACTCTATCATGAATGCAGATCTAGCATTCATGGGATTGGGACAAGAATGGGAACTGAACTTATGAGAACTTCTATAGGAGTTTATCTAGTGGATTCTTGTTGCTGGGGTCAAAGTGTAGGAAAGCTTGTTAGCAGAAGTAGCTAATGAAAGCTGCTGAATCTAAGAAGTGAAGGGCTCTGCAAACTTTGCAAATTGGACAGGTTTGCTCATCAGGAGACGTCATGGTGATGGCTTACCCTCGTTTGTTCTGCAATCCAGACCCAGTCATGACATTTCTGCATGGTACTTTGCTTTCCCTATACCAGCCTTCCCAAATCTGGTAGCCTTCAGAGGCGTTTGGACCACAACTCCCAGCATTCCCATCCAGGAGGGCCATTGACTGGGAATTCTGGGTGTTGCAGTCCAAACGTATCTGGAAGACACAAGGTTGGGGAAGCCTGCCCTATACCACAAAGAGAATCAATGGTTTGTTCAAGGGTTTCCATCCTTCACCATGGCTTTTCTAGTTATCCGGACTCAAGATCTCCATCTTACCATTGTAGCTACAGAAATGCCATAGAGTCCTGTGGAAAAAGCATCCACAGGAGCCATCCATTCTCTGCTATGTTAAGCTCCCTAGTGTGCCATCGTTCACTTATTTCCTGTTGGCTGAGTGATCTGCCTATCTCTCTGTTGACTCTCTGAAGCAGGGAGAAAGCAGGTGAATTCAGGGAGGGAGCAGGGAGGAATTGCAACAAAAGTGTTCATTATGAATGATTAAAACTTGTTTTGGAGGGCTGAGTGGCTAGGAAGTGTTGCAGAGATGCAGGAGGGAAAAAAGGAAGAATCCACCTTGAAGCTTCAGTGGAAAAGTCAGGAAGATGCTGTTATGGTCTATAGAGAGCAATAGAGCCAGGAAGTATGTTTTGATTTTGTGGCAAGAGCAGAAGGACAGAGTAGAGGGTGTAACACATTCTCAGAATGTCACTGGCCATCCAGTCTTCAAGAGGTTTTGCCACAGGGTGCCACACCAACCAACACCACTTACTGAAATCTTAACAGTCAAGAACCACAAGAGATGGAAAAGGACCAGTACGGTCACACTGCTCAACCCATAACTCTATGAAGAAATAGGCTTGTTTGAAAAACCAATCGATCACCATCCTCTGAACACTGTTTATACTTACCTTAGCAACCGTCTCAGACAGAAACTAGCAGCAGCAAGCTATGTGAAGTGTGGCCTATCCCAGAATACTACAGGGCATCAGGCTGGAGAACAACTCTCCATCCTATCTTCTTTGCAAGTCCAGAAGGCTTGTCTTTGTGTGATGGTGTCCAATTTGTTCCAAAATAATTTATGTAGTTGTGACCTTATTAAAAGAAGTGCAATATCAGCTGCTCCTCACCTCATGTTAATGACCAGTAAATAAAATGCTAATTTACTTTACAGCTTTGAGCGGCAAAGGTTCAGGTATTCATATGGTTTTAATTAGCATCCAATTTGCACACTGGGCGGAATGGATGGCCATTTTAAGACACCTTTACCGGGAATAGGTAATTATAATGTATCAGGTGGTGCCATTGTTAAAGGTAGGTCTTTGCTTCTCTTTTTAACCCATATCTACTGGGAATTTATGGCTTGGCCTTGAGACATTGGGAGGAGCTATTGCCTAAAGAGGAGAATATAAATTTTCCATGTAAGCCAGCTTATGAGGGTAAGGATAAACCTTTTCCTTTGCAGTGCGTTACTCTGTGCAGTTGGTTGTTTTTAATACAAAGAACAGAAAATAAAGAAAATGCAGCCTTCCATCTGAAGTAGTATGCTCCATAAATCTAGCATTTTATTTTAAGACATTGGCTCAGAATGGGTTCTTTACAGGAAGAAGGGTAGGTGATTAGTGCTATTTAATTTGCTCTGAAGGAAAGGTAAAGACAGCACACAGCCTAAGAGTGCAATCTCATGCATGTGTTGACAGGAAAAAGCTCCCAGAATTCCAGTCTTTCTGCAGAAGTCATCTACCCAGCATTCAGTCTGTTAAGTACTATTGAGTGGATGCAGACTGAGGCCTATAACCACTTCTAGTGCATTTACACCCACCTTTCTCCTTTTGCCAAGAAACTGGAGGTATCTTACAAGGTTCTTCTCCATTCCATTTCATTCTCTCAACAACCCTGTGAAGTAGCTTAGTCTGAGAGGCAATGACTGGCCCAAAGCCACCCTGTGGACAATATGACAGAGTGGAGACTAGAACCCAGATTTCCTGAGTCCCACTCTAGTACTCTTAACCACTGAGCCACACTGGCTCTCAACACCTTGGAGGAAGAGGCAGTCTCATTGAGACTTGCCTCTGAGTAGATGTGAATAGGAGTGTGTAGTAAATTAGCTCAAATCGAAATCATTGGGACAAATTGGTCACCTCTTATGGCTATTGACTTCAATTCAGCTGACATAGGCTATAACTCTGTGCACATTTCCCTGAAATTCAATGAGACTTACCTTTGGTGGCTGGACTGATGGCAGTTGTACTGTTGCCCGATGTATCTGGAAGGCACCAGGTTAGGAAATGACTATTCAGACTGAGGTATTTTCTTCACCCCTGTTGTTACTATTACTGCTATTTTGGAGTCAACCTGATATGTCACGTTGAGTTCAGACTTAACTATACTTACCATAAACCCAATGAGGGAACGAGATAAAATAATAAGCCATGCAAGTTGGTTTCCACTGATTTTATGAAGGGTTCATATATGTGGACCATAGTGAGCAAGACATGGATATTTGTGTATAAAACTCCCATCATTGCTCAGCATTGGCTATGTTGATTAGGACTGATATGAGTTGTACGTCAAAATATCCAGAGGACCACAACATTCCTGGTCTAGAAATTAATTTATAATATTTGTTTAATTTGATATAGATATTATTGGTTATACAACTGTACTGGTATTGTGGAAGTAACTGGTATTTGGTATAGTTATATTCACCTTATAAAATTAGAAAATTTTCATATTTGTTCTGATTTTGTGGGTTCAGGCTGCAATTGTTTTTAAACTTACATAAGAATGAGCTCTATACTGCTTACTTCTAAGTGGACTTCCTTAGGAGTTTACTGTAAGTTATGGATTCAAAGTGGTTAACAAGCTTTTACGGTGTTCATTTCCCTTTCCCAAACTGTCTTTTATATATTGCATATGGGATTGTATTGTCCTGGAAGTCTTTGGTCTAGCAGAGGATTCCTTGAAAGGAAGTAAACTGCTTTTTTATACCACACCATACTGCCTTGCCTTCCATACCCGCAGCAAAGATTTTCACAATGCAAGCAGCAGCAAGGAAAAGTGAGAATGGATGAAAATGACTTCTGCTTCTCTTGTTCCTGGAAGTATCCAGTGGATTAAAAGATTGAATTTAATATGGGATAATATATGGATGAATTTCATTTAAAGTAACTATCTGATTAGGACTTTGTCATTATCTTGTAGTCTTGTATATTACATGATGATAATAGAGGTTGCTTCCAATTCTGTACATGAACAGAAAACTGTAACATCTTGATGGGAGAAAGACGTTTAGCAATGGTAAGATAATGGACAAAAGGATACACTTGATTAGTCTTCACGATCACAGTTCCCACCGTCTCTAGCTAGCCTGGCCAAATTACAGATGTTGTAGTCCCAGACATTTGGAAGGCATCTGTTTGGAAAAAACGGTGCTAGATTGGTTCTCTACTTACTTTTTTAGCAAATCTTGTTGCATAAAATCCCTACCTCCACCACCAATATTTAATGTTCCTCCAAGTTTCTGTCCACTAGGCTTGAATTACGCAGAAAAACAAAGGCAGTTGTGTACAGTGTGTTGAAGATAATGGGATATGCATCAGCAAACACAATGGCCATTTTTCCTTGGCTTTGAAAGAGATCAGCTCTCTCACCGGAACAGAAAACTCTTCATTTAATCTAATTGGAACCAAGAGAACTTGACAAATTGTTTTGATGTTGATGTTTTTCTCTGAATTGATTCTACAGCGGGGAAGGAGAAAAGCATGGTAGTGATAACAGCTATGTGCATGTTAATAAGTTTTTCATCTTTTCAAAAAACTTTACAAATTGCAGTTTGTTACCTAATAAAGTCTATCTTCTCTATGGTATACTTATGCTTGATAGCTTTATCAGGACTTGCATCCCTGGTGACTTTCCACGCAGCTATACAAATGGCACTGTCTAGACTAGGGATGGTGAGGAATCTGTCTGATTCCCTTGGCTTGACTTCCTGGAGTCCAGCCTGCCTTTTTGTAATTGCAAGTCCAGCTTGGTTCTGAACGCACTGAATATTTGCACAGGCCCTGCCAGAAACTGGGCCCCACATGGACGCTGTGCAAATGGCATTCCTCCTCTGGGCTGGAGACTTCCAGCCTTTGCTCATGCTGCATGTGCTGCAGAAGAAGGTTGCTGGTTGCGCAGCTGGAGCTCCGTGAGTGCTTGTGGACTTTCTCTCAGCTTGGCTCACTTGCTAAGCCAGGTTTGAGCACAAGAGAAATTCCAGCAAACAGAAGAAAGACAAATCCCCAAAGGATCATCACAACCCTAGTCCAAGCCATGATGTAATGTTTTTGTAGAACCACATGTGCATTTCTGCTGAGGCATCTCTGGAACTTTTCCCCAAGTGCATGTGTTCCATCAAACCTTGATATTATGCCTTTATCCCTGTTAGGATCTGCTGCTCCCCCTGATGGACTAATAGAGAAGACAGCCTGGCTTACCTTGCAAGTATTTTCAGGGTTAGAATTGGAGCTGTAAATGCTTGCAGGATTAGGGCCAGTCCAGTCATGCAGAGCTGCTGGGAACTACAGGAGATGATATAAGGCTTCTTAGCTCTTCTCAGTTCTTCCACAGCAACACTGCTGCTTTGTGTTCTTGATTTGGTGCCTGCTTCCAAACTTGCAGGATCTTCACTCATGTTTTAACCCTCACTTGTTCCTGACTCAACCTTATCCTCTGGTCATGCCATACTGTTGCTGATAGCCAATGCCTTCCTGCTCCTGATGTTGTTTTGTTTCTGACCCTACTGCATCCCTTTGTGTGTCTAACCTTTGCCTGAGGAAGCTTTGGTTCTCCTTCCACCAACATCACACCTGGCCCAGGTAGATACCTGCCCCTTGACACTCCCCAACTGAAACAGTGTATATAGGCCCACATTTTCACACATACATCCATTATTATATATGTTGCCACAGCTCTGCCTCTATCATTCAACTGCCTGCCTTTTCTTTCCTCTCCTTTGTTATCGCTCACAATTATTTTTGTTATTAATGTTTGGTTCCACCAGCGTATAGTAGCCTAGACAGATCATTGTGATTTCCCCATCACTGTGCAGACCTCCCTTCCATTCCTCGCCATTCCAGGAGCAGATCTGGGGTGGGAGCACATGGAGCAGTTTATGGGGAAAAGCCAGGAAGTCTGACTGTGTAAGTTGTGTAAGTTGCTGTATAAGTGGAGTTTCCCTTGTACTTGCTTGAAGCCAACCCATTTTTCTTACGCTTTGCAGAGCACAACAGGAGAGATCCCTTCCCGAAGGAGTTTACAATCTCAAATTCAGCACAAACTAACAGAGGAAGGGACAGGATTTGGGCTGAGGAATGGTCAGGAAAAAATATCTGGCTGTGTCAGTGACTGAAAACTCTTTGTGACGAAAGACTGCCTTTCCTTTGCCTGCAAAACCCTATTAGTCATCCACTAGATTGTTATGCATTCTGTAAATAATAATAAAGAGTCAGGATAAGGTTTCCATTGTCAGAAGTGCTCCACTCATACCAGGCTTTCAAAGATCCTCCTCTGTCCGGACCACAGCTCCACTGGGTCCTCTGCAACTGTAGAATTTCAGGGGTGTACGAGGAGGGTTCTACATTCATTGTTCCTACTCAGTTTACAGATCCTTTAAACATTGTTTTGCTCCTCTTGTTTTGCTTCTGTTTATAAAAAAGTGCTTTTGGAAAGAGGGTTTTTTTGTGTTGTATTTCTGAAAGTAAAAGGAAATGCGTTTTCCATATGTGCATATGCACTATTTCTGAATATCAGGGGTCTCAAACTCAAGTTACCTGGGGGCCGCTGGAAGTAGAGTCTGGGTGAGGCTGGGCCGCATCAAGTATTCCACCACTGTGGTGGTGGTGGGCCGCTCATCCCGCATCGCTCCCGGAGGCCGGCCCAGGCACCGCTGGTGCTCTGACGGCCGCAGGGCCCCACCCAGCCCGGCGCGCAGCTTAGAGGGAACATTGCGCCCAGGGTAATGACTCACACAGGTGTGTGTGAGAAAAATGTGCGGGCCGCACTATCACTAAACTTTGGTATCAAGTGGGGGACACAAAATATCATCCCATGGGCCGCGATTGGCCCGTGGGCCGTGAGTTTGAGACCCCTGCTCTATATGATAGCACCACCTAGAGGTTATGCAGCAGAAAAGGGAAACACTCTTGTAGTACTCAAATCACTATTCTGTAATGATACCAAAGGTAGGTGCATCTAATTAACAGTCTTGGGTAGAAAAGCCCTTGAATCCGAAAAGACATGACACACAAAGAAAATGAAAGGAGAAATAACAGAGAAAACGTGGATTCTTGTAGCAGGGCCAGTGGAATGTTCCTACTTTTGCCTGCTTATTGCAATACAAAGAGGCAGGAGGGAGAGAAAGAGCAAAGCTAGAGGGTAGGAGGGGGAGAAACCATGAGCAAAAAAGGAAAGCAAAATAGCATGGGTAGCAGCTAGGAGGGGGAGATGGCAAGCAAGGGGATTGACAAGAGGGAAAAAAGGACCAGATGCAACCTGAGAAGGAGCAACGTGAAGAGGTGGAGAGAGAAACACTGATGCTAGAAACTGGGAAGGGAGGGAGGTCAGCAAGGCAGCAAGGCGCAGAGAGAAGAACGTAGGGTTAGAGGCAGTGCACTAAAGACAGGAAGACAGGAAGGGATGGTGCTGGGATGGGAACATGGACAAAGGTGGGGAAATGGGGAGAGAGAGAGAGACAATGAGGCCAGAGCCTAAGCGGTGAAAAAGGACTTCCCTCTGATAACACTGCACTGACAGGTTTCACTTGGCATGATAAGCCATGGTGATTTAGAAGCTAAGGCTGGTTTTCTGCTTTGTTGGAAGCAAGCAGCATGGCTTGTTAAATATTGGTGGATAAACCATCATGGCTTATGCTGTTGTATAAACTTGGTCATGGTCTTTTGCATCTACCTGGAGAATGCTGACGATTTGGTGCCAATGGCTCCTAAGAATACAGATACCCTAAAAATATTTATTGCCTATTTATACAAGTATGAATCATAAGCTGATCTGGTCGGGCTTGGGAGTGGGTGCCAACATCTTTGCATCAGAATTAGACATTTGATTAGTGCAATAGTTGCACTGAATGCCATGTTTTATACATTTCTTGGCAAACCTAATAATTACCATTTGTAGTATACTTATTGGCATAGACATCTGTGAGAGCTGAATGCAACTCTGTTTCATAAGTTATTTTTTTTATTAGCAAGGTTAATGTCTGAATGTGGTGGAGGGGGCATTTTTCTGTCTCTATGAAGCTTATAATTTCATTTCACCCACAACACACATTTTGACAAAGTACTTCATGTAGTCTGGGATATTTGTACTTTTGAAAATGCTGGAAAATATCAGTACATATCATAGATTTGCAGTTTATTTATTATATTACATTTCTATCCTGCTCAATAGCCAAAACTCTCCAGGCAGTTCACAGTAATTAAAACAATAAAATGCAACATAAACTGCACTGTAATGACTTTAAAGTATAAAACAGAATTAGGATTTCATACAACAGAGACTGAAAGATTAAAATTCATTAGAAAATAAGAAGTTCTTCACGTGACTGCAGAAAGAGAACAAGAGTGGTGTTCTTGGGAAAGCTCATTCCATAAAGGGGGTGGTGCCACAGCAGAAACAGCCAATGACTCACTTCCCTTGACAGGGACTCCTCAAGAAGGACTGCAGAAGATGAACTTAGGATTCAGGCAATGCTCTATGGGTTCAAAAGGATCCATTGGACTTCTGCACTATGCCAAAAGAGTTGACAAACAGAAAGCATCTTATTTGCAGGGGAGCATATGAAAATCTAAATACTGCAAAACTTACTGGAGTTCTGAGATCAGATAATCTGAAATATTCTTCCAAGTATTTGGCTGGGTGCCCATAATTAAAGAAAAGCACAATAAATAAAAATTGGAGATGCTATGCCCTTATATATAAAAAATGCATGTTTGTTTTCAGTGGGACTCCTTGTTGATTGCAGTTCTTATTTTGTGCTTGATAGGAGTTCTTCACAGTGCTGTCCATGCGCCAAATTTGTTTCACCACCATGAAGCACCATTCATAGCTATAAATCTCAGAATAAAAACTGCAAGGTATTATTATTATTATTATTATTATTATTATTATTATTAGAACATTTCTAAGGTATAAGGAGTCCCACCAACCCAGTAGTCACCTACCTTCCCTGCTCAGGTCAACTTGCTGATATTCTATTGAGCTCCCGTAAAAATAATTTTAAAAATTAAGTCATCCCTAAGGGATGCAGGTGGCGCAGTGGCTTAAACTGCTATGCTGCTGGGCTGGTTGATCGAAAGGTCAGCAGTTCGAATCTGCACAATGGGGTGAGTTCCCGTTGCTCTGTCCCAGCTCCTGCCAACCTTGCAGTTTGAAAACATGCAGATGTGAGTAGATAAAAAGGTACCACTTTGGTGGGAAGGTAAACAGCGTTCCGTGCACTTCGGTGTTTAGTCATGCTGGCCACATGACCACAGAGACTGTCTGGGACAAACGCTAGCTCCCTCGGCTGGGAAACGGAGATGAGCACCGCTCCCTAGAGTCAGGCATGACTGGACTTAACATCAAGGGGAAACCTTTACCTTTTTACCTTTAACCCCAACATACCTCCCATATCAGCCCTATGGATTTAGCTGGCACTTCTGAGAGCGAAAAAAACTGATGGTACAAGGCAAACCCATCCCTGAATGCACCTACTCTGCATTCCCTATTCCTGGTCTTACCCCATTGGGCAGGAAAATCTGAATGGGGCCTTCCACTTGCAGTATATTAATAGCACCTCCATACAGTCCAGAACCCTGATCAAGCAAGATTCTCAACTGGGAGAGAAGTAGGAGCCCACTTCAAGGGTGGGAACAGGGAGGACAGGAATGGAAAATGTGAGGCAGAGTTGCTGTGTGTTTCCTTCCCCCACCCCCAGATTTCTAGCCCTTGCATATACAGGCTGGACACCTGCTTAGAGGCCTGGTGTTAAATATATAAGCCCCGTGCTATTGATCACCTCCTGACTGCCTTTACTTTTTGTAACTAAGAAAGTAAAGAGTAGGGTAGAGTCATCGTTGAAGCTGACTGGTGGGAAATGACAGAGAAGAGGAGGTGTGTTTTCACACAGCAAACTTTTTCACCGAGTTCAACTAGTCACCAGGTGCTGAAGGCCACCATTCTGGGTAGCTCGAAGAGAAGTTTGGATACATTCCCAGAGGAGAGCCAGTTGTTACTAGTCTTGGTCTAGTAACAATTAGACCTCCAGTATAAGGAGCTCCAGTTTCTGGAGAATATGGATGGAGTGGTGCTTTTTCATTCATGCCCTGCTTGTGAGTTTTCTGTGGGCAACTGGCTGGTGGCTGCATGAAGAGAATGCTGCATGAGTTGGACCCCTGGTCACACCCAGTTTGGTTCTCATTGGGTTTTTATGAAAGAAAGACAATCATAATCGCCTCTTAATATCAACCCCCTTTCCTATATACGTGTATATATGCTGGAATAGATCTGGGTGAACTTGGAAACGCACCACTTGGTGTGTTGTTGTATAGAGGGTGTTTTAGATGGCCTTCTGCTTCTTTTTCAGTGGTGTGTATGTGTTAAATCATGGAGGTAGCACCTAACAGAGAAACTGTCCAGGTGTACCAAGTTAATTGTAAAGCTGTCATCCCACTGATTGCAAGGATTAACTGCTTGAAAAGAGTCCGCTGAGAATACCTGCCAATATTTTGTTTATGCCAGAGTCAGGGAGCCTGCCCAAGCTGAAATGATAGAATCCAGCAAGGACTTTACAAAGAATGATTTTAGCACATTGGAATCAAACCCACGTCTTGTTCATATCCATGTTAGCAGTTGCACCTAGGAAGTCCAGGGGCAAGGAGGCTGTGTCTCCCACAGCGTTGCCAGATGCCTGACTTTCAGAAATTATGAACACCCTCCTTTTTTCTCAACAACAATTATTTTTCATTTCACTAGGTCAGAGCTTAAGAATATACTGCCACAGATGGTAAAGATGTAAGACCAGAAGCTAAGGCAGAAAGAAAAATATTCAGATGTTATAGTTATCTGCTGGTTTTATATATTCTGGCAAGATTTTTGCACTGCCAGTGCATGGCAGAATGTCCTCAGTCAGCTTCCTGGCTACTGAACCAAAGGGCCAAAGTAAATGTTCTGCTAATTGTGCATTTAGAGTTATGCAACCTCGACTTACTTTTCTCCGGGGGGGGGGACTTTTCCTGTGTTTAACCCATTTCAATATCTTTAGGATGGACCTTTGGAGAAAAATTGGAGGGGTGAGCTTAAATTCTCTCCCCACTTGAGCTACCATTGTCTTCATTCAAGCTCAGATCACATGTGCTTATACAGAGATAAGTAAGCCCATCACACAAAGCAGAGTGTTTAGTTGGACCCCAGATCCAGAAAAGAATAGTTGAAAGATGTAAACTCATAACATTGTTCATTCAAAGACAACAGGAGCAATAGCAAAACAGTTCACAAGTCTGTGGAATCCAAATGATTCAGAACAGCCTGGTCTGCTGCAAAATTTGCAGGCTGGATTCCCCCAAATCCGAACTTGAATTTCGCCAGCGTTCCTGTTTGAGAAGGATCCTACTTCTGGATGGCATCATCCTCTATGAATGTGCTTAATCCCTTTATAAAGCCATCGGAATTGGTGGCTAACACATCCTCTTGTGGTGGCCAACCACATAAGTCCATGCTTACATTTCATTGCAAGAAGAAATGGCCATCTTTAAGTTTTGATTTTTCACTCCATGGCTAAAAAGACTTCAAATAAGCAAATATGCTTTATATTGCCAGTGTGACAATAAAAGGTTCCTCTATTAATTAACAGCCCCTACAATGAAACAACCAAAGCTGCAGTTGATTAATCTGCTAATTAAATGGAAATGTACAGATCCAAGGATCATATGATACCAATTATGGCAATTGTGCATGCTCACTCACTAATTCCTCTAATTTTTAAAAGTATGATTTGATTTACACTTACAGTTGGCTGGGCTCCATGATGATGGGCACACAGTGTAATATGTAGAAAGCGTGTTGCTAACAGGCAGCTTTTAAACAAATTTAATAAATATTGTTAATAATAAAGTAATGCTAGCACATAATTTTGTTATCTTCCAAGACCTGGCCTTAGACTGATCCATCAGGGCTCCTTGTTTCCTTTAGGCTTCACTGATAAAAGTGAAGGCTACTTGGTATTTCTTTTAACATTGCCCAAAAGGCATTAATAGAAAGATTTTGGCAATGCACAAAATTATTTTCATAGATTAAAAAGCAGCTGGGTAATCAACTAAAAATAGCTTCAGTCACAGAGCTTAAAAATATCATAAATCAGGTAACTTTATGGATTTTGCTGACATAAAAGCTGACTGTTTTTTTTCTTGAAGTTGCACAAGAATTTACAATTCTTCTAAATCTCCCTTCCCTGCCCTACCAACAAATCATCTAGCTGTGTTTTGGAATGAAAGAAAAATAAATAAACGGAAAGCATATTAGAAAGTTTTTGCTCACTAAGCAAAGCTGATAGCATCCAAAAGCATCGAGACTGAAAAACAACAGAACACCAATCTGGCGGTTTTTCTCTCAGGGGGTGTCCAAATTTTAGTGGCAGCAACCCATCTGGAAGCATTATGGAAAACTCTGGTAGAGCCAAGATGATTTGTCAAATCGAAATACTGCAAGCCATTGCTCCAAACTACACTGTCCTCTTTTTTGTTTAGAACATGATTTTCAAGTACTAAAAATCCAAGTTATTGAACATTAGCACAAACAATCTTTTTCTGCAATGGCATTATATCCAGCGTGGGAAGCAATGCTTATACCATAAGAGGCATTATTTTTCCAGAACTGTGGAGCCAAGAGCCTGGCTATATGCTGCATTCACTCAATGATTCATCCAGCAATTCAACCAAGTTAAGGATTCTGAAGGCTTCCACACTACTAAGTAGACAAAACAGCAGAGGATCCAAAGTCGCAGAGCAGTCTCCCAACACCTTTTGATTATCAGGGAAGCTGGCACCCTTTGCTATTCCACCTTCCCCCTGGGCTTGAGTTGCAGTCCTCATAGTAACCTGGAGGAGTGGGAATTAATTCCCCAGGCGATAATAAATTGTTCTGTGTCACAATGCGACATTTGGGGGGGGGGGGGGCTAGGCCTTTAATGAACCATTGAGACTCATCAGTTTTGCAGAAGGTTTATTCTTGGTGAAGATAAAGCTGTTTTACTGGCTTGGATCAACACACTTACCTGAATTAACAGACCCTCCCTGGGAGACTGACTATAGGCACAGCCATGATAAGCACCTGCACTTTAAAATGTGCTTTTCTTCCATCCCTTGGCCACTCCCTTCTGTCTCACTACTTAACAGCTAATGTTTCTTTGGAGTTGAGAAAGTCAGAAGCAAGGAAAATTTGAGTTGGGTACTTCTGTTCTTCTTGCAGAAGCCTTTGCTAGCATTCCTTATTTTGGAGGAATGTTCTGGAAAGGTACAGGATGTGAAATGAAGGCTTGACCCTTACAGAAAAACAACATGGCTAGATCAAGTTTTTTAAGACCATAGGATATGACTATTTGGGGCAACAATATGGGGTTTTTTTTCTATGAAGTGAAGGGCAAGAGGAAAGATAACATCAAAAATCTTTAGAGCTCTCTGTTGTGTGGTTTGTTTAGCTGTATGGCTAATTTAAGAAATGTTGCGAAGGATTTTAGGAAAACATCTATAGCATAGTTTCCTTTTTTGTTTCCACCCATCTGTCAGTTGAGATTTCTGATCTGTGTATCAGGTCAGATAAATCAAGCTGAGAAAAAGGGCAGGAAAAATGTAGCAGCATTTATTTATATTAGAAAATGCTCTCCCGGGGGCTGAGAGGCTTCCTATTAAAAAAACTGAAGCTCACTTCAGCTGTACTTCAAAGCCAGCCAATCTACTGCACCCAACAGTCTGCACACCCCCCCCCCTCTTTCCACCCACATCCTTGGATGCTGTTGCTGCTGTGGCCGTCACAAGTAGGAAGAAGTAAGACATGTAGCTTCTACACTGCCCTGCCTATTGCCCAGTGCAAATACTCTTGGGAAATGTAGTTTTCCCAAAGGCTTCTGCGACATCACAACCCCTTGAAAAACTACAGTTTCTGGAGGCTCTTTGCTCATGACATCCTGCATACCATGATCACAGAATCATAGAATAGTAGAGTTGGAAGGGGCCATGAAGGCCATTGAGTCCAACTCCCTGCTGTTGCAGGACACCATGTTACACCATCCCAGATGCTAAATGCGAAGTGGGAGTTTGGGGTGAGCACACCATTTCTCCTGTTTAGTGATTTCCATGTTACCAGAACAGGAGCACTTTGCAGAGAACTGGGGCAGTGCTTAAGAACAGAGGGGATCTGGGTGGACAAGGAAATTGGGGGCTGCAAGGTGGGTGGACTCAGAAATAACCCAGTTTATACTGAGCCAGCCCAGTTTGAGCTTTTGGAAGGTTTTCCATCACTGTGTGTGGTCTGTCCCTGTTGAGACAAGGGTTTAGCATCTTTTAGGCACTGGTGAAGCCTGGCTTGCAGGGCTCCCTGAGGACCAGGCCTTCAACCAGGTGCAACTTCAGGAATGGAAGGAGACTGGAAAAGTTTGTCTGTAGCTTGGTCCCACAAGCAGCATACTTTAAATGAACCTTAAATAGGAGTTTGACTATGTTTAGGTTGGCCTACCTCTGCCCTGACTAAGTCCTTTCTTATTTAAAGGGGCCTGGTCTGTTTTAGCAGCCCTGGGCTGTGACAACACCGGGAGAGCTGTGGCATGCTGGAGTCGGACCCAGGCTGGAGTTCTCAGAACCTGGGGTTAGCAATGTTGTCTCTTCCAGATGCAGGCGCTTGGCATCTTTGTGGAGAACTGGGTTGGGTCCGGAGGAAGGACAAGTCTCAGGATGCTTTCCTGTAACAGAGTCCTCTCTGAACTGTTAACTCAGAAGCTATTCTGAGTTATGGTGATGCCTAAGATGATGTCTTAGATGATGAAAATCAGTACAGCCAGTTTTCTCAGTCCCCTCCCCTTTGGCCTCATGGGAGTATATTATGCAGGTCTTGGGCATTCCATTCACAGTGAGCACCTAGATTATTTTGGGTGCTTCTATAAATATGACATGGATGATCTGCAAGCACACCTCTCTCCCTTACTAAGATTTTGGAGAGATTTTATTTAAGCAGCAGTAACAATGCTCTCCATATATGTCCTTCCAGCAGAGAGGATTAAGAGGAAGGGTCCCCTCCCCCTCTCCCCTGCATAACTGGCTAAAAGCCGGAGCAGCACTGTGCAAGGCTAATTGCTTATTGCTGGTATAAAATGATTATGTATGCTTACACAATTATAAATTATAATTAAAATCTCTAATATGAGTAATTGTAATAAATGATGCACTCCTAGCTATTTAGAGCATTCCCCTTTGCTTCGTAGCTAGAAATTTGAAGATGGCCATGCACAGTCTTGGGTGGTTAATTATTTTCTGCCTCATTCTGGCAAATCATTAATGCATGATATTAGCAGTGGATTCCACTTACGTACAGAATTATGAGCTTTCCAAGCAAACAAGGTTGGCTCCTTAAACAGCATTAGTGGATGCAGTGAATCACTGACATAACTTCAATCCGTACTTTCTAAACCATCACCAATATTGGTTCTGTTTGGTGATCAGGCCTAGTGTTGCGGACACAGATGGTTGGGCACCTCCAGAGGGTCCACACATCAACAGGGGCCTACTGTCCCCTGGACCATGTCATCCTTGTGACCTTTATGCCTTGCTTGGCCACCTGCCAGTTACACTGGGCAAGACAACAGTAGTGGTGATGGCAAGAAGGACCAGCAGATGCCATGGCCTGCTTGCTCACTGCTTCTTTTCCTCTCGAACAAACAAATGTTACCAGTGATGGGGGAAAAAAGAGGAGGAGCGACTGCAGCAGGTGACAGTGGTGGTGAAAAGGTAGACTCACTGGGGGAGGAGACCCGCAGAAGGTGGCTTGCTCGAAGGCCTTCAAAAGGACAGACTTTTACAGCACCTGTTCCCAGGCAGTTCCCCAGTTTTCTGGAGAGCCTTTAACCTGACCATGGCTCTAGCATTATTAAGAGATGCCAGAAATTAGGGACATTCCAACAAGGAGAAGGTGTTAAACATGAGTGCTTAAGTCTGCCTCCAGAGAAATACTTGCAAAAACGGTCAACTCAGTGGCTGCTTACCAAGGTGCTTGATGAAGCAACTCTGGTCAACTGTCTTTGTTAGCTGTGCATCTTTGTGTCTAGTAGAAACTGTTACCAGCTGGAGTAAGATTTTGACAGTAACCACCCTGGAGGTATGGTGCCTGCTTCCAGGGGAGCTTTGGATAGCTACTACTTTACTTTATGAGGGTAAAGCAAAAGGAGTAACTAGAGCTCTCCCTGAGGTGCCTGGTGCTACGGGTGCACCATGGCAAGGTGCAGAACCATGACTTGCCTCAGATAAGGCAGGAACAAAGTGCCCAACTTTAACAACTGTGTCTGTGTGCTTGAAGACTTCCCTGCATCAAACTAAGGACTAATTAACCCACGTGAAGCCATGTCCATTGGCTCATTAATACATGGTCTCCCCTAATCTTGGTGTTTGATGTCCTTAGAAACCTTTGCTGATACACATGCCATGGTCTTCCTAGGATTTAATCTGAACATTATTTTAGAGAATTTAAATAGCTTGACTAACATCAATAGAAACTGACTCTTTCTTTCCTCTTCTTAAAAGAACAGGTCCTAGTGTGGGCATTAGTATTCCAAATACTTCCTCCCAAGTCTCATCCAGCAATTATCTGTGAAGGACACCTTCAGCCTTTGCGACCTCTGATCACTTGTTAAAGTCTGTGCCAGTCCTGTGTTTCCATCGCAGTGTATAGGTATCTCAGACAAACATTGGGGAGTGAATGAAATGTGGGATCTGTTTCAGAATAAATGTCCTGCGGCTCTCTGCTGCATCATAGCATTGCAAGCTCCCCCACTAATGCTACTTTATCTCCCTCGTGCAGGAACACAGTTGAACATAATTTCAAAAAGGGGGAGAGAGAGAGGGAGAGGAAAAGGAAGATGACATCATTGCAAGGGGAAAAAAGAACCATTTTCTTCCTTGTATAAGGCAATATCCAGTTGACTACCTGAACTAATCACACACTTGTAGAGCCTTCAGTTCTAAATTTACTATATATTCATAGCCTAAATACAGGATATAAATGCAACATCAACTTCTTCTGTAAAAGAAACACTTGCATTGAGTTCTTATTTTTGCAAGTTTTTTTAATATGAGGGCTGCCCTTTGTGGAAAGATTCCCTTCTGGATTTGTCCATGAATTGAGTGATGTTAGATATCTTTTTCTGGCAATGGGATTTAGCTGCTGACAGAATCGCAAAAAACAATCCCTTATACCAAATGGGGCCACGTGTTCATCTGAGCCCAGCATATTATCCCTCTAATTGGTAAAGTCCTGCCCAAGTCTCAGGTAGAGTCCTTCAGGTTACTTGCCACCTAATCCTTTTAACAGGAAATCCCAGGGAATGAACATGCAGCCTCTCACATGCAAAGCAGCTACAGCTGCACGCATAGTTCCTTCAAGTTCAGGTAGAAACCTGGAGTGGATAAACCACCCCATGGACAGTGGGGTCACCAGCTTACACTGTATAATGGCATCGGTCCCTTCTGACCTTTTGCTGTCACATTTGCTACTGAAATCTGGTGGTGGCAAGAAAAAATAGCTTCCATTTGAAAGCCAAAAGCAGCGGCAACCTGTAGAGGCACAGCACTGGTGGTCAGAGGGGAGCAGTGTAAAGTTTTGGGCTTTGAAAGGGAGAGGGCCCCCCACCCCCACAAGGCTCACCGCTGAATTTGGCAGCATGGCGGAGAGACCTTTTCAGAGATCTGGAGTCTGGATAGAGGATCTGTGTTTTCATACTTTTTCCCATTTGACGGAATCGGCCCCAATCCAGAGGAGCTTTTTGATCCTGCCTTGCTATTTGATGTTTAGGTGGCAGTGGTGGAAAGTAGCATCTTTCACCAGCTGAGTCTGAGAGGCCACAAAAACCTCTTCTCTTAGGTATGGATTGGGCCCCAGTCCCCTGTGTTCTAGCAAGCATCCATTACTAAATGTCAAACATGTGTGTTTGCCTTCTACCTGAAGCAGGCAACAAAAATGCGCGTTTATGCCAATCTTGGAATAATTGCATTGTTAGCCCATTTGCTTCCAGGTCCAATTCAAAATGTTACTTCTGCATGGCTTGAGCCTCTCTTCCATCTTTCAATCACAAGATACTCTGTTCTTATGTTTCATCTTTTCTTTAGGTGAGGTTAGCAGAGCTTACTCAGTAGTGGCACCAATTCTTTGAAATGTATTTACACTTCTCAGGAGATCCCTCTAATTCCCTCCTTGTAGTTGAACATTGTTTTTGTTTGTAAAAGCAGTCCCCACTGGCTGATGTGATTGTGGCATAATTTTATACTCCCCATTGCCCAATATCCCTGCCTCATGGCTGAGCAGGGTTTGGGGCTCCTGCAGTTCCCCACCCTACCCTTGCAGTTCTAAAGGGTGCCCCAAGGGTGCCTTTGGAGCAAATCTGGGGGGGGGGGGAAGGAATCAGGAAAAAATGCCTGTCTTCCATTCCACTGAAAGAAGATTTCATGGGAACAAAGAGTCTCCTGTCAGCAGGGTCAAAACAAAACAAAATGCCAGATGCAGCCTATGGTAGAGAAGACTGAGAATTTACTGAAAGAGAAGCTTACGAGAGATGGTCATCTTCTAGATCCCATCCGCCATGTCTAGACAAGATGCAGCAGTCAGCAATGAGAATGTAGGAATTTTTGGCCTCCACTCCATATACACTCCATCTCCATACACAGT
Organism: Varanus komodoensis; assembly: GCF_004798865.1. Lineage (NCBI taxonomy): Eukaryota > Metazoa > Chordata > Lepidosauria > Squamata > Varanidae > Varanus > Varanus komodoensis. Next base: position 52,147,935 of record NW_025335941.1, read on the forward strand.
TCCTGGTTTTCAATGCTGTTTACAGTTCATCACACTGTATATCTTGTCCATCATCAGTGTACTGGTAAACATAGATGAGAAGAATTAACCAGCTTGCATTTGTCCCAGACATCCAGATATCTTCTCTTGGTATGATTCAGTGTGTGTGTGTGTTTCCAGGAAATTCACCTGGTAAGATGAGATGTACAAGAATGTCATTTCTGTTCTCAGAACATGCAGATAGATCCCATTCAGTATCCCAAGCATGAGTGAGATTGAGACAGTTTCACAATGTGTTCCTTAGCTTAGTATAGCCTAGTTAAACTGAAAGTGAGAATTGATGGGGGTTGGTTCCCATCCCATTGACAAACAAGAGCTTCTGGTGTGAGCTGTTTGAACAGAAGAGCCAACCAGATTCAACATTTAATTCCATCATTATCCTCTGCTGGTGGACCTGGCATGCATGAGAAAGCCTTTGCTGTGGTGGCCCCTGGATTCTGTTAAATGAGCTCTCCTAACCCTGTTTGTTTGAAATGAATGAGCTGTCTTTAATATTGTTAATGATCTGTTAGAGACTATGTTGCTGTTTTACTAATCTCTGAGCTAACTGTTCTATATTTTCCAAGGAAACTACACTGCTGGCTTTTTATGTCTGGATTTTCTAATTCCTAATGTGCTCTTCATGTTTATATAAGCTGCCTCAGAAAGACAATGACTTAAATGATAAGCACCATATAGATCAATAGACAAATGTCAGGCATGGTCAGTACTTTTCTGTGGATTATCATAAACAAGAAAGAGAAGGACCCAGCTCTGAAGAGTCTGCAAATAGGGAAGAGCAGTTTTCCTGTTCAATTATGATCCCATGGGTTTGCTCTGCCACACATTGCATACCACCTACCTCCCAAGCTATTTAAAAATATCTTTTAGCTGTGGCACATATGTGTGATTGGCGCAACCTTATCAAATGCTTCTTTTTTCTCCATGATTTCTCAGTGTGCCCAGGAATCAGGGGACCCCACTAACTTTTAAGCAAACTGAAAACTGTGGCAAAGTCTGGAAATCAAAAAATGAAAGAATGGTAGTTTGCCAGTATGTCAGCACTGCTCTGTTAACAAGATGAAGATATTTGCAAGGAAAAATGCATCCCATGGAGTGTTTCAGAGGAAACAGCACAGCTACTTGGCAATATACATTCTGAGAGCAACAAAGCAAAGGGAAGGAAGGAGAGCAACAAAGTTAAAAAGTGGATAAAGTTTGTTGTTGTTAGTCGCGAAGTCGTGTCCGACCCATCACGACCCCATGGACAACATTCCTCCAGGCTCTCCTGTCCTCCACCATCTCCCGGAGTCCACCCAAGCTCACACCAACAGCTTCAGTGACTCCATCCAGCCACCTCATCCTCTGCCGTCCTCTTCTTCTTTTGCCATCTATTGTTCCCAGCATTAGGCTCTTCTCCAGGGAGTCCTTCCTTCTCATTAGGTAAGCAAAGTATTTGAGTTTCATCTTCAGGATCTGGCCTTCTAAAGAGCAGTCAGGGTTGATCTCCTCTAGGACTGACCAGTTTGATCGCCTTGCGATCCAAGGAACCCACAGGAGTCTCCTCCAGCACCACAATTCAAAGGCCTCAATTCTTCGGCACTCAGCCTTCCTTATGGTCCAGCTTTCACAGCCATACATTGCAACTGGGAAAACCATAGCCTTGACTATACGCACTTTTGTTGGCAGGGTGATGTCTCTGCTTTTTAGTATGCTGTCTAGATTTGCCATAGCTCTCCTCCCCAGGAGCAAGCATCTTTTAATTTCTTGGCTGCATTCCCCATCTGCGGTGATCTTGGAGCCCAGAAAAATAAAATCTGTCACTCCCTCCATTTCTTCCCCATCTATTTGCCAGGAAGTGATAGGACCAGATGCCATTATCTTAGTTTTCTTAATGTTGAGTTTCAAGCCAACTTCTGCGCTCTCCTCCTTCACCCACATCAAGAGGCTCTTTAGTTCCTCTTCACTTTCTGCCATTAGAGTGGTATCATCTGCATATCTGAAGCTGTTGATATTTCTCCCAGCAATCTTAATTCCAACTGGTGATTCATCTAGCCCCGCCTTTCTCATGATGTGCTCTGCATATAAGTTAAATAGGCAGGGTGACGGTATACAGCCTTGCTGAACTCCTTTCTCAATTTTGAACCAATCATGGTTCCGTGTCCAGTTCTCACTGTTGCTTCTTGACCCACATATAGGTTTCTCAAGAGACAAATAAGATGGTCTGGTACTTCCATCTCTTTAAGAACTTTCCATGATTTGTTGTGATCCACACAATCAAAGGCTTTAGCATAGTCAATGAAGCAGAAGTAGATGTTTTTCTGGAACTCCCTAGCTTTCTCTATGATCCAGCATATGTTGGCAATTTGATCTCTAGTTCCTCTCCCTCTTCGAAATCCTGCCTGTACTTCTGGTAGTTCTCAATCCACATACTGCTGGAGCCTAGCTTGTAGGATTTTGAGCATAACTTTGCTAGCGTGTGAAATGAGTGCAATGGTGCAGTAGTTTGAACATTCTTTGGCATTGCCCTTCTTTGGCATCGGAATGTAAACTGACCTTTTCCAATCCTGCGGCCACTGTTGAGTTTTCCAAATTTGCTGGCATATTGAATGTAGCACTTTTACTGCATCTCTTTTAGGATTTTGAGTAGCTCAACTGGAATACTGTCACCTCCACTAGCTATGTTGTTGCTCAGACTTCCTAAGGCCCTTTGACTTCACATTGCAGGATGTCTGGCTCGAGGTCAATGACCACCCCATCGTGGTTATCAGAGACGTTAAGCTCTTTCTTGTATAGTTCTTCTGTGTAATCTTGCCACCTCTTCTTAATCTCTTCTTCCTCTGTTAGGTCCCTGCCATTTTGGTCCTTTATCATGTCCATCTTTGCATGAAACTTTCCCTTCATATCTCCAATTTTCTTGAAGAGATCGCTGGCCCTCCCTATTCTATTGTTTTCTTCTATTTCTTTGCACTGTTCATTTAAGAAGGCATTCTTATCTCTTCTAGCTGTTCTCTGGAATTGTGCATTCAATTGGGTGTATCTTTCCTTTTCTCCCTTGCCTTTCACTTCCCTTCTTTCCTTAGCTATTTGTAAAGCTTCCTCAGACAGCCATTTTGCTTTCTTGCATTTCTTTTTCTTTGGTATGGTTTTAGTTGCTGCCTCTTGTACAATGTTGCGAACCTCCATCCATAGTTCTTCAGGCACTCTGTCTATCAGATCTAATTCCTTAAATCTATTTGTCACCTCTACTGTATATTCATCAGGGATATGATTTAGGTCATACCTGAGTGGCCTAGTGCTTTTTCCTTCTTTCTTCAATTTAAGCCTAAATTTTGCAACCAGAAGCTCATGATCTGAGCCACAGTCAGCTCCTGGTCTAGTTTTTACTGACTGTATAGAGCTTCTCCATCTTTGGCTGCAGATCACATAGTCAATCTGATTTCTGTGTTGACCGTCTGGGATAAAGTTTAGGAAAGGCATTTACCAGCCCTTTAGCTTTCTTTTCAGCAGGGGACGAATAGGTAAGAAATCCAGTTACCTCATTTTTATACCTGTGGGATGTCATGTATTGCTCCTCTCTTAAGTCAGTCTCATTAAGCAGGTTTCTTTGTACATTTTCCATTTGGCTGGTAGGGAGATGCAAAGAAATGTTCTTTCCAAAGAGAACAACTGCTGCCAAACATTCCTGTCAAGTTTGCTTAGTTCGGAGAATGCTAATTGCACAGACCTAACAATTCTGCAAGTTCCGACCTCTCCACCATGTCTCCAAGCTGTTCGGCCAGCTGTGCTGTACATGTACCCAAAAGACATTGTGCAGTAGGCTGGGACCCTTTCTTCCAACAGATGGAAGCAATCTTGGTCTTTCAAAAAAAAAAAAAACAAACTGACCCTGAGAGAGAGAGGCAAAGAAGGTAACTCTGTCCATGGGTGGGCAGTTTTCCCTTGGCTGTTTTGGTGTTAAAAGCCACATTCCATTTTGTATTCTTTGGTCCCCAGTTGATACTGGATAACTGAAGTCAGGGAACGTGGGCAGAGCACGAGAGGCTGCCAGTAGGAAAATGCAATCATTTTTGGCTACAGTGGAAGAGTGACACAGAAATGTTTTTGGTGTATGTTTGAGAAAGCTTTTCTGGTCTCCAAAGCTAGTGAGAAGCAAGTGGAAGGAGTTTGCTGGACATTTGCTGAAGTGGCCAACAAACAGAAGGCTCCACTAGTTGACCAGGCCATGGTGCACACAGCACATCACAATGCTTCATATGTTGCGCTACCTCAGAAGATGGTCTAGAATCGTCGGCTAGTGCAAAGTAGAACAGCAGGGGGTCGGGCTTGATGGCCTTCACGGCCCCTTCCAACTCTGCCATTCCATGATTCTATGAAGTTTGTATACTGGGACTGGCCATTTAAAGCATGTTAGCCCAGTGCTTTGCAAAGTTTCTGCCAGTCAGTTTGTGGGCCCAATCCAAAATGTTGTTGCTGATCGTTAAAGTCCTAAAAAGGTAAAGGTTTCCCCATGACATTAAAGTCCAGTCATGTCTGACTTTTGGGGGCGGTGCTCATCTCCATTTCCTAGCCAAGAGAGCAAGTGTTTGTCCGCAGACAGTTTCCATGGTCATGTGGCCAGCATGACTAAACAATGAAGTGCATGGAATGCTGTTACCTTCTCACCAAAGTGGTACCTATTGATCTACCTGCATTTATATGCTATTGAACTGCAAGGTTGGCAGGAGCTAGGACAAAGCACGGGAGCTCACCCCGTCTGTGGATTCCAACTGTTGACCTTTCAATCAACTAGCCCAGCAGCTCAGCAGTTTAAACCACTTTGCCACCCCCAGTCCCTTTAAAGTTCTACACTGCTTTAAATTCCACCTGAAGGTCTGTCGGAAGGAATACTTTTCTCCATATGTTCCTTCCTCATGGATAAGATCAATGGAGACTCCAGGTCTCTGAAGGCTCTTGGACTAGGTATTCTCAGCCGCCTGTTCCCTCAGTGAGTCAGCCTTTTCACTGTCTGTCAACTGCTGTTTCCCCACTCCTTCTCTCTCATCCTTGCTACTGCTAGTTTCCTTGACAGACAAGGAGTCCGTGAGCAGTAGGCAGTGGCACCTACTGCTCCTCCACCAGCTCACCACCACTATCGTCTGGACCAAAGTGAGAGTGAGATGACCAAGCGAGTTGAAATCACCACAAGGAGCAATTTCAGAAGGTTCTTGTCTTGGGAAGCTGCTGGGATGTGGGCACTTGGCACTTCTGCACTAGGCCTACGTTGGCTGGGATCATAGTGGGTGCATCCATGACAATGGTGTGATGGGTAGCCGCAAGAAAAGAGCCTTCTCGTAGAGGACCTCCCTCTGCAGAATGCACTTCCCAGGGAGATTTGCCTGGGATTGTTATTTGTATAGCTTTGGGCATTAGGTTAAGACTTTCCTCTTCCAACACACATTTAACATTTTTAATCTGTTGCTTTACTTATTAATATTACTGTTGCCTCTTCATTTTTAATTAGAGATATATGAGATGTTCCTTCTCACAAATCATGCAGACACGTTCAATTTGGAACTCCAAATGTGAATGTGAACAGGAATGCAATTCCTGAAGGTATGTTCCTTTTTGCCAAACTCGTATTCTTGTTCAAAAGTGTGCGATAGTACAAGTGCACATTTCCAAAAATGCACAAATATGAATTTCCCCTTCAAAGCTGTATTTTCATGTTTTAGCCTATTGGGGATGGGGTTTTCTCTCTCATCAAAGATGCATATTTTCTAAATGCATATCATTTCCGCTTATTATAAAAAGGAAAACCTCACAGTTAGAAATGCAAACAAGGCAAAATAAATTTTGAGAAAGAATTTAGAGAACCTCAATGATCATGAGCATAGCATGTTCACCTATCCCTATTTTTAATGTATATGAAACCACCTTAGGGAATTTGCAGGTTCAGCAGGTGATGATGAGTACAAGTTGGTTCACAGCTGTGGAACACCTTCTTTAGGGTCGCTCAGCCAGGTGGCATGGTCATTTGTGGTAGTTGCCATGGTGGCCCATGTTGTAGTAATGTCTGCATTCTATGTGATATATGGGCTACTTGAGGCTCCTTTGAAAAGTCTTCAGAAACCTCAGGACAGAAGGCAAGCACAAGTTGTGAAGCGGTATGTGGGACATGTTGTCTTCCAAGTTGCTTATGAAGAATAGACTCAATAGGCTGGACCCAAACTTGATCATTGTGAAGGAAAGATGGGTGTTCTGAACTGTAGGCACTTCCTATTCTTTACTTGATCTTCAATCTGAACCAGAGGATGCTCAGAGCTTTCAGGAGTACCTGAGAGCTTTGAAAGAGCAATACTTCTCTTCAAGTCTTAGGACTGAAAGTAAACACAGAAGCAACTAGCAAAGAAGGCACAATTTAATACTAAGGGTTACTTGGAAGGAAGCAGAAAAAAACCCTCTTCAGTCAGCTGTTAAGTCTATTTATGTAGGAAGGGAGGAAGAATAAAAAAGCATGCAAGAAACAGAATAACCTTCAGAAACAAAAGTTCAGACAAAATGAAAGTAAATTTCTAAATATAACCTTTATGTTGCAAAGTATGGGTCTTCCTATAGGACAGGGCCCAATCTGGGATCTGAAGAATTATGAGCCCAAGCACTAATTGAAGCATGAGGAGAAACAGGTGGCTCCAAGTCCACTCATTTAATGCTTAACAACTCAAGGAAGGTCCTTCTTAAGCAATCACGAGCTAGCTGGAAAGGCATTCCCAAAACCCATGGAGAAGCTTGAAAGTTCCCAAAGGAATGTGGCTGAAATCATTCATTTCAATTACCTGATTCTTACTCTGGACTCAAAGGTTAGTGGCATCTCAAGATCATGGACAAGCACGTGGTGACGTCACCACAAGCCATTGTAGCCTGGCCAAATGGAGTCTTACACACAGAGCACCAAAAGGAAATTGAATTCTTGATGTGTGCTTAGAGTAAACCCATTGAAATCAACTAAATCATAGCTAAATTAAGTTCCATTGATTCCAGTGGATCTCCTCTAACCATGATAAAGTCTGATTCTAACCATGACAGCTCGTATAGTCAGTATGGTCTTTCCAATGGTTAAGTCTTTCCAATGAATCCATTCTCTTGCAATTGGAACCCATGGGTTCAGATCTCACCTTGTGGAAAAAACAGAAAACAGGTTTGCTCCATCACCTATCTGATAGCCCTTCACATTTTTTTATTAGTTGGCATTGTTAGTGGCATACAACACAATCTGCAACACCTAAACTGACTTCCCATAGGGGTGTATGAGCACCCTTTTCCGGTTCACGAATCACTAAAAAATGCTCTGTTTGCAATCCCCGATGCAAACAGGAGGGCAGTAAATAGTTTCTCCCAAACTAGTTACAAATTCACAAACTTGCATTCACATTGGCATGGTGCATAACAACGAACAAATTTCATTTAGCAGGAAAAGGCACAAATTTAAAAATGTGGAACTTTTTGAATGAATAGACCAAGTAGCAGGTCATAAACAAGCATTGGAATGAGCTAAGCTGAGCACTGAGGGAAACGTAGAGAATGTTGGAAAGACCAAGCATCCCTGGTTCTCCCATATCTAGTTACTCATTAACTAGATATTAGTTCCCAAGCACTAACTGCTTTTAAAGCCCTTGGTGGCCTGGATTTAGGCTTTAGGTACCATCTAAAGAGATACCATCACTTCCCATATAGTTCTGCCACTTCCCTAAGATCCAGTTTGAACATATGAGAGATTTTCAGGAGCCACATCCATACTATGAAACCCCTCCCTTAGGGGATCTGTTTGGTGTCCACCCTGTGTTTTCTGTGTCCTGATGATGATGATGATGATGATGATGATGATGATGATTATAACATTTCTATGCCGCCCCTTGCCGAAGCCTCGGGGCGGCTTACAACACAATAAAATACATTGAAATACAATAGAACATAATAAATTACCATTAAATACAAAAATACAAAAAATACACTGAGTTTCAAACATAATAATATAAAATTAAAATGATGATGATGATGGCAGTGGTGGTGAATCAACTAAACTCTTAATTTGCTCGGCAAAGATGTGTAATGGCTAGTCCTACAGCTCTGAGTTGATTTTTCTCTGCTGCAGCCATACCTTGCTGTATTGAATGTGTTTCTAAGATATATTGCTATTTTGTTTTTAAATGAAACACCTTATTCTGAGTGCAGTTTTCTTTACTGTGCCAGGCTTGGATCTACATTTCTTAACACAAGCAAGCAAACTTCAGGCTGCCTTGCTTAAGCAGGCTTTAAATGAGCAATAATGGTGACTTCTTTGTTCTTAAAGACTCTTTATTTGTGCTGGTGCTGCCCTGCCCTGCCCTGCTGGTTTTACTGATGTTGTGGCCGTTGTTTTTCATGTGTATTCCCTTTAAATGAATATTTACTGAGTGTGTTTTAATTGCTCAGAAAGCCTAGGAATCAGAAGTTTAAAAGAATCAGTGTGTATGAGAGCTAAGTGGGACTACAAATACTTCTAAGTACTAGTTGCTAGGGGACAGCAAGTCTGGCAGCAAAGGTGGGCATGCTCAGGCACATCTTAGGGTCCCTGCCCCTGTGGGAACTGCTGATAAGGCCCCCCTCACTTACTCCTCCTCTTCATCATCACAACCTGTTGTTCCCTGCCTCTCATTCTGATCCAGTCAATGTTGGTGGTAGGGAGAAGAAGCCATAGATGCCACACATCGGCTCTCTGCTCCTCGAGTCCACAAGCACGAGTGATGACAACGAAGGAGGTGGAGCAAAGGCAGCTGGTGGTAAAGGTGGTGAGGAAGTAGACTCACTGAAGGAAGGAGTGCATAGCGGGTATTCAGCTCAACGATCCTCAAAGACGTGGATTTGTGGAACCAAACAATTGTGTTGCAATGCACAAGATGGCAGCCGTCCTCACTCCAAGTACAGAGGCCAGCAGAAATGTCCTGAGCACTAGCAACAGGCTAGCATCCACCACGACGGATGCTGAAGGCAGCTTAGGAGGACCGGTCCAGGCCATGCGGCACACAACTCTGCTCCGTCAGCTGAGGGGCTCAGGAGGAACAGTGACAGAGCTGTCTCCACTGTCTCCTCCATCACCTAAGGAGGCAGCCTCACTGTGGCTGTCATGAGACCAGAGGCAGTGCCCGGCCTAAGGCTTCTGCGCAGGCGGCCCACTGACAGAAATGAGCCCTTGGTCTGTTCCAGATCAGCTGGGCTCTTCTTATGTTCTAAAGTCCACTTCCCCTAATTAGCTAACTCATGGGAAGCAGGCCAGCCCACCACATGTCACATGCTAATCCTTTTTTTTTATTATTATTTTTGAGGACACAGCTTTTTATAATATATATCCCCCGCCCCCCCCCCCATCCCTTCTAAGCCATTTGTGAGAGCAGGAATGCTTTGTTCTGCAAGGATTCACTGGTTGCTTTAATAAACATGTGTTATTTAACAGACCCATTCAGATGGGGATAGGTCTGGTCACTTGCAGCTTCAGGGCAAAGTATGTGATGAAACTGAGACAGCAAATGAATAAAACAGATGCTAATCTGCATTTAAAATCACTAAAATGCACTCGGTAAGGACTGAGCAGGAACAAGAAAATGTCTGAGATGTCTGTATTCCATTTAAGTGGCGCCTACAAAGAAGTATTTATAATTGTGAATCTGCCCCCACCTTTTTGATATACAAGAAGTGCTCTGCTGTTAAAACTTTAAACAAGCATGTTTACTCTTCACTTGGAGCTTGGCCACCGAAGCCAATTTTGCAGGCTGTGTGCTTCCGTCATCACCAGAGGTGGCACATATGCAGACACGGGTTGTTGAGGAGCTGGTCAGGAGGAGGTCTTGCACCCATCCTGCTGGGGGGAACCTGTGCGCAGCTGTTTTGCCACCGTGTGCACCAAGTACTGGACTAGACAGATCTTTGGTCTAATTCAACATGGCTTTTCTTATGTTATTGTGAACTTTAAGAACAGGTGTTGTTCTACTGAAAAGCATGCGTATCTGTATGTCCCAGAAAAAAAACAGCGCAGCAATTTGTGGAAAGGGTCATCAGTTTCATTGAACTTGCAGCAGCACAATGGGCAGTGCTTCTCCCTTCCTCTTCCCCTTTCATGTTATTTCTGTCGTTACTGCAGAATGCTAAATGCTAGGCAAGGATAGAAGCAGGGAGGTTGCTGCACCTGGAACAATCACAGCTGCAGATCTATTATACACTGTGGTTATAAACCTGTGACATATTTGAGCTGGCACAGTGCAATGAAGTCCAGCATTTCTCAAACTTGCAATTATAGTTAGTTGCCTTGACTACACGTGCAAGAGGAAACAATGGAGGGATATAAATGCAAAATAATAATAATACATTCTGCCCCCTAGCCCAATTAATGGTATCTTGACTATTTAGAAACATAGAAACAGAGCGAGTCAGAAGGGGTCTCCCAGGTCATCTAGTCTGACCTCTGGCACCAGCCGGCTCCACTCACAACATGCCCACCATGTGCATGTCCAGCCTATCCTTGAACACCCGCACCGATGGGGCCTCAACGACCTCTTGTGGAAGCCCATTCCACACCCTCGGGGTCCTAACTGTCAGGAAATGCTTCCTGGCATCCAAATGGAACCTTGGCTCCCTGAGCTTTGCTCCTTTGGAGCGCGTCCTGCTTTCCTCTGCAGGGGAGAACAGGGCTCTACCCATCTCCATGTGACAGCCCCTCACATACCTGTATGTCACCAACATATCCCCTCTGAGTCTCCTCTTCTCCAGGCTGAAGAGACCCAGTTCCCTCAGTCTCACCTCATACCCCATCCCCTGCAAACCGGCCACCAACCTTGTGGCCCTATGCTGCACTGACTCTAACCTGGCTATATTCTTTCTGTAACGAGGGGTCCAAAACTGAGCACAGTACTCCAGTTGTGGGCACACCAGAGTCGTATAGAGTGGTAGTAATACCTCTCTTGATCTAGAAGCCACACTTCTGGCTATGCAACCAAGGGTGGCGTTCGCCCTCTTGACCACCGCATCACACTGCTGACTCATGTTTAGCCTGCAGTCAAGCAGTACCCCGAGGTCCCTTTCACAAGTGCTGCTCTCCAGACACTTGTCCCCTAACCTGTACTTATGACACCTATTCCTATGCCCCAAGTGCAAGACCTTGCACTTATCCACACTGAATGCCATCCTGTTGTCTCCTGCCCATTTCCATAGTCTGTCCAGATCCTTTTGGATCTGGAGTACTTGCTCCTCAGTTGTGGTCACTGCTCCAGTTTTAGTATCGTCTGCGAATTTGATCAGCATACTGTTCACCCCTTCTTCCATGTCGTTAATGAAAAGATTAAACAGGATCGGCCCCAGAACAGAGCCCTGGGGGATCTTGCTTGTCACTGGCCACCATCCCGATGATTCCCCACTAATGGTTACCTTCTGCTTTCAGTCAACCATGCCCTAATCCACTGGGCAGTGCTTTGCTGTATCCCAAAACTCCTCAGTTTCTCCACCAGGATATCATGGGGCACTTTGTCAAAGGCCTTGCTGAAATCCAGGTATACCACATCCACTGCATCCCCTCCATCTAGCCATCGCAAAACCTTGTCATAGAATTCCACAAGGTTTGTCTGGCAGGACCTGTTTTTGCGGAAGCCGTGTTGTGTGCCTGCCAGCCTCCCTTCCCTATCTAGCATCACTAGATCTCTCTCTATTATGAGCCTTTCCATTGTTTTTCCTACAATGGACATAAGGCTAACTGGTCTATAATTCCCCATGTCCCTTCTATTACCCTTTTTGAAAATTGGGACCACTGATGCCACCCTCCAGTCCTCTGGAACTCCACCTGTTCTCCATGAGGCCTCAAAAATGGAGGCCAGCGGACGTGAGAGAACCCCTGCCAACTCTCTAAGTACTCTCGGGTGTAACCCATCAGGGCCTGGCGCCTTTGTAATGTCCAATGCCCTGAGGAGCCCCTCAACTTCAAGGGGGGTGACTCTAATCAGTGCCCATAAGTCCCCAGCCTCATCTAATCTCCTATGCGGATATCCCCCTTCCTGCTTTGGGGAAAATACAGAGGCAAAATAGTCATTTAGCATCTGTGCCTGTTCCCTCGTATCAGTCACTGGATCTCCTTCCTCCTTATTTAGTGGTCCCACCACTTGTCTCTCCTTCCTCTTCCTATTTACATGCTGAAAGAAGCCCTTTTTGTTGCTCTTGATATTCTTGGCAAGTCTCAGCTCATAATCAGCCTTAGCCTTGCGAAGAATCCTTCTGCAACAGGCCTCCTCCTCCCGGTATACCCTTTTGTCTATTTGCCCCAGTACCCATTTCCTACGGAGGTTCCTCTTTCGTCTAATCCCTCTAACCACCTCCTTTCACATCCATGGTGGCACTCTCCTCCGCCTCCCCACCTTACTGACTAGAGGTATCGTCAAGGCTTGCACCTCCAAAACCTCCCTTGTGAGTGCCATCCAGCCCTTCTCAACTCGCTTACCTTCCAGTAACCTATCCCAGGAGACTTTCCCCAGTCTGGCCTTCAGTTGGGCAAAGTTGGCCCTCTTGAAGTCCCAGCTTCTAGTGCTCGACCTGCTGCACGTCCCCAGTCCCCTGATCTCAAAGCAAAGGATGGAGTGATCACTCGCATCCAGAGCTCCCCTAATCTGTACTTCATCTATCAGCTCCTCCCTATTGGTCAAGACCAAGTCAAGGATGTTTCCCCCCGTCGTCGCCTCTCAGACCCTCTGTGTGAAAAACCCTCCCTCTATAGCTTCTAGGAAGTGATGAGACCTGGCTGTCACTGCCAAGTGAGTCTCCCAAGTAATATCCGGGAGATTGAAATTGATATCTCCCATAATTACTGTGTCTCTCCCCTGAGATATCCTTAGAATCTGGCCTTTCAGGACATCATCCAGGGTCTCAAGTTGACCTGGAGCACGATAACATACCCAAGTATTTGAGCATGGGTGCTCCACTAAGTAGGTATACCCACCTAAATATTTGCAGCTTATTGGTTGATTGTATTTCTGTCCCACCCAATAGCTAAACCCAGTGCTTTTTTTGTAAGAAAAAAGATGCCAGAACTCATGATATTATTTACCTTTTGCACATAGTCAATCACTGTACACACACCCACACATGTCAGTTGTGTAACGAAACATAACAGTCGCCGCCCGCAGTAAGCACTCAGCGCATGACCACACAACCAATCACAAGCCACACAGCACCACAAGCTGAGCAGCGCCATCACAACCAGTGCGGACGAAGTACGCATGCATCGGATTCGACACACAAGCAGCCCACATGCACCATTTTAATGATTTTGCCGCCAACCTGCTATGCCCGACGGCTATTCGAATCCACGTGGACCAAACATCAAATTTTCAAAAGTCACTTTTAAAACTTAGAAAATCTGTCGAGAAAAGGTGCCAGAACTCTGTTCCGGTGTGTTCTATGACACAAAAAGCCCTGGCTAAGCCTCCCTGGAAAGTTCATAAACGAAAACTTAAGCCATAATGTTCGGTAACTTGGTAGATTGCAATGGGTAACATCCTAGCATGAGCTCAAAGGAGCCCAGGCCAGCATTTTGGGGCTTCCTTGCTTCTAAAATTAGTCCAACCAAGTGCAGACTCGTGTTTCTAGAATGGGGCAGATCACCAGATTTCACAGAAGGGATCTCAGCCATCCTGATCTGATCTGGAAATGATTTTCTCTGCTCTTTTGTAATATTAGTTAGATGTGCAATGGTCCCATTGCACAAACTGTTGCTCCCATAAGTGTCATGGCACCAATGGAATCAGAGGAACCCCATTGGCTACTGCCCAATAGGAAAACCCTTAATTAGCCCTTGGGAAGGGGAAAGGTCTTCGTCTGATACCAAAACAGAACCATAATACAGGCCACATGCAGGCTTCCCTGGGAAAGCATGTCACAGAGAGGGAGCAACCAGTGGAAGGGCCCTCTTTTAATATTCACCTGCTTCACCTCATTTGTGGGGCACCTGGAGCAAAGCTGGAATTGCAGCTGCTACCCCAAATTGGAATTTGGGGTAGGACTGGAATTGCATTCCCCCAAAGGCTTTGCAACTGATCTTGGGGACTGGAGAATTCAGCAGAGGTCCTGCTGTGGCTTGGCAGAGAACCTTTTCCTATGGGGGCCTGGAATTCTTAGCCCCGTTTGCTGGTGGAGAAAAAGACGCTTTACCTGAGCCCTAGGACAACCTGCTGCTACTGCCATATTCCCTATCTCCCAAGGTAAGTTTCTGGGCTGGGACATAGGTAAGGGGAAGGCAGAGGCAAGGAAAGCAAGTGACATGCAGGTGATCAGTGTGTTTCTGTAGCATGTCCATGGAAAGCTTCCGGCAGAATCTTTACGTCTGCGTGGCTGAGCATCTAGTTGGAACACTGGCCAAGACTTGCAAAGTGAACATGGGGTGTTTGTACCTTGCCTAAAAGTGGGAATGCCTCCCCCAAGATAGAAGACAAGATAAACCACTTGAAATGTATACGGGCCATCCAGAAATGATGGCTTTCTTTTAAATAAGTGTACAGGACCTGCAGAATCCCCAATACAGCATCACTGAGGGTCTTCCTGGAGTTTTAGAACTCCCTGTTCATGAGTGCTAGTTTGGCTCCCTCTCTGCTGTCCTTCTGCAGACAGATAAATGATGTTTTATTTAAGCAGGACTTTGGCTTGTTTGGTGGTCTGTTGGGTTGGGTGTTGTTTTTATTCCTTGTGTATCTGAACTGTGTTTTTAATGGACTGGTTTTCAGATTCCTTTCACAGAATTTTTATTTTAAAAATGAACTCTTGTTGGCCGCTGTGAGTACAGTTTCCTGGTAGAAAAGCACAGCATCAATAAAGAGATAAATACAATGGCTGCTTCATGGGACTGGTTCAGCACTGCTTGGGCCCTGCTATCAGACAGAGTGAGGCAGCTGCATCCAATTGTGAATCATGGGAGGAAGAGCATGATAACCTGATGGAATAGAGAGCTCTGGGTATCCATCTTGTTGCCCCCACACAACATGATGAGTCGTAATATGGGATGAGTGCAGGCTGTCATTGAACCATTGGTTGTTGTAGTATTGTGGGTTGTCATGTGAACCCAGCTATGCTAATAAACTATGGATTGCTAATAACAAACAACCCACAGTTTACAACCCAGCAAGAAATCCTGGGCTCTCTTTGTGGGTTGGTGGTTGTTATCTAACCATAGCTGTTAGCATGGCTCGAATTATACAACAGAACAACCTACGATTCAACAACAGCCTACAATTCAATGACAGCCTGCACTCAGTTCCCAATTAATCCATACTATGGCTTGCAGCATTGTATGAATTCAGAAAGATACCAGTTACAGAGCAGTTAGGGTCAAGCCAACATAATGCCACAAGCACACAAACAAACACATAATGTAACGTGCATGCCCAAGAAGCTTTGCTTTGTGTTTCCCTTTCATCGGCCATAAAATCCACCATGTTTGATTTGGTGGTGAGAGCTCCACCTCGATGCAAATAAAAGTCATAGATAATGTAATGAAACACATCTGGCCTTATCCTGGATATCAGCCATTGATCAATTTCTTATTTTTCTGAATTTTACAAGGCAGTTTTAAGATTTGTTTAAATAAAATGTACAAAACTGCTTATAGTACAGAATGTTCCATATGAAAGTGTTTCTTTGAGAGGAACTCAAAGTCAAAATTTCTGTATTAAGAGAAATTGCTTGAAAACGTGTGTGTGTGTGTGTGTGTGGACATTGTGCCCCAAAAGGCATATATTATGATGAAAAATGGGACTCTATGAAGCCAAATTCTACATCCAATAAAGCATTCTTAGGAAGCAAGATTCTGTGGCCTCTACATTGCCTTGGTGATTTGTTTGGTTTATTAGCATGGACTCACTCCAATTCCCTTGCAGAGCTGTTAATATTGACTGGCAATGAGTTTTTTCTAAGCCAAGGGAGGAAAGCGTGTGAAGGATCATGGACACTGACTCTTACTTGCACTGTGCTGCTGGTCCATTTTGCTTGAATGATGTGTACAACCCACAATTCCTATTGGGCACAAGCTGTTGGGACTACAGGAGATCCAGGGAAAAGCACACAGACAATAATACCATCCTCTAAATAGAAATACAACCTGAGGGGTGCAATCAGCTGCCCAGATGCTGTTTAGGAATGGGTGACTTGAGGGCCTTTTCTTCTCTCCTTTTACAAGGTGCTTTCTCTTAAACTGGAAGCAGACAGCAAAATCCTCAGAATAGAGGACACCTTCAAACAGACGGTGATCCTCTGGCAGCCCCTATAATAGGGGACTGTACTCTGCAAAAGAGGACATTTGGCTATCCTGGGAGGCAGGTGGCAGAAGGAATGTCATTTTAAAATATCACTTCATTTTATTGTTAAGCCACTCAAGCTCATGTCTTTGTTCCTGCTAACAAAAATTATTCTCATTATACCTCAAGAATAACAGTGTTAATGAGCATTTCTGTAATCATCACCTTCTTCCCTATTGTATGGGAGAAGACTGCTTCTAATTATTTGCACACAATCTTGTTTAGCTGCCATTATCCATTGGAACACACGTCCACACGTCAGTGGGCTCTTTAGGCAGCTATCAGAGATGGCCAGGCCGTGTTTCCAGGCTTGCGAAATCTCCCACATGCTCTGGTCTCGTAGGGTGCTGACTGGGAATCTCCCGAGAGATGGCGCTGGTGGTGAAGCCTGCTCTGCATCTGAGGAGGGCTGAAGAACCTTTTTCCCTATTCATTCCCTCTGCACTAGTGTATGTATTGCACTTTTCCAGTGTGAGAGCAAAGCTAGGCTCAGCAAATGGCAACTTCAGGCAGTCGCTCTGGTTCCGATGCTTCTGGAGGTGCCAACACTGGCTCTTCCTTTGGGCCCCATGGCTGCTGGTTGAGTCTGGAAGGCTGTCCTTGCTACAATGTGCCCAAAGTCCTGACAATAGTACCACTGAGGGCCTTCTTGGCGGATTCTCCATGGCTTTTAGATCTCCCTGCTCAGGAAGGGTACCTTGGTTGGCTCTCTGCTGTCCCTCTGCAGGCAGGAAAACAATGTTTTATTCAAGCAGGACTTTAGTGTGTACACTGGTGCACTGGGTTAGGTTTTGTTTTTATTCCTTGTGTTTCCAAACTGTGTTTTTAATGGATTGGTTTTAGAATTCTTTTAATGGAGCTTTATTTTAAAAATGGACTCTTGGTTGTTGGCCACTGTGAGTGCCATTTCCTGGTGGAAAGGCATGTCATCAATCCAGGTAAATACAGTGGCCGCTTCCTGGCTCCAAGTGCCCAGAAAGCCCACCCATGTAGGAAGGACATTGCAGAGAACCCCCTCAGCTGTGGAGTCCTGCACAGAGGCCTTCCTGGAGAGCAGGAGGTGGCATGCATACTTCCCTGGGGTTGGTTCGGCACTGTTTGGGCCCTGCTATTAGACATCTGATGGGAGGCAGGACATGATGGCTAGATATTGGGATACAGAGTGTGTGTATCATGAAGCCTGAATGGTGTCCCCTAATTAGGACTGTAGGAGGAACCTGCAAAGGACCCCCACCCCAACAGAAACCTATGAACAAGATCACCCTGCACTTGTTCCTCTTCTTCACCATTGCAACCAGAGGGAGATGCAGCTGAAAAAAACCCTGCTTTTTCAGCTGCATCTCCCTCTGGGTCAGCCCATGCTGGAGGTGAGAAGGAGGAGCAGGAGAGACCATTGCCTTTTTGTTTAATGGCTTCCAACCAAGGAAGTAGTAGCAAGGATGAGAGAGAGAGAGAGAGAGAGAGAGGGAGAGGGAGAGGGAGAGGGAGAGGGAGAGGGAGAGAGAGAATGAGGGGGAAGAGTAGCTGGCAGTGGAAGAGTAGTAAACCCCAGAAGCAGTTGATCCTCGGTAAAAATATCTCTCAAACATCAAACTTAGATTTCTGATTTCAATAGATCCACTGTAACAGGAACAGTATCCAGATAGACATAGTCAGAAACATCTGCCACGGGCCTGTACTCCAGGGCCCATTTGCAAGAGCCCTCTGGACTTGCTGCTTCCCTTCACCTGCCTGTTGCTCCGGCCCAGACAATGGTCGTGGTGTGAAGGAGAAGCAGGATGTGTCTCCTTGCTCACTGGCTCTCCTTGCTCACTGGCTCTCTGTCTGGCAGGCAAGCAAGCAAGTAGTAGAGGCAGTGGTGATGAGGAGGAGCAATACCAGCCACTGGCACTGGTGATGAGAAGGCTGATCCACCGCAGGAGGAGGGTCTTTGAGACATCTTGTCCAAAGACCTTTGCAAAGCTGCTCCCATGCTGGCTCGCTGCCCCCAGTGTCCTGCAGCTTGTGTTGAGCGGTTGCCAGTCTCTTGGCCTGTGCATGGAAGGGAGTGGAGAAGTTCCATCTTGTCTGCAAAATCTCATGGGCCAGCCATGGCCAGAGATTTTCCTTTTTGTAACTGGATGCTCAGACTTTTACGATGTGATAACTCGGGACAGAACCACCACCGGTTGCGTACGCAATAGAGCAGTGCTTGAGTTCTCACGTAGCAGCTTTCTTTGTGCAGACTGTTTTCATCTAAGAGTCAAAGCCTTGCTCGGAAATAGGTTCTGGTGCACAGCAGGAACTCTTTCCCACGCTCAGTCTCCTGCCACTTCGGTAATAGCTACAGAGCAATCCCAAAGATCAACCAAATTATGTGTTTTGTTTCTGTGTCTGCATTGTTGGCCCCCAAGGAAGGGGAAATGTTGGCATGGGAAAATGGCATGCAGTTCATCTGGTCTCAGGTTCTTCTCTCCAGATGTTCCTGGCATGGGACTTCCCACAAGGAAGCAACTCCAGTGTTGGTCTGATAATGTATGAACTAGGCCTTAGCTCATTCCTCTTTAAAGGGAACCCACCCCTGGGCACCTCCAGATCAAGCTGGAAATGACCCCTGAAGAGCTATAGCCCCCTTTCATCCTTTCTAGTAGCATCCTGTGGTAATGTTTTGTTTTTCTCTGCCGCTTCCCCAAATTTTCTTTTGTGCATTAGGGAATGCTTTGGCTGCTTTTGATCCAAAAGCCATTGCTTGTTGTTTCCTCCATTCTGTGTGTGCAATCCACAGCAGAGGTTCTGTTTCTTGCTCTTTGATATCTTATATTCCTAGTTAGGCAGAATCAAGTTGGAGACTTCTCAGGAATGTCTTCAGCTGGTGAGAGTTCACAGGTGAAAAGAAACTGATGGAAAGTAGAATTGACACCCAGAGAGGGAGATATTTCACTCCATCAAGTTGTATGCTCCATACACCACATACTACACACAATGCATGAACGCACACACAAACACACAGACTTGTGTGTTTGTATACAGAGAGAAAGAGAGAGAGAGAGAAGACAATGTTTATGTACGCACACAGCATGCTTACAGCAGTTAAATAATACAATCAAAGCTTTTAACATGATCATATCGAAGTGCTATCTTCTGAAGATACCGAGAGCACAGAAGATTAAGTTTCTGTCTTCATTTTCTATATCCCCACCCACTCCATCTGTGCCACTCTTGCTGAGGAGTTCATTCTAGGAGGAACCATTTTCATGCAAGATTTATAGCCTTATTTGTTGTTGAAGGCTTCCTTTTCTTTTCATGTGAATCCATTTCATGACAATGATCTGTCTTTAAGTCTCCTTCTTAGCATGGATTTATGCATGCACTTTATACAACCGTTAAGAGTTGGTTAGAGTGAAAGCCAATGTGGAAATGATTTTAATTTCTTGAAGATTCATGCATAATTTGAGTTACATTTGTGTCATATTCAGGCATCATGAATCCACCTAGGATTGCTCAACAATTTTGTTTGGTTCATGTTTTGCAATGTACATTCCTGCTCTTTACCTCCCAGGTGAACATCAAGATGGGAATGTTATTATTTTCAGATTTCTCACCTTTCTGAATTTTGTGATGCAGGTCTCAGTTCAGATAAGCATAAAAATGTGCATTAAAATGGCATTTTGTGATACAATGAGTTTAGGAATATGCATTTGGAAAGGAGATGCACTGAAAAAATACATATTTAAATATATTGCTATTTAAATCTGGATTTTTGAATATGAGAAATTGACTTGAATATTTAAAAAGTAAATGTGTGGTAAATATATATTTAAATAAATGCTTAAGTATGATTTTTGTGTGTGTCTTAAAAAGGAATGTCTATTAATGTCAAAATGGGATCAAATGGACTTATTTGAAATGCATGCAAGGCTGACAAACATTGGAAGCATCCTTCAGTAGTTCAATCCCCTTTGCCAACTTGCCTGGTGTTAGAGGTCATTGGAGGACATTATGCTCATGGTTTCATATGGACCTATGGCCCACTTGGAATCTACCAGGAGAAGAACCTTCAGTGTGATGGCTCCAGTTTTATGGACCTCCCTATTCGTGGAGGTCAGATAGGTTCAGCCATTGTGTTGTTTTCAGTGCCTACTGAAGATGTCTTTGTTTCAGGAAACCTTTCTTGTTGACCAGCTCTGGTTTTAATGTTATTCTGGTATTAATGCATTGCTTTTATTTTTTATCAATTTTGACTTTTTATTGTCCACTTTCTGGAATCCATCTAGACATAGAGTGTTACAAATGTAGTGTGAATTAAATGAATGAATAAAAATAGACCCCGAGCCTTCAGGCTCCCTTTTTCAGGCTGTACTCCGTCCCTGGCTCTGATCCCAGGAACCCTCAAAGAATGTGTTGCTCCTGACTCTACCTCCTGGTCCTTGGAGGCACTGACTGGTAGGTCAAGGAGGTCAGAGGTAAGCAATCAAGCACCTTCCAGATGGCTTGGACCACCGTTCCCATAATACTTGCCCATTGGCCATGGTGGTTGGGGCTTTTGGGAGTTGTCCAAAACATTGTTGTTTGTTTCCTACCTGGAGTCCTCCACATGTTTTGGACAACAACTCCCAGAAGGAACTAAGGAACAAACATGCCTATTCCAGCCCAGGTGCTTCAAGAAAAGAATATCATTTTCAAATCTATGTAATTCCTTGAATGACAAACACAATGCCCACCAGACCCCTGTGAAAAAATGCATCTGTAAATACACCCACAATACCTTTTTATCAGCCTTTATATGTCAGTAAGCAGGGGATTCATAATGCAGGACACTGCAGCTGGAACAAGATTCATGCCTTAACCTTATTTATGTATCTATCAGTCTAGTTTTGCACTTTTCCATCTCCTTTCTGGTTAAAAATGAAGGCAACAAGCCTACAGATTCTTCACTGGGGCTTAATGTTGCTGAACTAAGTAGGGGGAAGGTAGACATGGTATTGTTTGTTTGTATATTTATTTATTTCCTGCATTGCTAAGAAAGCAAAGTGGTGCTGGCTGCCACACTTAGAAGCAGGCGCTGAATGTGTCTGCCCACCACAATTAAGTCCATATAAATGTCTCCCAATACTGGCTAGAGAATGCAAGGATTCGTGGGACTTCCTTCTGCCTAAATATGCGGTAAAGCAACGGTGTGCCACTTGCTGCTTGTGAGCCACATGCAGTCCACCACTGTTCTCACATGGCCTGCAGAACCCCGGGGGTCTCATGTCCACTCTCCTGCAACCCAGCTGCACACCTTCAAGTGGATCAGGTTCAGTCTGGTGGAGAGGGAAGAGCATGTGATCCTCCTTAAGCAACAGCCATGGCTAAAGCAATTTTGAGAAACAGGGAAAGCTGCTTTTAACAGACTGGAGCAATTTGTCATTTTTCATTCTACTCCCAGCAGCAGTTCTTCAACAAAGATCTGTCCTTTTGTCTGCTGGTGGATCCTCTTGGCAATACATGGTGGCACTAGGCCTTGGCGCCCAGTGCATACAAAGCGCCTCGCCATTGTCCCATGCCATATCTGTATGTAGGCAGGTACTGGGTCTCTATCCTGTCTTTTTCCTGGCGTGTCAGCTCACAGATCAGCCTTCCACAAAGCAGTTGCCTCAAAGCCATGCAAAATTATTCCAGACTGAAGGATTGTCATAAGGGAAAATGATCCTTGATGGAAAATTTAAAGAGCTCGCCTTGGCTCTTCCATCTGCTGCTGGCAGTTGGTGTTCTTCGGTGTCAGCACCACGGAAGACAAATGGGGCTGGATTTGGCCCTTCCCTCTGGTGCTGGCACTTTGATATCATGTTGTGCTGTGCAGGAGGTTTGTCTGCCTGCACTCATTCTGCCTGGGATTTACTGTCAACAGTTCACGTCCCACTGGCATATGATATGTAGGATGTAAGAGGCAGGAAAAAAGCTGCCTCAGATCACTGCGTTTTGATTCATAGTCCACCTATTTCAAAAAGCACATGAAAAACCACAAAAGAATGGGGCCAGTGTAATTCTAGAGTTGTTCTCACATGCATACTGATGGTCAAAGAACTCCGTCTTTATGAATCCTGGCATGAATTGCCCAAATTTTGCATTTCTCTGAATGTTGCAACACAGAGATCATATCAAAATGGTGACCCAGTGACAGCAAAACCTGCCTTTTACTCTGACACCACCCGGAGGAATTCCACAGCGCGCAAACTTCACAGAGTCGTCATGCCTCCATTCCCACCCTGGCATTGCCAGCACTTTGCAAAATGCAAGCCTTTCTTCTGCACTTGCACAGCTATGATTTGTTACTGAACATACTGCTAGTATTGTTATTTTGAAGTAGCCAATCTTCCATTGCAAAGTTGCAAAATAATATCTAGCGTTGTGGTGCTGCAAGTCAGTCGTTATCTAATCATTTAGCTGTTTTGTTTCATATTGGGCATTTGTCTCTCTCAAAAATGCATGTGCTGAAATGGTGAGTTTTGGAAACAAAACTTCATATTTGAACATAGCAAGAATTTTGTACCAAAGGAACAAGTAAGTTGCTCCAGTGAACTTTCTTCCACATTCCCAGTCCTACATCTGTTTCCTAGGCACTGGCTGTCATAAATAGTCATCATAAAAGGCCATTCAGTTTTGATGTCTGAAAATGGGGGAAAAACACATTCTGACATTTGGCAAGGGATAAAAATAACATTTCAACACCAAGGACAGCGGGGGGGGGGGGACTCTTTGAAGGACAGAATTGTGTTTCTTTGTTTATGAGTTGGCATGTAACTGCTAAGAATATAAATTCTGACACCATCCCAATAGTGGGAACATTTGCTTTCAATTTAGCTGGTGGAGTTCATTTAAAAGAAAAGGCTTGGGTGTTTTTTTTTACCCTTTTCTCCCTGAGAGACACACACACACACGTGCCACACTCTCAAACAAGACATGTTCGGATTTTAGTTCTTGAAAGCAATGCAGTCATGGCTTATGCAGAAAACACTCACCATGGTGTATGTGTTCAATTATTTGCAAGAAATTTCATTAATAAATGACAATTGACTCCAATGTTTCCAGTAATTAAAGAAAGAGGGAGGAAGTTCACAGCAGTCTGTCTTATTGTCATGGCCTAACCACCAACAGCAACAGATCCTACTTTTTCCTTTTGCAAGGAACAGGAAGTCAAGGCAGTGATCTAGTCCTCAATTTTTATCCTTACAACAACCCTGTGAGGTAGGTTAGGCTGAAAGCTACTAGTGAAGTTCACATGGCCAAGCAGGGACTAGAACCTAAGGATGCATGACACTGGAAAATCCATTCCAGATGAGCTTGGTGGTCCTTTGGCTCCTTTCTGTCCCAGTAACCAAAAGTAGGATGAGTTTCTGTTGTTGTCTTCTGCAAAATAGCTTAAAATATTCATGCAAATGCAGAGCTAAGAACTGCATATCTCTAAGCAATTTGTGCAAATTACATAAATGTTTGCAGGTTGTGTAAATAAGGGCTGATGAGTTATATTGGAGCTGCTATTATGATTGTGTTAAGTGTATACTCAGCCTTTTTAGCTCTTGCAAGGGACTCAATGTAGCTCACAACATTCTCCTCTTCATTTTATCCTCACAACCCTGTGAGGTAGATTGGGCTGAGAGTTCATGATAGGCTCAATGTCATGCAGTAAGCTTCACGGCCAGGAGAGGGCACAAAACCAGTTCGCCCAGTTCCCCCACAGTCCAACACTCTAACCACTATGCCACACTGGCTGTTTCTTGTAGCATTTCACACGAGGAGTATGGAAGCATCTTCATCTTACTGTATATGTCCATACACAGTTTGACACATTTTTGCAAGTTGTGTAAATTCGCTCAAATTATAGAGGAAAGCCCCAACTTTCCTGGCATTTCTTTTAATATGCTGATCCCTGCTATTATAAGAATGGAAGCTCACATGCTGTTTTGGCATTCACCAGGCTGAGTCAGTGCCTGCACAAAGCCAAGCTGAGAAAATCCACCAGATCCGCACTCCCAGATGCCACTCATGTCCCTCCTAAACCGTGGGGTGTCTGAGTTCAGCATCAGTCATTAATCCATCCTGGAATGAATGGGGAGTCAAGTCACCCAGCTGCAATCTTCTACACTATAATGACATGAACTGTTATTTATATGGCCATTAATAATGATTCCTAAATTGACATCATGCATAGAAATCAGCATTTGCAAATTTTATGCAGATTGGTTTCCTCCTCCTCCTCCTCCTCTTCCTCCTTTTTTGATGGGGATATTTGCACTTGGTCTGCATTCAGGGTTCTCCTTATGTTCTAGATCACCTGAACAACAGAGATTATGTCAGACTAGAAGAGGGGCAGGCCTGTGTCAGAAGAAGCTGCCTGCCTCTTCCTTCTGAGTGTGGAAACAGCACCTTCCATGTTCAGCTGAGGTTTACCCCAGCTGTAGCTCTGGGCTTGTTTGGGGTTTTTTTGGGTGCTCATTAACTTTATTTGACAAGATTCTTTCAGCCAACATCATTCAGAATAATTTAATGTTGATCATACATTTGGATACTTCATTGTTCATCCAGATAATTTATATGTTAAATGGCATTGGCCCCAATGCAGCTCTTTGGGGGATTCCTTCCATTGCCGGGGGGGTGGGTGTACATGCAAATTTATGTTTTTTCTTTAATTAATTTTCAGCTTCCTTGAAGGTTGACAGCACTGTGGTCACAGGTTCTAATTAATTCTGACAATACATGTGCCACGGGGCAGATCCCGAGGTTATTGGTGGTGTGACTGCTGTGAGCACAATCATTTATTGTCTTCAGAAAGGAGCAAAATGTATTTTTCCCTATCAGTATGAATACAGTGGAAATAATGTTGCATCATTTTCCACTGTATGTGTCTGCCTCCCTATGCACCCATACCATTTCCTCTATTAACCATATTTGGGCCATGGGCTAAAGCTTGTGAAGCTGAAGGAAGGTATCAGCATACCTGGGAGAATCCTATTATTTGTAGCAGGGGGACCTGTAAGGGAAGATTCAGGAGAATGGAGACACAGTCCATGTGCAATGTTCTTGTTTCAGAACACTCAGCTCTATCTGTGTGGAGAAGAGCTCTCCTGAGACATCTGCAGGGGACAGGATAGGAAAGCTTTTAATATATAAAACAGAAGAATAAGTGAGCAACAACATGAGATCTTGGGGCCAATTATGCTTCCCCCACTCCATGGATTCCCTTGCAAGGTCCAGCATTTGACTGCCACGCCGCAACATTTGTAGTTGAGGTGACACAAAAAATGTTTTCGCCACTTTTTGACAGTGAAATCCTACAAAATGCTACATTTTGAGAGGAGCTGCTTATATTCCCATTTAATGGGGTTTATCCCAGTTTATTGTCAGAGCAACAATGTAATTTCAGAAGGATTGGCCTTCACTGTTAACAAAGATTATATCAGAACTGCAGTTTTCCATAGGGGGAAAACTGATGTAAAAGGGTATTAATGTGAATGCAAACCGGGATCTTTTAAAATAGCCTTATGCTTGGATGCAATTCACTTCTCAGTTCAGGCAGCAAACTGGGTAACTGTGACCAGGAATCTTGTAGGGTAATTTTTATGAACTATAGATTGTCTTTCAATTTTTCTGATTTTGTTTTCATGAAATTTATCATACAAAGTTCAAACTCTTCTCATTTCCAAGACATAATAACAAACCAGAGCTGGAGCATGGGTTTAACAGACTCCATGCTTCTGGACATGGGCAGAGGGTTAAGTGTCATGTGTGTACAAGAAGCAAAACAATTTTGTGTAAAAATCCTCCATACATCTGGAACTGGACTATTGTTAAATATCGACCTTAATACCCACAGCCTGTTCAGCAGCAGGTTTCTGAGGGCATTTCGGCAACCATTCTAAGTGGGGATCTGTCCCTTGGAAATCCCATCTTCTGTCTCCATCTTAGTTATGGTTGCTTGCCAGGATCCCTGCCTAAACCCACCAGAGCCCTCTGTACCTATGACAGCTGCACAAAAAGGAGCAGGTGGGCACCATTTTCTCCAACTTGAATCATCTGAGCTGCTTCAGAACTCTGCAAATGTCTGCCTCAGTTTTGAGTTCTGAATTGCATGCTCCTGATTCCCAAGTGTTAGACAGCCTGATTCCCAAAGAGAGTTGGTCTCTTTGCTTTTTTACAGATTCTCCACAAGGCACTATGCATGTGCCATTTGCCAGAGCTTTTAGCCCTTTAGACCCTTTCTTCCATGAGTGCACAGGAGCACATGTGTGTATTGGTAAAACACTGTCCATGTTATGTACAATCACATAAAATTATGGAGCTGAGAGGGATCTTGCCTCAAATCGAGCACCTTGCTTGGTTCATGATCTGCAGGGTACAGTTCAGTAATTCCTGCTGAGATGTGGCCTTTGAGATGCTTATCAGCCTCTGCTGAAATATCTCTGAGGAAGGAGCACCTATCGCTTCCCAAGGTCCTCTGTTCCACTGTGGAATAGCTCTTATTGTTAGAAAGTTTCCTGTATAGTTTAGCAGAAATTTGCTTCATGACAATTTCCGTTCTTTGCTTATAGTTCTGACCTCTGGAGCAACAGAGAAAATTCTAGTCTATTTTCTGTAAGATTTTCTTTTAGGTATTTGTAGACCAGTGTCTCCCTGTGACCCTGTCTTCTCCAGGTTAAGCATATCCTGCTCTTTCAACTTTTCCTTATTAGTAGTTCCCAGACCATTCAGCATCTCGGTTATCCTTCTGTGCAGGCTCTTGGTTCTCAGTGTCCTTTTTAACGTATGATTAACATGTGGTAATGGACAAATACAGCCTTAAAGATGCAGAATAGAATTGGAATTATCATTCCCATAATCTCCTGTTCATACAGCTTAAGAATACATTAACATTTTTAGCAGCTGCATCTCAGGGCTGGCCCATTTTCATTAGGGGTGGAGGGATCTGTCAGTCTTGGACTCATCCTTTTTAATGATTGTCAGGTCAAGCTCATGACATCCCATGTTTACAAAGCCACAAGAATTCCTAGTATTCAAAATACACAAGTATTTTGAGTATATTTTTAATGTACACATTTTTGGACACATGCCCCTTTTGACTAAATATGTGTGTGCATGTTTTTGTCAGGTATGCATTTTTCAAACTTGTGCATGCGGTTTAATGTAACTTGCAGAATGCATCGCAAGTTTGAAAATACACAGAATTGAATTTAGATCTGCATTTGGGTCAAGGGCTTGCAAAGCGGGTGGGCCAGCAAACAGAAACTTTAGCAGAGAAATGTCTCCCACAAGCCTAACATTCAGTTTGTCATTCATTAAGACATCAAGATTGCTTTTCTCCTGATAAGTCATCAGTAGGACCAAGATTACTTTTTGGCACATTGCATCAATGCATGTGTGTGTCAGGAGTGCAGAACTGCACAGGCCAGTTGCTAAAGGAAGCAAAAACTGGGAAACTGTCCATGCTCTAATTCCAGAACCAATTTTAGAAAATATCCTGCTTAAATTGGAATTCAGGAGGACTGTTCATACAGTGAAGAACAAAGCCGATAAAACAATAAGGGAATCAAATAGGGAAATTCACTAGCCCCTAACAGTCTGTACCTATTGAATTTCTGCCTATTTTTATTTTTAAGGCATGGACCCTTGGATGCAAGGAAACATGCAACTTTAATTTCCGATTTCCTTATCAGATATTATAATTTAGGGGACAGGCAGCATAATGCTGCTACACCAACAGTAACATGGCAGGTATCTGAAAGAGAAGAACGGTGGTTAGACCACAACATTGCTGAATGTCAATCACAGAGTAATGAAATGGCTTCCATAGCGATTGACATAGTGTTAAATCTAATATTTAAAATGGGAGGTATAGATACAGCCTTGGTTAATAGCAATTTCTGGGCTCACAACTTTTCAAAATCATGCATTCATTTCATTAATTGATTTACTCATTTCTATTTTCTTGCTCCCTACCCAGTTCCCCATGACATTTCAAAAATAATTGTCCATGGTTCAGCAAGTTCATTAATCAATTCACTCAACACTCTAGAATGGAGTTCACCTTGTATACTAAGAAATTCAATTAATAAGAAATAATAAGCTAACCATTTTCTAAGGTGCTCAGAGGAAGCTCACATGGGACTTAACCCATCTTATCATCACAACAGTCCTGTGAGGGAGATTCGACTATGGCCAGATCTACACAGGGAGGTGGGAGAATGCACAGCACCACTTTCAAGTCCCAGGGAGGAATTTTATTTTTGAAGTATTTGCATTAAAGCTCCATGAAAGAAGAAAGTGAGCAGGGGAGTAGGCTACACTAGAACCTGGCTTGGCAAAGATATAATTTTGGTTGGATATTCAAAAATGGCACCCCTCACCTGCAGTCATGTGGTCTGTTCTGCCAGCTCAGGATTATATTTGTACAGCCAGACCCTGGAAGACAGAAACAGCTCCAAGCTCACCCATTACTCCTTACAGCCAAATGGAGAATCTGAGCCCAGGTCATCCCTATAGGCCACACAAGTCCCTCTAGTGCAGCCTTCTCCAGCCAGTTGCCCTTCAGATATGTTGCATTACAGCTTCCAGCATTCCTAGCCATGTTGACTGGTGCTGGTGGGAGCTGAAGCCCAAGGCATCTGGCAGGCGCCTGGTTGGGAAAAAGCTGCTCATGTGTTGCACCAGTGCTCACAGATGTTGTGCCTCCGTGTCTGCAAAGGCCATTGTTCTCTGAGCTTTTCTGGCTATATGAATCAAGAGTCGGGAATTGCAATGCTGGGGAACACATTCTGCTTAACAGGCTTTCAACCTGATGGCAAAAACAGAGCAGATCAGCAGGGGGTTCTGTTTCCTGAAAATGGCTTGGGATATTTGTGCAAATTTGGAGCCAGGAACTGTGTGTGTGTCTGGCATAAGATTTGCACACTTCTAGGCTGAGTCATTAGATTCAAGTTGTTCTTGTTGCAGTGTCGAACATAAGAAGTAGGGAAGCATCTTCCCATCCTCCTCTTGCTTCATACAGACACATTCCTCCTTGGCCAACCTGAATTTTCTGACCATTAATTTCAGAGTTGTCTAAAATCCTTCCACTTTTCTTAAACAAAGGCTTTATTCCGGGAGCCCTCCTTGAAGAAGATTAGGAGGGAAAGTACCTGGAGGAGGGCCTTCTCTGCAGTGGTGCCCTAACTATGGAATATGCTCCCCAGAGAGGTTCTCCTGGCACCGATGTCATATTATTTTTGGCATCAGGCAAAACCCTTTTTATTTTCCCATTATTTTAATGTTTAATTGATTTTAATTAGAGTTTTAGTATATTTATTTATTTATTTGGAAGGCTTCTATGCCGCCCCATTCGCCGAAGCCTCGGGGTGGCTCACAATAATAAATAAATAAGAGCAGGATAAAACGATATAATATGAGTCGACCTGGCCTGAAATAAAATAAATAAATAACATTAACAATTAAAATAGCATTTGAATAAAAAGGTCTTCGCCTGGCGCCGAAAAACAAATAACAAGGGCGCCAGGTGGACCTCTCTGGGGAGCGCATTCCATACATTGGGCACCACCACAGAGAAAGCCCTCCTCCGGGTACTCACCCTCCTAATATCCTTCACGGAGGGTTCCCGGAGAAGGGCCTTTCCCGCTGATCTCAAGGGGCGGGCGGGCATATATGGACACAAGCGCTCCTTCAGGTAACCAGGACCCAAGCCGTTAAGGGCTTTATAGGTCATAACCAACACCTTGAATTGGGCCTGGACTTCAATGGGGAGCCAGTGAAGCTGACGGAGAACTGGAGTCATGTGAACATAATGCCCAGTCCCTGTCAGCAGCCTGGTTGAATGCTGTGGGTCTGTTCTATTCTATTTATTGATTGATTGCAAATCATCCCGAGACATTTTGTAGGGGACAGGATAGAAAAGCTTTTAATTAATTAATAGGAAAAATCAAATCAATTTTGAAAATGGAAGTTCTCTTGATGGGTTAGCATGTGTCAGACTGAGAAGCAGCAGCACAGGGTCATCAGAACCAAATCCATGGGCCCAGTCAAGAACATCCTTTGGGTTTTATTCCCCAAGCAAGCATTTATGTGCAAGTATGCATGTGTGTGCATTCCTCTGGCACTACCCAGTGCAGCCCTCAGGCCCAAAAAGTTTGTACCTGCCTCACTGACCTGATCATGCATTCGATATTCTGGAGGTGCTTGAGAGATTAGCCATGGCAGAACAAATCTAACACTGCGATGTTTAAGGGTGTTAATGGAGATGCTGACAGAAGTTAAACTCCAAAAGCTCTACGTGTCAATGCCATGATAAGTGATATGTTGACATATGGCTGCATAAAGTTCCGTAGCTTGTAGAATACCAATGGGGTGTATCTTGTCAATAACCAGTTTGAAGGCTGAGCGACAGCAGTTGGCATCAATCCTCAACAGCAACTATCTTTGCCTTCATTTTTACAGTCTGCCCATCTGTTTCTCCTCTCCCTGCTTGCAATTAAGTTTGCCCTGGATTAATCACACATAGAGATAGATATATTTTTTGGAAAAGTGACTTGGTGTCAATCAAAGAGGTTCTAGGGTGTTCTTTTGAAGGACAAAACTTGACAGGACTACAAATGAGCTATGTACATGAGGAATTATGGAATTGTTAATAACATTGTTTGAACAAAGGTTTGTTATGATATTTTAAATTGCATTGCATTTATCTAATGCTATTTCATTGGCATTTATTATTGTAATGGCCACCCGGAAAGTGTGAGCAGCTCTCAAATAAATTTAATAAAAATAGACCAACAATCTTAACATGCACATGGATGTTTTACAAGCATGTAGAAGCTCCAAAATATAATTTGCATTTGTGAAGCTGGCATTAGCAGATTGAAGTGTGGGCATGTGCATGTGATTAATCAGGATTTTCAAAATACGGAGGTGATCCATCTACTCCAGCTGCCACAGTGCCCTCATTCGCAGCATGCAATGCCTCCCACTGTTACCATTCTGCCTTAGCTTGACGTTTGTAAGTGATGCAAAAGTGCATGTCCATCATTAGAGTGTCAAAGGATGATTCTTTTTTTTTTTTTTTCAGAAAAGTACCACCTTTACACCTGTTGCAGGGCAAGACATGTGTATTGAGGCATGTGATACAGTGTTGCGATAAAGTGCATTGCATCCATTCCTCTAGCATTCACAGACTTCTTCTCAAGCTCAGCCCTATCTTAGAAGAAGCGTCAAGCCTGGAAGTCTGGAAATCCTTGCAGAAGGAAGTCTGTGCAACCAGCAGCTTTCTTCCAATCGTGTGTGACACAAACATGGCTGTTCCACATGATGCATGGAAGAAATGCTGCTTGTGCAGGGTTCACACAAGGCTTGATTCCTGGTAAGTGCCACACAAGCACGGGCACGCTCACCAGGAACTCAGAATCGGGGCTGCAGCAGTTGGACCAGGGTCCAGGATGCTGAGCTCAGGGAACCCGATAGATTCCTATCCTCCCAAAACAGATTCCTTGCACATCCTTAATGCACCATTGCACATACAAAGCCAACTGTGCCTGGTATAAAACACAGTGACTGGGTTCACACAACAGGATAAGCCACAGTGGATTACAAGCCATGTTTGCTTCAAAGCCTTGCAGCATGGTTTGTTAACCATACATAAGCCACTCTGGACAGGTGTGGATAACACAACAAGCCACTCTGAAACCATCATGGCTTACAACCTAGTATGCCTTTTCATCTTTTGTTGAACTCAGACAGTGCTTCCTCTAACACACAAGTCAAGCTTCATCCCTGTTATTTGTCCATGGCATTTGGTCTCTTGTACCCTCCCTTTGACATGGAAGTTCCATTCATAATGCAGCTGATCAGGCAGTAGGTCTGAACAGGGTCTCCCAACTAAAGAAAGGGGTGCACTGTGTCCTGCCCTTCTCTACTCCCACTGGGGTTCAATGCACACAGTTTCAGAACGTGATAAAGCAAAGTTCTTGATTCCAGAGAAACTTCTAAATGTCTTCAGCTGAACTCGGAAGCTCTCTTCTTCAGACTTTCCCCATTCAGTGTAGGAAGGTCAGAACTGGAGTGGGTGGGGACAGAGAGATTGGGGTCTGGAGGAAGGGCTTCTCATTCAGGCATGATGCCTGCACAGGTTTGATCTTTATTTTTATGTCATGGAAGCATCTACACCATATCTATTTCCTATCCGTCTTAAGTTCAGTAAGAACCCAATTAATTTTTCACAGGTCTCCTCACTTACAACTCTAAACATTTCTCAAGATGCACAACATTTCATGTGAGGGATGCTCATTAAAGAAAAAAGGGAGAGCAGAACTTTTATTCGGTGCACTCTACATTTTTAAAGAAAGAATATATTTCAAAAGCATTCATTTATGGATTCAGAAGTCACGGAATGCTTGAACTGAACATCTGATGGACTACATTGCTAATATGGCAATTTCGCCCTATTTCCTTCCCATGAAACATTACTTAGAAATCAATTTTTCCTCACAAGATAAGAAAATGAGACCAGTTGTACTTCAGAGCACCACTTCAAAGTTTTTATTGATCTTAGGGGTTTTACTGAGCATTTCATCAAGGGCTTTCTGTGAAGTTATTTCTCCCATGCTTTTGTTGGGATATGTTCTTCATACCAGGCAAAATACCTTCTTTTTAAAAGAAGGCAGAAGAATCAGTGACTGAAGATTTTTGATGTGCTTGAGGGTTCAGGCAAATACATTAGTTATATCATACTTCTGGTGATCAGACATTTATTTAAATGAAGTAAAGATCTTATACTAGCACGAGGGCTCCTTTCTTCATTTTTTTAGAGAAAAATGAAGGGTATATGGAAAGAGAGGGCTCGCATACGAAGACGATCACATGTATGCAGCGCAACACAGTGGCTGGGTTCAGGCAACACAATAACCTTTAGTGTGGGTCATTGCTGAAGTTTAGGTTGTTGCTGAAACTTGAATTATTCTGTTGTCTGAATCTAGCCGAAACAGCAAAACATGGTGAACGATACACAGTTTCTAACCCAGCAACAAACACTGGATTCTCTACATGAATTGGTCATAGTTAACAAGCCACGGATTGTTGTATGGCAACAATCAACAATAACCCACAGTTCTGCAACTGCCTGCACTCTGCCCATGTTCTGAGTTTAGTTTGTTCTGTTGTCTGGACCCAGTCAGCGTGCTCCATATCTAGCGGTGTGATGCGCACACACCAGGCCTCCTTTCCTGAGAATGGCACCGTTCAATGCTGGGACTGGTGGCTCCATAGCTCAGTGGCGAAGCATGAAGCCTGCACGTTGGAGGTCCCAGGTTCAGCTTCTGGCATTGCCAGTGCAACGGGACAGGTGCAAATGATCGGGAGACCTCTGCCACAGGACCTTGGGCCACTGTTGGCAGTCAGGCTATGCAAAGCTGGGCACAATTGTCAAATAGTCTGATCTAGTTCAGGGCAACCTCCTTTGTTCAGATGAGATGCTTTCACTTCAGTTTAGGCATGAATGGAAGACATTATGGAAGACTCCCCAGCATGTTTTAAAGCTGCATGCAAAGCCATCGGGCTCAAGTGGAGAGTGCAATTAGAAGTGATACGAGAGGTTTGTGATTAGCATCCCCCATGGCACTGGGAATCAGTTTGGGACTGGGGAATGATGCAAATTAACCCCTTTGCCCCTACCATTTTCTCAGTCAACCCCCTCCCCCCCACACACTTTTCTTCAGGTTTTTCCCCAGTGAAGAAATGGTGGTTTTGTGGGAGGCAATCTTAAGTGTAGAAACAGTACCCAGGGGAAACAGATTAATACCCAACCTGCAATGCATGGCCACAGCCTGTTTGGTACACAGCCTGTTTTTTAACAGACCTCTGGATAGCCTAATCATGAAGAGTAAGGAATAAAATCCCCAAGCTCATGTCAGATTGTCTCAACTATTTACACTCCAGCTGGGAATTAGCTTGGATCATTGCTGAACCGGTCTGGGAAAACCTCCAAAGCAATCACCAGCATAGCAATGGATAAATTGAAGAAATATCCCTGGGCAAGCTTGGAGAGGGGGGTGGAGAAGCCCAGCCTCATGGAAGACCATTCTGTTCATGGGGTCACCTGCAAAGGTGGGGGATGTTTGTCACCTTTCACGGTTTTCCTCAAGCTAACTTTGAAGCTAAAAATTCTCTCCAGTTCAGATACTAATCTGAGCTTCAGGAACTCCTTATGCTGGGCTCTCATATGAGATGAGCAATACCAAGACCCTGCAGCTTTTAGGCCTCATCCTGGCAAAACCCACCAATATCTCCACTTATGCCTCTCCAGTGTCACATTTAGTTTAGTTTGGCCATAGGAGCCTGTTCCCATGAC
The DNA here is from genome assembly GCF_004798865.1 of Varanus komodoensis. Taxonomy (NCBI): domain Eukaryota; kingdom Metazoa; phylum Chordata; class Lepidosauria; order Squamata; family Varanidae; genus Varanus; species Varanus komodoensis. Next base: position 52,182,624 of record NW_025335941.1, read on the forward strand.
AATTCAGCTTGTGGAAACTAAAGGAAAAGCCCACTCAATGCTGACATTCAGTCATTTCAGTTTAGGCCAAACTGGTTATGGAGATGAGCCCAGGGCTGGCACCTTTAACTGGACAAATCCAGGACATTATTCATAGAATGGGATGGTTCAACCTGACGGCTCTTACTCCAGTCTCAACATACTGCTTAGGCGCTTTGGTTTTAATCACCAAGTCAAGAGGGATATTTCTCTTCTCTGGCAAGATTGCACTGAAATGGCATGATAGTCACTATGTCAATAGAGGGCATATTGTTTCATTCAAGTGACCCAAAGCCACACACACATCATCTGAGATTCATCGTTCATGTGAAGTTCATTGTTGGCAGCTGAGATTGCACTTCTCACAAGAAAAATCAATTACAAAAGAACAAAAGGCAAGCTCTACTATTGCAAGCTTTCTGCTTGACAAAGGGCAGATGTTTATCCAAAGCCCAGAAATAGGGGACAATCTATAAATCTTCATCGACAATCCTCATTGCACCATCATGTCCTGGATCTGGAAATTTATGTAGTGATAGCCCGACAGCTCTTTTAACCGAAAAGCAGTTTTGGACAGCTATGATTTTCAGTAGAGGAACATCAAGGACAGAGAAAAAAGAGATGCTCCTTCCTCACAAGAAATCTTTTCCCACTCAGAATCAGTCACCTTAGTTGCTTTTCCTCCCATATATTTCAAGTATGTGTCTGTAAACACATCTGGAGCCCTGTAGTGTAAGGAGCAGCTTGCAGAAAAACTTTCTGAGCAATAAAACAGCTGGTGGGAAGGAACAGGCATTTGTTCCTCTCCCTACCTCTCTCTCTCTTCCAACTTGGCCATTTTACAAAGCTTTGTAAGATCCCATCCCAATGCTAACCATGCACATTTGTTTCTCTTGCATGCATGGAACATTTCTCCAGTGATAGAGAGGACAGGTTTTGACTTGCATGGATCTTGGTGTCCACACTTGTTGCCCAGGAGTCAGTGGAGCAGGTCCATTGTGTAGACATGGCTCACCCTTCCACAGTCTAAGGGACAAACAGAAACATCATGAATAGATTCATTTTCCAAGTTATGCCATTGCAAGTGCATTTTCAGTTAATAACATCTTCCAATCTTTCTTTAATCATTTCAGTATTGTTTCAAAAGCCAGAAACTTATCTTGAACCTTGAACCATGTCCTTGGCATTATAATAATCCATCAGTCTCCTCCACAGAATTGTGCATTCTGCCAGAGTACCACAGATGGCTTCTTTTAACAGATCTACTTCCCTGGGTAAGATCCCAGGCTGGGTTGAGGAACATCATCTGGAGTGATGCCAAGTGACATTTGAACCAAAGGTCTTCAAAAATCTAGTCAAGTGTATTAGAAACATAGAGTGAGTCAGAAGGGGGCCTCCTGGGCTATCTAGTCTAACCCCTGGCTCCTTTCATGAAATAGCTACCAAGTGCCATTGAGACATTGCTTCTCCCAACTGAAGGAGTATATTTCTATGTACAGGTTTTCTGGAAAGCAGCTTCAGATAACTAGTGCTTATTTGTTCTTTCACTGAGTGATAACAATCAAGTATCTTTATGACCCTCTTTAGGTGTAGAGATGGAGACCTTTGTTTGGTTTTTGTTTCAGTAGGAACCTACCTAACTTACAGTTTCTGAACTAAAATGTAAAGTCACCCAAGAACAAATCAAGACAATCAGGGGAAATTGCATAGAAAAGGTAGCTTGTAAATCGATATTGCTTATACATGATCGTACTTGTACATGATCATTTACATTAAGGAGAAATTGTATCCAAGTCTGTGCAAATACAGATACAAATTTTTGTGCAGGGTTTTTTTTTAAACCAATTTGCTAACAGGCTGTAGAAACAGGCTGGCATGAACTTGTGCACTTTCAAAATGTGAAAGTTGTGAAGAACAACGTAAGTTGTTTCAGTCATCCTTATCCAAATGTAACCAACCCTTTGTGTCCTGAATCCAGCATTGTACCCAAGGAGAAGGAAGGAACCAACTCAAATCTGCATGCATCCTTCCCTGCTTATTCCTTCTTGTGGCATGGAGGCTCTCAGCATGAATAGCTCTTGTGGCTCTCAGCATGAATAGCTCTTGTGGCTCTCAGCATGAATAGCCCAAAATGAGGAGAGCCTGCACTGGTTTGCAAAGAAAATTGATTGTGTCCAGGTGTTCATTTCTTGCGAGGGTGAATGGAATGGGAGAAGCATCTGGTCAGCCCATGGCTTATACATGGTCATCGAATCATAGAACAGCAGAGCTGGAAGGGGCCAAGAAGGGCCTCAGTTCCAACCCCCTGCTGTTGCGGGACACCAAGTTACACCATCCCACTCAGATGACTAGTTTCTTTCTGTATAAAAATGGTTGTAGTGCAATCCTGGGAGGCAGAACCAGCCCTGGGATAGCTCCAGTGCTGACACACCTCAGGTTACTCGAGTGTGTTTACTCTAGGCTAAGCATACGAGGCCCTGATTTCAACTTGGATCACTGTGCTCTGAGAAAGGTGGACAGAAACCTTCCACCAGGCACAAGGGTTAACAAGAGAAAGAAAAAGTGTCTTCAGTAGAGTCTCTCTCCCCTCCCCTCCCCTCTCCTCTTTGGTTAACACCCATGTAAAGGATGGGAGGGACTTCACATAAATTCTAGGAGAGGAATATTTAATTCTCTCCCAGAGCACAATCATCCCAATCTGGAGTGGAACAGGACATGTTTACACTAATGCTGATAGCTGAAGTTCTCCACCTGGATTACAACAGGTCATAAAAACGATACAATAAAATGCCATAAAATCTTTCCAAAATGCAAAAACTTAGGATAAGCTTGTAAATCATCATGTTATGAAGAGTAGAACCATAAAACACTTAGGATGGATAATCCCCTCAAACTCTTGAATATCTAGCTATAACTTTCAATGCCTCACTGTGAAAGCCCATCTCAATCTGGTGCCAAAAAGTTAACAAGGTTGGTGCTACTTGGCCCTAAAGAGGGAGGTAATTTCATCAATGGGAGGCACCGCTGAAAAGGCCCTTTGTGGTTGCCTTCAAGCTTTCTCCAGCACTGGCTGCTGGAGGAAAGTCTCAGATGCATCTGGGAGAGGCACTCTGCCAGTTATTGTGGTCCGAAATGTGTCAGGCTTTATTAATTAAAACCAGCTTCTTTAATCAAGCTCATAAGAGTACAAGCAACCAATGCAAGCAAGACAGAACTGGTCATATATGGTCAGATTTAAGGGTCCCAAGTAACCTCGTTACTATATTTTGCACAAACTGCAGTTTCTGGAAAAACTTCAAGGACAGCCCCACATAGATGCCTTGCGGTAATCTAAGTTAGAGATTACCAGAGCAAAGACTACTGAAACAACCAGGCTACTCCTGTTTAGATAGGGTAGTAGCTTGGCCACCAGCCAGAGCTGGCAGAAGGCACTCAAGTCAGATCTTATTATGTAAGGCTGCAGACCATTCCAAGCACAATAAACACACTCTGAAAGCAAGCAATAACTGTGTGTACTTTAAAACAAAAGCCTAGCATAAGAAGTCTAAAATTGAACTAATAAAAAAGATTAAAATTATTTAAAACATGTTTTTAAATAAAAAAGTTTTGATAAATCCACTGAGACTTTACATGAATTTTAAAGATTTTTCCTTCTCTTTCTTCCTTAAACTGGCTGCCTTATCTGCAAGGAGAGAAACCCTCTGAAACTGGTTAGAGTCTTACAAGAGAAAATTCAGCTTGTGCTGAGTTTCTCAAATGGCCAGGGAAATGAGATAGATCATGCTCCCTACAACTGGAATATAAATTACATCCCCATAAATAGTGGACCAGATCTTCCTTTTCTTGTGCACTGCATATGCAGAGTCTGTCTTGCCCAGATGATATGGAAATCACTCTGTGCTTCTGAGGCCATCTGAACCTCAAGTGGCACAGATGGATCAAAAGAAACCTGCAGGCTATGAACCTGCTCCTGCAAGGGGAGTCCAAGCCCATCCAGATCAGGCTGAACACCCTGCATCCATTTTATTTACACTAGGGTGCATGCCAAGCTGCATGCTACATGCTTTGTGTGGCCTGTTAGATGGGCTGTCAGAGTTCAGGCTGAACAGATTGTGGGCCAGTCTTCCAGACTTTTCCAAAAGACAAATTCGGAATTACTGCTGCTGTGCCTGCCATCTAAGCAGGTATGAGAGAGAAAGAAGAAGACCCATCCAGCAGGAAGTAGAGCAGGCAAGACCATTGGCTTGGGATCCAGATGTGTAGGTCATTGTAGGCAGTCCCTTCTGCAAATCTAGCTTGAGCCATATATTTACTAGGGGTTTCTGGGAGTTGTAGTCCAACAAATCTGGCAAACAGCGGGTTGGAGAAGGTTGACCTATTTGATCTTGGGCAATTAGTCTCTCTCTCTCTTTCTCGTTCAGTCTCTCAACCTCAATCTCCCCATTTGCAATATGGGACTCATAAAGCCACCATCCCTCACAGGGTTTTTGTGATGATAACAGCCAGATGATGTATGTGAATCTCTTGAAAGCAATATATATCTATCATTAACATCCAAGGCCGTAGGATGTGAAACAAGGTGCTGAAGTTCTGGGAAAGCAGATTTCAGTGGAACATCAGGGGAAAACATCCTAAATGTATGAGCAATCAAACCTTGGAACTAACTAGGAGGCGGTGGGCTTTCCTTCATTGGCAGTGTTCAAGCAAAAACTGGTCATCCATCTTGGAATGCTTGGATTCCTGGAATGAGGAGGCAATTGGATTCAATGGCATAAATGTTCCCTGAGAAGCAGGGTGGTGTCCTGGTTAAGGCTGTTGGACTGGGACTCAGAGGAGTTCAGTTCTAGTCCCCGCTCAGACATGAAGCTCACTGGCTGACTTTGGGCCAGTCACTACCTCTTAGCATAACCTACCACACAAGGTTGTTGTTGTGAAGATAAAATGGAAAGGAGAATCTTGTAACTTACCTTAGGTTCCTTGCAAGAGGAACAAAGAAAAGCAAGATATAATTGTCATATAATGATAACTGCACTTTTCTAGCCCTATGGCTCTGTGATGATGATTGTTGTTATTATTAATTAAGTAGTTACAGATTTCATGATATCAGAGTTTGCCTTTCAGAAGCTACTCCCAAGCATCACCTGGCTGCTATATAAAACTCCTCTGGCATTCAAGAAAACAGTCTGAGGATTTCATATGGTGGATTTTAAATAGATAAATCCTATTAGGGGCACATCCCCCTCACCTCAATTTCATTTCTAAACTAAACTTTCATAAAGTCCAGGGAACTTAAAAGCATTTTTATTTATTTTTTATATATTTAGAACATTTCTATGCTGCCCCATTCACAAAAAGCCTTGGGGCGGCTTACAAAATAAATAAACAATTATATAATTAACCTTAAAAATCCGGAAACATCTTGGCACAAGTATAAAAACCCAATAAATACAATCAATAATTAACAATTAAAATAACTTTTAAATAAAAAGGTCTTGGCCTGGTGCCGAAAAACAAATAACAACGGTGCCAGGCAGACCTCTCTGGGGAGCGCATTCCATAGGTGGGGCACCACTGCAGAGAAGGCCCTCTTCTGGGTACTCACCCTCCTTATATCTTTCACGGAGGGTTCCTGGAGAAGGGCCTCTGCTGCCTATCTCAAGGGGCGGGAGGGCATATATGGACGCAAGCGCTCCTTTAGATAACCAGGTCCCAAGCCATTGAGGGCTTTATAGGTGATAACCAACACCTTGAATTGGGCCTGGACTTCAATGAGAAGCCAGTGAAGCTGATGGAGGATTGGGGTTATATGAGAACAACATCCAGTCCCCGTCAGCAACCTGGCAGCTCTGTTTTGAACCAATTGAAGTATCCGGACTGTCTTCGAGGGCAGCCCCACATAGAGCACATTACATTTGGCCAATCATTTTCAGGAGCAGATCTGAGAACAGAAATCCTCAGTATCTTTTCCTCTCCATCTTATTAAAAGAAACACCTCTCAGGACTTCATTACATCCATTAGTTTTTTAACATGCAATTCGTGTTCTACATTAAGACCACCCTATGGCCACTTTCTAAAGTTCAGCCAGAGTCCATAAAGGGAGCAACTACCCTTTGGACTCTGATCTTTGAAAGTGTACATGGGAAGCCGTAGAGGGACAGGTGTGATTCCGATGCATTCAGAATGAATCAAAAGGTACTTTCCATGTTTTCAGGAAAGTGCACTTCCATTAGAATACAGTCCAGAATCCTGTTTTTTTCAGAGTTATCAATGATCTCTCTTCCCAAGCTGTTTTGACTGTGTGGACCAATCCATTCAAAGGAGAGCTTAGACAGTGGCATCAGCTCTGAATTTCAGCTAGAACTTGGCTGACCTTAGCTGGACCTTTATCTGAAAGGGAAATTCTGAGGTTCTTGAGCCCCCTTTCTGAGGTCATTGGGTGCTGCTCATGACATCTAAATTTTACTTCCAATCTCAGAGGTCCTATGGCAGTTCCTTGAGAAGGCAAATGGGTGGGTTGCTCTTGCACAAACCTCCGGCTTGTGGGTTTCCCCTGAGTATCTGGTAGCCCCTGTATGGTCATTGATAGGCTTTTTTCTGATCCATCATGGCTCTAGTTATGCTTCTCTGAAGTTTCAGTTCTTTTTTCTTCAGGATTTCTCCAGTTCACACCTTCTAAACTGAACACAGTCTCAGCTGTACTCCATACATAGTAATGGACTTCCACAAATGTGTTTGACAGCATGCGTGCATTTTAAAAATATACAATAAAAGGTGTAGTTTTGTTAGGGAAAGAATGTGCCCATTTCAAAGGTTTATACAGCTGATGCATACAGATTGGAACAAATATGTGCAGTTTTTGTACTGAAAGAAAGAGCTTTCTTAATATGATGTACCCTTGATCTGAAATGTGCTCTGCAGTGGAATTTGGAAAACGTCAACAATCTCCGGGTTTGCTGCTTCACCCATCTCTAGAAGTGGCAGAATGTTGATACAGCAGGAGAGAGGCCAGGAATCCTTCTCCAGTTTAAATCCAATGCAAGTCCTGAGGTAGGTTTGAGGAGGAGGGCCCGCTGATGGAAGGGCCCTGGAACCGTTGCTCTTTTTCACCATTGCGGCCTGCCCACCCACCGCTGGGCTCTGGCTCAGATAATGGTGCCAGTGAGGAGCAGCACCAGATGGCGCTGCCTCCTTGCTCACTGGCTTTCTGCCTGGCAAGCAAGCAAGCAAGAGGTGGCGAAGATGGCAAAGACGAGGTGGAGAAATAGCAGTGGTGGCAAGAAAGTCAGCTCACTGGTGGATTTCCCCTGAGCCCACCCAAGTGTCTTGCCAAGGAGACCTCCAAACCCTGGGGGTGACCCTGAGAGCTTGTCTGTGCTATGGCCCAAATGGTCACAGATTGAGAGAGAGCGAGAGCGAGAGTGAGAGAGAGAGAGAGAGAGAGAGAGAGAGAGCCATAATCACCAGCTCCTTGGAATGCCCTTCTTTTTAGAAAATAAAGAAATATGTTTCCAGGTCCTGCTTTCATCATGGACAAAGAGTTCAGTGCAGGGGGAAAACTTTGCTGAACAAAGAAGCAGCAGCAGCAGCAGCTGTTCGTGTTCTTTGAAAATGGAACTGCAGATCACTTTTCTGCCTTTCCTTGCCAGTCCCATCAAGCCGAGACCTTCAGCAAAATAAAAGCTGGCATTTAATCCACAGGGAGGTATGAAAGGTGGATCTGATGATAGGTTGGGCTCTGGAAAGGGTGCGGGGGGGAGATCCATGGGGGAGCAGAATAAGCATTCTGGCATTTTGTGTATTTCCCTAGAGAAAAGTCAAAATAATGAACAACGATTTTATCAGTGAGGACAAAGATTTGGGCAGGGGGAGGACTGCCAAAGTTTCTGCTTCTACCTGGTAGAAAGGATGTTGCCTTTTGGAGAGGGTTTCTCCGCTGACACTGCAGCTGCCGATTGAAATGACAACTGTGACAGGACACGAGCCTTTCTTCATTGAACAGACACTGAGAGGATGAGCGCAAGGTGATGGTGAGGCAGATAGTGTGCATCAGCCACTGTGCGGGAAAACCTGGGAGTAAACGAAGCCCTTCCGGCTTGCATCTTGCAGGCAACAGCTGCTTTTGCAGCAGAAGCAATGACTCACAGAAAAGAAGGGCCGCAGCATAAGACATGGTCGTGTGTGTGTGTGTCTTAATCTCCATCCCTGTGTTAGTACAAATGGTTAGACAGCAATTCATTGGTGTCCATCTTCTGATTTATTATACTTTTATTACATCTTCATGCTTTCATTACTATTTCTATGGCTCCACCTGCACGGAAGGAGCCCTTCCCCAGGAAACTTATATTCCTAAACCTTTTCTGTGAGGTGCAAAGTGTTTGGGGCAGCATGCAAGACCTGCCACCCAGAGCCAATATCAAGGGTAGGTATGGTCCAGTACCTGGCAAGGGTCCACACCCCAACATGGGTCCACTAAACAGAGCAACCTGTTTTTCATATCCATTGGTAGATATTGTTATGCAGTTTCTTTTGTTTTCAATAAGTTTTACTATTATTTTTTCTACAAACTAAAGAAAAATGAAAAAGACTAAAAACATCAATCATCAAAGACATCAGATTACTGGGTCAGCCCCCCATTTTTTTATAACAATCCGTAGACATATTCAAATTTACGCATAGTCCCGTTTCTCTATCCAATAATAAAAAGAGTTCCAAGTTTGATAGAAATAGGTATCCTCTTTCTCCTTCAGAGACAAAGTCAGCCTGTCCATTTCAGCGCAATCCAGGATCTTTTTTTAAAATCAGTTCATCAGTAGGTGGTTCTTCACTCCTCCAGTGTTGGGCAAATACAATCACTATGCAGTTTTTTTTTTCAAATAGATGCATTTCTGCATTGTACACATTCCTATGCGGACTTTCTGAAATCTGTCCATTTTTGTATACAGTTTTCTCATTGCTCTGTTTAATTCTGCAAACAGATGTCCATGCCTATCCCCAGACTATCGTCTTCATATTTTAGATTGCTAGAGCGTGTTCTTGATCTGTGTGATAAAACGCAAATTGACAGAACAAGCTTTTCATTCCATTCCAGTGCCATCACCTCACTTTTTCTAGTTCCTGTGCCAAAGATCTTGCCTTTCAGCTTGGCCTTCCCTGTGCCATACTAGAGTTGCCTTCTGTTTCATGCATTTGGGACACCTGATGTCTCGGACTGTCACTAGGTGGTGATGGTTAGCAGATGCTTATCTCTTAATGGCTTCCATAATTGTATCAGCATGAGATGAACAAGAATGGAACAAGCAGAAGATGCTGCATCACCATTGCAAACAGCTTACAATCTGATGATTTTTCCTTCAGATTAGAGTCATAATAGAACTAGAGTTGGCCATCGACAGCACCTCAAGACAAGTCACAGTTTCACCCAGATTGGAAGAACCTGCCTTTGGATCCAATTTGCAGAAGAACCCCCAAACTGTCTACATGCTACTGAGGGCTCCCGCAGGACAGGGGCAGGGGCAAGGGTATCACAGTTAAGAAAGTAGTGGTAGGTGTTGCTTCCACAAAGAATTCCTGTTGTTCGAGATGGATAATTGCTAATGATCCCTGAGGAACATCAACGTATCTCAGGAGCAATTCTATGCATGTTCAAATAGAAAAAAGGCCTACAACTCCCAGCATCCCCAAGGATGTTCTCGTATGTGCCTGCCTAATTCATAACAAATACACAAACAGTTATCCTTAGGTTTTTGCACTTCTTCAACCGTTGTGATGCAGTTCTCATTTTTTTTAAAGTATATAAAATGCATATACAGAGGGATATTATGCACCAAAATGCATGTGTGAAAAGAAATAGCATATAAAAGAGATACTGGGGATCCCCAGTGCTTTTTTGGGAAGTGCCAAAATTGAAATTCTGCTAGAGAGCCATGGGCATGCCTACAAAATGGTTGTCTTGAGTGCAGGGGAGGGCTTAATCTTTCACAAAAGGGCTGCCATGAGAGGCATGGCCAGTCACCCGCCACTCAGTTCCCAGAAGGAAAATTGGCGAAAGTAAAACAAAAAAGTATCTTACCCAAGAACCTAACAAGAAGGAAGAAGTGAGGTCTGAACTCTGAAACACAAAACCATTCTTTGGAATCAGATATAAATGGTACTGGAAGGCAATGCGTTGCTTAGCAGAGTCCATGCCACCTTCCCAGTTCAAAACAAAAGTAATCTTAAAAATACCTTAGGAAATGAAATAAAAATCCGGAGTGGCTGAAAATCTGGCATCTCATCAGGAGACCCCAAAATCATATGAATATTCATGCAGTCTTCTGTGCAAACTGACAGTGGAACAACATTGTGCTTGAGAAGTAATGTGAACATTTCAGAAAGCAAAACAGATTCATCCATCCCTACTTCTGGACCACCTGGCCTATTTAGTCTGGAGCTTCTTGAGGCAGGATTCTAAAAACCCAGCATGCATTTGCAGCCAGTCATGGCACTGTTGGGTTGTCCTATTGGTTCCCAGTGGTTCATTGATCCACTATTGTTGGTTTGCTAGGAGCACTTCTGGTTCCATCAGTTGACCTTTCCTTTATTTCTCTGTGGACTACAACCATGCAAGCTCATGACCTCTTTTCAGAAATCCTTCAGTGCAGGGAGACCACTATTACCTGGAGATGTGTGGAGCATTCACATTTTTTCTGCCTTGTCAAAAAAAAAAAAAAAGGCATTGCATGTGCAGAACATTCATCAACAGATGTTGGATAAAAGCAATTTTTGCAAGGGCAGATCTGTCCCAATTGTTATTTTCCATACCGTTCAGGTTCCAAGCACCGTAGTGCTTTTGATCTTCTTTTAAAAACAGCAGGCCATCTTAATTGCACCTATTCTCACTTTAGCAGTGAGTGGGTAGCTTAAAAAATGTATAGCAGCACATATGGACAGATCTTTCTTGTGGTTATATAATCCTTTGAAAAATTATATGCTTTGAAGTCAGAGCAGGCAAATGGTTTAATTATCTGCATATTCAAAATAACAGATTAGTCTGTTGATTCAACCTACTTCATTCTTTGCAGTAAGCTCACAGATCAATCCTATACAGGTCTGCTCAGAAATGAATCCCATTGAATTCAATATAATTAGCCCCTGAGTAAGTATATATAAAAGAGGTCAACCCACAGTCCAATGGGTTCAGCCATTGTGAGATGGAAGCATCTACACTTGAGCTTCTATATAGCCTGTACCTTTTGGCAACCTCCTTAGAGAAACATAGCCATCTGGACAGTGTCTTCAGGCTGATAATCTGTGTACTTTTGCTTGTGCTTAAGTGAATATATATAACTAGAACAACAATCTCACCCCTGTGACAGTGGGTGTCCATAAGATCTATGTTGTTGGCAATGAAACTGAGTACTGGATTGGAATGTGCTGAAAGGCAGTAGTCTTCCGATGATCAGTGAAAAGATGTTGGGCTAAATTATGAGAGGAACCTGTGACCCTCCAGACACTGTTAGACTTGAACTCTGATGATGTCCAGACAACACATCAAAGGTCTGAAATAAGGGGAGCTGAAGTCCAACAACATCCAGAGGTGCAGAGGTTTCACAGCCCTGAACTGGATGGATCTTTGGGCCTAAACTCCAGTAGAATTGAAGTTCACCAGCATCACTGCTAAAATTTATCTAGTTCATTGAGGTCTTTGACACTAGCCCAAACAATCTTCTCTGTGCTATTTAGAGAGGGTGTTAAAATAAATCTGTAAACACTCATTGCTGGATGGTGACAGATGGAGAAATTTGCATCCTATCTGGTATATGTTGAGAGAGAGTTTCTGACAAGAGGAAAAGAACTGATAATCTCGGGTTACACATGTAATGTACCAGGGCCTTCATCACCTCTTTCATTTAAAAGGCTCATAATCAGTGTGTTGTGGTGATTAGACTTTCACTGGGTGACTTTGGGCCAATCATGGATTCACAGCCTAACCTACCTCACAGGGTGGTTGTTGTGAGGATAAATGTTGCTATGGAAACTACCTTGGGTTCCTTTGAAGAAGAAGAAGAAAAAGGTGGGATATAAATTAAATGTCATCCTCATCTTCAGATGATGAAAGAAGTGGGGTTGCACATGCTCACAATCATATTATAACATATTACTGCTGCCCAAAAGAGACGATTTTATACAAGACTAATAACTGATGCACTGAACCTCATATCCTAGCATACTGGCTTGAATTATATGACTGTTTACTCATTCACCAATTAGCAAATTGTTCTTGAAAGTGCTTGATAAGGCAGCCACTTCATTGCATCAGCTTGCCAAGTTGGTGAGAGTCTTTTAATTAATTTTCCCTAAAGTCCACCCCAAACATCCCAGTAACTAGTGACTGTGCTCAATGGTCACAGAATATTGTGTCGGTCTGAAAGGTAAACAGAAAGGGTAAACAGAAGGAATAGCTAGCCAAAAGCCTGCAGAGAAGCATTTCAACTGCTAGGGAATAGTTCCTAGTATGGTTGATTGGTTTGACATGGTAATGCAGTCCATGGGTCAATATGGTTCTTGCCCACAGCAAGATCATGGCATGCCGCTTCCTAGAAAACCTTGGATAACAGTACAAATGAAGGGGATATCTCTCATATTTTCCAGCAAGCCTGGTTCCCCTCCTGCTTTGATGGTTGGTCAGATTACAAGAGGGATACCAATGATTTTGCCCCAAGAAAGCACAGTTCTGAATTCAGTCTCACTTCCATACCAGTAACAGCTAATATCTTTGACCCATATATGCTACAGACCCATTTTTGCAGTTTCCCCCCTTATTTTTCATAATTTATTTTATGATCACTGCTGTGCAGAAAGTCTATTCTCTTTGGCATCTGAAATTTCAGCAGGTACTGCCCGCCCATTTTAAAACTTATCTCAACCATCCTAAAGTCTTAAAGCCAAAGAGGAGTACAGCAATAGCCTAGCTTTCTCCAACCTGGTGAACTCCAGATGGTTGGATTCCAGCACCTATCTTCCCAGCCATCATGGCATATTTGGGTAATCTACCTCCAAACATATGAAGAGCACCAGGTTGGAGGAGGCGGTGGTAACCGAAACTGGACAAGCTCAGAGGAGAACCAAGTTTAGATCTTCAGCCAACCATGGAGGTCATGGGGTGCCCTTCAGAAAGTCATTGCCCCAACTGTCTTCACAGTCTTTTTATATGGTGGCACACCACTCAGTGTGGTGTAGTGCTTAGAAGGTTAGACTGGGACTTAGGAGATCTGGGTTGGCCAGGAAACTCACTGGGTGATTAAGGACCAGTCATGACCCTCAGCCTAGCCTACTTCACAGGCTTGTTTTGAAGATAAAATAAAGAGGAGAAGGAGGATTATTTACACCACTTTGGGTTCCTTGCTAGAGGAAAAAAGTAGGGCTGGGATATAAATAGAATTAATAAATAATATAAATAAATATGGAGGAAACTTCAGCCCTGAGCTCCTTTGAGGAAGGATGATGAAACTTTTAGATAAATAAGAACATTTCTTTTAAAAACAAAAAGAGATGAAAGTTGAGGTGAGGGCCAGTCTGAAATATTCTGCCGTCTCCCAGAAGAGACAGGATGGTCCCTCTCCAACACACCATTCCACATACAAATAATGAGTCTTATTTGAAGCTTTATTTTAAGAACACAGACCTTATGAGAGTGCAGACTAGTAGGCTGGGAACATGATGCTTCATCTGTCCTTCCACAAACTCACCACTGCGTCCGCCTCCCCCGTGTCTGCTTCCTGCTGCAGCTGCCTCACGGTATGGCCGGCCCTTCTGGAATTCTGTCATTGGTGAAGTCATGGGGTGGATGACATAGCTCCTCACGGATGATTAGAGCTCCAAGTTTCTCCATGGCTTATGTTCGTAGGGGCATCAACCTCCCTATCCTAGGCTGAGAGAACCTTAACTTTGGTGGGATTTATTATGCATAAGGATTGCAGGAGGATGTCCCCATTCCTCATGGAAAAGTTGCACTGAGTTGGCCAACTCCGAGTCTGCCCTGTGTGCACATTTGCAAATAGCCCCGTCCCACTGTGCTCCACAGAGCTTGCTCCCAAGGAAATGTGCATCAGATTGCCGTATTCAGGCACTGCATGAATAACTAATCGGAGGATGCACTCTGTTGGAGAATGACTTTTGTTGAGTGCCCTAAATGAACAGCATTGTGACTCATCTGAGTTCACATTCGTGGTGGGTAAACAGGAAGTTCGGCTTGCGGCTTTAAACACGGCTGGAACTTACTCCTTTCCTGGGGTAATAAGAAGATAAATAGCCAGGCATTCTTTTATAGCAAAGGTACTTATTAAAACTGTCCAGGCCTTAATGTCTCGGCAGTGGTTGTGGGCTGTCTCCTCTTATATAAGACTTGTTTGCTCTGCATCAAGATTTCTAAACTTCTTCTGGTTCTTCTAGCATAAGTTTCTACAAGCTGCTTTAGCACCTTTAAGAACAATTAATCCATGCAAAGTTCATGCCCTCCCCTGCCAGAGTTTCCTTTTATGGATATATCCCTTGGGTAATGCTTTCACTTAGTGTGTGTTGCATGCCAGCAAAATGATTTAATGCACGCCTTCTGTTTTGTTTGCAACTGGCCTAGCCATTGTACTGCATGTTCTTATAAACAAGAAATCATTTCTCAATCGGCAATTACCTGACTTGGCATTGAAACACAGACACTTGTTTACTGCATAATGAGGCCTGATAATTCAGCTCAATGAAATGAGCTTTTTAAGATGGGAAGTCTTCTGGGGTCCTTTGCATTTATTTTGAAGTGAGTTGTGCAGTCTCCAGGTACCCCTCAAAAGCTTTGCAATGCCATTAGTCTGGCATAATTACAATACACTGCCATCTCTAGCATGCAGACACAAGCACACATGCACACACGCACATTCTGAGAAACTAGAGTGGTTTATTTCTCATTTTAATGTCAGGAATTTAAAGTGGCATTAAATGTGGGTCCTAAACAAGAAAGATGCACTATGAATTACTATTTCCTGGAAGCTGGATTGATTAAGCAACATGGGAACATCAACACTGGCTCTTTTCATATTATGGGTAGATGTGTGTATGTAGTAGGGAACAGAGGTTGGATCCTGCCTTCTTCTCCTCTCCGTGCATTTGGTCTGGACAGCCCTTCTGCCTGTACAAGTGTTCGCACAATTAGTTGTTTATGATTGTGCAGAAAGAGAGCCAATGTGTGTGCAAGCTGTGCATGCATGTAGACTATTTGCAGGCTGCAACGTGGAAAGTGTGGGTTTGGAGTGTGCACCACAAGCACGTGAACCAGGCCTCCATAGACTTACAGACCTAGTGAAAAGGTCTCTTGATGGTTGCTTGAATCCATGGGTTTGTCAGTGTCTTCAGCAGGTTTTTCCCTTTCTGTGTATGTATCTCTATATGTTCTAAATTATACCTTTCTGAGGACTCAAATACACGTTCAGGCAGAAAAATCCCTACTACCCTCAGAGTAATTGGCTGGGGCATGCTGGAAGTTACAGGACCTTTTCCTAACATGCAGAGGGTTGCACCTTACTTCTATAAGAAAGATCTGGAGAGGCTATGGAAGTGGGCAGGGGACAACAGGATGGCATTCAATGTGGATAAGTGCAAGGTCTTGCACTTGGACATAGGAATGGGTGTCATAAGTACAGGTTAGAGAAAAGTGACTGGAGAGCAGCACTTGTGAAAGGGACCTTGGAGTGCTGGTTGACTGCAGGCTAAACATGAGTCAGCAGTGTGATGTGGTGGTCAAGAGGGCGAACGCCACCCTTGGTTGCATAGCCAGAAGTGTGGCTTCTAGATCAAGAGAGGTATTACTGCCACTCTGTATGACTCTGTTGTGCCTGCAACTGGAGTATCATGTCCAGTTCTGGGCTCCACATTACAGGAAGGATATAGCCAGGTTAGAGTCCAGCGTAGGGCCACACAAATGGTGGGCAGATTGCAGGGAAAACCATATGAGGCAAGACTGAGGGAGCTGGGTCTTTTCAGCCTAGGGAAGAGGAGACTTTGAGGGGATCTGCTGGCAGCATATAGGGACAATTATTGTTTTATATGATGTGTTCCCTACCTCTTCTCTCTATCAAAGAAATGCTGCATACGGCAACTAACAATAACAACCACAAGTGAAGTCCTGATCACAGAACCTAGCACCTTGAAGTGAGCTCGGTCCCCTCAGGACATGTCCTTTGGAAAGTAAATCCTGGTGTTGTGCTGAGACTTGTTCTTATTTCTTTTATCACTGTGAAGTTGGGTTGAGTCCATTTTATTTTAATACATTTGTTTTATGTCAGTTTTGGCGGAATTGATGATTAAGTGCTTTGAGGTAGTCACTGTTTTGTAAAGGTTTGTTTCGGATCAGTCCTTTGCCTGCGTATTCCTTTGTGCCTTGGGGTTTGTCAATCTGAGCAAGGGTTGGCCCAAGACGTTCAGCTGCCTGGGGAAAGGGGGCAGTGGCACCCCCTCCCCTACTAGATGTGCAGAAAATGACTGGACTGGCAGTGGAACATGACGTCAACACTGGTGATGGGGAAGTGCCCCCTCCCACCATATCAGGAGGTGGGGGGCACTTCCCCCCCTCATTGAGAGGGAAGGTTCCATACTATACACAGCTCCATCTTCCTATGGAGAGGAGTGGCTGAGGGTTGTGTGCGGACAGCATAGGAAGAATGGCTGAGAGGCCTTCACTGCATCCTAACATCTGCTTTCTGAAGAGGTTGCTTCACCCCACCCTCATTATAGGGTCTGCTCATTGTCCCATAAGCCTGTTTCCCATAGAAAAAGGCTGGTTATGACCTCATGTCCCAGTGTTTCCCAACCAGGTCCCCTCCAGATGCTTTGCATTTCCTTGCTGCCTACCCATCTCCCCCAGCTCATTATTATTATTATTATTATTATTACATTTCTATGCCGCCCCTTGCCAAAACCTCGGGGCGGCTTACAACACGATAAAATACATTGAAATACACTCCCATTGTACCAAATTGCTTAATGGAGTGCTTTGGACCAGATGTTTTGCACAGGAGTACCAGCTGGCATGGTCAGGAAGCCTGGGAGTTATTGTCCAAAACATCTGGATGGAGGTTGGAGATGCCTGCTCTATTCGCTTACCCACTTACCTTGACATAAACCCCACTGCAAAAAATGGGATTTAAGTTGGCCGGGTTCCTTTCTGCTTGAAGTTTCTGAGCAATGTATATATTTAAATGGGGGGTTATGCCTCTATGATGAGCTCCATATGCTTGCTATAAGCAGATCAGGAACCTACCTAGCCACACCCATGCTTGCTTTTCTGATCAACCTCTACTATCCACAGGGGAGGGGGCTTACAAGATATAACTCTGAGCATGTTTAAAAACAAGCAAATCAATTCAAGTGACCAAAGGTCTCTATAATTTAACTCAACATCACTATGTATTTGGCTTCAGAACATGCAATTTCACATCTGAGAGCTCTCCTACCATCCAAGTGGGTTTGGAAGCAGACGAAAGGAGGAGGAGGAGGAGGAGGAGGAGGAAGTAATTACTGTCAGATTCAGCCTGATGCAATAAATAAATAAATAAATAAATAATAAATAAATAAAAGAAGTAGAAAGCCCTAGCTATAATTTCCTCATTTATCTTCCTATTCAAGTTTACAATAACTGGCTAGGAAATACTGGGTGATATTTTAAAAAATGCCACATGATATAGACAGACTGAGTCACCACAAGAGTGTTAAATACTGCTGTAGAAAAGAATAATAGATGTGTGTATTTCCTCCTCCTTTTGGTACCCTCCTCATTTCCATAGTTTTTAACTGGGTACAATGGAATGCTTTTTCTCAGCTTCTACCAAATATACAGAAACTAAAATCAAGAATTGTGTCTAAGGTTTCCAGTCCTCAAGGAAAATTCAAAGTTTTTATTCTCCTTTTCAAATTCTTTATGGAAGAAATTAATTCTCAGAGTGCAAAGCTAAAACTCCTGGACTGTGAGGATACTTTGTTCCACAGGACCCATCCCTCCTATTCACCTGATTTCTACACTGCATCTCTTTTCCACATGTTCTTCTAAGTTCAAAGTGACAGGCAGAGGAGTCCTAATTCAGGAATAATAAATAGAAGGGGAAAGTCGTACAAATATCTCATAGAGTCATAGAATCATAGAATAGTAGAGTTGGAAGGGGCCATGCAGCTCATCGGGTCTAACCCCCTGCTATTGCAGGACGCCATGTTACACCACCCCACTCAGCTGTCCAGTTTCTTTTTGAATGTCTCTAGAATGAGCCCTTCTTCTTTGCCATCTATTGTTCCCAGCATTTATAGATGGCAAAAGAAGAAGGGGATGGCAGAGGATGAGGTGGCTGGATGGAGCCACTGAAGCAGTCGGTGTGAGCTTGAGTGGACTCTGGTGGATGGTGGAGGACAGGAAGGCCTGGAGGAATGTTGTCCATGGGGTCACGATGGGTCGGACACGACTTCGCGACTAACAACAAAAGAATGAGCCCAAAAGGCCATGCTTAGTGTCAAGGGAATGTTGACTGACTACTGGTGCAGGGAATGGAAATTCAGGGGAAAGACGGTGATGGAAAGGAGTAACCTGAAAAAGGGCATTGCCAACTGGATGGCTTAAACCCCAAACAAGAGCATTCCAGATTGCAATATTTTCTTGCAAGTCATTACAATAAAAAATTCCAGTGCTACTGGTGAGAATCCATCTACTCTAATTTAGGTTTGCTTTCCTGAATCACCTCCATTGTCAGAAAGAACCATAAAAACAAGCTAGGACCAAGGAAAGATAATTGGTGCCAGCACCCACTTTGTCCTTCCTTGCTGTCCTGCCCCTGTTGCCCCTTGGGCTCAAAACAGTTTGTTGTTGTCCCCTTTGTGTCACAAGACGTGAGCGCTAATTGGAAACTGTGTTCACAGGCTGTGATCAGCATCGCCTCTTGAAGGAAACACCATCTGCAGACTGCCATGTGATTGCATTCTTGCAGAAAAATGTTTTTATCATGCAATTTGTTTTAGTTTGTGCTTTCAGCTATTAGAAAATTTATGTTTTGGGATTGCTGTGGATTTATGCATCTTTTTCTCCCCAGATGGGGAGAAACCGTAGACCAGTGGTAAAGTGCATGCTTTACATACCAGGGTCAATCCTTGACATCTCCAGGCAGTTCAGAAAAACAAAACAAAACCTGCCTGAAAGCCCGGACAGCCATTGCAAATCAGTGCCCATAATATCGTATTGGATGGATGAATGGGCTGGCCCTGCATAAGGCAGTTCCCTGTGTTCTTATCATAGCAAAGCCACCTATCTGTAAAGTGCACCTTGTTTGGTGTGCTCCTCCTCTGTATTTGACTGTAGAGGTCAGGTGTCTGCATTCTACAAGTCCATTTGTTCTCATCTTCTTCTAGAACTGGTGGCAGTGGTGGTGGTGGTTTCATTCTCACCTGGAGCATCTGTCCTTCTTTTCAAAGCACTACAATCTCAGCAATATGCTATTTAAAATCAGATCTTTTGACATTTGTCACTCCTCTATTTCAGTGGTGCTCAAATGCTCAAAAGCTCATAATTCCGGTCTGGTTCATACGGACCGTCAACCTCCTCCCTTTAGTGGTGGCAAGTACGGCTCCCCATTGCACCATGCATAGCGTACACAGTGCACGATGTGAGGGACTTGCGTAATTTTTTCTTCTTACAAAGAAAATCATTTGGACTGGGGCATCACCAGATGTCCAACCACAGGGAGACAATCTGTGTCATACACTTCGTGAAGTACGTGGATGTTGTGACACAGGAGGCAACACTGAGGCCTAATTATTGTGTGGACTAGGCACATGTGCCCCTAATGAAGGAGAAATTTCTGAAGGAGAAATTACCAAGATGTCCGCTTAGGATTTGCCCCCCCAGATGGACATATGTCCCCACAAAAGGAGAGAAAACAGATAGATTTGCATGAAGCAGGGGCTGATTTATGGCATGGTACTGGAGGAGAGCTTTGTGAATACCCTGGACTCGCAGAAAGACAAACAAATGAGTCCTAGATTAAAACAAGCCAGAGCTTTCTCTAGAAGCAAAAATGAGGAGACTGAGGCTGTCATTCAATAGACACATGTTGAGAAGGCAAGATTTCCTGGAGAAGGCAGTCATGCTAGACAAAGTCAAAGGCAGGAGAAGAAAAGGAAGACCAAATATGAGACGGATTGACTCCATTAAGGATACCACAACATGGAACAGCTAAGCAGAGATGTCATGCGAAAGCAGACAACTAAGCAGAGAAAGCCATTTTGGAGGGCTTTCATCCATAGGGTCTCCATAAGTCAGACAACTTGACGGCACACAACAGCAAAAGAAAGGATTATTTTAATTTAAAGATACAATTTAAACGCCTCACAGCATGGTGAAGAAAGCTGACCTGGTGACATGTATGCCTGCTCAGATTTCTATCCAGGTCCTAACCATGGATGGGGAACTTGAGGCTGCTGTCCTGCTTATACTTATACTATACGGCATAAAATGTTTTAAATAAATAAATACTACTGCATCTTTAAACCAGACTCAGACTGGATGATCCTTTAAGCAGGGGACATTTTCAAGCAGAGGTTCAACCTTTGTCAACTTTGAAAAAAGAAGGCTTACCTCTAAAGTTGGATCCCTGGACCAACCTATAAGTTACTACATCTGGATGTCCAAACTGTACTATGGCTGCAAGTTCAGATAGTGACGCAAGGACAAAAATGCATCTCCTTGGTGTATCTGCCAGGCAGAACCCCCTAGATTATCACTGACATTCCAGTGGAATTTTAGAGATAAGTCACAACATTCTAGCATAGCTGCTGTTGCAGCCAAGGGTAGACTTGTAAGAGAAATACTAGGAAGGAAGTGGACTGAATGTTGTTAAATACTTATTTTTCAAACTCTAGGAATGTTTGTGATAGGTTTATTGGCTTAAAAAGTATTTGAAGAATTGAGGATTTGGTCATCGGCTTGCGAGATCGGAGAATGCAGCTGTTCCTACAGATGCCTTTCCAACTAGGGGTATAGAAGTCATAGAATCATACAGTTGGAAGAGCCCTAGAGGGCCTCCAGGTCCAAGGCAGAACTCAAGTCACCCATCCAAGTACTAAGCAGTCCCAATGCTGCTTAGCTTCCAAGACAAGACAGGATCAGGTACCGTAGGCTATATGGAAGCTTGTTAGAGCAGTGATAGTTTCCAAGGCCCTTCAAAGCAAAGCCAGTTCCATGGCAACAATCCTACAGGTGTTTCCCTGGATCTGAGACAGTGAATCTCAAAGAATAGCTCAGATATTAAGGAAGAACATTTGCCGTTTGCACTGGATTCAAGAGGGACAGGGGAATCCTCGATTGTCCCTGAGAAGCACTATTGCTCCTCTTACATTAGCAGATGTGTAAAAAACTATTCTTTATTGTGTTGGTAGCCCATTTTACAACTCTGATCTTATTGTTTATGCACGCTTTAGCCCTGCTATTGGAAGCAATCAATTTGCATGCATGGATCTGATCACACAGTCATGGATTTGTTTACACAATGAGTCATTTGTACTCCATAGGTTGAATGTGATACATTTTTAAAGAATAAATATAAGCTGATATTGATGTAACTCTGGCCATGAAAGTCAGGACAGTCAGCTTTATTAGTGGAAGTGAGCCATGCAATATCTGTTCCTGTTGTTAAGTGGATAGTTGAACAGATATAGGTTTGGTAAATGCTTGGCAGATCCTTGGTTTAAGTATGAACTCTGATTACACTTAAAATCAAGGTTCTGTTTTTCATTCTAGTTTCCAGGGCTGAACTTGGATATCACATGACTTCCTACCACTCTCAAGAGTTCAGATAAATTTCCTTCTGCTGTTTTTCACACCCAAGACCTAGCTTAAGCATGCAGCAGGAGAAAGTGAAAATGAGATGGTAGAAGAGATATAGGTGTTAGTCTGTTTCAGGCTGCAGGACAGAGATCACATGTTTAATCATTTTCTGTATTAAAAAAATAGAACTCCCTGAAAATAGAAAAGTAGCTGTCCTATTGTTACTCACCATGCCCTGAATTCATGGTCTTCTGGATTTGTAAAATGAGCTGCCCAGCCAGGCAAGGGAGCAAACTTCACCCAGGCTCCAGAAACGGGATCTAGGGCAACATTGCTGAACCAGCAGGGGAGCTGTCCATTAGGTCACAAGAAGTTGAGCCAGCAGAGCTGTCGCCCCAGCATCAGCCAAGCAGTTGCTGAAGATTTTTATAGCAACCTACCTTGTGTGGAGGAACCACATCCTGGGAGAACTCAAGTCAAGAACTCTTCAGGAAATGGACTTCTGGAAGGGTGGCATTCTGCCATCAGGCATGTTCCCAGCCTTCTAATGTTGCTTTCTGCCTGGGTTACTGTTACATTTCTTTTGGGGGTCCATTTCCAGGGGCCGTGTAAGAACAGAGGATTCCAGACGCAGAGGCTTATAGCAGGGGGCAAGCCCAAATATGAGACAACTGGGTGTGTATTTGGGACCTTGGGTTCTCCAGGGCATAGGGGTTGCCTCTCAAACTTCAAACTAGGGTATACTCATATTTCCTTCCTTCCTTCCCTCCCTTACTTTCCATTCCTGCCCGACAGCTAAAGTTCCCTGGGCAGTGAACAACCATTCATACATGCAACATATAAAAGAAAGCAACAATAAAAGCATCCTATACTCTGCTATGCTAGTTGCGAAATCGCATCCGACCCATCGCGACCCCATGGACAACATTCCTCCAGGCCTTCCTGTCCTCCACCATCCCCTGGAGTCCACTCAAGCTCACACCAACTGCTTCAGTGACTCCATCTAGCCACCTCATCCTCTGCCGTCCCCTTCTTTTTTGCCACCTCTTGCTCCCAGCATTAAGGTCTTCTCCAGTGAAAAGCATCATAAAATTACATTAAAATTCTAAAACCACATTTTAACAATTAATCAACCAAAAGCAGTGGGAGTAATACCTTCCCACCCCCATGTGTTATTTAGAGTTGGGAAATGCTTTGGCAAATTAGGTGGCCTATGCCCGATGCTGAAAAGATAGAAACATGGGTGGCCTGTAGTCCTCAGTGGGGAGAATCATTTGGGGACTCCCACAGAGAAGGTCTTCCTTTCTCTTGACTCCAACTGAGAAGGTGGCCTTTGGAGATAAGCCTCAGAGGTTGAGCACAATGTTCAGGTGAACGGTGGTTGTAGTCTACAGTGGGATATCCCTCCAAGTCCCATATATGGAGAGAGAACACTGCTCTGGCAATGATTGGTTGATGATTTTCTGCATTTTTGTGCTAATTTACAGTTGCGCAATTTTGTGCTTCCAAAAATGTGCAAAGCAGCCAAAAATGGGTAAACCCCATGATAATGCATACTTTTATGTTTTACACAATGTGGGATCTGATGGGGGGGGGGGTTTGGTGTTTTTCTTTGACTAAATTTCTGACATCCCAGTTCAATGCAGTTTAGTCTGGGGAGGTTGATAAGGCCTGAAACTAGCAAAATGTAGAATGAGCTATGATGGATCCTTGTTCCCTCTTCTGCCAAGCCATCACATGGATTAAGGGTTCAGTCCATCCTTGCACCCAGTGTCCATCTATGCAGCAAACAGAAGGGTAGATGGGTATTAATGTATTTCCGGATGCAAATATTCTACTACATGCATGGACACTGGGGACACGTGGAGAGAAAGAATGGCCGGGTGAGGTGGAACAATGCCAAGTCCATAAACACCCCTGAACAATATGAAAAAATTCTATGGACCTTCCTCCCAGCGAACTTCTAAAAGATGCTCAGAAGGTGCATCTGAAGGCGGCAGCAAGAAAGACGGTCTCCTCAGAAGTCCATGCCCCTCAATTATGAAATGATTTCCCCACTGAGACCCACCTGGTGCCAGTACTGTCATCTTTTTGGCCTCAGGTTCACTCCCACTCTCTACTCCCAGATATTGTGGGATTTAATGGCTTATGGTGAGATTTAGCATTTTTATTGAAATAGTTCTTAGATGTTTAAATGGTTTAAAATGTTGTATGTTGAAATTTTATGTGGCAGTTTATCACCTGTATTTTTGGTTTGTAAATTTATGAATTATGGAGAGCTGCCAGTAGAGCTTCAGCTATTGGTCCATACAGAAATTAAATTAAAATTATATTAGGGTGCCAATTTATCTATTAATTCATTTATCAAATGATTTTAAAAATATGAGATACTCAAATCTGGTTTATCTGAGTTACAGGCAAGCACAATTCTGGTGATATAGCAGGTTTCAACAGGAAATTTTAAGTTATATTTGAAGAAGGAGGCCAGCGTGGTCTGATGGTTAGGGAGTTGGACTGGGGCCCTGGTAGATCCAGATTCAAGTCCTCTCTTAGCCATGAAGTTTGCTGGGTGACTCTGGGCCAGTCAAGGGCTCTCAGTCTAACCTACCTCAGAGGTTTCATCTTGTGAGGACTGGAGGAGAACTAGATAGATCTCTTTGGGTCTCTTACAGGAGGAAGAAAGTGGGATGCAAATGCAGTGGGATAGTAATGATAATCCTTTACAAGAAAAGGGATTGTGAAAAGGAGAAACTTTAAGTCAGATTAATCATTGGGGAGCAAACTAGTGCTGGGATGTGGAGGGAACAATACATTAGCATCACACCACTGAGTTGCTATTTAGCATAGATAAATTATAGTTTATCCAGAAGATTTCCAAGGTCACTGCTGTGGTTCTTTTGATAATTGCAGGCTCCACTTTAAAAATAGCATGTGACATCCCTCAGGAACCTCGGCAATTACCCATTGCCACTTTATTCTAGTCAGTGGACAACGTCTCATCTATTCCCCGATCAAGGAAGACTGAAGTGCCCCCACCAACGGCCACATCCACACACTCTTCAATTCAGGTGCAGTCCTACACGTATCTGGACAGAAAAAACGCCCTCCAGCTCCCAGCATGATTGATAGACCACGCTGGCAATTGGAGAGCTTTTATTCTGTCTAAAGATGTTTGGGATGGTGCCCTTAATTGGCATTCCCAGCTGCTTGTTGTATGCTCAATAGGGTAGCAGAGCACCAGGTTCGAGTCGTGTCTGCACCTGGCTGGCTGGCTGGCATTTTTAGTGCCCTGATGGTTTTTTAGATGGTTTTCTGTAAACTGCCCAGCAAATGATCATCACTGATGGGCAGAAACATTTGTACATGGAACAAAGGTCAGTTGCTGGTTGAAAAGCAGTTGTGGGCCTGCATCTGGAACCCTGGCAGTGGGATCCAGGCTCTTGATTCTGGTTCACTGGGGCAGTGTGTGAGGAGGGTCTCAGTATCTGCTCAGCTGCAGCATTCAGTTCTGCCGAAAACCAGAAGGTATTAACTCAGCCGGGATCAGGAGACGCAAAGATCTGGTCTGGATGTGTGTAATCTTATAAAAGAGATGACAGGCTAAGCCAGATATAGAAATGTTTAAAAAATTCATTTCAGTTTATTTTTATCAGGATTTGCCGAGCTTGCACCTTCTGGATTGAACAGGAACTTGGACACAATCTTTTGTCTGAGTTTGTCCATTTCCAAGCTTGCACTGTGATTGTTCAAACACATGCCTGCATTTCAAAAATGTGAATGAAAAAATGTGTACTTTTGAAAAATGCACACAAGTGTACAGAAATGAATGGAATGACATCTTAATTCAGGGAAAGTCCAGGCCACACAGCTATCCCCAGTCCCCAAGAATTGAGGGGGTGCCCATGGTTGGCTGTATGCACCATCTTAACTAGGATGCAGCACATTGTATCTGCTCACCTGCATCCCATCATGATCTCCAGTAACAGATATCTCAGTGTGCATGTATCACCTACGGAAGTTAAGAGCCTCCAGTTTTGCACAAGTGGACAGAAGCTAGTGGGGCACTTTCGCCTGCTGTTTCCCGTCTTCAAACAATGAGTGACTCTAGTTTCACTGAGCAAGTGGGAGCTTTATGCAAGCTCTGCTGACCTGCCTCTTTCCAGAAAGGAGCCTATTGCCCCAGAAGTACTAAATTACTGTTGCCCAAGCAGTGGGGAGATTGCTTGCACAATGGACTTAGCTGAGCATTGAAGAATTGGCAGGGGCCTAAGCACTCACTGGATTCTGCATGATAGTCACTTTATTGAGCCACTGGACTGATTTGCTTGATTTTAATTAAGATGTCACAATCTTAAAGGTAGGCAAGCGGGTGATTTAGAGAGCTACCTGGAGAGTCTGTTTGATAACCATGGCATCACCACTAAGAAGCTTCTGTTTATGACATCAAATAGCTGAAAAAGAAGGGCTCTCGACCAAGTTCGCAAGTTTGGGGAGATTCATATGGAAGCAGATGCCACCCCCCCCCCCACAGATAGTCTTAGCCCAGGCTTAGTAGTAAGTATTAGTATTAACCCTAAGTATTTAGCCATTTGAATAATGTATATCACAGCATGTAGCTTTAAGCTGATGGCAAAAGCTGATCCTTACTGAGAGTCACTGTAAATTGCAGTGCTGAACCCCGTCAGCAGCACCGACACTGTTGAAGCCAAATGTCCCTCACTCGCCGTGGGACTGGCCAAACCAGGAGAGGGAGTAACTGCCATGGACTGATAGTAGTCATTCCCCACAATGCTGTCTAGATTTTGTTCTGCCATGTGTCTGTGTATGTGTGCCTTTTGCTTTCCCATCTTAAAAAACACAGGTCCATCTTTACACCAAAATGAATGCTACAGCATAGAAGTAAATATAACAGATGAACATTCTCATAAGTCAATAGGGAAGCAACTAAACTGAGGAACGTCATGAAGAACCTCACTCCCACCACAAGTATTTTGCAAAAATGTCCCTGTCTTTACTCCATCAGCCAGCACTGATGGAATGAGGGGACTTCTCTTGGAATGGCACTCCACAGTTGTCAAGGAAAACTCTGTTCAACAAGTCTACTCCGATGATAGGAGGACACAAAGAAAGGGCCGTACTCCTAGGTGGAGATGGTCTTTAGGTTACCATGGTCCCAAACATTGAAAGTAATCAATTCTAAATTAAAATATGGATCTCACAGGGCATTTCCTGCCAGCATGTTTCAGTGCTTGTGACCTTGTAAATAGTGCTTGCAGCTCCAAACTGTTCAGATGAATAGCTACCCCTTAAGAATGTGTTCCCTGCATGATAAATAGAAAGCATTCTGAAATTGTGTATATGGAAAGGGAGCGATAAGATGGTGGTTTTGTTACACTGTATCAAATATGTAGGAATTTTATCTCATTTCCAAAAATGAGGAGAAAAGGGTCTAGAAGTTCCTGGTATTTTGAGATTAATTTGGTCATCTCCCCATTGAGATGCATGTCCATTTCCTAATGCTTACTTGCTACTGCTTGCTTGCTTGCTGCTTTTCTTGAGAGGAATCTTACACAAGCTCTAAGCAGTTGATCCCAACTGATTAAATTCCACGGGTAATGCAGGGCATGCGGGTGTTTGCCTGTTTTCAGTTGCAACCCTTTTCACCCCACTCCCTACCTACAGAGACACACAAATGTAGAGTAAAAGTTGTTAAGTTTTGTTCGTGAGTTGTTCATGTTTGCACCAGCAAGCTCTTAACTAACTTTCCAGGAATGCTCCTGAGATATAGAGAAGTTAAGCGAGGATAAGTGGCACCAAGACAACAGGAGCAGAAGTGTGGGTCATCTTTCACTTGCGAAAAAATGTCTGACGCAAATTGTAAACTGCCTTAATTGTAGGAGAGGTGAAATTGAACGATTTTGAACTGAAAGAAGAGAGTATAGTCCTATAATCCAAAGCGTGAGGGCCACTGGATACAGCTAATGTGCGGCTCCAGTGACAGCCAGAGGGGCTTGCTGGAAGGATGGGTCATCTGCCACTGGGGATTCCCACGGTGTGGTGGTAGACAGCTCCACCACTGTGTCTGTGTATACCTGTGGCATTCTGCCAGAAGGGCTAAACAAAGTGTGCTGAAGGCATGTTTAGGATCTGTAAGAACAGACTGTGGATCCATACATTCCAGTTTATGTGATGGCTCAGAAACTGTGGATGTGGTTCATTCACATTAAAATGC
This sequence comes from Varanus komodoensis, assembly GCF_004798865.1. Lineage (NCBI taxonomy): Eukaryota > Metazoa > Chordata > Lepidosauria > Squamata > Varanidae > Varanus > Varanus komodoensis. Next base: position 52,210,698 of record NW_025335941.1, read on the forward strand.
AAACCCAATTTATTTCTCATCTATACCTACTGTGAACCTGGAGGTTCCATAGAACCTTCATTACTAGTAGCCATTGGTCCCACTAAGCCTGGAGTTCCTCCTGATAAGCAAGATCAGTCATGATGGAAGAGCTTCATCTGATCACCATTGGCATTATCAGTCTTCTTCTGGAATGCACAGCCTCAGCAAACATTGGGCGTAGTTTCATCTGCAAAGCAACACTGGGATCTAACAGGTCCGATCACATGAACTGACTGCATCTTATACTGTGTTTTAGAATCTTCCACTACACAGAGAGACTCCACAGCGGGAGTCCTTTGGAACACCATTTAACCCAGAGATGGTTTTCTAAAAGAACCCACAAACCTCAGCTTTATATTATAAGGAAGTGGGACACCGTGATACTGGCGCTGGATTGTAGCCATGAGCACTGTGTTGAAAGAAAATTCAAGTTTTTAAACTCAAGATGGAAAGGTCATTCAAGAGCCAAAGCTATATGCAGAAGCCAAGCAAAGATGCAGAATAAAATTTGCTATGAAAGCAGCATGAAGCTATAGCAGCTCATTAACCTCAATTAAAATAAAAAAATAAAGAGCTTCTTTTCTCTTCAGTGAAGCAGAAGAAGGATCTGCAGTAGTGATCTTTGACCCTCATACTACAATTATCCTGTGAAAATGCATGGATGTATACTAATGACAGTAATAAACAGAACTCAGCCTTCTGCTTTGAAATTCAAAATAGCTGCATAGCTTTGTGGAGGGGGGGTGTTAGCAAGTTGTGAGTTGGTGCAGGAGTACTGTCCTGGAGATAGTTTGTTAAAGTACACATAGTGACAGGGTTGAACTCGCAATGGGTGAGAACCGTTTCACGGTCCATAAAGAAAAGATGCCTGTTGCATAGCCAATGTTAACACAACTTTATGCAAACACAAAATTCTGAGCCTTCTGTCTTGGCTGGGAGTAGAAAGAGACAAGCAAAACAGCCATCTGTTCAGAATGGACAAAGCACTTACTCTTGTGTGCTTTGCAAGGACAGGGTGGTACCGGCTCCTCAGTTGAGGACAGAAAGACTGGAAGATGGGAAATCTGGGAAATAAGGGGGGGCAGAGGAGGGTTAGACTGTCTCAAGGCTGCTGCCCCCAGATTTTCAGATAGACCATGGGAACAGGCAAGGTTTGGAAGAGTTGTTGTATGTTGTTAGTCACAAAGTCATGCCTGACCCATCACGACCCCATGGACACCTTCCTCCATGCTCTCCTGTCCTCCACCATCCCTTGGAGTCCACCCAAGCTCACACCCACTGCCCCAGTGACTGCATCCAGCCACCTCATCCTCTGCCATCCCCTTCTTCTTTTGCCATCTATTGTTCCCAGCATTAGACTCTTCTCCAGGGAGTCCTTCCTTCTCATTAGGTGGCCAAAGTATTTGAGTTTCATCTTCAGTATCTGGCCTTCGAAAGAGCAGTCTGGGTTGATTTCCTCTAGGACTGACTGGTTTGATCTCCTTGCATTTGGAAGAGTAGGGAGGGGACAAAGGAGAGGTGGAAAAGAAGCCCATGTGCTGCCCAGTCCCTGACCCCACGATGAAGTCAGGATAGAGGAGCTAACTGTGTAGATCTTGAAGGCTGAGCCTTCTAAAGAAGGACCCATCCACATGGATGGAGCCCAGCGTTACTGAAAGGGGGACATGTGGAAGTAGTTTCTAGTATGGGGTCAGCTAACAACTCTGTTCATATACAAACTGGTCTTTCCATTGCGGTAGCTTGCTAGCCATGCTTTGACAATAAAGAGCTATTTTGTGGTTTGGAACACTCAAAATGAATAGGGGGCAACCTAGTTCCCGACATCATCATAAAGTGAGCCAAATCTTGAAGGGCGGAGTACAGGATTGAAGATCTTGGACAGCTGTTTTAGGGTTATTTTGATAGTTTTCACACAACAAGCAGCTTTTGCCATGCAGATTTAAAGACAGTGCCTTGCAGCAAAGGAAAAGGATGTGCATGTTCTCTATACTTCCTGTACTCTGCTAATGAGAAACATAAACTTTGCATCTTCCACATTTTGGAGATGAAAAATCCATCTCCCATATGGAGAGAAGCATGAAAATTGCTCGTGTCTGTGAAGTTGAAACATGTATTCATTGTGACATTGTTCTGGTGGAAAAGGAGTGGCAGTTTAGGTGTGAACAGTAAGCTTTAAAAAGAAGTGCATGAATGATTAGAGGATCACTGATACTATAGGATATCCCTTTAGATACAAGGAAGCAGGAAAAACAAGGCTACCTATGTGAATACACACACAGTTTAGTAAATGCAATAATGATACAGAATATAACAGAGTAAGAGAAAACTTACATTCCCTTTATCCATAGCCATATTGGTTCACTCAATAGGTCAGGGGATTTTCCCTGGGCCTCAAAAGTTGCCTGACTAAGCAAAGAGTCAATTTCTCTTCCCCACAGAAAAACTGTTCTTGTCATGGATTTTGTAATGTTTTCTCCCACTACTTCGGAGGCTGTTGTACGCACAAGCTGGAAACTCCACCCTTTTCTGGAAGATGACGCTGCTTCAGCAAAAGCCATTTTAATACTCACAGCAAAAGCAGCTCTTATCTAAGGAATATGCTTGGGGAAAGAATCTTCAAGGCAATTAATTATGGTGCTCTTCACAGCAACCTGAAGTATCAAAGGCTTTGGCTTGTATTGACTTGTAAGCCATTCAGAGACCCGCAATGTATTGGACGGGGTAAAAATACCCAAATCAAATAAATAAAATGCCTATGAGAAACTATCTTGGCTTTTGGAAATTTTATCGCAGTTTTGTCCATGAAACCCAGCCCTCCCTATGCATTCTGTCAATGTTCTTTTGATTTATACAAAATTCTAAGCTCAGTAAGTTTTGAAAAAATCCTGCTTACCATAGGAAAATGAGGGAAGAAATTAGGCAATAGAACTAGCCATACACATTAAGTTCATTTTGCATGTCTCAACCTGCAGATGAATTGCTCTGTGGCTTAGATTCAAATATACCTTGCTCTCCTTTACTTGAAATCTATGAAATCAGCTGGCTTGATCTTGTTAGCTGCCAAACCAAGGAAAATGAAATAATGCTTAACTGAAGGGAAATAATTATTATTATAAACATAATGATTATAATAAAAAACCAATTTCATGTGATGTGTGGACAGATGGTAACAAAATATTGACAGGTGTGTATATGGGGGGCGGAGTGAAATCGAATAACTATTGGACAGTCAGGAAATACAAGTAAGAATCACTTTTAAGAGAATACAGTGAGAACTTACATTATTATTTTATTTCTTTATTCTAATTCTACACCACCTTTTTGAAGCCATAAAGATTTGAAGTGTAAGAAGATTTTTTTTAAAAAAACATAAAAACATAAACAAGCAAAAGCATAGCAAACTATTAAAAACAAATTTAAACAGCAATAACAAATATAACACTTACAGGTTAACACCAGCAGCTTCAATTGAGCCCCCCAAACAGTTGGCAATTCACACAGATCTTTCTGTATTGGGGTTTTCCTTGACAAAACCTTAAAGTTTCTGATGAGGAACAATGCATCATAGATGAACAGAGATGAACCCCAGTTCAGGACTCACGCATGCAGTCAGGCCACACTCCAGCACATGAGCAAAACCTACTTACATCGGTATGCATGCATACATGTCCCATTTTACATGAGCATTTCTACATGGGACTATGCATGAAAGCTCCTGCTAAATCTTAGAAATGCCTCTTCTGTGGCACTCAAAGGTCACCCAGTGGGTGCCTCTGAAGGTTTTGGTGCAACCATCCTGCTAAAACTTCCACTGCACTAATTTTGGGTTACTAAGCGTACATTTTCATTAGATAGATTCATTTAGGCATACAAATATTATCCCTTTTCTGGCATTAAGCCCAAATAGGTTACAGAAATACATGAGTTAAGGTACTCCCCAGTGGATGGCTTTAACCGGGGATTGGACAAGTTCATAGAAGAAAAGGCTATCAGCGTCTACCAGTCCTGTTGGATACGCCACTTCTAGAATCAGAGGCAGTATACCTATGTGCACCAGTTGCTGGGACACTTGGGCCAGAGGGTGCTGTTGCTTGTGGGTTGTGGGTTGCCCATGGGCAGCTGATTGCCCAGTGTGTGAACAGAATGCTGGAGTAGGTGGACCACCAGTCTGATCCAGCCTGACTCTCCTTATATCCCAGTGCATGCTGGTCCAAATCACATAGAGATCCGTGTCCCCAATCAAGCAGGGAATTCTGCTTACATTAGGGATGTGAACTCAGAAATCAGATCAATAGTGTTTTCCAAATTCCATCACAAGTTTTGTTCTAGCCCAAGTTAGTATCTGATTGTGAGCTTTGCTTTTTTATTTCTTTTGAAAATTTATGCCTATTTCCACGTGCATTTTCCAAATATACACATCAAATATGTACGTATTTGAAATGTATGCATTCTTCTCCCATTGACTAGGGATGTGTGAGGAATATGGTTTGCAGGTGGGGATCCATCAGATTTCCTCAGCTTGGCTCCCCAGACTCTGGCCTGCTTTCCTTCTGTCTTAAGTCCACTTTGCACTGAGCATTCATCAGGAAGCTCCACACACTCCACACACTCCACCCACTTTGCAAGTGGAGTTCTGCTTCCACACCTGTGACTTTTAGGCCTTGAAGTACCAAAGCTGGGAAGCCATGAAATTATTGCGGGCTGAAGGAAGGGGTTAAGCCAAGAGAAACAGCATGGCCAGATTGGGACCATTTGTGAAGTAAATGTTCTATTCTAGAGACCATGCATTCAGGATAAGTGAATCAGAATCTTCCTAAGCTGGATTCCACCTGGATTTTCCAGTTTCATGGTTCCAGCCTGGCTTTTAGCTCAGAACTTCTGGACAGAACCTATTTAACTCAAATATTTCCAATTGCTTTCATCAGAGTTACTGTGGTACTTAGATGGACAGTTGTTGATGGCACTCCAAAACATAGAAACAGATCGAGTCAGAAGGGGCCACCTGGGCCATCTCGGCTGACCTCCAGTTCCAGCCAGCTCCACTCATGACATACCTACCATGTGCATGTCCAATCTATCCTTGAACATCCTCACTGATGGGGCTTCAACCACCTCCCATGGACTCTGAGCTGATCACTTTATAATGAAGTGCTTCCAACACGTCAGAGTGACCATTCCATGAGCCATTCTTTTTATGAAAAAAACCAAAACACACGCACAGATAAAGGGTTCAATTTAATTCAGATTTTGTATTTATAGATCACCTAACACATCATTATAGGCCACTTAGAGGAAATTCCAGGAGTGGCTTTGCTAGCCATCAACAACCATTTCCTTAAAACACAATCTGCTTTCAGCCAGCTTGCTGAATGTCTTCCTTTTCTTGCCACAGCCCCTTCTTTCCTGAGTAACACCTGGCATTCGGAAGGTAGGTGCAATATTGATTCATCCTAAGCTGCCAATAAATTGACACTTCTCCATATTTGGGATGCCACCAGAATTTCCTCCTTCTTGAGTGTTTATCATATGTAGATACACAGAGGATTACAATGCCACACCAGCTTGACTCTTGCATCAGCTTTAAGAGGCCTGTCTCCATCCCATTCAACAAGAACAGTTCAAAATGGCGTCACAACTCTCTATGATGGCCAAATTAGGTAGTGTTCCCAGTACAGCTCTGTCTGTCCTTACTTGACCCATGATTTTAGCCTTATATTTTAATTTATGTAGTCAGTTGAATTGCCTAGCCATGCATTTAAATAATTAGGCCAAAAGGAAGATTTCCTGGGTGCGTTTGGTGGAAAACAGATTTCTATGGCTATAGCTCAACAATGTTTCTTTTTAATAAAGTGCACTCTCAATACTTTGGGCAGAGGACATATGTTCTATGACAATTATCTCCCCAAAATAACATTTATATGACTGTCATTAGCACACTAGTTGGTTGGCAGAGAATGACACAAAATATTTTCATGTTCATCATCTTCTGGTTATTTCCATTGTGGTTGCTGCTATATTTCTAAATCTATATAGTCTGTAAACTATTAAAGGCAATAATAGTTATCCGGAATTTATTCATGTTAGCAAAGGATAGTGATTTGTTCAATGCCTTTCCTTTATGTTCATTTTATGCCCTTTTTATATTTACATATGTTTCCCAAAATCTCATTTCTTGTTTTAAATAACCACAATGCTCTGCCTGATGAGAAAGGCAAGAAATCATTTGGGGGTGCCATTCATGCCATTCGATTTGGTGCTTTGTCTTTTGCTGTTCATTCACGTGCTGTTCATTCAATTCACTGAATTCGGATGGCCCTGAAGTGCTGCACGATTGAGCTACGGACCTACATCTCATCACCTTGCAGCCCACTGATCTTTACTAACAATTGACAGTTGAGCATTTTCACTTGGAAATCAAGTCCTCCTCTTCTTCTTCCCTTTCTTCTTGTTTTTGAGCAAAATAAGGGCAAGCTTTTCATAATATTAAGGCCAATATTAACAGACCATTACTTCCTCATTTCACTTTGACCACTACTGGCCTTTTCTCAGGAGAGCTTCCCAACACTGTGGTAAATGTCTTCTTCGTAATGAATTACTCTTCATTCCCCCCAAGTTCCAATGGAGAAATGAAAAGAAATGGAAAAAAGCAAAGGTATTTCTGGCTAGAATGAATACACAAAGGCCCTTCTTCTTTCAGTGCTTTAATGCAATGTGTTTGTTTTCTACCCTTGCATTATTCAAAAGCCAGACTCAGTTATTGGAAGATTCTGTCAAGGTATTGTGTTTTCCGGCATTGACTTGAGCTTTGATGCATATGGGAAGTGCAGAGCAGGGTATAAATCTTCTTCCAGTAAGACATGGAAAGGATGGTGCTGGGCTTATCTCATATGTGGTGAGGGAATGCTAGCATGCCTTCCTTTATTAGCAGGGTGGATTAACTTGCATCATCTTTCTTTCCAAAGCATTACCAGGCTCAATTAAAACCACATTGCCTCTGGCAGTCTCTTCTCAGCAGGCTAAACTTCATGTGTTAATGTACCTAAAGAATAGGCTGATGAAGGGAATATTTCAAATGAATAGCAGGGAAGGTCTGCCTGCCAGTGAATGTGACATTAGCAAGAGATAAGGCAGTTCTATAGAAGCTTCAAAATAATAGCCAACTTGCTTGCCAGCTAGTGGGAAAGGGGCATTCACAGACAAGAGGAGGTCTCTGCTGACTTCAGGGACTCTCCAGGTATACAGAAAAAGGAAAATTTTGTCAAAAAAATATAAAAGAACACACACACTTCATAAAAAGCATGGATGGCTGCTGTTGCAAACAGACTGTTTGGCCAGAGGAGCTGGCAAAGTTCTCCCAAGCCGTAGGAAAAAACTTCTGGAGCTCATTCGGGCCCAGCCAACTTTAAAGGCCCCAAATTATTTTTCAGCTCAGACTGGACTCTGGAATTCTTCTCCCCTGCAAGAGGTAATCCTCGTCCTGCATAATAGAGTGACTCTCTCTGTGGGAATACATGACAAGGGGTGGTAGAGCCTGCAAGGGTGAAGGCCCCACATAGTCTCCTTCTCATTCCCATCAAAATGAACAGTTATCTGGGTGAAAGGGAGCATTTGGCTAAGTTTTGAGTCAATGGAATGGGAATGTGGGGAAGCAGACCTCTTTCTAGCTTGAGCTTGCGGTATTTTGCACATATTGCCTTGGGAACATCTTACAGTCGAGAGGCAACTCATAAAAGCAAGTAGTTAATAAGAGTGGAATTTGGCCCTGGAGAAAGCATTTCCTCACCTCCCATTTAATTAGTTAATTTATTCCTCGACAGCCCAACAGCCAAAACGTGTGTAACAAGGAAAAAAGGAACACTCCTGGACAGCACACGGAGGAGGAGGCTGCTTCGCTTGGTGTCTGCTGCACAGCTTCCCACACGTCTATCCCTGAACTGTACAATGCGATACAAGGCTTAGGGGGCTTGAACTGGCTGCACGGTCCCCATCAGCACTCCATTCTGGGAAACCCTCAAGGGCAGTCTTGGGACCTCTTGAAGGATAGATTTGGCCCGTGAGGTTTGGGTTCTGCACCCCTGTACTGATGTGCGTGCATGCAGCCCCTTCATGCACTGGCCAAACGCACGGATGGTGGGGAATGACTTGACCGTGCCGTACCTCAGAAGCTGGTGGTGGGGCTAGCCAGTGTGGCCCCAGAGTACACTTTTCCTTTCCATGAGTGGGGATGGGATAACGGGAGTCTCTCCTGAGTCTTTGTCAGCTGTGAATGGTTTTGACTTGCAGATGAAGATTTATTATTTCACTGTAATTTTTATCTGAGCAGCTTCAGAGAATTTCTAGAGGGAGTGTTGATGGACTACTGACATAATTGCATTTTTATGCAGACCTCGATGGATGTAAATACCCACATCTACCTACCTAGCAGAAAACAGCCTGAGGGAAGAAATGAGATAGTAACATTTGTACTTCTAGGCAGATTCAAACAAGATCTCTACATTTTGATCTTAAATTCCCTTTATTTGGAGCTAAAGATTCATGCTACAAAAGCCTGGATGGATCAAGGATATATTCTCATGAGTTCCTACTCTCCTGTCAAAAAAAGTAGAACTACTTGCTTATGGTGACCCTGATTAGCATTTCATTTTGTCTTGTTTGCCCTGTGCAGTGGTAATTTAGGGACAAACAAACAGTAACTCACAGTTCAGAAGGTAGAGTTGTTTTCATAATGGCTGGGTTCACACATCACAACATGCAACCCTGTTAGGGTTTCTATGGAACCTATTTTTGCCTGGATATACCTGAGAGATGATTAAGTGGTTTCTACACTGGTGTGGTTTCCACCCTCCTCACTCAGTCCTCCTTCTTTTCCATGTATCCCATGAACCACATCGCCTGAAATTCAATTCCATGCTAGATGGCTAGAGTGGCTGCTTTCTTTCCAGGGGATTCTGTGATAGCTGCATACCAGAACTGTAAAAACCATGATGCTAGGTTTGGATGACCAAAGAAACCATGGTGAAGCAGGTGGTTGTTTCTTATCATGATTTTTAACTCCATACCATGAAATGCCATGATAGGGTTCAGATGACACAACTGACCACCCTATGTGAGAATCCATCATGACTTGTTTTGTCATGCAAACCCTCCCAGCATATAAGTATTAGAGAAGTAGGGTACAAATGGGAATGAACATACCAAGGATGTCCAGTTCAACCTTTTTCTTATTGTTATGGTTGTGTTGGTTTGTTTATTAGCAATGAAAAATTCAGAACCTAAACACATCAATTAACCTCAGCTATAAAACAAGGCAAAATAAACCAATCACAGTACACAGTATAAAATTAAAATGAATAACTGAACCAACAGGAAAGGATTGAGAAGGAGATCTAAAAGTGTGGGAAGATCTTAAGATTAAACCTAGGAAAACAAAAAGAATATCCATGGATGCTGGAAGGAACATACCTTAGACACCCAGTGAACCTATCTGGAAAAGGCATTCCACAACCGGGATACTACCAGTAAAAATACCCTGTGTCCCTTTACCACAGATAATATTCCCTTTGGAAGGGGCAACCTGAGAAGGGCCTCTGAAGATGACTGTAGGGACCAGGTAGATTGCTTACCTGGTACCATCACTGTGGACAGAGCTTTACCAAGCAAAAGAGGAAAGATCCCATGGTGGAGTTTACAATCTATAATTCGATCCTGGGGAGACAACAGAAGAAGCAGAGGGAAATAGAGGCAAGGGTAAAAAAAAGGAAAGAACATGATTTCTGTGGTCTTTATGATGACTGATGTGAGAGTTACAGATAGAGCCAGAGAACTCTGTGGTGTGTGGAGTTGCATTTATAACTTCTGCTGTAGCTTCATATTGTATTTGGTATGAGCATTCTGTCACCTCTTGGGTTATCCTATGCCCAGAGGTTTCTAGATTTTCTAGCTAAGAGGTTTATGAATAGCATTTAATGTACTATTATCTGTTAAAATCAAAGTTGCTTTTAGCTGGAGATACCATTTGAGAGAGTCTGCATGATCGCCTCAAGTAATTTCTCTTCTCTTATCTAGGGCGATGAAATTATTGACTGAGAAACAGGGTTATTGTTTTTCTTTAGCGAATGATATCCATCATTGAAGCTTGCAATTGATAAGATTAATCAGGGCTGTTGGGAAAGATACATCTCAGTTTTTCAACTGTGCCTTAAGTGTATGATGTTCTAAGAAAAAAATATTTTAATTGCCATGAAGTCTGGTGGTGTTGGCCCCACTGGGAATGGGCACAGTCCAGAAAAAGCATTCCAACTTGTATGGAGGCAATCAGCCATACCCACATAAGCACCTTTGTGACATCACAAATAGACTGACCCAATGAGCAGGTGCTGAAAGTAGGGAAGAGTCATTCTGACATTTTATTCTTTGTGCGTGTTTGTGTTCTGTGTAGTGCGTAGGCCTGTGTGCGCACGATAATCGAGATTGTTTAGAGGATGGGGTAAAAGAGTGCTTAAGGGAATTTGCTTTGCTAGTGCTGTCTCCCATGCTCCTTGAACAAAATTCTACTTGTGAAAGCATGGACTGGGGCAAAGCTCCAACCACCTCCTATCACCTTAACAGGACACTAATCACACGCAGTGGGGTTTTTGAAGGGAGGGAGAGGGAGAGGGAGAGGGAGAGGGAGAGGAGATCTTTTTATTCCCCTGTTATTTTAATGTTTAATTGGTTTTAATTGTGATTTTATTGTGATTTGCTGGATGCTGTGCCATTTTTTAATCTATGCGTGTCGTAAACCATCCCAAGATGCTAGTAATGGGTTGGTGTATAAAAGCTTTAAATTAAATAAATTAATAAATAATACTGCTAATGCCACAGTGAACACCCCTAAATACCCCCATCATTGAAATTATTTGAATTGTTTCAGTTCCCACCCTGATCCTTTCAAAATGTATACACACCCTTTCAGGAGTGCCCCGAATCCCCACCCATTTGGGAGAAGCAGTGATTTAGAGATGGGCGTCTGTGGCGGTTCATAGCCTCAAGAGCTCTAAATGTTACAGCCAGGGTGTTGATTGGTTACAAACAGGAACTGTATGCCAGATCATGCCTGTTTGTCAATGGGATGTGTCCCAGAGAAGGAAAGTATGGAATTTATGCAGGCAATACCATCCCTGTCTGAGGTTTGTTTTTTTACTGCAAGCCCTTGAGCCACACACGTATTCTTCAGCTGGTATACGTGAGAGGGAAAAATTAAAAACAATATGAGTCTCCGTTTGTTCCTAATTGCTCTGAGAACAATGATGGGAAGTTACTTAGCAGCCAGATGTCAATTGAATCATATGCCTGTTGCTTTGGTCCAAAGTGACTGTGATTCACAACTTGGGTGACTCTTAGGAAACATAGCAACAAAGAGCTCCTTAACACCTTAAAGGTTCTAGAAATTGTGTTGAGGACCTTGGAGGAGGCAAAAAAGGAGGGGCCTGCCTATCCATAACTTGCTCTGCTTGTGAGCTACCCAAAGGCAGATGGGAGTAGGAATATGCATACAACCAAACCTTGAGTTCATCAGAGCTCTCCAAAGACTACATCAATTCCATCTCATCTTCAAATCAAAATGTGAGGTCTTTTAATGTGGAACTTCATGCAATTCTTCCATATTTTTTTAAATGTACTCATTAATTGTGCATGTCTTTGAAACACACACATTCTTCTCCAGTGGATTTTTCAAACATTATTTCTGTACATTTTTCAAAATACACATTTTGAATGGGTATTTTTCAAATGTACACATGCTGCCAAGCGTTACAGAGCTTTGCAAACATGTTGTAAGCTTAGAAATGCATGGATTTGAACACAGTTTGTGTTCAAGGCCCTCTTCAGGTTAGAAGGCTTTAACTGGGCAAATCATGATAAAAAAATGAACCAAAATTAATTTCTCATACACTTCCCTTCTTGGAAGACAAGAATGCTGAAGTATGGAGAAGAGCAATGCCTAAATGGCAAAGGATGTGCTTTGTCAGCACAGGTCCTGGGGAAAACACAGAAACTCAGCCCCAGAGGCCTGCTTTCTCCAGGCCTGCCTTTTGAGCAATGCATACCGGGCATACTGGGCAGTGTGGAAAGAATTGGCTTGGCTCTTCTGTAAGTACTAAACATGATACTAGGTAACGTGCTGCAGCTTGCATGAAGGAGGGAGCTGAAATCCAGCAGTGATGGCCCCGCTGGGAACAAGCACGATCCAGAATAAGCGTGCCAATGTGTATGGAGGCATTCAGGCATGCTAAGTTATGCAGCACTGTGATATCACGAATAGGCTGATCCCAAGAAGCATCCCATCTGCACCCCATCTGCAAGTATATCTGCAGCATCTTATCCTGATACCCCTCATTGCCACATGCTCAAGGAAAGTCTCAGTGGTGCTTGCTTGCCTTTACCCACCTCTCACTGTGCTATGCGTATCTGTGGCCGGTCTTTGGAAAAGTTGATGGGCCTTGCTCACCTGTTCAAAACCAAGTCATCCCAAAATACTCACCTGATAGCTCACTGTATCAGCTCAGAAGGAACACGGCAGCCTGAGGAAGGTGGCAGGAGAGGCCATCAGCCCTGCCGATCAGAAAGGTCCACTGCTCTGATCCTGTGAGCCCCAGTTGCACTGCAGCCCTGTGCCCAGGCCGAGAAAAGGTCCTTGTGGGCCCCGTTTTTCAGAAAGTTCTCCTCAAAATCCTATCAATGTAGAACATGCCCCATCTATTGTAAAATTGCTCTTCCTTAGCATTTTAATTGCCCTCCTGTTCTGACCCACATACTAATTTCTACAAGTTGTGATTACTAACAGAGAGCAATCACCTCACAGCCCTGTACCGCAAAGAAGAGACCATCAATGTCTGGCAGAATGGCTACATCCACAGCCCTCGCTTCCCACACAGCTACCCCAGGAACCTCTTACTGACATGGAGGCTGCTTTCGCCAGAGAATGCAAGGATACAGTTGGTGTTTGATCATCAGTTTGGATTGGAGGAAGCAGAAAATGAGATATGCAGGTAAGTGAAGCACTGGGCAACAGGGGAGTAAAGAGATGCTAAGATGGAAAGGGGTCAACCCATAGATATGTATTGTGCAGCCACACACCCATGCAAAAATAAGAGCGCAGTCCTATGGTCCAGGAGCATTTTCTAGGGATCGTAGGATTCTTCAGCGGCCCCTCTTTCGGACTGTAAACACTGCTACAACCTGGGAAGGGTGACTCAGGCATCTGATCCTGCCTCCCTGCAGCCACACTGGAGGGGAGGAAACATACGGCAGTTGTCCAAAGCTACAAGGGTGGCCCTGAAAGGCCTAAGAGAGGTCTGCAAGGAGATATGGGAAAGGAGCAGACGGGCCAGGATGAGATTCTTATGATACCTCCAGTCCTACCTGTGCGACTACTCTGGATGGGCTCAGAAAAAATACCTCCATTGCTCTTCCTGCAGCAGCTCAGCATGGCACTGGATACTTGGGCACTTCCAAGATTGAAGGCTTCCATCTAAAGAGAACTGCACCCTCAAAATTGACCCTCCCAGGCAGCCTTATGGCTAATGGGGTAAGATAAAAATCTAGTACATAAATAATCCCCTTGGCCCAACCACCTGCTTAACACATTTGCAGAACTCGTGCAATTCAACTGCAATGTATTTACTATTCATTTGTGGCTTACAGAGTGAAATCAGATTAGTGAAGCCAACAATAAGTGTTATTAACCAAAAAAAATTCTTTTAGGAATTTGTTGAGATTCTCCATTCAGGGCAGTTGGTCCAAGGTGGCCCTGGGCCATGCAGATCCCAGCTGGAAGAGCAGCCAACATCTGATGTTGCCCACCTCTGCCTTCCTCTCTTCTGGATTCTTTCCTGAAGAAGTTAATGGCGGGTGTCCCTGTGTGCTTTCTCAGACTCTGGGGTCTTCTTTGCCTGACCCCATCATCTCTCTCTCCTCACGCGCACACACACACACACACACACACAAACAGACATAGGAAATTGCCTGAGTTGGCACTGGTCCATCCAGCCTTGTACTGTCCACACTGACCGGCAGCAGTTTCCTGGGGATTCCTCCATGCGTTCCCCAGTTCTGGGTGGAGATGACTGGGATGCCATCTTGCGTGCCAAGCAGCTGCTCTACCAACTGAGCCATGGCCTCTTTCTCCAGGAATTCTTTTCATGGGGCCGTGGATGGCAGATGGTCCTGTGGGCAGTGGGAGTCCAGCTGTGGCAGACGCAGAGGGCTTCTTCCTCTGCCTCTCTCCTGTACTGAACATGTGTTAGGTACACACATTCTAAGTGAGCTTTGCGGACCCAAACAGAAGCCCCTAGCTGCAGATTTAAGTTAATTTAAGTTGTTTGATGTTGTCCCTGCCGAGGCATGTGGTTGGGCATGGTGTCTGATCTTCAGAAAAATCTGCACAGCATCCAGTGGTGTGAGGAATAGGAAGGAGTTGGTGAGGAGCAGTCTGTTGTGTGGCTAGAACACTTGCCTCTGTGCAGGGTTTGTTCTTTCTAATGTTTATTTTGAATAAGGACACCATTTGGACTCATTTAAGTACACAAAGGAGCCATATTCCTAGCTGCACTGGCTGCTTTATGGCTATTTTGCTTCAGCAAAGTATTCAAAGCATATGGATGAATTTTAGCCATAATAAATAACCCTCAAAGTCCTTTTGGGGATTTGAGAGTGTCTTGCCAAGGAGAGATCCAAGCATGGCTGTACTTCACATGACACTTCATCAAAGACAGGTCTCTGTGTTACTATGCAAACATTTAAGAACTTTCTAAAACTTTGGAGTAACAGATTGTTCTGCTCTGTGGCCATCGTTTCCCCACTGATAACCCCTGCAGTACCAGTACTCAGACTGGGTAGATGGGGGAAAGGAAATGGAATGCTTTCATGTAAAATTAAGGCAGACAGAATTTCATTTGCAATCAGTTCACTATCTTTATGACTGTGCAACTCCGATATCCCCAACCCGCCATCCTTCAGAGTTCTAGGACTACAACTCTCATCATCTCTAGCCAGATGTACTACACAGCTGGAGGGTGCCACGCTGAGAAAGGCTGGAGTGCGGTTTTTGCTTGGTAGTTTGAATTAGCACATTCAGATGCTGAGAACGTTACAGGAGGCTATCCATAGTTACCCAGAAAAGATCAGAGCTATTATAATTCAGCCTTCCCAAACCTGTTACTTTCCAGGTTTTCCCAGGTGTATGGGAAAAATTCCCATATTTCCCACATAGCATGGCCACTGGGATTATGGGTGTTTCAGTTCAATGCCTCTGAGAATGTACCAAGTTGGAGAAAGCTGCTATAAATGAGGTCAAAACCAATGTGGGCTAATATGAAGCTGACGGACACAGTTAGGACTTAACAGACTGGTAGGACCCACTTTCATTGTTCAAACACTGGTCACTTTGTGAGTGAAGCAGCTGTAAGTAGCCATTCAGATAGATGGCCTCCTCTTCGTTCATGGCCTAAACTGACAGAGACTTCAAGACTTCATTTATTTTTTTGGTGGACAGGAATAGGACTGCCATCAAGAATAGCCATAGCTGGGCATCTGCCAAAGAACCACCCCTCTGTGGGCAAGAATGCCCCAGCTGGGCTCTTGCTCTTCACCACTGCAGCTTGCTGCCCACCTGTCTCTCACTCTGGCCCAGGCACCAGTGATGGTGAGGAGGAGGAGGAGGAGGAGGAATTACCGCTGCCTACATGCTCTCTGGCTTCAGGCCTGTCAAGCAAGCAAGTGGAAGCGATGATAAGAAAGAGGGGTCAGCTGAATCACCACTGGGAGGATGTTCCATCGTCAACATGCCACCACTGAGAAGACTTTGCCATGTGCACTTATGCCACAAACCACAGGGAAAGCTGCAGCACCCTTGTTTTGTAGGCTTTTATGTAATAATTAGCATTCTAACACTTCTTGTACCCACAGGCCCCTACCAGAGTGATATTACATCAAGCTTCCCCAGCTTGGTGCTTTCCAGATTATAACAACCTTGATGGCTGGCTATGATGGGAGTTGTATCCAACACCCCTGCAGGCCACCAGGTTGGAAAGGGCTGCACTGCAGCTTCACATATTATTGTTCTGTGAGGGGTGTCGAGGGAGAGATGGCAGCCACAAGCTGGTGGCCACTGGGAGGAGCTCTCCACACCCAAGACATGTTTCTGGCTATCTGAACATGATTCCTCTTCATCTTGACTGATATCTCCACCCCTCCCCCAAGATCTGAGAAGAAGCTGTGCCCCACCACCTTTCCCCCTAATTCAAGGCAAAAGTTTACAGATCACTTCCATCTTGGCTCTCGCATGGAGAACAAACCTGGTCAACCTGCTTGTTAAATCTGTCACCTCTGACTCTAGATATGACTTTGTGGAAGTGGAAGATATATCTGAAATCAGCACGCTTATCCGAGGACGATGGTGTGGAAACAAGGAAATTCCTCCGAGGGTAACATCAAAAACAAATCAGCTGAAGATAACCTTCAAATCGGATGATTACTTAGTGGCTAAACCCGGCTTCAAGATTTATTACTCCCTAGTGGTAAGTAGTACGACCACTTGTTTGGGTAAAATAAAGATTCTGTCATGGAAGTGCTGCAGATGTTCTGGGGATGGTTTTAAGGCACCATTGCCTTAGAGCAAAGAAAAATTAATTGTCCATTTGTATTTCATTTCAAACACTGCAGATCAAAGCAAGGTGGTCATCCTTTTACTAACAAAGAATTTAAGAGGAAACCATGAACTACAATGCATCACTGTTGACTTTAATAACATCTTTCAGGAATGCTATTGCTTTCTGGGCTGAAGTGAAAAGCTGAGGGCAAAGAGACAAAAACCCAAAGAACAATAGTGGGAACAGCTGCTCTTTTCCAGGTCCAGTTTGATTTGCCTCTGATGTCAAAGAGAGATGAAAATGCCTTTGGGGTTTATAACTCATGGACTGGAACAAGATGTTCACAGGTCATTTCTAATAGATGAGGAGACAGAAGGCAGATTGCCTTAGCAGGACTGCCATAGAGCATTGCTTGTGTAGAAACTCACTGTCTTGATGAGACTGAAGACTTTTGATTTGTTGTAAGAAACAAGCGTTTTCTACTGACTGGATGGATCTGGTAGTTGGGGTGGGATTGAGAGGGGGGCATACTGGTTTGAATGGACTGATACAGGTTCAAACTCTCATGCATTCATGAAGCTAATGGGAACCCTGGGGGAAGAAAAAGAACAAGGGTGAAGGCTTGAGAGGGAGGGGAATATAGCTACGTTAAAAATATCAACTTTTTAAAAAATCATTTTTGAAGGGGAAAGGGAGTAGAGCACTTTGTGGAAGTTGGAGGTCCCATATGGGGTTGAACTCCTTTCAGCAATATATATTTTGGGATAGACACTCCTCAAGAGAAAGGAGTTTCCCAGATGCTAATGGAAACTCCATCACTCCGTTTCCATTACTAAAATGGAAACTTCCACTTTTTAATCAATGGCAGTGATTAAGGCGATTCCAATAAATGGCAATGTGGGGAAGGGAACTTTAAGGTGGGAGGCTGGATGACCCTTCCACTGTCAAGCCCTCTGCAGGCTGGTTAATGTCAAGACCCCCCTGACATCATCTAGTTCCTGGCCTGGCTATATGACGTCTCTCTTCAGACAGGGAAGCCAATGAGCAGCAAAGCACTGCTCTACCAAAGGTAGCCTTTATCTGGAGCCGTCCCCTACCTGGTGCTTGATAGGGAGCAGTGTGTCCTTGTACAGTTCAAGCAGCTCAGAAGGACTGAGGAACCACTGATGGACTAGCCCCTGCTAGAACTCTGTCTCGCAAAGCTCTTGGGGAATCTGGATCTGAGGACAGTTGGAGTCCAGGAAAACTAGCTGTTGTACAGCCAGGAGTATGTAGCCCCATAGCCCCCAACTCCCATCAGCTTCAGCCAGCATGGCTAATGCTTGGATGATGACACTTGGAGGGTCACAGTTTGCCCACCCATGGAGTATTCGTATGAGTTAACGTTATCTTTAATGCGAAGGCAATTCTGCAAGCAAGGATTTATGACATTGCTTTCTCTGCAGGACTAAAATGCATAAAACTTGAACCATGCAGTATTGTGGGATACCTCCAGTTGACCTTTGTTACAATTACTTTTATAAGGAAATATGTACAGCTAATGTGAAGCCATAGGGACTTAGGAAAAACAAAATGTAACTTTCCAGCAGAACTGCCTTTTCAGCAGTGGAAAATGGATAATCCTTAGCTGCTGGACATCTTTCTTGCCAGGGATGTGAACAGAGAGACTCATTAGCCTCTTGGACAACCTTTATATCCCAACTTACTCTGAAACCAAGATGTACTTTCTTGGCTGTAAGATCTCTCAGTATCTCAGATGAGAAAGATGAAGGCAAATATATCTTCTGTGCATAGTTTAAAATACTCCAAAATGGCAATGCTGTAGGAAAGAATCTAACTGAAAAGCTAAAGAGCCACTGCCAGCCAGTGTCAGTAGTATGGAACTAGATGGCCCAGGGTTCAAATTCAGTATAAGACAACTTCTTCTGTCCCTGTGTTCCTATCCTGCATACCAACCAAACATCCTGGTGAAAATTGTGACTGGATAGCAAGGTCTGCAGCATTGTACACATTGTGTTTATTCCTAGCTCACTTGCAGAGATTGCAATCTACTCCACCACCCCTTCTTTTTCTTCTTATTCCAGCCACCACAGACTTCCTAAATAAGCCATTGCCACTTCTGAAAATGCTGGATGGATTCTGTATCATAAATCACATTTGATTTTATTGGATCAGATAATCAAATAATATTTGCATAATTCAGAATTTAGCTTTACTGTACAGGAGTGCAATTTTAGCTTTTGGCAGAGAGTATAAAGATGTCTCTGACTTATGCCTGAGGTCTCTTTTGTCATTGTGCTTTTATACGTTTAGCAAGCAGCCCAGGTTTCATCAGATGTACTAACAGTACATCTTGCTTTTGATGTCAGGATTACCGCATTAAATCAATTTCTCTGAATTTTCCATGAAATTAGACTAAATGATTGCAGTGATGTTTGCTACTCTTAAAAACCTATAAATCTTCACAGGGAACAGCTAAACCCATTTCAGTTGGTGCAGATAACTTCACAAACCAAATAAATACTATCAGAAACAGTGCAAGGCTGGATCTTAATAAATGGGCTACAAATACCCCGTGGAGGTGGAGGGTTTAGTAAAATACTAGGCTCTCTCCTACCCAAGTAGCAATGGTGGCTTTGTGTGTCGATCTTATTAATGTGTTCAAGATCAGTGGTGGTCACTCAGGTGGATTGGAGCTGCTGGCTGGGAAGTGAGAAAGAATTTTCTAGCATTTCCATCCATACCTTCAAGCACCAGGAGGTATCTATGGAAGCAGAGGGTGTCCCAGCCAACATCAACAACCCTTGCAAACACCAGGAGAAATATCCAGCCAGCAAACCATGTGTTTTCCCAGTCTCAGTGTCTCCGCCACTTCTTCTGGGTGTTCCATGATTCCAAACAGGAGAGCATTG
Source organism: Varanus komodoensis (assembly GCF_004798865.1). Lineage (NCBI taxonomy): Eukaryota > Metazoa > Chordata > Lepidosauria > Squamata > Varanidae > Varanus > Varanus komodoensis. The sequence goes on from NW_025335941.1 coordinate 52,230,259, forward strand.
AGCTCCACTGGGGAATTTTGCAGAGATTTAGGGTTGGATGCAGATTTATGGGCTTGGTGGTACTGGACTTCCCTGGTCTCTTTCCACAGTATCCTTTTCCACCTCATAAAAATGCTCATAAAAACATTACTTACTTATTTCTAGCCCACTCAGCAGCACAAGTCCTCTCATAGTTAGGAGAAGCAGCTGAATAGGAGAAAGTGTGGTGTGTGGGAGGAAGGGAAGCCCCCCAAATTGGACAGAGGTTCCCCTCTTGCTTAAGGTCCCATCCTTGCACGGGAGACTGGATCCAACTCCTGTGCAATGACATACTTCCCAAGATTTCCAGTGAAACAGAACAGCATTCCAGAACCAGCACTGCTGCTTTCCAACACACCTCGTTTAAGGAATAATGCATACCCCACATTCACATAGCAGGGAAAAGCAAACATGAAATAGCATTTCCCCAATGTAAAGGGGAAAATGTGTGCTTTTAAAAAGGCATACATCTGTGCGTACACTTTGAAAATGTGGACAAAACGTACTGAACTCCAAATGCATTTTTTTAAAAAAATTGCAAGCTTGCACAGAAGTAAAATGACCATTTCAGGAAGACCAAGAATGGCAGCTCTCACCACTCCATTGATGAGATGAATGGAGATACAAGCCAGCTAGAACATTCTCTTCTGTATGGCATCTCTATGCCAATTTGGAATCTTATGGGCATCAAAGAGGTTATCTCGGGGTCGGTCTTCAACTTGAGAATTCCCTCTTGCATGCAGTTTGTCAAACCTATACATGCTATTCCTCTTGCAAGCGCAATGTGAGACTTTTCTGTTTGGATATAGATATGAACTGGCTCATTTTAGAAGCATATTCTCCATATTTGTTTATTTATTAGGCTTATATCTTACTTTTTTCTTTTTTAATTAACTCAAAGTGGCTTACATCATTCTCCTCCTCTTGCTCTCAATCTCATCCCCACAACAGCAACCCTATGAGGTTGGTCTGTGATTGGCCCAAAGTTACCCAGTTAGCTTCTTTGCAAAGTGAGGACAACTAATACTGATGTTGTCTTAGTTCCTGTCCCATGCTCTTAACCACTGCACCACACTGCCTCTCAGAATTAACATATGGTCATTGCTAATGCTATTTTTATCCCATCTTTCTCCAAGGAGCTCAGACTAGGACTCGTGGCCCTCTTGTATCCTCAAAACACCCTCATCAGCTAGCCTAGGCTAGAAGATAATAAATGTATTTTTATTAGATTTATATTCCACCATTTTCCCCTTATAGGAAACCTAATGTGGCTAATGCAAGACTCTTCTCTGTTTTTTCTTGCAACAACACAGAGAGGTAGGCTAGACTGTGATAGAGTGATGGATTAGAGACACCTAGTAAGCTTCATGGCCAAGTCAGGGACTAGAACCTGAATTTTCCAAGACCTAGCCCACAACTCTAACCACTACTCCACACTGTGTCTACTGAATGCAGCAAACTTTGTGGTTGACTGGGCTTTGAACCAAGCATTTCCCCAGTGTGAATCCAGCACTCTGAAGCATCTTACCAAACCACAGTGATACACATTAAATCCTTTGGATGATTCATAATCAGTATTTTTTGTACAATACATTTATTTCTTTTCATAATCTCAAAGGTCATTAGCTGTGACTAACAAGTTGAGTTACAAATCCTTGGTTCTCATGGACATTTATTGGTAATGGAACTTGAAATATTTGTAATGATGCATTTAAAAAACCACCGCTGACCACAAAAAGGTAATGTATGTTTGGAAAATTGTCCAATATGTGTAATTATTTACTACATAACTTTCCACTTGCGTCTTGAAATGGTGGGCCATAACCACTGGGAGACATTTGCAGAGTTCTGTTCAATAATAGAGATGTTTTATCAGATTCCCTGAGTGCAGGGCTGGCCTGTTTTTCACATTTTATTATTCTGTTTCACTGGCTGTTGTGGAGGAATGCAGATCCTGGGACTCAAGACCTGAAAAAACTATTAGGACATCTCATTAAACTATTTCTCTGGGCGCTAAACTACATCTCCTGTTTTATATTTCTTCCAGCCTGTCTGTCCAGTCTTCTTTTAAAATCTCCAGCAAATGGGTCTTCTATCACTCCCTTAGGGAGGTCATCATGGAGAAAAACCTCAGTCAGGAAGATATTTCTTCACAGCAGGCCTATATTTTCCTTTGCTTTAATGCCTTCACATAACTCGTGCTGTCTTCCGCCATTCTACAGATCTATAGGCCACCTCTCTCTCCCCAGATTTCTTTCCTTCTCTCAAACACCCTTGGAACAGTAAGCATTGCACTGATTTTCTGTGCCTGGAGCCCTCCATCAAAAGTTCTGCTCTGCTCAGACTTCCTGGAAGCCCAACCATGCTTGAAGAAATGTGCTCATTGCATCTCACAAGACATGGTCTTGCATGCATCTTGCTTTTTCCTTGCACCATGTTGGTTCCATCCTGAGTTCCAAACTAAATATGCAGGAGGGAGGGATGATATTAAGAAATGCTCCATTATTGTAATGAAGGCTCCCCGACTTTTAAAATCCCCCACTTCCAAGCCTACACTCCTGCAAGAGCACAGCTTTGAACAGAGCCGGACTGAGATTGTGGATCCCTGGGAGAGGAAGGCTGAAGTCCCTTTTCCTCAGTGGGGTGGAGGGTTAAAAAGGAGTCTCATCATTATTGCATTGAAAACTTTTATTTAACCCAGAGGGGTGGAATTTCAGAATTAAAATGGCGGGAAAGGAAGCTGCGGCATTCCTCTTTTGATGCACCATGATCCCAATCTGGCTCAGGGTTGTGCACCTTGCTGGAGAGCAGGAGAGAGAATCCCATATAGCTCACCCTTGCACAACTTAAGGAGCCTTTGGCTTGGCCACAAGTGCTAGTCTGTTAGGCGTCTTGTGCATCTGATATGGAACCCTTGACATCCCTGCCATGGGGCTCCTTGCCCCATATAATGGGAACAGTAGCATAGTGGGGGCAGGGCTCACCGGAATACAGACCCAGCACCATTTTCCCAGTAGGCAATCTGCCACCCACCACAGCCCCTCCCCACATACAGCTTCCCTCTGAGCATTACTGAAGGGAATGAATTTACCTAGCAAGAAGATTTTGCTCCCAGTAGTAATACAGTTTGGCATGGCTTCATCTTGAATGGTCTATTAAGACCCATAAAACAAGGGCTCCCAGCACAAAGTCCTCTCATCCTTGCTGCCTTCCAATAATAACAACCATCACCACCCTGGAAAATGTTAGTCTTTTCTCTCTCTCCCTTTCTAGTTTCTTTCTCACCCTGCTGCCCCTTTGCATTGCCATTTCTCCCTCCTTTCCATCTGTAGCTTCACTGTTTCTAGACACACATACACCAATTGCATTTGACTAGCCAGGCCTCCATGGCAGCCATTTTGTGAGTAGGGACTGGTCTCCATGGGGGAACTTTTGTGGTGATAAGCACAGCAGCTTTTCAATTTCGCATGTGTGCCCATGGATCCAGAAATATCCATGAGGTTTACAGAAGCCCCACTCCAGATGTAACTGAAAAGTGCTAGAACTGGGGAAGATGGGAATGCATGTGGCAGCTTCTGGCTGCAGCTGTAGTAGGGTGAGGGTTCTGGGGGTTCTGATCTGCCCCTCTACCAAGGGATCCTAAAGTGCATCTCCTCCAAGTGGTAGGTTGAACTTTCAAGGAGCTATCCATGGTCCTGAACCTTGTTTAGGACTAGAATTCAGCATCATGGATGACTACTTTAAAGTCCAGACCAACACCCAGCCATTTCGGCTACCAACCTCTGGTGCCTCCAACCCTCCTGAGGTTGCCCAGCCCTGTATGACTTGATAGGATTAGGAAACAACCTGAACTGAAATTAAGTAGTGCAAAAAAGATTGATAAACAAACAAATAAAATGAATATCATGCATGGGGATAGCCACTGCCAGTTAGAAGCACTGTACTGGACGTAACGGATCTCATGATTCAGACAGTTTAATGTAGACCAGAAATTACTGGGAGTGTTTATTAAGAATGAACCAATAACCAACTAGTCAGAACATGTAAATCATTCACTAAGAAGCACTCTCCTTCTCTGAGTCACAGGGACAGCAAGACAGCGGATAATCAGACTTTCCATTTTCCTCCTGTGGGTGATTTATCTTCCCAAATGCAAGAAATTAAAGCCATTTCTGCTTTCTTGTTTTTGCTGCAGCTTTCAGAAGCTGCAGTGCAACCTCCATGCTGATTCAGGTACATTTGCCACGTACATTTACAAAGAGATTAAAGGTTCAGAAAGTGCTTATCCAGTGTTCATAAGCCAGCAAACTCACAGGTGTCTTTCTCCATCAGGAAAGGCGTACGTGGCATTCTTCTCTGGTACACAAAAAAGGAAGGGAAGCAAATATCTTTCACTTGCATCAAGGCGAAGCAGAGGGTCAGGGGGCACGAGAGCAGGTTCCATTCCTGAATGAGCTCTTTCTCCCACCTGATAAAGCACCAGGGATCAGAAACTGTGGAAGCAGGGCCAGCTGTATTCCTATCCTAAAATAAAAGGGGGGGAGGGGGGGCTGCTGCCAGCTTGCTCTCTGTTGCCACCACCATGTATTGATCTATTTGTCTTCTATGCTGCCCAGTAGCTGAAATTCTCTGGTCAGTTTACAACAGTTCCTAAACAGGGCCATGATACAATAAAAATATGTAGGGAGGGACATGTGGGGCATTAAGGGGATTACTTTCACTAATTCCTTCCAGGAAAGGAGAATGGCTTACACTCCACTGAGTACAACTACAGGGGCAGTTATAGAACTGCTTGTTTCTGTGTTGAATGGTTTTGCACCAGCATCTGACCGGCAGCCTGTCTAGAATCTGCTTAGAGGGTCCCCTTGGACTATTGATTTGTGAAATAGAAATCTAATACTAATAAAACTTGGCCAGGTCATAGCAGGCAGGGCGGATGCTGATGACTTCCACAAGAAAATAATCGTGGAGAACATTTTGAGAAACTTCTGCCAAGTGACCTTTTTTAGGGGCTATAAGAAAAGAAAAATCTCAGCCATTTTTTCAGAAAAAAAAAATCTTCTGAGAAGTTTCCTGAAGCTTGTTGAGGTTCTTGTAGAGTGTTGACCTATGCCTCATCAAAAGGGTGGAAATGTCGGATGCCTACTTGCATAGGTTTTGTACATGCTAATTGATACGTGTAGGTGCAAATGTAGAAATAAGCATAATTCAATAGATATACAGTGCATCTCTTTGTTGGGTGGAAATCTGTGATGACCGGATGAGCCACGTGACTTGCTCAATCAGCCTTCCTGATGCAGCTGATCAGTAACTTCAAGACCCAACTGGCAATTCCTCCTGGCCGTTCCTTATGCTCAAGCTGGGCTTGGACAGGGCAGCCTTTCAAGCAGAGGACCCTTCAACATAGAGGGCAATTTCCTGTAAGAGAAAACACGGGGTTCCTCTAGTTTCCTTACATCCACTATGCCCCCAGGCCATTCTGAACCATTCCCTAATAGCACCATGAAATGCAGAGTTATTATTTAGCAGGCGGGGAGACCCACACAAATCCATGTTACAGATCATGCACAATTATTCCACATATATTTATTGGGTGGCTCATTGGCTCTACATACTGATAAACACTGAAATGGGGCTAAACCCTATGTTTATATGCTCAGTCTTCTCTTCAAAGCAAGGAGGGAAGACTGTTGTTCCTGTGTTGGTAAAGCTGCTAATTGTTTTGAAGTACAAAAAATAGAAAATAATTAGAGCATCTTATCTTTAGAATACCCTGGGTTGGGTTGTTGTTTTGCAATTTGACCTTGAAGAAAGCTCATTTCAGGCCTTTGATACTTACAGGGCAATCTTATTCATGCCCATTCAAAAGTAAGTCCCCAGAGTTCAATGGGGCTTACTTCCAGGGGAACAGATGGATATTACAGTCCAGCAGAATCTTCCCCCCATCCTAAAATGGCTTTGCCCTTGGCTCTTGAAATTTGAAATGACACCTGCAGTAGAGCTTTCTATAGCTGTAGACAGCTAGGAACTTTGGAAAGAGCCATGACATTAAAAACAAAACCCTAAGGTCCTTTAAATGCCATCTTTTGGGTGAAAACACAAGGAACTGATGTTACAAAATCAATAGGAAGGACGTGATCTCTCTCCCTTAAACCTCATCTGACTATCAGGCTGCTATTAGGTCAGGGGAAAGCAATCCAAGAAGGCGGTAGTCTCATTGCTGGATACAGACATCAGCATCTTTTGATCCCATCAGTAAACAGAAACCCGGCAAAAGATCATCTTTCTAATCTTTAGAGAGTGAGGGGGTCTCTCCCTGTTTGCCATTGTTGTTATCTTCTTATAATTTACTGAAGTTTCTTTCTCTTGGTTAATATTATATAATACACACAGACAGCCACTCCCCGCTAAAACAACACCACTCTGGCTCAGGAGGAGGAAAACAAATTACATTGCCTTGTATTGTCCCTATGAACCATACAGTAATCCACATTTCTTCATATGTTTACTGTCAACTTAAATGGAACCCAATGAGCTCTAAAAAGAAAAACAAACCCAGAGTCGGTGAACTATCCAATAAAATCAGTAAAGCACATTGAAGTTGTAGCAGATAATCAGACACAATCCCTTTCCTTACATTGGTACATCATGTCAGAAGAAAAGGACATGAGCTGTGCTGGCATTTCCTGGAGTGGGGGCAGTGGCGTGTGTCCTACTTTATTCAGGACAGTTCTCTATTTGAAAGACTGACAGAAGACAGTTCCAATTTAATATTCAAAGGTGTCCTCTTTTTGGAAGGGCCAGCCTGTCTGTCCAGTTCTGAGAAAGAAAGAGAGAAAAGCGACCTAAAAAACTTGTCCCCCATCAACAGGCTGAGCAGATCCACTGGTCACCTGGCCATTTTCACCCATTGTATTGAGATGAATTATATTTCTGTTTAAACCATGGTCATCATTTCAATATTTGCATCAATACCTCTGAAGTAGCCTAGGCAATTTTATGCAAGTCTGTCTCCTCTTTTGACCTCTCTTCTGGCAATGGATTTCCTCTTTTTTGGCCATCCAAGTTTGGGATGTGGAGGAATCAGTACCAGGGCTGAATCCTATGGATTCCCTGGGCTCAGCTCCCAGATGCCAGTTCACTTTGTCACAGCCCAGAGTCTGAATTTATGGCGAGTGCCCCATAAATTTGTGGTGAGTGAACATGGAGCACTTGCTCGGAACTGAGCCCTGCCCCTCTTCAGGTTTAGCTCCCAGGTTAATGAGGACAAAGGCTGCTAACAAAATCAGATGCCTTGTCACCCAAACACCACCCAACGGACCCCAATGCCTGTAGGAGGAACCAATTTCTCTTTCTTCTCCCTTTCCTACTGCTGAAGGCATATTCAGTGTGATGGAGGGAGAAGGTTTTCATATGTTTCCCCATCTAAAACTGGGGAGGAAGCTGGGGTTGGTGGAGGAAAGTAGGCAATGAAAAGCAGGATGAGCAAAGTCATAGAATCTGGGGTTGGTAGGTAGGATAGGAGTTAGTTGGAAAATTTGATGGGACTTTAGACGATGCTGCTGGTAGTACTCAAGTTTGAAAAATCTGTGGGATTAGTTCAATGCTCGCAAGAGGATCTTTCTTAAGCAGTAAATCCTAGGGTCATATGGCAAACCACATTCAAAACTGAGAGGAATTCCAGAAGTTTGGGGAAATCAGCTCAAGACCAAGAAGGAAAAAAACATGCTTGTTGGTCTAGAGTAAATTTTTAATGTGAGTTCATAAGTTTCTGGAGTCACATTCACAATTAAAAATTATATGTCTGTCACTCTGAAAGGCAGAAATCTTAGTCAATGAATTAGTTGAACAATTGTTTATATTTGCATATTAATAAACTAAGGATTTCAAATCAAAGGTACCAGTTAAATGCAACAGACAGATGGATAAATAGCATGTACCCACATTTTCTCTTCCCCATCTGGGTGCCCTCCAGATGTATTGGAGTACAATTCCCATCATCTCCAACCAATATGGTCAGTGGTGATGCTGGAATAATAGCAGTAGGGATGTGCTCTCACTGGGATGTCCAGCTCAACTGGAAGCAGTCAGAGTCACTGTTCTTCTCACAGGTTTTTCTCTCTAAGCCAGATCACAATTTACACATTAAAAGGCATTAAGGAATTTACACATTAAGGAAATTTGCACAAATCATGCTATTTGCATTAACTGGGAGTTAGAAACTATGTAGTTCTAGCACAATTGTGTTAAAACTCCATCGTTCTCATATTCCAATTTGCACAAATGAGTGCAAATATCATGTTTTGCACAAAATTTCTTAGTGTTTCAAAAAATGCACAGACCAAGGTCTGATTTAGAGATGGAAGTCCACAAGCTGGATTGACGAACACAACAGTGAGTTGGCCCCAGCATGGGGCTATCAAACTGGAATCCCGGAGTGTAAATAATGAAAATCCATCAGATTTTCACCACCCAATTAAATTCCTTATACATTCCTAGATTAGACTAATCCCTGGGTAGTCTTATGACTCTTGATAGCATCTGGCCCTGAAATTATTCCCCATCCCATTAATAACACCAATAATAGCTGGGACCAAAAGTTTAAAAAAGAATATTTTTTTTTGCATTCATAAAAGCAGTTTTGTTTTTAATGTACAAATCAATTTAAGTCTCCAGTCACACTCCTGCCTTTCTCCCCCTCCCCTCACCACCCATTCCCTGAATTCTGTAATGGTCTTATTCTATGGTTTCAGAAACATTACACTGTTTTAAACACAACATTTCTGCATGGTCCTTATTTAAAAGGCCTTTCAAAATATCATTCTTCAATGTCACTCACTCCAAAGGAGGAAGGGATCTGGGAATGACCACTTTACCTTTCTCACAGGTAGTCATTAACCTCCTGTTAATCCCAAAGGGCTGTTTTTCTGCTCTGCTGGACACAGGAAAAGCCACTGAAGCCTTAGCTGCTGCTTTTTTGCAATTTCACTCCAGGCGTGTTCTTGTATTACCAAGGAGGCTGACTCTAAAAACAGCCAGTCAGCATGACAGAAGTTCACCAAAGTCCCCTCAAGGGCATTGCATTCTGCACCGAGAATGAGATCAAACTCTCAGGGTCAGTATTCCTCAGGCAGGTGTGTGACACAAAAGCCTTCCCACTCCTCCAGCAGAAAATCTCCCAATCATCCTGCAGAATCCCCAAGTATCCCAAATCCACACCAAAGGGTTCCTCAGCCTTCTGCAGAAGATCTGGGGAGACAGGCTGCCAAGTGGAGCAGAAATCCACACCACTGGCAGCTCTCTTCCCACAGAAAGAGCAAGATATTTGCATACAATGAGAGCCAGTGTGGTGTAGTGGTTAAAGGCCTGGGACTGGGATCCAGGAGATCTGGGATCTACTCTGACTCAGCCAAGAAGACAACTGGGTGACTTCAGGGCAGTTACAGACTCTCAGCCCAACCTATTTCATGGGGTTACTGTTGTGTGGATAAGATAGAGAGCAGGAGGAGGAGTATTATGTAAGCTGCTTTGAGTTCCTTGTAGGAAAAAAGGCAGGATATAAATCTAATAAATAAATACAACCTAAAGGGTGGAATGGCGATACCACCCCCATGTGGTTTCAGATCTTGACCACTGCTTTGACTTTGCAAAGCTAGACCAGAGGTTTGTGAACTGCAGAGGGAAAGAGGCAGGCAGGAGAAAAACATTTCTCCTATATGAACTTGTCTGCAGGTTTTTGGTTTGTTTTTTTTAGGAACATCACAATCACAAGTGGTCCCTTTTTGGCATTACTAAAAGGAATGGAAAGAGGAGAAACAAGGACATAGATCTGCATGTAATTTGTATTCCCTTGTTGATATATCTGGCTGCGAATCTGGAAATGATGGCTGCAATCTCAACAGAAATAAAATACTTCTTGCCAAAGTGGAACAGATTGCAACCAAGTGACCCATGTTCCTGCTCCACCTGCTGTCCACATGCTAACCATGGATGGGCAATTTCTAGGCACCTGTTTTCCCTTCTTACAGTTTTGTGAGTTGAATCGCTTTTCTGTCAAAGGGTATTACAAAGAGGAAGGTCAAGATCTCTTCTTGCTGATACCAGAGTGTTGGACCTGGAAAAATCAATTCAAGTTGCGAGACCCCAGATTCAGACTGGACATCAGGGAAAGCTTCTTCCCTGCCTACATCTGGCTCAGAGCAATACAACAGTGGGACCAGCTGCCTAGAGAGGTGGTGGGCTCTCCCACAGTAGGGACACTCAAAAAGAAACTGGACAGCCATCTGAGTGGGATGGTGTAACTTGGTGTCCTGCAACAGCAGGGGGGTGGACTCAATGGCCTTCATGGCCCCTTCCAACTCTTCTGTTCTATGATTTCATGAGTCTGTTGATGGAAATGCTCTGTCCACAGAAGGTGCTTCTGCCCAAGCTTCAGGGATCACTCCTCCCATCCAGTTACTACAGCTCAACCAATTCAACAGAAAGCTCTGTGTAGCATATTCGGGGGTTGAAGAGTTGCTATGGGAAGGAGAGAGCAGGGAATGCTGCTACTGCTGGATAAGTTGCTTATATGCCTACATCTGGATCCAACCCTTTATCTTTATAAAGTACCCTTCAAACAGAGGGCAATTTCAAATAGAGACCTTCACATGTCCTCTGACCACTCTTCAAATGCAGCAAGGCTCTCCAAACACGATGGATGGCCACATGAAGTAGGCCCTTCTTGTCTGCCGTGCCGGAGCTTTCTTTTCTTTTGTTTCTGTATGCATCCATTCATTCTTTGGAAAATGTTGATACTCTGCTTTTCTTGCTGGGAGCTGAAGGTGACTAACAGCAGAATCATAGACAGAAGAATGCAAGGGGCCAATAAGGCTGTTGAGTCTAACTCTCTGCTCAGTGCAAGAGTCCAAGTTCAAGCATCCCTAACAGATGGCTGTCCAGCTGCAGCTTGACTGCCTCCACTGTGGGACAGGCCACAACCTCCCCTGCTGATTATTTCCATTGTCGTAATTCTCTAACAGTCAGGAAGCTTTTCCTGATGTTCATCGAGAACCTGGCTTCCTGAAACCTGAGCCTATTGTTCCATGTCCTGCACTCTGGGATGTTTAACAAAAGATCCTGGTCCTACTCTGTGTGACAACCTTTCAAGTACTATCATATCTTCGTTCGGTCTTCTCATCCCAAGGCTAAACATGCTCGATTCCTTCCGTCTCTCCTAAGAAAAGGCTGTTTCCAGTCCCCTGATAATTTTTGTTGTCCTTCTCAGAAACTTTCCCAGTTTGTCAGCATCTTTCTTAAACTGTGGTGCCCAGAACTGGATGCAGCACTACAAGTGAGGCCTAACCAGTGCTGAGTAGAGAGGGATTAATGCTGCATGTGATTTGGAAGTGATACTTCTAAGAATGCAGCCCAAAATATCATTTGCCACATCCCATTGTTGACTCATATTCAGCTTGCGATCTACAACAATTACAAGATCCACCGCACTTCTCGTATCATTGAACCGAGTACTCTCATCTTGTAATAATGCATTTGCTTTCTTTTTTCCTATGGGCTGTATCTGACATTTGTCTTTATTAAATTAAATTTTGTTTTTTTCAGCCCAGTGCCCCAACATATCAAGATCTGTGATGAAATCACAGATGTAACAGCTAAAAACATCCTTCCACTTTAAAACCAAAAACACAGAACTAGCAGCCCATGATAAAACTGCAGCATTAGTCAAAATATGTGAAATATTCAGATATAAATTAAACAACCTTTTCCCTGGAGCTTTGTGTATCCTCCACATTTCCAGAGCCTGGGCTTAGAGTTGTTTTGGTCCTGTGCTCTTTTGTTTGAAAGATCGTTTTTCCACTACATTGTTCTCAGTAGAATCACATGCATATTTAGACAGAAAAAATCTGACATGTTGGCTGAGAACTGCTGAGCATTGTAGGACCTTTTTCTTCTAGGCATGCATAGGATTACAGCCTTTTTCTCTGTTATTCTTTTGACACTTTGAAGGCCCATAGGCTGAAAAGCAACCTAGAAATATTTGTAACTTTCAATAATACTTCCATTGCCTCCTGCTTGTCTCTTTTATTACCCACCACATCAGCCACCTTCAGCTCAGCCCAAGAGTCAGACCTATGGTCATCATGGAAATGTGAGTGTGGATCTCCTGATAGGAGGAGGGAGGGGAACTGGCTGGCAAGGTGGAGCTGGGGTTGAAAATGATGGGCCAGAAAGAAGCTGAGTGCCCTCCTGCACACAGCAAACCAGCGTGTCAGGGAGAAGGCTAGGTTTGACTGTTTCTGCCAAACAGAAACTGCAGCGGTTCGCTGTGTGCACACATTTTTTCTCTTCAATAAAGAGATGTATTCAGGGATGCTGCCTTGCACCTGAGGTGGAATAATAAAGCCAAGCTATCGTGCCCTCCCACCCTGTGCGATCTGAGTCAGCCCTCTTCTGGGAGCTGTCCTTGAAAGAGATCAGGAGGGTGACTACCTGGGGGAGGGCCTTCTCTGCAGTGGCACCCCGAGTGTGGAAAATGCTCCCCAGAGGTCTGCCTGGCGCCAATGCTTCTTTCCTTTCAGCGTCAGGCAAAACCCTTTTTATTCTTGCAGTATTTTAATTAACTTGTTTTATCTAGTATGTTTATATTTTAACATTGGATGCTGGACAACTGTTATTCTTATTTCTGTTTTAGTATTAATTGGCTGTAAACCGTCCCGCAACATCTAAGTATGGGGCAGTATAGAAATGTTTCAAACAAACAAACAAACAAACAAACAAACAGTGGTGTGATGCAATTCTGCTACAGTGGCCAGTTAAAAATCACGCCAAAAGAGGAAACACATCACCAAAAAAGAGAACACACATTTGCATATGTGTAGATGCAAATGGAGAAATAATGACAAAAATTGGAATAGAAATTGGATGCAACTCACAATGGGAAGACTGACCAGGTGAGCAGTGCGCCTTACCCATCTGCTGGCCAGGTGCAAACTGCAGGTGAGCTCCATCAAGGCTTCTGCTCCCACTTAATCTTCTTTAAACTGGACTTATGCTGAACAGCCCATAAAGTTTGCAGCAGGTCTATTTCCTGAGCCAAGCCAGGATTAATACTAGACTGGGCAGTGAGGGCTAGTCTGCCTCTGGCTGTATGCAAGAAAAGAACTCTAAAACAAAATGTTGCATCGTTGTGGGGTCTGAAATTCTTACTTACAAGTAAGTAAGGCCTCTGGACACAACACAACCAAAAGTAAAGGACTGCCCTCTGCAAAGTAGTAGGCATGGCCTGTTGATGGTACATAGGATGGTCTCTTATGAATTATCCAAAGAGAAGAAAGAGGATGTTTGCATATGCTAATTTCCATGCATGGCTTTAACATTAGAAATTAATATTGTTATTGTTATTTAAATAGAAATTCGGCACATCTTGCCATGGTGTGAAAGTTTATGACCAGGTGATATATTTGCTTATCCTCTCCCCGCATGGTAACTGATGATGGGAAACAGTTTTTAGGGTTTATTGTATTTAATCTGTGATTGGCCTGGGCAGCTCTTCAATCAGAGCCCTTCAGATAGAAAAGCATCCTCTGTAAAAGACGACACCTGTCCACCCAACAGCACTGAATTCCATAGACTAAAGAGGTGTTTGGTGAAGTCTTAAGTACTTACCCACTTTAGTAATTGACCCCAAGTTTTTTTATTTATTTTTAAATTTATTTTATATGGAAGCATGGATCTTTTCCCCTTCTCACCCAAAGAAAGTTTAAAACACTGTTGCTCCACCAGCATGATAGGGAGGAATGAGGTGCAGGCCAAGCGCACCTGCTATTTACAGCCACGTTCCTCCCTCCTACGCCTTTCACTTTTCATAAATAGGCAAGCCAAGCTCAGACTGACCTTGGCTATAATTGCAGCTGAAAACCTTCATGTTTCTTTGACAGAGCTTGGACTATCATGTTCTTCTTTCTATTATAACAAGCGACTGTGTCAGAATGCATCAGGAGGCATCTGCGACATCATTTCACACTATTATTAACATAGTCATCCCTGATAATGGAATTATAGCTGGAGATGTGTTGTGGCAGCCAGGCTCTTCGGCAGCTCCCCGTATGCGTGTCTTGTGGACATTCAAGGCTCCGTTAGGAGGTAGCACCTTGGCAGGAAAAAGCACACCTTCATTTATTTTCCTTTAACACATTCAAAGGTGACCCACAGGTCACAAATTGGTTTTCAAAGGTCCTTTATTTCAGAAGGTGGTTTCACAGCTCTGTGAATTCCAGGATGAGCCAACCTGATCAGAGCCAAGTGGGCTAGCTAGATAATTGTAGACCATGGATGTGATGCTTTTGCAGGGCCTGGGGTGGACAGAGCTTAGGTAGCCATGTTGCATTACTTCACTTGTGAAGCACATGCTAACTTTGTCTTCTCCCACTGCCAAGTGCCATTCTTCAATTTTCAAATGCTTCTCTGTTCCTGATAAGTTAGAACCAATGACAAACTTGTGCCAACACTTACTATTTTTTGGGAAAAAATACCATGAGCATGTATTTTTGGCACTCAGCTCATTTAAATCATGGATTCATCACAACTACAGGAATAAAATAGAGTTTCTTCTGTGGGCCTCACCTATTGCTCTCTGGACTGACCTTCATGGGCCTCCTAGATTCCTGAGCCCTGGGCTTTCTTGACAAGATCCTGTTCTAGCAGCATCACTGTGATTACACATCCTCACCTAATGGGCAGCTCACAGAATCATAGCATCACATAATCACAGAGCTGGATGGAACCTTAGAGATCACCGAGTCCAACTCCCCACTGTGTAGGTGGCCATGTCCCGCCCCCCACACACCTTGGCCAACCTCTTATCTTTTGGTGGCTTCCTGCCTCTTGTGCAGCTTGTTTGGCATTCTAAAAGATTGAACTGCCTCTCTTAAGGCTTCATTATTGGCAGTGAAAGCTCTGAACTAAAACATGTTGGTATTTTGAGGATTTTAGTGGCCACACGTTGGCCTTCAACCTACCCTTTTTGCCTTTGGCCCCTTCCTCTCCTGCAATCTGGTCCCTGAAAGGATCTCCAACATGAAGTTCAGTCCTCCATCTAAAAGAAGGTCTGCACCCCTCATGCTCAGCATATGTGCAGAAGCAAAGTCATGATTGCCATTGTGCGCTATATGAATCAAGTGTTAATGTTCTCATGCCCAGTTGCATAGATTGAACACTTTAACAAATGACATCATTGCAAACAGTCCACATTTTCAGCAGATTGCAAGTCTGCATGTAGAACTTTAGAATAAATAAAACCACATTGCTTTGGGTGCAGACAATAGCCAGGTAATGCTACTGAAGAGAAACATGTTTTCAGACTTATGAAGGCTGTTATGAACAATGTGGATCTAAAGAGTATGATAAATTATACTGATAGGGCTTTTTAAGGGTATGTGAGCAAGAACTGAAGTTGGTGAAGTGTGCTGAAGAGTGGATTGGGCTGGAAAGCCTTCAGAGCTTTTGGGAGACTGCAGCTGCATTAAATGATCTTGGAACTAAAACTTCTCTCAGCAAATTGTGGATGGTGCGCAGTTGTGAGAGGAAATGTAATACCATACAGAAAAAAGATGCAGTTGTAAATGCTGTAAACAATGTGGATCTAAAGAGTATGATAAATTATACTGATAGGGCTTTTTAAGGGTATGTGAGCAAGAACTGAAGTTGGTGAAGTGTGCTGAAGAGTGGATTGGGCTGGAAAGCCTTCAGAGCTTTTGGGAGACTGCAGCTGCATTAAATGATCTTGGAACTAAAACTTCTCTCAGCAAATTGTGGATGGTGCGCAGTTGTGAGAGGAAATGTAATACCATACAGAAAAAAGATGCAGTTGTAAATGCTGTAAAACAGGTGGACACGCCGAGCTGTTCCCATCCATTTAAAATGCTGCTGCTCCTTTTCCATGCAGATCAGCTCCAGCCGTGACCGGCGAGGCCTGGTAGGAAATTCTCCACACATTTAGCAGTAGAGTTCCTAATAGCAGGCTTCCCTGTGATTGGAACTCTAGCAAAGAATCCAACTGCAAGAAGCTTTCTAGGCATAGCCAGCAAAGTGCACAGATCCTCTTTCAGATCTTCGAACTAAATGCAGGGAGGTTGTGGGGGGGGGGGGAGAATGAGAATCCCGTGGCAGGGCCTTGTGCATGCAGCTCCCCTCACTCCCATTCTTTGAAAATGTGGAGAAAAACATCTTGAATAGGCCTCCGGTCTCTTCTTTAAATCAGTATGTTCCTTGAACTGAATGCAAGTTTTCCTGTCACCTCTAGGACCCAGATGAGCAAGCTGGCTTTGTACTAGAGATGGACAAACATGTCCATTTGACTTTTTCCTATATTTGACTGTTAACATGTTGCAAATTTGGCAAACCCTTCTGCAAAACAAACTGGCATGAAATCCTTACTCATCCACACTGGCCAAACTCAAGTGGTACAATTGATTGATTGATTGATTGATTGATCGATTTATATCCTGCCTTTTTCCTACAAAGGGCTCCAGGCAGCTTACATCATTCTCCTCCTCCATCTCTTCCCCAAAACAACAACCCTGTGAGGTAGGTTGGGCTGAGAGTCTGTGACTGGCCCAAAGTCACCCAGTTGGCTCCATGGCCGAGCAGGGACTCGAACCCGGATCGCCTGAGTCCCAGTCCCGTGCTCTTAACCACTGCACCACACTGGCTCTCCAATTATTCCCAGCAGGGAGAGAGCCATGTTATGTCTGCTGATGGTAAGAATGTAAGGACATAAGAAAAGCCCTGATGGAACAGACCAAAGGACCACCTGGTCCAGCACTCCACACACCTGGTGGCAAGCCAGCTGCCTACAGGATTGCTCAAGCAGGATGGCTTGCGAAACCTCTACCTGCCCAAGCCCCTCCGCAACTGGTGTATGCAGGCATGCCACTTCTGCTAAAGGAGTTGGCACGTTGCCTGCAAGGCTAGTAGCCACTGATAGCCTCCTCCCTCATCAATCAGTCCAATTGCCTTTTTAAAGCCACCCAATTTGGTGGCCATCACCACTTCCTGTGGCAGTGACATCCGCAGCTTAACTATACATTGTGTGAGGAAGTGCTTCCTTTTGTCTGTTCTAACCATCCCACCAAACAGTTTCATGATGTAGCTGTAAAAAAGATGAGGAATCTGTCAGCAGCAAAAGGCGGTGACCTTAAATCACTGCTAACATGGTGAAATGTATGAGTTCAAACCCAACACGCAAAAGTCAAGCCTTCAAAGCCCTGTCAGATTCAGTTTCTCCCATATTCATTTTTGTATCTCAAACTATTTTGGTCCTGAATGTGAAGAACTTTATGAATCTTGATAGTTCTAAATCAAAGTTAAACTGAAGTGAACTGCCTGCCTTGTTCCAGACATAGTGAAAGGCTACCAAAATGATCAAGGGGCTAGAGCAGCTCCCCAATGAGGAAAGAGTGAGGGGGGAGAGACATGATGGAGGTGCATAAATGTATGCATGATATGGGGAATTTGGAAAGGAAACCATTTCCCCCCTCTCTTACCAGCTCCCAGTGAGATCGTCCTATCAAGCTCAATGGTGGACGAGCCAGGAGAGACAGCAGGGCTTCTTTATAGATGACATTGTGCAATTCCCAACCTCAAGATATAGTGGTGGCCACCAACTGAGATGTCTTTGGGGAGTGATTAAACCAATTCATGGCTGATAAAGTTGTCCTTGCCTGCAGATTGCGAGTACGCGTCCTTATGATCCGATGCAGAAGGTATCACTCATGCTGCTTCCAAGGAAAGTGAAATATTTGCCTTATAGCTGCTATAGTAAATGTATGATGGCGTAGCTTTATTTGCCACAACATCTCAAAAGCTGGGAAAGACCTTTACAACATAAAAGGAAGACTGATTAACTTGTCCATGCCTGTGATGTGACTGACTGCTGGTTTTATAGTTTTAGGCTTGTGTGTTCTGTTTAAGTTGTATATTTTTATCATTCCAACAACCTGTGATTAAGCAATAAAACTGCTACCATGTTGTTTCCTTTTTTCTCCATTATATACAGGAAAGATTTTCTGTAGCTTCATCTGCTTCATCCAAGCATAGCAAGTATTTTGCCAACATTTCCTCTTCTATGTAGTTTTCCCCCTTTTTTGCAGCCTTTATACTTTAAGCTGAAATTCCATAGCAGGGGGTAGCAACCAGTTGTTTATATGTACAGCTCCCATCAGTCTCAGTCAGCATGGGCAATAGTTGAGGATTATGGGAGTCATACTTTACCTACAGATGCAGGTAATGCTGTCTTTTGCACACTTATTTTGCATTCAGTGGGACTTATTTCAGGGTAAAAATGGAGAAGAGTATACTGCAAATGTTTATCCTGCTTTTCCTTTTTGGACAAAAACTTTAACATTGCAAGCATCTGTACTCATAAAACAGTCAAACTGCATTCCACGGAAATCCCTTCCTGGTAAATGTATACAGGATTGTAACCTACCTGCAAATTTCATAATGGTGAAGGATTCTCCTCCTTGCTGCCTTAATCTCACCTAGGCTGCCATCCTTTACTGCCGTCTCTGGGAGTCACTCCCACTGAAGTAGAAGAAATTTCCTCTGAGTAGTTGTGTATAGAATCACAATGCCAGTCACCATGTACCTTTCTAGCATAGTAGCTAAGCAGTCAACCTTAGGTCATAAACACACTAAAAGAAGACAATATTAATGAAGGATAATACAAAATAACCAGAAGTACATTGTACCATTAAATGCAGATGGCCCTGAGGTTATCTAAACTTATTTAGGCACCATGATTTTTTTTAAATGGGATATTGATCCAGAATAGGGGAAGGAAGCTTCAAGAGAGTTTTGACTATAGTCTGTGTCATGATCCAGCAGTACTTCACTATCATCATCATCATCATCATCACTTATGTATTAGCCAACCAGCTCTAGCATAACAATAAACAGAAAGAGCCAAGTTCAGAGTGCAAGTACGGCATAATTTACCTTCAGGAGGGATCCAGTGCCAATAGCAGTACTCAAGAACTTAGCAGCCATGAACATCGCCATGAAGCCAAAAACAACAGCCATCCATCAGAGCATCCAGGAGATAACAAGAAAAGAGGGCATAATTTCTTGTAGGTCCTTTTGTGAAACTAAACTAACACAGGAGAAAGAATTGCAATCTCAGCAGAGAAGAGGGGCAGAACATTGGTTCCATTTGGATTCCTAAGAAGCGGAGTGGTGTTCTAATGCACCAATGGTATAGCCTTAAAGTTTCCTTGGTAAAGTGCTCTTCATGGCATGTCGTGAGCAGAGCCGGCTGGTGCCGGAGGTCAGACTGGATGGCCCGGGAGGCCCCTTCTGACTCGCTCTGTTTCTATGTTTCTATATCTTTGGGACCACTAAAGCCTCCAATAAGGAGCACCTCCATTCAGCTAGGGGCTATTCAGTCCATGAATCAAGGGCAAGCAGGCTTGCCAAGATGCATTGCATGTGCCAGACGTCCTCCTTGACCCAAAAATTCTTCATATACTCCAAAGGAGACAAGAAGCCCTGCTTCAAAATTATCTGAAGGTTAAAGATGTCTCAGCCTTGTTTGCACCTGAATAGGAAAACTTTGGGGAGGGAGGAGGAGTTGCCATTGTCAGCGTCCAGGAGAAAGAGAACATCAGTGACACAATAGAATGAGATTACTGGCTCTGCGCCTTGAGTAGGCGGGTGTCCTGCTTTACAGAGGACAAACCTCTGTTTGGGAGAGCTGGCAAATTACAGTCTTCAGTTCTCTGTTGACTGTCTGTCCATTCTAAGCCTGGTTTAAAGTCAAAGAGCCACAGGATGTCAGAGCAGGGCCCTGAATTTCCCCACTGACAACAGAATGCATATCACCCGGACACTCTTACCAGTCATGGGGAGATGTCTTGTATTTCTATTAAAGTTTATACTTAATATTTCTGAATCTGCACCAATACATATGTGAAAATATTATTCAAATTGTCCTCTGGCCAACTCTAGCCCAATACTTTTAAACTAAGCACTTTTTCTATTCTAAAAAGATAGGCTCTTTGTTAGGAAGGAAGGGTAGCAAATACTATCCTTTCCGGATTAAGATCTCCTACAGTTTAGGCCACCCTCAAACATACTCAATTGTTTCTACTGAGCATGACCTTTCTTTAGAAGGAGATGGTGGGGGATTTGTGCCTGTTCAATTACACCAGAGTAGACCTATTAAAGGCAATGAGATTTAAATTAGCCAGAACTAACTTGATTTCAGTGGGCCTACTCTGACAAAAGCAGGATCCAACTCCTTGTCCTGAATAACCTTTACTGAAGTACGGAATGCACATGAAGGCATCTAAAGGAACCAGAATCAGTAAACAACAATGAAGAACGGAGCAAGTTCATGTGTTTTGGATTAAAATGCTTAGCGACCATATAATTCATACTTTCAAAAAACAAGACAAAACAAAACAGACCTGTACAATACTTTTCTGACTGCAGTATCCCTCCCCCCACTTTCTGTTTGCTCTTCAGGATGTTCTCCAGCCTGCTGCATCTGAAACCAACTGGGAATCAGTCACAAGCCCTGTTTTGGTAAGTACTGTGTTGCTGCTTTATCTAGAAAAGGAATTGTAAAAGAGCCTGGAGTTAGGCTGAAGTCCCCAAGAAGAAGAATATGTGACATAATGACAAAACGTTACTTGCTGAGAGATCACTCCCAAAAATCAGCCCTGGAGCACTACCTGGTAATGTCGTGATTTTGTCATGGAATAGGTACTGGGCTGAAGTAATTCGGCTGGGCTTCTCTGAAAGCAAACCCATCCAAACACAGTACTGGGGAACATGTTGTATCAAGCTTGGGGGAGAGATGCAGCACATACTTTGCATATGGAAGGTCCTGGTTTTAATCTGTAGCATTCCTAGATTTAAAAGATCAAGTCAGAGGTGTTGGGGAAGAGCTCTCCTGGTGACCATTGGGAGCCCCTATCTAGTCAGAGCCGACAATCCTGGCCTAAGTAGTTGAACACTCTGATCTGGCTTCCTATTCATGGGTATTGTGTCCATTTATTTTATTTATAAAATCTGCATCCCATGCCTTATCACCTATGATCTCTGTGTGGGTCACAACAATCAAATAAAAAGAGATAGTTTAGAAACAGAAACATCAATGAACCAGCCAATTACCACAAGGTCTACAGAAAGGTTTGGAGTCAGACGGCGCTCATAGGGTAGGTAATTCCACAAGCAGAGTGCTATGGCTGAGAAGGTCCTCTCATGGGTTATAGTGTAAACAAAATCTGTTCGATCTGTAGAAGGATCTTCCAAGGCAAGGGGAAAGTTGTTCTTCCAGTCATCACCGTTCTGAGCCATTCAAAGCATTATACTTTAGTACCAATGCCTTGAATCAAACCCAGTGAATAATAGGCAGTAGTGTAAAACTTGAAGGTCTGGTATAGTACAGTCCCTTAAAGGCATTGCCATTTACTCTTTGGCCACTGCAATCTACACTCTCTGAAATATTGAGAACAATTGTTTAAAGAGGTGCCTAGGCAGGAATAACGCTACCATTAGGAAGAGAGATAGTTTGCTTCAGGTAGTAGTGGGAAGCTCTTGGTAGATGAAGTTGTGTGCCATGCAACCCGCCCTTTACCCTCTAAGCCAGGGGTCCTCAAACTACGGCCCGGGAGCCAGATCTGGCCTGCCATGGCCATTTATCCGACCCGCCTCAGAGGTTTTCAACGTTCCTGCCTCGCCCGCCCCCGCCACCCCCCATGCGGGGAGGCAACGGCTTGCTCACAAGGAGATCATTTTGGACTCACTAGGAGAAAACAATCTCCAAGTGAGCAAGCCACTGCATTGCACGCACACCCCTACATTGCGGCACATGCCCGCCCCTGCCTCGCCTCTCCTCGCCTCGCCTCCCCTCCCCTCGCCACACCCGCCTGCCTCACCATGCCCGCACACCATGCCCCTGCTCCCATGCCAGCCCGCACAGCCTGCCGGCACCATCTTTCCGGCCTGCGCCCAGTACCGGCACCTTTCAACTGGCCCCCTGGGCCTTAAAAGGTCTGAGGAGCCCTGCTCTAAGCTAACCCGTTGGCTTCAGGTCTGCTGGAGGATGCTGTCCCACCAATAGTGCTGAAGAAGGTACAGCCACCCTCTCGTCAGCCTTTGTCCATGTTAGCTGGGGAACCAACGTGTTCTGATTCAGGAAGCAAAATGCCTTGCCCTGTGTCTGGGAGCAATTCAGGCCATTTGCCACAGCTGCATAATGCCCCTTGCCTGCCTCTGCCAAAGGTCTTTCCAGAAGTGAGTTGCTTCTACTGCCTAGCTATTGCCACAGATGCCCACAGCTCAGGGCCACATTTGTACAGCTGAGGCTCTTGGCTCCAAGCCTTATACCCAGCCAATGGTAGATTATAGCAATAGTCTGCATAAGTTTGCACTTATGAAGTCCTACCACAGGCATATCCCTGTTTAACTAATGAGCAAGCTGCAACTATACCCCCTCACATTTCCTTCTTTCCCCCACCACCTTAGGGCTCATTTGTACAGCTGTGTAACTTTGGCAGAATTAGAGTATTTCTAATCAACGTTGCTGAATCAGTTTGTTATTTTTAAAATGTACACTCATTCTGAATTCTTGTTACTTTTCTGGGGAATAAAAACATAGCTGCTGATTTGGTCTTAGTAGAAATGGACTGCCAATTGTGAGGTTAAGCCTGGTCAGTCCCAATCGTATCACATTAAAACAGATCCTCTTAGTCCTCTTCCACGGATACAGTGTTTGAGCCATAGTACGGTTGGCAAAAGCCTTTCTGCTAAAATTGGTAATACCATCTTTGCAGCAGTTCACCCTTGTTAAGGCTGTCCATAAAAAGGAACTTTTACACTGAATCTGCCATCAAGTTAAGGTTCTTTTGACTTGTCCACCCTGCCCAAGGGAGCTAAACTTCCGCTTTTATCCTTGATTTTCAAAGCTGAGTATTTTATTCCAGAGAAAGGTAATAGTGGTTGGGCTGCTTGGTGTTCCATGACTGGTATTCACCTGCCATTGGTCTTGATCACTCGCTCAATCACTCATTCAGCTTCTCCTCTTGGGTCTTCTACGGCCTCACTTCAGTTCCCTCCCCCTCTACCTTGCAGCAGAAATCTCCTTAAATCCTTACATTGCAATACTGTCCATTCCCATGTTCAGCAAAAGCACCTCATCCTTGCCTTCAAGGCCTCCATAGTCTTACCCCCTGTCCTGTTACATTCTTGCACCCAACACTCAAGTCTCCAGCACCCTCAGCTATTTAAATTTCCACCAGACCTTCACAGGACAATGGCTTTTCTCCAATCTGCCCCTCATGTCCAGAAATGTCACCCAGAGCATTTCCATGAAACACCCTCTCCTACTTCCTTCAGACCCATCTTCAAAATCCCCCCTTTTTCAGTGGCACAACTCCCCAGTCCCCTTAGGTTACGTTAGTCATGAAGTCATACCCAACCCATCAGGACCCCATGGACAACATTCCTCCAGGCCCCCAATTCCCTACCCCACTATAATTAAGCCTAAGTTCCTGTAACTGAAACAACCACCATTTCCTTCCCCTTCCTGGCTTAATGCCTCTGTTAAACGATTGCATTTTATATTGTAAGACCTTGGAAACAGGGACGTATCCTCTTTTATCTTGTAAAGTGTCATGTGCATTACACTGATGGCACTATATAAATAATAGTGCTCATATGGATAGGTTAGTCACAAACATAGATACATTTGCCTGTTTGTGAATCACTGAAGAACTTTGACTATGGAAATGATATGGCCAGGAAAAACAGGAAGGAAGGAAGGAAGGAAGGAAGGAAGGAAGGAAGGAAGGAAGGAAGGAAGAGGGCAGGAAGAACACAACCATTGCATTTAACAATGCGCAACACTAGCCTTGCATGAATACGTTCTGTGAAACAGCTCTAAAAAGAAAAAGCTTCTTTGATCTTTTTTTCCCCTTCATTTTCTATCTGTGTTTTTCAAAGTACACTGCACTATATGTCACTCTTAGGGCGTTTCCTATCACTCTTCATCAGTGACTGACCCTACTCTTACTGCGGAAGCTCTGGATCAAGCCATCGCCAAATTCAATACTGTTGAGGAACTGCTTAAACATTTTAATCCAGAAACATGGAAAGAAGATCTTGAGAATCTGTACACAGAGAATGCCCCAGCTCGAGGCAGAAGCTTCTACGAAAGGAAATCAAAAGGTAGGAAGAAACCTTTGATTTCTGAGGATTTTTAGAATTCTGATATGTTATTTTTCAATTGTTTTATTGTTGTAAGTTCCTGCTGCACTACAGTCCAATTTTATTTGAAAGCAAGGAAGTGATTGGGATGGTGTGAACTGGTGTCCTGCAGCAGCAGGGGATTGGGCCCGATGGCCTTCATGGCCCCTGCCAACTCTACTATTCTATGATCCTATGATTCTATGAAAAATGGAGCTAAGGAAAACAGAACAGAGAAGCAGAACTGTTGTTTTTACTGTACTTAATTTGGTAGGCCACCTTGCTTTGTTTTATAAATCAGGGCTGGGCCTGTCATTACAAGCAGTGAAGTTAGACTTCAGACCACAGATGCCTGGAGCTATCTGGCCACTGGGCATCAGAAACAGCCATCGTTCCTCCTGAGACCCCAAGCTGCTTGCTCTGCCAGAGGAGAGTGCTGCAGGTGCCACACAGCTTGCCCTGCGTCTCCCAAGTGAGCCTGCTGCTCCTGGATGCTGTGGAGGTCGCTGCCCCTTTGCTGGCACTGGAGTCCAGGGCTGGCTTCTCCACACACCCTGCTGGAGGGTCCCACCTTGCCTTTCACCTCTGGCAGCAAAGCAGTTTGGGACAGCCCTGGTGAAACGGTTCTCTGGATGTTAGTTAAGTGCTAGCAGATAGAGGGGTGTATGGAATTAAGAGTATCGCTTTCCTGCAGGCATAGAACTTGTACTCCTACAGTTATTAAGTCTTTCCCCAAAGTATCCTGTAAACCAGTTATTAAGTCTTTCCCCAAAGTATCCTGTAAACCAGTTATTAAGTCTTTCCCCAAAGTATCCTGTAAACCACAATGTGGTAAGAGGGCTTCCCTGAACCAGAGTCCCAGTCGGTGTCAGCAGCTGGACCCTTCCCTCTTTCATACTGGTTCTCAAAACTC
This sequence comes from Varanus komodoensis, assembly GCF_004798865.1. Taxonomy (NCBI): domain Eukaryota; kingdom Metazoa; phylum Chordata; class Lepidosauria; order Squamata; family Varanidae; genus Varanus; species Varanus komodoensis. The sequence goes on from NW_025335941.1 coordinate 52,255,439, forward strand.
AATACCATCCTTTGAAGTGCAGTTCTTTGACTGAAACTTGAGAGCAGATGAACTCCAAATAGCCTTCTACCAAGGTTGACGGAGAAGCCTCTGCCCATGTAAAAAGCAGAATCCAAACTAGAAATATTGTCAGTCCCTCCCTTTCAGTAAATCTTCTGGCTCTCACTGCTTGAGGCAAGTCAGTGGGAAAATAAGAGCCCCTCAAGATGTCTGGGGAATTATTATATCAGCTTCTTGGTTGCACTACACACGCCTGCCTACAAGTTGCAGAAATTGCAGCATGTTAAACAGTATTTCAGCTGTGTGTTAAAAGTATTTTATGGAAGTTTCACAGAATAAAGCCCTTCCTACCACTGTGTTCTATTGTTGCAGCAGCATTCAGAGAAAAATAGTGATTAAAATTAATGGTAAAATTAGTGGATTGTAAATAATAGTAGCAAACTACTGCTCTTTGAAACCAGAATAAAGAATCTGTCAGGTATTAAGTCTGTGCTTTCAAACAGCAGCACAGTTCAATTAAGCAAGAATTAACACTCCTCATTTTGACTACAAAAACTATAAGAAGTTCAACACATTGTGATTTCTTCCTTGATCCTGGTTCAAGTAGGCGTGCTCAACATTCAGTGTCTGCTGTGTTGATTATTTTTCTTTGTTCCGTCTCAGTTTGCAAAACAAAACTGAGTTCCATGGCAGACTTCGTGCATTTTTTTCTTATGGGCTTAGCACACCCTCTCCGTAGTTCATTTGGCCTTTTTCTGCAGACCATAGAAGAGGGTTGGAGAAACAGATTGCTCAAAACCCAGCAATTGGTGGGACAGATATTATCAGTGGAAAGAGTGCGTTCACCCCATTGCCATCATCCAGTCCCCAGCCAAAGTGCCAACTTGAGCTCCTCCAGATAGAGGTTCACATGGGGGGCCTGGCTTTGCCTATCCCATGCTTCCCCCCACTGGGGAGGGCGAGGATGGAGGTGGAGCCGCCCTGACGCAGGCCCTGGTTGGAGGAGCCAAGGGACCTGGCTTTGATCAGAGAAAGCCCCCACACAGTGATGGTTGATGTACCAGGGCACGTAGCACCTCTCCATCATGGCTCTGCCCACCCTCCCATCTCCCCCACTGGGAAGGATGCAAGACAGGTGAAGCATTTAATGCAATGCTCGCCCTCCCAGCTGAAATGGCACAAGGCACAATGGGGAAGCTCCAGCTGCTTTCCCCAGTCACTGATCAAATAATGCTGGAAATGCTTCTAGCCCTGGAGAATTGGGGCTTGTGGCAGAGGAAGGGCTTGGCAGAGGGCCAGGGGTTTCCCATCCATGCCATAGAATCAAATGTTACACCCGTCCTCTTCTGGTTTAGCTCTGCCCTGAGACACTGTAAAGGGCAGGATACAAAAAAAATTAATGAATATATGAATAAATAATAAAAAAGTGAACTTCAAAGTAGCTAGCAGTTTAAGATCCAGAGTGGCTTTTCCAGTGTCTGGTTCACTGGCTATGACCTATCCTGGACAGGGATAGCATGGCCTCAGTGATACAGGAGTTAATAACTTCATCAGGACAGGATGACCTCTTAGAAGGGCTGCCCTTAAAACTGGTCCGGTAGCTGGAGCAAATGGAAAATGCAGCACTTGGCTGTCATTAAGAGATGTCCCTTCTCAACATGCCACTCCCTCACTCAGGCTTGCATAACCACTACCAGCTCAGCTGTAGGGTTTTACTACCAGTGTATAAAGCCTTAAATGATCTCGGACCAAGAGCCCTGAGATGCCTTCTTCCTTGCCGTTCTTCCCAGCCACTTCCTTGTAATCTGCCCATCAGATGCTAGGTCCCTCCTGGCTCCATGGTCCAACTGGAGTCCACCCAAAGAGATTCAGTGAGGGGGCCTCCATTCTGGGGCAGCCCCATCCTCTGCTGGTGACACCAATATCACATCATTTTAACTGAAATACTTTTATTTCAGGAAGCCTTCCTGAGCAAACCAGCCATGTTTTTAAATTTTATTTTTAACATTTTGTATCCTTTTCTCTGTCTTATCTTTGATTGTTCACTGCTCCGGAATCTCCATACCAGAATATGAAGCAGCACATAAAGTTTGTAAATAAATAAATAAGGGTTTTATTGGCTTTTGTGATTTATTGACTAAACCATACAGTTGGTATAAGGGCTCGTTTTATTTTGTGCCCCTAACAACACATTTGTAGTAGCTGGTTGTGAGATACAGAAGTCCATGCTTAGTTCAATGATCATTCAAATGTGTACACTCCCCAGTCTAAGTAATGAAAATTGGTGAGATATTTGCAACCTATAAAACCCACCTGCTCTGACAGGTGCTCATGACAGATGTTCTTCTGAAAGCAGAGTGATAAAAATGATTATCCAGCAGGATAGAAAAGATGGAGGAAGTGGGGGGTGGGGAAGAAAAAGAAGGATCTGGTACTAGTAATTAGGATGTCCATGGCAACTGGCTTTAAAGAAAGCCAAAAACCATTTGTTCTCCTGAGAAATGATTAGAGGTGTCTCACTTTTTATTTGGTGAGTTATTCATAATGGCAGGCAGAAGGCAGCTGGCAAGCTTGGATGACACTTTAGTCAATCAGACAGAATGAAAGGGACAGAGGATCTTTGATGCTCTGGCCTGGGAACATGCATAGCTCCCCTTCCTGCTACCAATTAAAAATCTGACCACCCAATGGAATATCTATCTAGTTATAGATACATAAAGCTACTTTTCAGTCTGTTTCAAGTAGTTATCATGTATTTCCTTAATACTTTTACCTGGAAGTAAGCCATGCAATGCACTTCCCAAAAAGTGTTCCTGGAATCACCTTTGTGGCGATTTTGGCCCAGTGGACCTTGGAAAATGGGTAGGAAAAGAAGGAGGGAAAGTGCAGTGTGGCTCAACGTCAAAGTTTTCACAGTATTGGGATGGCAAAAGCACAGGTAGCCTCAGTTTGTACTGACTTTTAAATGTGAAACATGAGTATGGGGATATACTGGTATTTCAGTCAATTTAATGCATTACCAGTCTTACTCTTCTGAATGCATTCAAAATGAGCATGTATGAGTATGTGGCCAAAAAGAGACCATCCATACACAAAGGAAGAGGTCGCAGCAGGACTGGGGCAAACCCCAAGGTTTGCAAAAGTGTTCAAGGTAGGAAAAAAAGTCTGGACATGGGAAGAAACCTCCCAAATAGTCCAAAGAGAACTGATCATGCTCTGTAGGACTGGAATACTAACCGTTGCAAGAACAGGAGAATATACAAACTGCCACAGTTTCTTGCAGATTCCAGATACTATAATCTTGCTTTGCCTTCAGAAAATCACAATACTGTTACTGCAGCCTTTTAGAGACATTCCGTTCGGATGTGGCATGTGGTTTAGGATCCCGTTGGCCTGCCTCTCTGCATGGAATCCATATTTGACAGGGGAAATCCTCACATGTAAAGACCCCCCTCCACCATCTGTGCACCTACACTTTGTGCTTTGTGGGTTAACTCCAGACTAAACTGAGTCTCATTGAGTTCAATTAGGCATGGCTGGTGTTTTGCATTGATTTCAAGAAAACCTAAGTTCAACTGAGTTTGCGTAGGAAAAAAGTCTGATGACTCCCAGCACTCCATAGTCAGCCATGTCTAAATACACATAAGATTGTACCTTTCATCTGAATCCAAGCATCTGTCTATGGGTATCTGCAACTCCTCTCAAGATACACAAGTGCATGAAAAGTCTGCACATAAGTTCCTCGTAAGTTCCCACTGTTCCGTGTGACAGATTTCCATGGCAACAATGCCGAATCGTCAAAGGAATCCAGACAGTTGATATAGAAATGGAGTTAGAGAGGTAATATGGTTAGCCATGGTACAGGACAATCCTGTGTATATTTGCTCAGTAATCATGGTATGCAGGGGACTCAGCCTTGGGAAAGTGAGCCAAAGATGACATCCTAAATGATTTTTTTTCTAAGAAATGATCAGTCTTCTTAGTAGCCAAGAACACAGACCTATTCAAGCTGCTCCAAGGAGTAAAGCAGAATTCCACATCAAAATTAAGAAACAGACACATGGATTTCAATAAAAAAGACAGAAATTAGTCTTTCACTGATTTCTGTTTCCATCTTTTCCAAGAAAGAATTTCCTCAACATTAAGGACTTGTTTATTGTGTTGGTCAGTAACATTCATTTAATCTGCAAAATGGGTGGGGTACCCAGTCGAACTTTGCACATGGAAGGGCTCCCTTTATTAATGAAGGGAGCAGGAAATCAGCAAAGCATCTTCCTGGAAGAAGTGAGCAGGGGGTGGGTAGTGATTTTTTATTACCTCGTCTTCCTTTGTGAAATGTGCACTGACAGTTCAGTGCAAATTTTTGTGGGTATAGCATATTACCATGGGGAAGGAGACTTGGCAAAAACTGTCTTCTTTCCATAGGATCCTCCAGTTCACTGAGTTCTGTTCCACAGAACCCTGGAGCCAACCCCATTCTTTTTTTATTTACTCCATCAGCTTCTACTAGTAAATGTAATTTGGAGCTGAAACCTGGCAGAAACAAAGCAACAATTAATGCTGGACTTTGAACGGGAACTGGTTCCAAAGCATTTCTGTTAGAACTCTCCAAGATCTTTCAACAGAGAATCTATGGAATCTGAGGAACTTCGTACAATGACTGTAAATCATGTTTTCCTAAATGTGACTACAGAGAAACCGCAGGGAGAGGAAGATCAGTGCACTTGCTGTGAAAGAAATTTGTTCCTATCTTGGCCTTTGCTTTTACTAGGCCTTCAATCAACAGAAAGATGTGAATGTGTACAGGGAGGATAACATGGAGAGAAAGAGGGCTATCATTAGGTGATACACCTTTCACTGGGCAGGCCTAGTTTCAACGAGAGGGGGTCTGTAAAGGTAATAAGATGGGTCCCTGCATCTACTCATCAGGGATGGTACTTAAGCAGTGAGGAACAGGTATATGTGAAGAGACCAAACATCAGAGGCTGAACTTTCGAATCACCTGAAGTGCATTGCTTTTCAATGGGGCCCATTTACAATTCACCATGTTGGGACCAACATTTGATGAGAAGCCGAGTGATACCACCTGCCTATGTGAACAGCCCACAATAATAAAACAGATGCATGAGGACCAGCGAAATCCACTCACATGGATTGACCCTAATGCCCATGCTTCCATGTACTACGTTATGCTAGGCCATAGTTCACAAAACTTACAGAACAGTATCCAACAGCTGACAAAGGTAAATTAATCAGGAGGGATATTCTTGAAAGAACATCAGGTAATCATGGCAGGCTTACGAGTTAAACAAGGTTTGCTCAATCCATTGGATAGTGGATTGAGAGAGAAAGGATTGGCACAAAAAGGAATGTTACGTCTTGGCATTCTGAGTGGGATGGTGTAACGTGGTGTTCTGCAACAGTAGGGGGTTGAACTCAATGGCCTTCATAGCCCCTTCCAGCTCTACTCTTCTGTGATTCCAAAATAAATGGTGAAATGTAGGAAGCCAGACACACACACACACTGAAGTGTTTCAATATCTTGTGAGTTCCCTGTATCCTTAGCAATGCCATCTATGGATCATTAATAAGAATTATTTTCAAACCTTAAAAAAACTGATCAGAGGAGTCTAATGTCTCCAGCATTTGCAAGGAGATGCCAGTAAATATCTGTAATTCTCCATGTTCTCAACCTTGAAGGGTTCTGGGCCATCTGCCAGTAAGTCACAAGGTCCTGAATGCAGAATACTGATGTCACATGTGCTCGCTCAAAGTAAATATGCATCCTGTGTTCCAAAAAGTCCATTTTGTGTAACTGGTAATCATCAATCTAAGACAAGAGGTTTTGAGTGTTTTATCTTCAGGGCACCCTTTTTATATTAACTTGTCTGTCGAGGAATGTGTGTGTGGTGCAAAGGACTCAAGGCACACTGATAGGTACAGTTAGTGCTCATAGAGCACATAAACAGGTTTCTTAGATTTCACAACCACAACACATGAACAGAAAGTGTACCCAAGAACACACCTGACACCCCGCATCCGCACGTTGTTAAAGAGGTATATATTGATGGAGTAAAGGCAACATGATAAACCATACTATGGGATTGTACATGGGTTTAGTGTGTGTTGTCACTGAATTGTGCATTGTTACTGCAACATGGGCTATAGCATTGTCAAAATCCAGCTGAGATTACAAAGGATGGTGAACAACCCTCAGTTCACCAGCCAACAATAAACAATAAGATCTCTTCATGGATTGTTTGTGGGTTACAAGCCATGACTTGTAAGCACAGCAGGGTTCACACAACACCAACCTGTTTCAACAACAGCTGCTGGTTCAATAATAATCTGCAGTCAACCTATATTCAACTCATGAGTGTTGTGTCATCTTCAAAGATACCTATCCACTCCTATTAATCTTCATATAACCCCAATCAACAATCTGAGAGTTCTCCAAAGTAGTTCAAAATTCACTGTTCCAAATTATTTTGTTTGTTTAGTTAATTTTTTCTATACCATCTATTATTTTCAGAGAAAATATTAAGACAGTTTACAACAATAAAAACATAAAAACAATTTACAGTACTTGATTAAAATAGGATTAAATCAAATATATATTAAAACCAACAATTAAAATACTGGTTAAATACAAAAGTTTTGGGCTGGCACCAGAAGGAATAAAGAGTCAGTGCCAGATGAACCTTGCTGAAGAGCATATTCCACAGTTGAGGCACTGCTACTGATAAGACCCTTCTCTTTGTAACAGCCCTCTTCACTTCCTTCAAGGAGGGCTCTCAAAGCCTCCATTGAAGATCTTAAGGACTGGGCAGGCATATATTGAAGGAGGCATTCCTTTAGATAGTCAACCTAACCAACACATTTTCACTTGTCTTGGTATATGAACTAGCAAAATTGGAAGTTACACATAAATAAGATCTCCCTGATGAAAAATTAACTCAGACACATGTGTAGTGTTGCATTTAAAGAGATGGTGCATGCAGAGCTGTCCCAGTTACCAAGCAGAGTGAGGCAGCCATCTCAGACAGCTGGTACTGGATGTCAAGAAAGGGAAGCAGATAGATATCCAAATTGCTACAACTGTATTTTTACAGGCAGGAAATTGGAGAACTGCTGGAGAAAGGAATCACCTCAGGGCCAAAATAATGTGATTGTGCTGGGATCCCATGCATCCTGACTTGGGGTTGTAGGGGAGCATTGCTGATACACCTCAGGGAGCAAATGATCCTAAGACAGTCCCGGTTGGCAGGCCTGGCTGGGAAGCCACAGAACTCAGGAGAGAGCTTGCCAGGAATGCCTGGTGGCAGCCCTATGTCCCAAAGCCTAGGGGTGCTGGTGGCAGCCTTCTCCATAAGCTACTTCAGGCCTGGACTTGTCTCTGCTCACCTACACTGGCCATTGAATCCATCTGGGCAGGAAGGGGTATAAATGGCTTCTGGGTGCAGCTGAGTGCTGCTTGAGCAACACTGCTTTCCTGAACTCTGCCGTGTACCTAGATCTTTGGTCCCAGCTTGAAGCTTGCTCTTCAGTCCTGCATTCTAGGTTGTCCTCCATTTCTGGCTTGCTCTTCTGTTCTGAGTGCATAGGAACATCTGACGCTGTCTTGTACTGAGTCAAGCCACCGGGTCATCCAGCCCAGAACTGATGATACTGATTGGCAACAGCTCTCCAGGGTCTCGGCAAGGGTTTTTCTAGCCCTACCTGGAGTTGTAGGGGATTCATCTTGGGAGCCACCAGTGGGCTATGCATCCCCCAGCTTCCAGTGGCTATCAGCTGGGATGAAAATGTACATGAAAATGAGCACAGACTTTTGTGCACAAAAACACAACAAATCTTGTAATTTGTTGCAGAACAGATGCAAGTTGAAGCAAGCTTTGAGAAGAAAGTTAACAAAGCCCAAGGGACGGAGTTTTTCTCAGCCATATATCCTTAGCTGTTCCTCAAGAACTGCTACATTTCTCAAATGCAGTTGACTGTTGACTTGATTTTTTATAGGTTGCTACAAAGAGTGGGGTGGGGGGAGGCACGTAGACAAGGCACAGATGGGCCAATTGTTCTTCAGAAACAGGAAAGTTATTGTTATGGAAAAATTACCTATCCAACCAGTCAGCTGTCTGCTCACGGATTGTGTGACCGTGTGCTCAGAGAAAGGAGAAAGATAGCCCTGCTTATGCAGGCGTGCAAAGTATGAGCTGGTTTGTATTGGCAAAGGGGGAACAATCAAGCACAACCCCGTTGCTATAGGTTAAGCTGCTGTGGGCTGCTTGGCACACAGTGAGTCAATTCTTGCAGCACAAATTCTTTCTTTAGAAACAAGATGACAGACATCCTGTGATTCAGATTCATCCTTGGCTCGATTCCATTGATTTCATCTGAGATGCACCCCTTTTATGACAGTAGTAATTTTACTACTGCTCAGACTATTTGACCTTCCTCCTTTAAGGTAATTGTCATGCCAGCTTGCATGAGCCAGCATCCCAATTCCATGTGAGCAGTTGTAATTCCACTGAGAAGCCCAGTCCTCTTGCTGGTTTTCTTCAAGAAGAAAGCTCTTGTCAAAGTACCGTTTTCTTCTTAGATTTGTGGTGCAACTGAAGGATGCTACAGACACATGTGCTTGCATACACAAGTACAGGTGCTTCTTCTGTCTGGGTAGGGCCCAATTTATTAAACATGCATTTAACAACAAGGAAAATTTGGGGATATGACAGTTTTGCATGGAATCTATCAGGAATGAGTAGCAGCAGGTTTTTAGAAGTCACTTTTCTATAAGAACTCATCAAAATTCACTCATTTCATTATAAACTGGATGGAAAGAGCCTCAGATTAAAAAAATGTGGGGGGGAAATTGAAACTGACAGCTTTGTCCTTCCATCCTGAGAATAAATTATTCTCATCTCATAATGGGCCCAGCCTTTCCAAGATTTCTTAACGAATTTTCAGAGAAATTTCAGAACCTGCCTAAGCCTGGAAAGACACAGCCAAAAAGATTACTTCTCTAGGGAAGGTTGAATATTCCATTTTACTTTATATTCACAGATCTCTTCATATTCAGGATGGAAAGTCCTTTATACTTAAAATTTAAAAAAATCCAAATGTGGGAGAAGCCAGCTGCTGCACCTGAAATTCAGTCCCATTCTGGATGTTTGGAACAGCTTCTGCTCTTTCCAGGAAACTCTATGGAAACCACAATATTGGGTTCAGACAACCAGAGAAACTATGGTGAACCATGGTTTGTGTTGGAAACCACACAACTGACTGTTGTTTCTTATCATGGTTTCTAAAAGCTGAAGGTACCATACTGAAATAGCACAATAGGGTTCAAACGGCACAACAAGCCATCCTGCTCGAGAAGCCACCATGGCTTGCCACGTGATGCCACACCCAGAGAGTGGTGGCAATGCTGGGAAAGTAGAGGCAAACTGGCAGCCAGTGACAATAGCCATGGGAGGTTAGATGCACTGAAGAGTCCATTGAAACATGGAGCCAGAAATGGGAGGAGTCCCAGGAAGCCTCCTGGCTGCCATCTTTTTCTGATCCCCTTGTCCTGAACGGAAGCTGAAAGACAGGCAGGGGGGCCCTTCATCCCCAGCCTTTGCAGTAAGGATTCAAGAGCTACTCTCCCCTGTTCCACACCCCATGCCCGCTCCTCTGCATAATGGGAAGCCTCTTGACAATCCCCGTTGTTAAATGTTGAGTGGGGGAATCATGAGCTTTTAAAGAACCTCTTTCTAATGTCTCTGCTTGAATGAGACTGCATTGGAACTAAAGTTCCTTTTCAGCTCTTGTTCAGTTCAAGATATGGTTGCTCTTAAAATTGTGAACAGTAAAGACTACAAATCATCTTTCCTGGAGCAGGTTGAATAAAGTGATGTTAGGACTGAGCCACAAAAGAAGAATAACTTGACGTCCTCTTGGTGCCCCTTGGTGGTGGTAGAGAGGGAGGCTGGTGTTAAATCTATACAAGCTGGTGGTGATTCTGCAGAGAACCTCCAATCTCTGGAAAGGATAAATACACCTGTGGTAGATAGGATGTTAGTATCACCCTCTAAAAAGATTCAGAGCACAGGAGATGCTTCTGAATCCCACATTATTTCTGGATGATCAGTGGTAGCCAATGGCCATCAGCATAGGGACTGCAACCTCTTGGTGCAGGGGTGATCCTGCAAGATTTACCCATGCTTTGGTGACCTCTGGGATTGACAACTGCAATATGCTTTCCATGGGGCTGCCCTTGAAGAAGACTCAGGAACTGCAACTGAGGCTGAAGGGCTCCCTTGTCTCCTGCCAAAACTCAGGTGGTGTTAGCATATTCAACCAGCTTTTGTAGCAACAAGCTCCGACTGCCTGTTATGCCCCAGGCCCAGGACAGGGTATAATCTTCAAAGCCTTCCATAGCCTGGAACTGAGATTCCTTTATTGCATAGCTCCTGTGTATTTCAGGGTTTCACCTGGTGAAGACAGAACATCAAGTGCATGAAGTAGAACCTTCACTGCAGTTGCCCAAGGGCCATATGGAGATCAGGAGTTGGCCCTCTCTTCTCTGCTTTCCATAAGGAATTCAGAACTGCCTGCCCTGGTTAACTTACTGGCAGGCAGTTTGATTGGTGTTTCCAATTACTGTTCTACATGTGCTTTAAATAATTTAACTTACATCATTTGAATTTTTGCTTTAAAGAAAGTGTTTATTGCTTTGTCAACTGGTATTTTGAATAGATAAAGTTCCACCGCCACTTCCCTGCAAAAAGAGGCTGCAGACCAGGAGTTTTTAAACTGTTTTTTAGCTATGACTATGCAACTTATGCATGTTGAGCAAGAAACAGTAACAGCAGCCACTGTTTTTAAAGTTGTCTTGCAAAAGTAAGGTGGGTGGGTATGTGGTCACACTGAGTAGGCAAAAACAGGAGGGAAAGTCTCTACCAAAAAAAATAAGAAATCTTCCATTTAAGTGGAATTAGCTTGAATGGTCAGGTTTCAGAGCCAGAAGATTTAAAGAATGACAACAAAGCACAAAATTCCATCAGTTAAGACAAAGTAATTGATAGTTTTCTATTCTCTTCACTCTTGGTATGTACACTAGGGTGACTTTGCTTTCAGTGCTTGAGTGTGCCAGTAACTCCCATTGATTTTGTGGTTAGATCTGAAGCAATACATACTTCTCCTACAAATACTGGCACTCTTGGGAAAACAGGGTGAACCTTTCTTGCAAGATGTGACTTTTTTCTCTGTTTAAGCTAACATTTAATTCAATTTCTAACTAGTTGCTAACTTCACCCCTAGTCCCCTGAAAATAATCTTCCCTTCCTCCCCTACACCAGCTTCTGAACTTAATCTAGAATTGCCATCATACCTATAAGACTATGTTGGAGACATGAGGTATCGGAACTAGAAAGTTGAGGTCCTAAGGGAACTGTATTCAGGACCTAATTCTATTATCACTTGTACCAATCAGTTGCAAAGTGCACAGATAGCAGGATAATTCCAAACTTTATGTTGTAAATGTGTTTGCTGCGGGGAAAATGTAGCAAAGATAGGAAGTGAAAACGTGTGAGGACACACATTGCACAATTGTGATTAGTCTGAGAGCCACAGGTGCATCTACTAGCACTTTCAAAGATTCTTGGGAGTTCTACACATTTTTGTACAGAATGACCCAACCGAAACCTCTCATGTTAATGCACTGCTTGGAGGTGATGTTGGATTTTCTGTTTCTCTGAAAGTTGTAGCACAGTTTTCAGCAGGTTCAACAAAGCAAAATACATATTGAAGTACATAAATTAAATGTGCTTTTTGAGTGAGAGAAACAAATATGTACTTCTGTGGGTAAATATTTATTTTGAAATAAGTCATGGCTTCTTTAAAAACATATTTTAAGAAAAAATATACCTATGAATACAGATTAAGATATGTACTGAGATATATATACTGAGGAGGAGAAAGTTAGTCATGCAGATTAATAGTGAAACAAATAGAATTGTGGGTAGAATCTAAAGCTGTGGGGAAACAGCCTCTTGAAATTCTCTATTCTTTTATGGGCATTTCTATTAGGTGAGACCAATCCACTGAATTTCTCCAGTAGGTAGGGGTAAGGGTAGGTTCAGAATTAGGGTTAGGGTTCTCTCAGGATTAGGAATCACCAGGATCAATGATGGCAGCGTAGCTTCCTTTTTCCCCCCAATTATTCTTGTTGCCGCTGCCACTGAAGGTGGAAAGAGTAGCCATTCCATTGGCCATGTGGCCGTTGTGTACGTACCCCCATCTCTAGCATCATTCTGGGTGTGTTGCTCTCCATTGGTGACAGGTATGGAGAGTGTTGGTCACCACCATAAAGTAGCAAAGAGTATTCAGCTTTAATTCTATAAAAAGGTCTTTTTCTAGAAAGTGGGTTCAGAAAAAAGAACATTTTAGTCATTTGCAAAGTGGCAATTATCTTCTGAGAAGTTACAGCTCAGCTCTGGTAAAAATGTTCAAAAGCGACAACCAAAACCAGATTCCTACATCCCTATTAGCAACATAAGAAGTTCCTTGCCTACTTCTTCTACAGGGTTGATTTTTGACTCACCTGTTTCCCCACCCTCTCTTTCCATTCCAGTTGATTTGGACAGGTTGAACGATGATGTGAAACGTTATAGTTGCACTCCAAGGAACTATTCGGTCAACCTAAGGGAAGAGCTGCGGCAAACCAATGTTGTTTTCTTCCCACGCTGCCTTCTCGTCCAGCGCTGCGGAGGTAACTGTGGCTGCGGCTCCGTAAACTGGAAATCCTGCACATGTACAGCAGGAAAATTGGTGAAAAAATATCACGAGGTATTTGGCACTCTGCTTCTTTCTCTCTGGGTCTCACTGGTTTATGTTTGTGCACTCCCATTGTTTCCTCTAGGCTCATGAAGGACTGCATTTTAAAATTAAAACTTCTTTGGGATTTACTTCTTCCACATCCAGCTCCCAAGTGCTTACTTTCTGCATTGCCTCTCCCCACCAGTCCTTTCTAAGCACCCAGCATACTTGAATAATATTTATTAAACATCTACCAGGAAAAAAAAACCTAGGATGGTGACAGTTTTGAACTTTTCAGGTTACAAAGGGGCTTATTTGTTGAATGCCAGAATACAAGGGCTGGGAATTCAGAGGCTTGGAAACCTACCCTGGGTCCATTTTATGCAGCCTCCAGCTGAAGTCCTTGCTTATCTCACACTCAGTCCTCTTTGCTATTAGGCATCTCAGGCCAAGTCCACTTTTGCCCAGCACACAATTCCCCCCTCTTCATGCCAGAGGTGTTGAACCCTTTCCAGGCCGAGGGCCAAACTCCGCGTTGGACAAATGCTCAGGGATGCATCCTGTGGTGGGAAACTGCAAACACTTGGGAGTTGAGGGAAAGGAATGGGACAAGGAGGAGGGATAGTGGCCTTCTAGGGATCCCCAGGTGGCCAGATGTGTACCTCAGGCCTACCTGAGGCTCTTCAATTGGCCAGACCCAGGTGGAGGCCAAGATAAAGGTTGACGGGAGGAAAGCGCTGAGACACCTAAGTAGAAAAGGCTTTCCTGGTTCACTGTGGGAAAGAAGGGTTTAAAGGAGCCTTTTGCCTGTATTGGCAAGGAAGGGGGCCAATGGGCAGAGCCAAACTGCATCCTCCAAAGTGGCCATTTGAGCATCACTCCAAACAACAGGGCAATGTTTTGCATATTTGCATGTGCTGATGCAGATCTATAGGTACAGCTTTTGGAACAATGATTACAATTTTAAAAGAAAAGCAGTACATTTCACCCTAGCACAGAAGTCTGTGGCCAGACTGTGTGCCTACCTGTCCAGGTTGCTGCCAGATATTAATTGTGGATGGGTAGCAGTTTTTCTTATTGTTTATCTTTAGAGCAGAATTGGACAGAACAGCCCATCCAATAAAGGGCATCTCTCCTCTTCTCCTCTGACAGCTTGTCAATACGTATTTCTTTACTTGATTCATGCAAAAAAGGGACACTCGAGGAAGCAAGAAGGCTATCCATTGTAAAGTAGGATATCAGGCCACTGGACATATGTCTCTGCCCCCAGAAAAGGAGGTCTGCTTGCAGGGGTCTTCTCTGAATGGGAAAAGGTCTTTTGCTGCCGTTGCAGTCCTTCCAGCAGTGCTTCGCCACTGGTGCATGGCAAAAATTAGGGCAGTTCAGGGCAATGGAATTAGGGATAGGTCAGGGCTACTGAGCATCCTCAGGACCCCGTTCCCTCTTGTTCCCCTGATAAGCCCCCCAGCAGAACTGCACACTTCACCAGCGCAAGGGTTGGCACAGGTGGCCGTTGTCCCCATGCTTCTCCTTGGTTGGCATGGCAGGAAGTAGCATCTTCCCAACTTTGGATCTCTCCTCCCACCACAGTATGATAGCACGGTGAAATACTGCCACCCGTTCTACAGAGAGGGGTGCAAGTGCTTGGCTTTCATTAATCCCTTCTCACCAAATACCAGATTGGTGTATTTTGCTGCTAGTTTTCAGGGCTTGTTCTTAATGAACACATTTAAAAATCAGAGAGCTTATCTCAGTGCAGGTTGATTGAACTGGGAATGGGGAAGGAAGCTTCTAAAAGCAGCATAGCGTGACTGCATCATGGATGTGAGTAAATAAAAGAGCGAGTGCCTTGATTGGAGGAGGCAATAAGTATGCAGCACCCAAATATTAATGTGATTTATAATGAATATTAAGGATTTTGCTGCATGCTCTCATGTCAGGAGAACAGATTAGCAGGCGGTTGGGTGGGCACACAGCATGGAAGACCTGCCTTTCCCTGCAATGGAAAAAGGGAGGCAAGGAATCCACACACCGAGTCTGCCACATTGCTATTAATTCTTCCATTCTTTTTATCTCACAAACCGGAATTAATTAAGGACAATGTTCTAGCTTTAGCTTCCAGTGACCTGACTTTTGTAAATTTAAATGTAAATGTATCCTTTAGGGATGAATTAACAGTACAGTGAACACAGATTTAGACATTAGCATTAACAGAGGCTGGAAAGATAAATCTATATTGGATACATCAAAGACAAGATGTATCCAATATAGTGCATTATAGTGCATTAACCCAGTGCATTCTTCCCTGGCAAGATTCTTTAAGGGTTTTTGGGAGGAAGCATATCCTGGGGCAAGTTACTCTTCACTTCCATTGTTCCACATTTATCTAGCCATTAAAATGTTCTCATTGGGGCAGAAGAGGAGGAGATACTGACTCTTTTGCGTCTTTCCCATCTTAGAACCCATTTGAACATTCACTTGGTGTAGCCTGCAAAGGATGACACCACCTCCGGTGGCATATGAGGTTTAACATATAGAAAAGCATGCCATGTGCAAATTCACCTTCCCTGTGCAAAGTGAGCGTGCTCAGAATAAAGAGGGCAAGTTGAGAAGACTTTCCTGTGGTGTGCAAGCATGCTACGCAGAGGAAATGTGAATGTTCGGCCTCTGAAAGTTCTAAAGGCATATGCTGCTAAGCTAGGCAGGACTGAGATGGCACAACATCTGGCGAGTCCTTCTGAATTCTTCAAAAAGAGAATGTAAGTTGGAGAGATTTAGGGTGTACCCTTGAGACTCATATGCCTCTGAACTTGGAGGCATATGAGCATCCTCTGCAGAGTAGGGGAAGCTGCAGATGCGATTTCCCCCTCCCCATTTCTCCCTCTCAGGGCCTGGTTTCTGTTTTTCTATCTTTCTTAGGGGAGAAATAGAAAGGCAGAGGAAAAGAGAATTAAGCTACTCAAGTTCCTCACCACTTTTAGTTAGCTATCTCAGGGTGGGAGGATTGGTTTTCAAGGGATACTCTTCCCATGTCCAGAAATGTGTGTCCCTGTTAAATAGTGATGAAGCATATGGTCTGGGGGCTGAAAGTCCTCTAGCACAATGGAGGGCGGGGGGAGGAAAGATAGTATGTCCATCAGCTGTTAACCTCTGGGCAGCAGACTGAGGAGAAACCCAAGCTGCCTGGTCTCTGTTTCGCCCATCACTGGATTTCTGTTTGAATTATAAGTATTTCAGCACGTGCATCTATCACAGACATTAGCAGATAGAAAAGATATGCAGGTCTGTGTCTTCATCTGCCCTGGGTTTTTTCAGTGATGAATTTCATAATTTTGGCAAGGTAAAAGTGGCTACCCTACATGTTAACCATTTCAGTATTGCCTTATCATAGACCAGTTTATTTGTGTTGCCCCACTGTAAGTAGGATCAAATGAAGATATCGTGCATGCCACATCTGGAAATGAACTTAACTGATTCACACCTCCCAAAATAAATGTGCAAATTGAAACATTTGCCTTCTGATTCTGCCCATCTCCACAATTTGATGTGGTCTGGGCCTTCAACACAATAGTAAAATGTATGATTCCCCATAAAAAATATAATATAGGCTCATGAACATGGTGCAGACTTTTAGCTGAGGCTCCTTCCCCTGCAGATTAATGCAGAAATAGAATGGGCAATGGATTCCTGTGAAATTGCCACAGACCAATAATGGTTTGTTCTACCCCTCCATAATTATAAATACCAATGCAATTTCAAATACATCTCATCTTAACAATCAGCCACTCATTTTTACAGTATTTGACTCCCAGCATCGAATCAATAATGTGTTTTTAATATAAACATGGGAGGGTTAAAAAGGATTGATTCGTTATAAGCCAGGAAATCAATCACCAGCTAAAAATAAATAGATCTGTACTTGGTAGACAGCGCTTTGGAGAATATTTGGTTCTCAAGTAATGTAGTGAGCCCTGTTCATTCCATATTCTCCAAAATTCCAGTCAAGGTCAAGAGAGTGTGATGAAGGTTGCATGAAAGGCCCATGGCATTTGTCACCAGGTAGGGAAATGACACAGACATGACCCTTTGTTGTCCTTTGATACGAGGCGTAGATAGATACGAGGCACAACTCTTGGACAGTGTTGTGTGGCTCTGCTTCTTCCATGCGGTCAATTCTGTGAGGGCTTTCATAAGGGCATCACAATCCTTTCTATTCCTGTAAATGCGGACTCTTCCTCAGCAGTAGCATTTTCCAGCTAGGTTTTATTAACATAGCCCACAGGCAGGATGAATGAAGTCTGATATCTGCAGGGATGGTGGAAGGAATATTTTCTGGGATGCACTGTCCTTTTTATAACCATTCCTGAAGCCCAGCCTCATGCTACGTAGGGCCCACTCAAGCTGATGCTTGACCTGTCCCAACCCTCTGTCCCAGCTTGGCCCTCTTGTGGTGGCTTCCTCTGCACATTTGTGGCATTGCACAAGAATTGGGACTTTACCTGGATCAACCTGCTTATCAGCATGAGGGGAGCCTGGTGCTTGCCTCCTGCACTCATATATGCTTGGGAGACTGATGGTGCCACCACCAGAGAGCCCACGTGGTGATGGGTGTTCTGGGCAGGAGCCACCCAAAGACTGGCGCCAGCCCTGCCATTCTTTCATTAATTCCCATATGAAAGAATGACTAGTGGTTAAAGTGTTCGTCTGGAACTCAGGAGATCTAGGTTGTAGTCCCCGCTTGGCCATGGGTTGACTTTTGGTCAATCACTCAGTCTAACCCAACTCACAGGGTTATTGCCAGGAACAGATTAAGAGGAGGAGGCAGATTATGTAAGCCCCCTTGGGTACCTGGCAATAGAAAAAAAGCTGGGCAATAAATGTTGACCAACAGGTGCCAGTGGATGGAAGAACTTTTGTCCTGAAAGTGCCTAGCGAATATGTCACTGCAAGCCTCAGGTGGGTCTACACTGTCTTAGGGCTAGCATATAACAGGCTCTGAATGGCTCTAAACATTTCCTCATGGAAGAATGAACAGAGGCAGTAGGATCTTGTGCCGCTGCCCTCTCACTGCCCTCCACCTGATTACAGGCATGCACCAGGGCTTGCCTGTATCCACCGGGAGTTTTTCCTCTTTCGGAATGCATCCCATCTTCTGTTGTTTCATTCGATCTCAGCTCTGGGATACAATCTCCCTCCATTCCCTAGACCCTGTGGAGACCCTTGGAAACCATGCTCCCCTGGGGGTGGACCACCCTATCAGGTTCCAACGGCCGAAGGTGAGGAGGGGGAGCAGCAGCATTTGGGCATATGCTCTGCTGCTGCTTCCGTCTCAGTTCAGTTCAGTTTCAAGTGAATCCTTCAGACCTGAACCATGGCAGCAAGCACAGTGTCCATCCTCCAAAAGCATCTGCTTCATTCCAAAAGCACAGAGTCTCCTTTTAAATACTGTAATCATGCCAGGTGGCCTTGCTTTATTTTTATGTCCAGTTCTGCTGAATGAACTGGAACCTAATAGGCCATTGGATGGCAGGAAGGACTGACAGTTGAAATATCAGCCTCTTCATCACTTGTAATGCTACTGAATTCCACTGTTGTCCCAACACTGCTGCCTTCGCTGAGGATTCATTTCTCTCCTGTTATCAGCAGAGTGCACCTATACTGTGTTTGAGTTTCTTAATAGAAAATACAGAGAACACAAAATCCCTAAACTGCAAGGCAGTCTGATGGCTTAAATCCTGAGCAGATCTAATCCTTCATCGTGTGCTTTCATTTGAAAAAATCCTCAGTCACGCAACCACGTGTTTGCATTTTTAAAAGTTTTTGTGCTGCAGTTGCTGGACGCTGGAGAGCATTTGGGTCTGACCAGCCTTCTCCACTCATTGAGCTGCATGTAGAAGAGGTGATGCCTGCGGAGCAGGAGAGAAAAATCCTTGGTCCACTGGATTAGCTGCATTACAACTCCCATCATCCCTGACCATCAACCGTGTGGGTTGGAAAATGTGCAGAAAAGGGCAACTGAATAATCAGGGAGCTGGAATGACTCCTCTGTGTGGAAAGATCCCCATACCACATCAGGGTCTGTTTAGCTGAGAAAGAGGCAAGAAAAGGGAGACCTGGCAAAAGTGTACAGAATTATGCATGGCACGAAGAAAGTGGATTGGAGAAAGACATTTCCTCCCTTTCTCATAATACTCGAACCCAAAGGGCCATCCCTTGAAATTCAATGGAAGGACATTTAGAATAAACAGAAGGAAGGACTTCTTCATACAGTGCATGAACTTCCACCAGATGTAGTGTTGGCTACCAGCTCGGATGGCTTTAAAAGGTGATTGGACAAATTCTGGGAGGACAATGCTAATAATGGCTACTAGTCCTGAAGGCTATACGCTACCTTTCATTTCCGAGGCGATAGGCCTATGCACACCAGGGACATGGGGACATGGATCCAAGTCTGCTGTTGCACTCATGTCCTGCTCGTGGGTTTCCCACGGGCAACCAATTCACCAATTCTGGTACAGAGGAACCATTGGTCTGATCCAACATAGCTATTCTTAGGTCCTTGTGTTTTATTTTATGAAATTGTAGAGTCAGAAAGGGAACACAACATCATCGAGGAGCTAGGGAAATTTCCCTATCAAGAAGTTACAATATCGGAGACCCTTTAGCATAGAGGAAAGGTGAGTGCAGAGAGGCATGATGGGAGCCTGCAAGAGACACTAGATGGGGAGACATTTTTCTCCTCCTTGTATAATCCTAGATTCCAGGGTCATCCGGTGAAGCTGAGCAGTGGGAGATTCAGCTCAACAGCATTCAGAGGGCCGTGGCTTTCTTGCCCCTACCAGAAAGTGTATCCTCTCTCCAAGGCTCATGCTGGCCCTTATGCTAGCTATGTTAGGACTCCGGTGCCCCAACTCACAGGCAACACAGGCTATAGGCTACACTCATTGGCATGCACATTTACACTTCTATCTGTTCCATTTGTACCCTGCCTTTTCTCCATGAAAACCAGGTTGGAGTGATTGTCCTCCTCCCATTCAGTGTGCCCTTCCAACAGGCTGGGGGTCAGTCACTGACCCACAGCCACTCAGTGAGTTCTCTGGCTATGTGGGGACTTGAACCTGGATCTCCTAAGTCCCAGCCCAGAATTCCGGCCACTCCATTCCACTGGCTTTCGGTAATGATGTTTAGCATTTATGTAACAGTTCCAGGAGTTCTTAGAGCTCCATTTGCATTATTTGAAAGGAAATTTTGTGTCTGAAATCCATATAAGGCAAGGTCCAGCCTCTTCAAAACCTCTCCTAAGCTGGTAAAAAGCACTCTTGGACATCACAGCCAACTACTCCAGTTAACACAACATCCATGAGGCTTGGCAGTAGGGATATGCAAATCAGCAAAACCTGAGCCTCTGAACCGAACCTCATTCCATTTCAAAGCTCATTCTGACTCACAGGCATATGACATCACAAGATTGTGTGCATGTAGAGGGAGGGTCTCTTTGCATGAAAATTCTTGCAACTTTTCATGTGTATGTTTCCAATGGATGCATCCATCTGAAATGTGCATGTTCTTCTCCCATTGATTAAAGTTCATTTGTACACATTTTTTCAAATGTAAGCATTTTTATGTGCATGTTTCAATTGTATTCAGGCTGTAGAAGGCATTTTCTTTTTTGCTCCATGAATCATATTGCAAGATCAAGAATGTACAGGCTTGGACCAAAGATTACCTCCAAATCCATGTTCATTCTGTCAAGTGTGAACTGGCTAAAGCCTGACAAAATCAAAGTGAAACCAGTTTCTTTCCCAACACGTGCACTTGTTCTTTGATGGGGAGTGTGACTCTGCAAAGCCTGGCTGTAAACCTTCATCCCAAGTGTTTGATCTCCTACCTACGTTTCTGACTAACCTTTTATTTCCTGTTCTAGGTGCTAAGATTCATCCCTGAAGCAGGTCATGTCAGGAGGAGGGGCAGAACAAAGAACAACATGGCACTGATTGACATTCAGCTGGAACACCATGAGCGTTGCGACTGTATCTGCAGTGCGAGGCCGCCCCGATAAGAACAGTCTCAGCTGTCCTAATTTCATCTTTAAGGACATCTTTCTCCTGGAGGAAGAGCAGTCCCCATGGAGTATCTCGGTGGCCATGAAACTTTGCTAACAGCCTGAATTGTAACTGGTAGAGAAATCCACATCCAACAGAAAGTACTACTAAGTGCCAGTATATTTCAGCATTGATAAGGCAGATTCATGTATCTGAATGCAAATCTGGGATTAAGCATTAGAGAACAGGAGAACCCAAAGGCTGAAATGTTCAGTGTGTGCAGTGAGATCTAACTACATGGCTGAATTTCCTAGTTGGCTTTTAAGAACTTTCTTGCATAAAGTACACGTGGGTATGCATGCATGTATTCGCATACCCTTGCACATACAATCCTATTAACTTAAGCACACTTACAATGTAAATAATGAAAAACGCATGTATATTTTCAAAGCAGCTCGTTCCTATGCAAGATCCCCACTCAACCATCTGTGCTCCATGTGAAGAAGCAGGTTTGTACATGTTGCCCCAGTGTACAAATGGGGAGTGAGTGTCTACATCCAGCAGTGTTGGAATGCATACACAGAGGCATGCGTTGCAACTTATGGTTCACAACAGGCGAGCTTGCACATTAAGCAGTCTGGATCCAAGGAGATGCAATCTTCTGCCCACTCATACAATATTACAGATTAGAACCAAACGCTCCTCCAAAGATCTCATTCTCATTCCTTCAGGTTACAGGTTCAAATACATCACAAGGGAGAGCATCAAGCTGTCAGCAAATATTCTTGCTGGATCAACTTTTATTGATGTGTCAGGTTGTGGCCAGTGCTGTCAAGCATCTTAGGATGCTTCAAATGCAGGTGTGGTCACCTTCTGTGTCCTCAGGAGCCACACTGTTATCCACATAGGAGTCTAATCACCATTATGTTTCCTAGGTTAGAATTAGGGATAGCGAATAAATTAATTAAGCTTGGACTGGAATGTAAACTCACCAAATCTGGGTTTTGGTTTTTTTTGAACCTGAATGTGAACCAAAACTTCAGTTTTCCAATTAGAAATACAAACAAAAATGGGGAAATAACTTTCAGATATTCATTTTGTTTGGAAAATTACTTGCAGAAATGTACATAATAGGCAAATGCATACAAAATACATATATTAGAAATGTGCACAAAATGCTTATGAATAGTCAAACTTTTAAACGTTTTTTGTTTAACTTGAGGCAACCAAAAT
Organism: Varanus komodoensis; assembly: GCF_004798865.1. Classification (NCBI taxonomy): domain Eukaryota; kingdom Metazoa; phylum Chordata; class Lepidosauria; order Squamata; family Varanidae; genus Varanus; species Varanus komodoensis. Next base: position 52,277,509 of record NW_025335941.1, read on the forward strand.
TCAAGATGAATCAAACTTTAGTTTGGAAAAATGAGAGAAACCCAATTTAACAGATTCATCCAACCTATATTGGAATTTCAGAAGAACTTTACTGGACTCTTCAGCTTTCTCCACCTGGTTCTGGAAGATATTACTGTCCCCCCACCCTGAAGTTACAAATATCTCAAGGCTTAGGCTTATACTAAGGTCTTGAGGACAGTACTTTGTAGAAAGACAGTAACTGTATACAAGTACGCTGACTTATTCAGAGTACACTTTCACAGGGTACATTCAGGGTGCAGCTTTCACAATATGGAACAAGCTCTCCATTTATGGATTCCATAGAGATGGCTGGGGAGTGAGCAGGGACCTCTGAATACCCAATAATGCATTTAAGCACAAAGGAGCCATCTATCCAAATACATTCCTGTATTTCAAGTAGAACCCATCTGATTGCATAGCAACTGCAAAGAACTCCAGAACCCAAAATTGGACAGCTGGAATTTTTACCCCCTGTCCCTCATCTGTACATGTGTTTAAACTAGACCACCTTAAGATGGTTCTTAAGAATAATACACAGCATTTGTATTGCACTTTCAAGGGTTCTGAGAACTTCACTTACGTTATCTAGTCAAAGTGCTGAGAACAATTGTATAAGGTAAACTGGTGTAATTAGTTCCCCAACCTCCCATGTTGCAGATGAGGAACTGGAAGTGAGATAAATTGGCTTGCCTAATGCCACCTCATGAATGCAACAAAGGAGCAAGGACTTGCGTACCTCCACTCTTCTTGTATATGTATCTAAGCAACAGCAGAGTTCTAGTTTTTAGAGGCACATTTAAGGACCAGTATTCTTTTAACTACATATGGGACAGGAATGCCATACTTTTGTCATTATATACAGTCATGTTAGTTAACTGTCTTTAGTAGCTTCTATGACTAAGTTTAAACTCTTAGCATTTTTAAGGAAGAACTTTGGGATGATATTTTAATGAGGCATATTAATGCCTTGAGCATTTTCCGATTCATGCCAAACAATGCTGAATGTATATTATTTTCATTGAATATAAATATTCATTTATTACCTGCATAATGGTAAAATAAAATCCTTTAATGCTACAGCACATAGTCAGCTTCCTGTGCTGTTGAACATGTTATGATAAAGTTATTTGATAAACATTAAGGAAGAAGAGCTTTTCCAATGGGATTTTTTATATATACTTTTCCCTAAAAGCTATCCACACAAAATATAAGTCAGTTTATGGTCAAAAGGGAAATGAACTTTTGCCTGTAGATGCAGTAGAAAAAATTGGGTGGAAGGTTTCACAGATACCTTTTATGTTTTGCTTTCGGTTTCCTGTCTTAAAGGAAGAAAGAAATCGTTTATAATAGTGTTTCATGCATTAAACTGAGATTGGCCTGTTATCAGGTAATACTGTGAACTTTTAAACCACTCCTGTTCTGCTGATTATATCAATAGAGTTCTAAAATTATCTCCATCCTCTAGATTGGTTTGTTTTATCAAGTTGAACGTCTTATCTCCTTGTTTTTATATCTCTATCAAACCCTTCCTGAATAAAGTTTAAATGCTGAATCAGTTACTGCTTCCTATTCTGGTGGAACACTTGAGAATGCAAATACAACCTGTCTGCTGGCTTTGCTTCGCATTATTTGAATCAGTTATAATTGTTTTCCTTCCTAAATGCCATTTTAAGAAATTTAAGTAAGTTTGTTCCTATTTTGCCCCCATATTAAATGAACAGCTCTGAATTCAGATTCAAATTGACATTTCTTTTGAAATTTTTCACAGTCCTTCAGCTAAACATTCCCCAATATTCCAGGCTACAATTGGGAAACTAGTATGTGAGACCATTGCATTTATCATCATTAGTAACTAAATGATATTCCAAGTAGCACCTCTGCATGGATCCAACACTGGGCTATCACTTTGATTTAAATGCAACAGTTCATTGAATATCATCTCTCAAGAGATGATGCGGTTATGTAATTTTAGAGCAGCATATACTGGTCTTAAAGGGAGGAGGATGTTTAAGGGCTGTCAGGTAGAGAAACGTAGAAACAGAGCAAGTCAGAAGGGGTCTCCTGGGCCATCTAGTCTGACCCCCAGGTTGAGCCAGCTCTACTCATGACATGCCTTCCATGTATACACCATGTTAAGACCTTTTTATTTAATCAATATTTTAATATGTTTTAATATTGAATGTTGTTGTTGTATTTTATTAATTTGCAGCCAGTGTGGATGGTCAATTTATCTATGCTGTAAGCCATCCAGAGACGCAAGTAATTGGACAGCATACAAATTTTATAAATAAATAAATACATAAAATACACAACTAAATAGTCTCTTCTCCCCACAATGGGAAGTTTTGCCTTTTAAACTCACTTAAATTATACCCCACACCCCTGCAGCTGCAGGAATAAAATGGAGTTTCTTTCTACTTTCTTGATGCTAAGGGAATATATGCCATTCCATTATAGGTAATGATGACAAAACTAAATCCAATAAAATGAGCACCTGTAAACTGTACATGACTAGTTGACCTGCCTACGATTATTGAGGAAGACATAATGAGCCTCGCTCAAGCTGTCACGAGGTTTGTTCTGCTTCATCACCTGTCCTGAGATGTGTAGTCGTTCAAGGAACCTCTGGTCAGTAGGCCTCTAGACTTCTGCCCCAAGGTTCAAACCTCACCAGGGATAGGAAAATATTCTTTCATTCCCAAATGTAAATTTAGGTAAATCCATATATAAAAGGAAAGCAACTGAGAAAACCTGACGTGACGTTCTCGCCTACCTACACTAGCCAAATCCGGCTCTTTTCAGCGTGGAGAGGACGATGCAATGCCTGCCTGCTAAGCAGCTGATGAAGATGAGGGGCCTGGCAGAAGGACAAGGTGACAATCCCAATTCACCACCAATGTGCTTGAAAACAGGGATTCCAGGAGAGACTTTAAACAGCTAAGCACTCAAAGGCCTGGGCTTGGATGGACAAGTCAATCTGTTTCCATTTCCCTACATTTGAATGCTTTTAAACTCAAGTTTGTTTTGCCCCAGATATGGAGAACATTGCAAATTCTGGAAAGCCTTATAAACACTGAACTGAAAAGAACCCTAGTGGCATCACTGGTCTGGGCTCCTTCGACTCACTCTTTTTTCAAGATGCAGCATGGTATATAATGCTTGTGTTGGAGTGACAATACTGTTACTGGGAAGACAGCTGTGTTTTTGTGTGCGCAACATCTGTAAAGATCTGGATTTCTCCAGGCTATGTCAACACACCAGGTCGAGCCCGCTCAGCATGGGAGCACTCCTCCTTTTTCTGCAGGTTGTTGAGAACCAAACTAAGCATCCCCCTAAGCCTCGTGGAGCCATGCATGACTGTTTTTCCTACAATCTTGGAAGCATTTGTGGCCTCCATTTCCATCAGGTTCCTGATGCTTCAGTTCACAACAACCCCCCCCCCTTTATTTCTGCTGCCATGTTGAGTGTTTAGTCACCAGACAATATTTGTTGATATTAATCTGTTTGAAATGGTTTTATTAGTAATGGATGGTTTAACTTTTTTTAGCTGTTTTACTCTCTTGTTGTTTTATTGTTTTATCATCAATCAAACTGTTTTATTGGTATTTTACTGTTTGCCCTGAAAGACTTTGGCTAAGAGGCTTGGTGTACAACAGCAATAAATGAATGAATGAATTCCAGCTGAAGATTACATATAGGTTACCACATAGTGGAGCTTAAAAAAAGATTCCATTTTTTTTCTTTTTCTTTTTAATCCCTCATCCTTGGGTAGAATTTTGGAACAAAATCAAGGCAGGAGAAACTTAAAACCCCATCTATGGAACCGTCTCCCCACTGCAGCCTGCATGGTACCAAACTTGTCATCTTTTCAACAAAAAGTTAAGATGCCTCTTCATGCTGAAGCATTTAAAGGTCTGCTTAGTTTTCCAGGGGCTTGAAGGCACTACGTATCCCAGGTGATTTTCCTTCTTGTCTTTTCATGGGGCCATTTTTAATATTATGTTTAAAGTCATTTTAATGCTGCTCTGATAATATGATATTTTTACTGCCTTTTGTTGTCTTCTTTCTATGCATTGTTATAAACTGCCCAGGTAGCTTTGGCTGTGGGGTGGTGCAGAAATACAAAAAGAATAAGAATAATGGCTCCTTTGCTAAAGTACCATGGTCGCAATCCAATTCAGAGCCATGCACACCTGTGGATGAGTAGAAAGGAGCATTGTGCATAGCTCCATAATGTTGGATAAGGAGGATGTTCAGTGTGGTCCCAGCACAGCCAGCTCAGAGGGATCAGTGTCACCAAAAAGCAATGGCAGATTTCTGCTGGGATGCTCACCTGGGAGGCAACCCGCAAAAACAGACACACGTTAATCACAAGGAATTTTAAACCAGACGATCTCACCCTGCTTCAGATCTGTTACGATTTTTCAGAACACCATTTCCAAGGACCTTCTGCTGTTCACTTATACCCTCTACAAATGAACGGAAGCAAAAGCACAGTCAGTTGTGCCATCTGTATCAAAAGTATGAACTGGTTCTTTCTTTTTCATTTGCTATCCAATCTTTAGTGCAAACATGACTTTTGAAAGATCCTGAAATAGTTTCATTAATTTAAAAGGACTGTACTACTTGGGAAGAAACAAAGCCAACAAAATCGCTGCATTATTCTGAGGCAGACTCTACTTCCTTGCAAGCAATTTATATATGTAATGTTTTTGTTGTTATATCAATAAAAAGCTACCTTCTGTGGCATGCTTCCTGTGTTTCAGCAATACACCACTCAATGTTTACCTTCTATTGTCAATTGAAAATGGACAGTAGTTTTTTAGGGAGGTGATTTGGTGCAGTATGCTGATGACACCCAGCTCTACCTTTCTTTTTCAACTAATCCAGGTGAGGTAGTGGCTGTCCTGAACTGGTGCCTGGCTGAGGTAATGGGCTGGATGAGGGCCAATAAACTGAAGCTCAATCCAGACAAGACGGAGGTCCTGTTGGTGGGTGGTTCGGGCTTCGGGATGGGGGACTTGGGTCTTGTCCTAAATGGGGTTGCACTCCCTCTGAGGGACAGGGTTCACACCTTGGGAGTGCTCCTCGACCCTGAGCTGTCTTTAGAAGCTCAGGTGACGGCGGTGGCGAGGAGCGCCTTCCTTCAGCTTCGGCTGATCCATCAGCTGCGTCCCTTCCTGGAGAACGACTGCCTGGTGACAGTGACACACGCATTGGTGACTTCCCGATTAGACTTCTGGAACGCGCTCTACGTGGGGCTACCCTTGAAGACGGTCCGAATACTTCAATTGGTGCAGAATAGAGCTGCCAGGTTGCTGACGGGGACTGGGCGTTGTTCTCATATAACCCCAGTTCTCTGTCAGCTTCACTGGCTCCCGATTGAAGTCTGGACCCAATTCAAGGTGTTGGTTATGACCTATAAAGCCCTCAACGGCTTGGGACCTGGATATCTAAAAGAATGCTTGCGTCCATATATGCCCTCCCACCCCTTGAGATCGGCAACAGATGCCCTTCTCCGGGAACCCTCCATGAATGATATTAGGAGGGTGAGTACCCAGAGGAGGGCCTTCTCTGCGGTGGCGTTCCACTTATAGAATGAGCTCCCCAGAGAGGTCCACCTGGCGCCGTCATTATTTGTTTTTTGGCGCCAGGTGAAGACCTTTTTATTTAAAACTTATTTTAATTGTTAATTTATTATGTATTTATAGGTTTTAAATTTTTAAACCAAGATGTTACTGGGTTTTTTAAATTTTTAATTGTATTAATTTGTTATTTATATGTTTTAATTATGTTGTGAGCTGCCCCGAGGCTTTGTTGCGATGGGGGCAACATAGAAATGTTTTAAATAAATAAATAAATAGGTAGCATTGTTATTTCATGTATAGAGTGACACAGTTGTTTTTATGCACTGTCACATCATCTCCAATTGATTGGAACCCTACGAATGCAAACTCCCCATAATGTATTCATGACAGCTTACTCAGCTCTTCTAAGTTCAAGATGGACTTCCTTTATGGAGTCAATCCTTCTAGCACTTGGCCTTCCTCTTCTTCTTCTGCCTCCAACTAGCATGAACATTTCCTCCAGGTAGTCTTGCCTTTTCATGGTGTGTCCAAAGTATGACAGCCTCACTTGCATAGTTTTTTGCTTCTAGGGAAGTTCTGGATTGATTTGATCTAGGTCCCACTTGTTCGTCTTTCTGTCAGTTCAGGGTATTTGCAAAGCTCTCCTCCAGCACCGTGCTTCAGATGCATCAATTTTCTGCTGGTCAGCTTCCTTCACTGTCCAGCTTTCTCACACATACATGGTGATCAGGAATACAGCACCGTGGACATTCTTTGCCTTGGTCTCCAATGAAACTTCCTTTCACTCGATTATCTTTTCGACTTCCTTCATTGCTTCTTTTTCCAATCACAGTTTTCTTCAAATTTCTTGCCTGCAGTCTCGATTTGAATTGATGACAGAGCTGAAGAATTATGAAAAACTTTCATAATTTCAATTTCTACATTGTTAACAGAAAAGTTCTGTAAATGTTCTGTGGTTATGATTTTTGTTTTCTTAATATTCAACTGCTGGTTGCTACTGCTTGTTTTAACCAACTGAGAGATCATCTGAAGTGATTTCCAAGGACCTCTCCTCATGAGGAAATTTGAGGAAAAAGCAAAACGAAGATGCTTGGTAATGCTAGCAGCAATTCACAGCAGAGGTCCCAAACTCCCCCAGCATATTACCAGGCTTTACTTAGAGCCAACACTGAAGAAAATTTGGGCATTTCCCCCCTTTGGGTGGAACATCCAAGAAATTTGTAGAAAGGAGAAAAAAGCTTCCTGTGCACCAGAAAAAAGGGGGTAAATGAGCAGCAGATGAGCATCAGAATTCATCTAGGTAATAATGAGATTTTTTATGTTTTGTCTGAATTGAAATTTGCATCTAATTTGAATCAGGTAGAATGGAGAAACAATGGAAAATATTTCAGGGAAACACGGAACTCCTCCCACACCCCCTGGTGAGAGCTGGCGGGGCTGGGAGAGAGGATGGCCTGGTGCCACAGCGGGGTCTTCCATCGCAGGGACTTCTGAGGAGCTCTGCACGAAGGGCGAGCTACAATTCGCTTGTTGGGCTGTCATCACCACCGACACTCCCCTCACCACCACTGGGCTATGGGGCAGTATAAAGATGTAATAATAATAGGGAGGAGGCGGAGGCGGAGAAACATTGTATTAAGGATTACACCCACCCTTAATTAGTACTGATTTCACGGTATGGTTTTAATGCTTGCATTTTTGAAAAGTTTTCCTGCAGAGCAATCCGATGGTTCCTGGGAGGGCAGGCCAAGAAACAAAGGAGGCTGTAGATTTCCATCCTCCCCCACTGTAAAATGTGACCTCATATAAGTGGTCAGGCAAGGATGAAAGGGGGCAAAATGGTAAGAAGGGAGGAAAAGGTGAATGGTTCCACTGGACCTGCTATTCTTTGCATCACCCATCCCACCCACTGCTGAGAGGCCTGCAGAGCTAAAAATGATTTTTAAAGTGGAAAAGGAGCTGAAAATGACTGTGCTGCTTCACCTGCACTGGCTGGCCGGGCTTTGGATAGTCAGCAAGCTGCAATTTTAGAATCCTCTCCCTGGGGCTGACCCAAAGCAGCATGCAACCTATGACAAAGGACAAGGTGGCCTCTCTCCTTTTCCATGTATGAAAACTAACTGTGTTGGCTGTTGAATCTTTCTTTGACACCGATGATGGGATAGCATCCTCCCTCAAACCAGAAAGAAGTAGGCAGAAGAGCATAAGAAGATCAGACCAGAGGTCCATCTAGTGCAGCGTTCTGTTCACAGAGTGGTCTGCCAGACGCTCACAGGATCCTGCAAGCAGACTATGGACACAACAACACCATCCTGCCCAAGTTCTTCAGTAATTGGTGTGCATAGGCTCATAGTCTCTGATGTACACCAGTATCTGGTATACATGGATTAGCTTTGCGGGTACACAGCAGGCCTTTCATACACATCTCTCTCTTCCAACTTAGTACTGCTGTCTCCTAGTATTTGCCACCTGAGGAAAGCACTTCACTTTGTCTAATGGTAGGGCTGGCCCAGCCTCTATCTACAGGGGAGTCAATCTGGTAGAATTGCAGTTTTTAATTTTGTTGTATTATAAGCTGCAAAGAGTGCTAATGAAAGGTTGAATGGTCGAGTTTCAGGTTAAAAAGCATAATAGTCAAGATACACCCAAATGTGTCCTGCCCCACATTTCCTAAAATTCCCACACTTTTCTCTTTTTCTTAAATATGATAGTGATGATTTCACATCAGTATGCCTAGTCTTCTTTTCATTTGGGCCTTCAATCAATATTTTGCTGGGGAAGGGGTATAAAACCTTACAAAGGGATTTTTAATTAAGAAAAGCTTTAGTCTCAAAGATTTCAGTGGTATGCAAAATATATTTCTTAGGGAAAACTAATTTGCTTACCTTTCCTTGTCAAAGATTTAAATTGGGCCCAAGTGCCTTCATTAAAACAGAAGGGGGTGAATTCAATAATCACGCCTACACACAAATCCTGCTTCATTTATCTTGATTGAATAACTAAAAGCGTAATTGTTCGGATGCTGAGTAATTGGGGTGGGGGGAAAGCTGCAATATTTTGGTTTACTGCAAATAGAAATTGTCCCTCCTCAACAATAGGCAGCATTTGTTTTACAAGAGCATACTAATTCTTGCTTGACCTTTGGAAAGAAATTACTGCAGCTACAGAGATGCATCCACTCTGTGTTGAAGATGTAAAGGTTACTGTGAATGTCATGCGTGTATTTCAAAAGAATGGTATGATCTGAACCTATTTGGTGTTTTCTTATGGGGCTTGTTTACTGTGTTGTTCACAAACTCTTAATCTAAATGCCAAGAGACTGGCTTCTGGGGCATGAAACTCTTTTAAGTGGATTGAAAAAGAATATTGAACACTCCCCCCCCCCTCCACCTTTTCTATTCCCTTTTAGGAACCTGCCACTGAATAATCAGCAGATTTCATTTCTCAGTCATTTTTTAACAGTTGTTGTTAGTTGCGAAATCGCATCCGACCCATCGTGACCCCATAGACAACATTCCTCCAGGCCTTCCTGTCCTCCACCATCCCCCGGAGTCCACTTAAGCTCACACCAACAGCTTCAGTGGCTCCATCTAGCCACCTCATTCTCTGCCATCCCCTTCTTCTTTTGCCATCTATTGTTCCCAGCATTAGGCTCTTCCCCAGGGAGTCCTTCCTTCTCATTAGGTGGCCAAAGTATTTGAGTTTCATCTCCAGTATCTTTTTTAATAGTAGAGTAAAATTTTCAGTAGCTCCAATATTTACCCTTTTTCAGTACTGTGAAGTTAATGCTTCCATGGTGCTTCATTTGATTGCTTTCAACAGTTAGATACAGAGGCTGTCAAAACTAGACAGCGATCATGCAGACATGAACACAGGGAACCATGTTGATATTCATCTTTACACATGCATAACTTTCCTATTTATATTTTTAAGTCATGGGAGTGGCCAGTCACATATCAGCGAATATAGGGTAGGACCAACCCCATGTGGTCTAGGCCAGTGGTTTTCAGCCTCTGGTGCATGGATCAGCACCGGTCTGCAGATTTCCTGCCAGTCCATGGGGGGCCACATTCTGCTCACTGCGGACCCACACGGGGTCTTGCAGTGCTCTGTTACCTCTTCCTCTGTTGACATTGCAATGCAGGGGCTGCGCCAGTGCTGCCAGGGGGACCAGGAAGGGGAGGGACGGCTCAGCTGGAGCCAGCTGGGAGTCATACTGTGCCGATTGCGATATTTTGTTCTTCTGTTGGCATTTTTTTGTTGCTCAGTTTCTGGTTGTTTTGGAGAATTTTCATGTTTTTGGAATTGTGTTTGAAAACTAGTACACAGAATACCATATTGTGTTTATGGTGCTTTTTGTTTCTGCCTCAGTGGTCCCTGAGGTGGTTTTCCTGTTTTTTGCCAGGCCCCAGCTGTGGAAAGCTTGAAAACCTCTGGTCTAGGCAAGCCCTTCTTGTGTTCAGTACCCATTGGATGTCAACAGTTGATCGGGGTGTTGCTGTTATATGCTGTTGCCTCCAACTTTTGGCGCCCTAGTAAGGAAAGCCCTCCAAAATGTCCTGTCCTTGATAGACCTGCTCAGCTTCTGTGAACTGAAGGCTGTGGCTTCCTTGATGGAGTCCATCCATCCCACATCTAGACTCCTCCTCTTCCTCCTCCTCCTGCCTTCAGCTTTCCCTAGCAGGATTGTCTTCTCCAGTGAGCTTTGCCTTTCATGATCTGCACAAAATATGGCAGGTTCAGGTTCATCAATTTTCCTTCCAAGTAAAGTTCTGATTTAATTTCATCCAGGTCACACTGGCTCACCTTTCTATTGGCCCAGAGTGTTCACAACGCTCTCTTGCAGCACCATGTTTCATACACATTCCTCAAATATAGTAGAGATAGATATTTTGCCAAATAATCTTGCAACACATTACTAGTTTGGGTTGAAACTAGTCATGACATATTCACTTTTAAAGATTTGGCTTGCCTTGGTACATAATTTAGTAAAATAAATGCAGGAAGGAAATATTTCCATAGTAAGTAAAATACATACTTTGATTTGTGGCAGACAAGACTGGCTTCAGCTTTTCTCGAGGAAAATGTTGTGGCAATTGGTCCTGAAAAGCCTTGTGTTTATCCAGAAATCATGAAAGTATTGTTGGTTATAGTGCACAGTCCTTCAGTTTAGAGATAACTGCTTTGGCAGAGTACTAACGCAAAAGTTTCTATTATAATAGAAATGTGGAATTTCTAAGAAACTTGCACAGTATATAAATGTCTAACATTATGATAGAAGGATTTTTGTGTGCAGCATTAAGCAGAAGTCATGAATTACCTCCTCTTCATCATACCTTTTGTTCAGGGTTCCATATGGCACATTCTGCCTTGAGGTGTTCATATACAGAATATAGGTCATATGCAGCATAGGTTTTGGTATAATAGTGGGTAATAACCTTCCCAGATATGTAGTCATGTATGCCAGAGGAATTTTTATAGGGCAACCTTTTTGTTCTCCTCTCAGGGTCACTTTGTCTGGGAGGCTGCATATGGGATGCTGAACCAGCAGTGGCAACTCAAAGCCAAAAGAGGCCACTTCTCCCTCTCTCTCTTCTCCCTCTTCTTCTGGCCTCTTCTGGTCTAGCTCTAGGTCCTTAGTCCTTCACAGGGCCACATTCAGTGATTACATTGGCAGCTCACATTTTTGACAGTGTCTGAGCTAGTTCCATCCTCTCTGATATGCTTGGGAACAAGTCTTTCCTCACCCTAACCTGAACCTTAACCCTAACAATCACACTGTCATTTGCTCCCCATGAATTTTGGAATCAATTAGAGACTGCGCTCCTTCTGCCTTGAGATAGCCTGAGTCCCTTAAATGTCTGCAGAAACAATTATTCTCCTAACCTTAACCTGAAACTTCACCCTGCCCTAAATGGCCCTATATACTCCCCATACATTAGAAAATGGCATACATGCTTTGGCTTTCTTTGGCAGCTCTCTTTCTCTGCCTCACCCAGTCTCATTCCAGGCCCTTGGTCATTCAGGCAGACTGCTCTTTGCCTAACCCTAAACCAAACCTGAAGCTTAAACTTAGTGATAATAGCCCAATGTGCTCCCCATTCATTCAGAAACTGCCATGCAAGGAAGCCTCCTTGGGTTTTCCTTGAAAACTCAGTTTTTCTGCCTGATTCAGGTTGGTTCTACCCCCAGTGCACTTCAACAGAAGCTAATATTTCCCTTACCCTAATCTTAACCTGAAGTTTCTTCCTATCAGCCCTATATAATCTCCATTCCTTAGAAATTCACCTGCATAGGCAGCAAATTGTGAATTTCTTTTCCAGATTGCTTTTTCTGCCTCATCTGATGCAGTTCCATGCCCTCAGTAATTCACAGGGAGTGCTATTTTCCTAACTCCAACCTGAAGCTGAACCCTAACGAACTGGCCCCCATGAATTTCAAAACCAGCAGCAAAGTGAGAACACTCAGGGTTTCTCTTCACATCCCACCTTTTCTGCCTCACCTGAGCTACTTCCAAGTACATAGAAATGCAAATGGATGGATATTTTCCTAAACTTAATTGTAACCTGGAGTTTATCCTAATCCTTACAGGACCATATACTTCTCATCCATTAGGAGTCTACATCCATGGAGGGATTTAGGGGTTCTGATTGCAGCTCTCTATCTGTGCCTCTTCAGACCCTTAGATTCACAGGAAATGATGTTTTCCAAACCCTAACCCAAACTCCAAGCCTAACTGGAAGCTTAACCCTAAAGATACCATGTGGTCCCATTCATTAGGAAACTACAAGCAAAAGGAGCTCATTTGGGGATTATCTTAGCAACTCGCATTTTCTGTCTCATCTGAGCTCTTCCTAGCCCTTACAGTATCCCTAGCAACTATTCATTTCTCAACCCAAACCATAACCTGAAGCTTAACCATCATGTTAACAGCCTCATTTGCTCCCCATGAATTTTCAAACCAACAGCAAAGGCAGCACACTCATGGCTTTTCTTGACTCGTCTGAGCAACTTTGAAGCTCTTAGAGATAAAAAAGAACAGATATTTTCTCAAAGCCAACCCCATCCTGAAGCTTACCCTAATCCTAACAGCCGTGGGATCTCCCTATGCATTAGGAATCAGCTATCCAAGGCAGACCACTTGAGCATTTTGCTGGCAGCTCACATTTTCTTCCTCATCCAAGCAAGTTCCAGACTCTTAAACATCTGGAGGAACTCTTATTTTCCAATCCCTGCCCCTAACCTGAAGCTTCACCTTACCTTGAACAGCCCCACGCATTAGGAAACTACCAGCCAAGCCAGCACACTTGGAATCTTGTTTCCCTTTCATAGTACCAAAACCCATAGGAGCCAAAGAGGTAATCCCAAAAGAGGAAATGGTGGAGATTTTGATGAAATAAGTGTGCACACAGCACATAGTTAAACTATGGAATCCGCTTCCGCAAGATTTGGGGACCAATTTGATGGGTTTAAAAGGGAATTGGGAAAATCCATGGCTCCTAGTCCTGATGGCTGCATTTGCCTCCAGTATCAGGCGCAGTGTGCAAAGAACAAAGGACTGGATGGACCCTCAGTCCAATCCAGGTTGCCTCTTCTTGAGTTCTCCTCCCTTCCATCTCCCTGCCTCATTCCTTCCCCTTTAGGTTTTCCTCTTCCTATTTTGCTGTATTCTCAGAGTAAAGGCAGCATATTTATAAGTACAAGCAGTGGAGAAAAAATTGGTTAAATTAATGGTTACATGGAAAAGATGCATTAAAAGAAAGAAAGAGAAAAGAAAAAGAAAAATGACTGTTTCAAGCTGCTGTTTTAAGAACGGGTTTTTTCTTGTGCCATGCTGTTTTACTGTTGGTTTAAATAGAATAACAGAGGGGGGCCCTTATAGACATCTAGTTCCATCCCCTGCCCATTGCAAGAAAGATGTTTTTATAATAGCTGTATTTTTATTCTCCGGTAACTCGACCTGGGAATGCCACTGGGCTTTTGAAAGGCAAAGTATACACTTTAGGAATAAATGAATACACTGGAAAGGAAGAAAAGTGTGTGCAAGGGTCTGCGATGGGAACTTTTCCAGCAGGCCAGTCCTCATCTGCTGAACAAGGGAAAGGGAGTTTACACTTTCCGATCACACCTTTAGTCATTGGACTGACCTTGCTCAGTATCGTTACCCTGGAATCAGATACAGTTCAGCCAAGTGGAACAGATGCCAATGAGAAGTGCACCAGAAAAGAAGAAAAAAAGAAAGCACTCAGAAATAGGAGTGAAAGGCCAATATTGCACCGACAGCAGGAACAAATTGACTTTTGAAAAATGCAAAAGTGATCAAAATGCCCATGGGTGCATCAGCTGCAAAAGACTTAGGAACTAGTGTGCCTGAGAGAGAATGATGTTAGAAAAACCAAGAGAAATGTGTTTGTGTATCAAGGAAAATATGCTAGTGTAGAGAAAGTCTTGATGGGACTGGCTCTGAGTGGCCTTATATCCTCTTTTGCAAAGGAGGACTGTTCCCCTTTGAATGGTTTCCACACAACGCTCCTCTAGCTGAAGGTGTTCTCTGTCTGAAAGACTGTCCTGACCAATTCCATTTAACAGTTGCAGGTCAACAGTTAAGCACCTGGGCAGCAAACAGGAGGCTCATAGGTCACTCCATCACTGTCTCCAACACGAGGGTTGGCAGCACTCCATGTCTATTAAAATTATTATTCAGCATTCTCTCCTCATATGCATTAGCATGTGCAAATTATATACCAATAAGTGTACTCTTTTTGCACACTGTAGTTTTTCCAGCTTCATCCAAACTCTGAGACTAAGCAGAGAAGTCAGATTTCTGTGCAGATTCTATAGCAGGTTGGCTTTACTCATGTCACATGAATTTTGTAAATGTGAGGAACATTTATTTCCTTCCTTTCTTCCCAGAATGTTGTACAAATTTAATAGAGAATTTAAACACAAACTGACTGTAAATGCACATTACCCACCCCACCCCCACCCCCACCCCCCCCAAATAAAATGTGAGCATGTGCATTTTTGGAGGATTTTCCTATTTTGGAAGATTTGCACATTTTTGGAAGATCAAATTTGTGCAAAATCTAGTTCTGCCAATGAGGAGGTAACAGCATGAAAAGACCCAGAAAACCATGAAACAAGGAAGAAGCAGTTTAGCAAAGCCCATATTAATCAAAGTTTGAGAGAGATGCTCAGCAGGCCACCTCCTAGGGAAGCCCATCCTAAATCAGTGGGTTCTGGAACCAGGCTTACCTGGTGACACCAGTGATGGACAGTCATCGGACCAGAGGAGCTGGGAAAAAATGTATATAGGAGTCACACTGCCCTAGATGCTTTACATGTAGAGGGTCTTGTGAAGTCTAAGGAGAGGAGGGGTCTAATATGACAGGCAGCAGTTCTTCAGAGTCTCAAATAGAGGTCTTCTCCATCACCTGCTATCTCCACCTCAGCCTATAGGAAGCATAGATAGAAAAGAGCCCACAAGTCACAAGTCCCTCTCTCGCGCTCTCTCTCTCTCTCTCTCTCTCTCACACACACACACACACTGCATTTCAAAGAAAATGCAGTAACACTACAGACCTAAAGCAGTAAGTTATGAAGACACCCATTCACTGTGTCCCCCACACTAAGAAAGCTATTATCCCAAACAACAAATTATTTAAAGTAAGACATATCAGAGCAACTGTTACAAAGAACATCCAGGAATACTACTGAGAAAGGTAGTGCGGGTTTTGTAGCAAATGACTACTACTAAGAATATTGGTCTGGGTTATTTTATGCACCAGCAACCACATTACTCTCTCTGTACAGTCTGCTTTCTGCGGTGTGCACTGCGCTAAATTCCATTAAAATCAATGGTGCAATAGCTCTCTATTGGGTGCATTGGTATTATGAGAAATGCAAATATTATGGAGAGAAAGTACAGCTGAAAACACATATCTGCAAATCGCTCATCTTGAACCAAAGAAGTGTTCAGAATCAGACTTGGTATGTAGCATCTCATCGACTGTGCTCTAATGTGGATGTGATGTGGTCTCCGAAAACTTCATCTGCCTCTCTTGTGACTGGAGTATACTACTTGACTGCTAATGTTTGATTTTCTTACTAGGAAAGTATTCAAGAGAATGAGACAAAATGTTTTCCTTTAGTGCCTAACCCAAGTTGGCTGCACCAAACTCCAGATTCATATGGTGCATGTTCCAATCCAGGCTCGCTGGGGTCCATTTTTATTGCTAAAGCTGGTGTCAGGGCCAGCTACTGGCATTCTAGGCTGTTCAGCTCTGCAACCCAAGAAAAAGCAAACACCAGGCTCATAGTCTAACCTTGGCCAATCCAGATTTTTCATGCTAGCTGGCAGATGCAGAGGCGGATATTGGACCATTTCACTCAGCCTCTTGGGGTGCAATCCTATGCATATTTAACTAGAAAAGTCCTATGTTTCCCAGCATTCCCTAGCCAGTATGGCTGACTGGAGCATGCTGGTGCTTGTAGGCTTTCCCCCCCACTAAAACTTACATAGGGCTTCATTTAAGGCTGCCATGCAGTATATGCTTACCTGGAAGTAAATCCTAAGTAAGAATATCAATCCTGGAGGCATGTCCCTGTGTCTTCAGGTCCCTCTGACTCCCAAACCTTCAGGTATGCCCATTCTCAAATTAAGATTACTTTGGAAGATCCCCACTTGGATTTTAATATCTCCTGTCTTTGTCTGCATTAACATAATCTGCTTTAGGATCTGACCAGCTTCAAAGCACATTGCTAATCTTGGGAGGTGGGAGTCATAATCCACATTCACCCAAGTCAAATAACTTTCCCCCTGAAATGCTACTTCACAGAGTTGCCGCTAACATTGAAACATGAATTATAAAGTATTCTGCACAATGAGAAGCTTTAGACACTTTTGTTATTTATTGTATTTATTGTGAAAAAGCTAGGAACTTTGTAAGCATTGAACATTGTTTTTTAAAGAATTATAGCGCACTTGGGATACATATACCAAAGTATGTTTTCAATTGCAAGTAACTGAAAAGGGGACCATTTCTGGAAAATATATATCATATTAAGAAATATTTCTGGCTCCACTGGAGCAGAGGAGCGTGCCAAGAGTCCCCTACCAGCAAAACTTACAAGGTGTATTTTGATCATTCTCAAAAATTAGAAACAACTTCAAACCGTTAAACGACCCACTTTAACAATGTCGTTTGCGAGAACATATAAAGAATGGTAGGAAAACATTTATATATCTTAAGTATCCTTTCTCCACTTCTGGCAGCATTGCTTGCACCACCAGGAGCCATTCTAGCCCTTGTCATGCTTTAGAATACAGGTGGATAGAGAACCTTCAGGCTTGTAAAGTTCCTTATAAACAGGATACAGAGAACTTGAGGTTTGAAAAATGCCAACTGCAGAAGAAAGTTAAACTGGCAGATGGCTCCATCCCACCAGAGGGCTTTCAGTGCTTAGCTCTGGAAAGCCTGGGTTTGATTCTTGTGTAATTAACCACATGGGTAGTGCTCAATTTGGCTTGCCACTGCTCCCTCCCTCCGCCTGGTTCCTCGTCTTTAAGAGGTACTAGGCAGAAAAGTACACCATAGCCCCCTTTATGCCGGAAATACCTATGATCTGGCTGCTGCAGCTAGATGCGAATTTTGTTCAGTTCACTTTTTCATAAGAATTTGTGAAAATGCGAAAAAATGGCTTGTAATTAAGGTGGGTGGCAAAAACATAAATGTATTTTCAGAAGTTGCTGTCCAAGTGGGGAATTCTCTCCATGAAAGACTGCAACCTGCTGATACCTATGGTCTTTTCAACACCAGGAAACACCTTGTTATTCTCCCAGGAATTTTAAGAATTGATTTTGGTTCTTTTATTACTTGATTCTATTGCTGGTTTTAACCTGGTTTTACAATGCTGTAATTTTTTTGCCCTCTGTTTTCTGATTTTATCATGGTTTTGCTCTGTACTGTTTTTGTTTTTAATATGTGTATGCATGCTCTTAATATATTGTATGCCACCAGGGAAACTTGAATTACTGAATGGTGAAACTTACAGTAAAATCAATCAATTCATGAAATGGGGGAAAGATTGAAGTTTAAAAACTTCAAATCAAGAGGAAGTGAAACTGGTATATTCATCCCTCTACAAATAAAACTGTCAACATTTTATTTCCTTATTTATTTCCCCACCTTTCTGTGCTTCGCCTACCAAAAATGGAGCTTAGGGTGGCTAACAATAAAATGCAACCTCAAAACAGAGCTTCGGTTAAAATATGAAATAAAAGCAAATAAATTAAACACACAGTTAAGAATGCAGCATTAAAGGAATGTAGCATTGAAAGAAATAAACAGCACTATCCAATGAAAACCTTCTTCAGCAACAAACTAGCTTTGGTGCCAAAGACCTTCTATGGTGTTGTTGGTGTTGTTAGTTGCGAAGTCACATCCGACCCATCGCGACCCCATGGACAACATTCCTCCATGCTCTCCTGTCCTCCACCATCCCCCAGGGTCCACTTAAGCTCACACCGACTGCTTCAGTGACTCCATCTAGCCACCTCATCCTCTGCGTCCCCTCCTTCTTTTGCCATCTATTGTTCCCAGCATCAGGCTCTTCTCCAGGGAGTCCTTCCTTCTCATTAGGTGGCCAAAGTACTTGAGTTTCATCTTCAGGATCTGGCCTTCTAAAGAGCAGTCAAGGTTGATCTCCTCTAGGACTGACCGGTTTGATTGCCTTGCTGTCCAAGGGACCCTCAGGAGTCTCCTCCAGCACCACAATTCAAAGGCCTCAATCCTTCGGCGCTCAGCCTTCCTTATGGTCCAGCTTTCACAGCCATACATTGCAACTGGGAAAACCGTAGCCTTGACTATATGCACTTTTGTTGGCAGGGTGATGTCTCTGCTTTTTAGTATGCTGTCTAGATTTGCCATAGCTTTCCTCCCCAGGAGCAAGCGTCTTTTACGGTGCTTCTATGCAAATGTAAGGGAGTGGTCCTATGGCCCCTATCAGTGCCTGAGGGCCATAAGGTTTTACAGGATCCTGGATCTGGGACTGTGCTCTGATATCAGAGCAGGGAAGCCCTGGCACACTGCCTCCACCCCCTCCCAGCCGTTATGGAAAGAACCACGCTGGCTATTCTCTGAAGTCAGGAATGCACCCTTAGAAAGGATAAAAGGGGGCATTTCAGTGTGCAGGGCAGGAAGGAGGTTCAAGAGGCCAGGATATGAATGTTCCATGATCTCTCCTACTCTCCCCATTCCAAGGTACTGCCACCCTGTGGCTGATGCCCATAAGCCTGCAGGGTCAGGGGCTTACAGACCTTTCAAGAAGTTTGCACTCTAAGCCCAGCCACACAGGGTGTAACGTGAGCCCAATTCTTGTTGGGGCATCTGAAAAAGGATATTTTGCATGTGAAAAACATGCTCCAAAGGGCTGCCAAAATGATCAGGGGATAGGTATGAGAAAAGAGAAAATGCAAGCAACATTTAGAGAAAATGCAAGCAACAGGCAACAGGATAGAGGTTTTGACAGAGAATGATGAATGGTGCAGAAAAAAAAATGGGTGGAGTTTGTCATCCCTTTCTCATAATACTAGAACCCAAAGGGGTTCCTCAAAGGGGGCCGACTGATAAAGAGCAGAGGAGACAAAAGGATGGACTTGTTTGGAGGGTGTGTAGTTAAAGCGTGAAATTCAGATCCCAAGATGTGGTCAGGAACACGGACTTAGAAATGGGACTTAGAAAGGGGAGTGGACAAATTCATGAAGAATATGGCTATTATCTACTAATAAAAGAGCAGTGTGTGTCCATAGTTTCCTCTGAGCCTTTGAGGATTGTGCTACATTAGTGTGATTCACCACCAGTGAAATAGGAAACCCATGGGCAACCCCAGAAATAAGTCAAAATGCTCATGTCTGAAATAGGATGGTTAGTGGGGTTCCCTTCTGGAAACACCTCAGACCTGTTCCTCTCCAGAAGCAAGTTTTTCAACTAATTTCTGGTTGTTCTGGGGAGCATTAGCTTTCTGTTCTGGTGGGACCCATTGGTGCAGTGGTGGCGTTGGATGAAGCAGCAACAACAACTGGGACTATTAGCCTAGGGAAAAGGTAAGTAAGGGGAAACTGGATAGGGGCATTTCCAATTATGCATGGTATGGAGAAAGTGGAGTGGACACATTTTTCTCCCTCTCCCATTATACTAGAACCCATGGTCATCCCATGAAGCTCGTTGGTGAGATTTGGGACAGATAAAAAGAAGCACTTCACACACCACACAGTTAAACGGTGGGATTCAATGCCACAGGAAGTAGTGACGGCCACCAGCCTGGATAAATGAATGGTGAAAGAGGCTATCAAATGGCTGCTAGCCTTACTGGCTGTGTGCTACCTCCTTTAGCAGAGGTGGCCTGCCTGCATACACCGGTTGCTGAGGGGCTTGCGTGGAAGGAGGCCTTGCACCCATCCTGCTGGGGGGATCCTGTGCGCAGCCTGTTTGCCATTGTGTGCATTGAGTGCTGGACTAGAAGGACCTTTGATCTAATCCGTCATAACTTTTCTTATGTTCTTATGAATAGGTATTCATAATAGGTATATTATGTATATACCTATTATGTGTGTATATATATTGTTTATATACATTATGTATATAATATTTATATATAGGTATACCCAGAAGAGGTATCTCAAGGTCAATGCCTCCATGCTTCAGAAGACCAGCTGCTGGGACAGTTATACTGGAGCAGAGCTAATGCTTGCAGACTTCTCTTAGGCATGTATCTCAGCAACGTTCTGCGTATTAGAATGCTGGTTCGATCCAGCTGATCTCTTCTGTTTCGAGCAGTGGACACAGGTTGGTTGATATTTGCAGTACTCCTGGCAATGAAGAATATGAACACTGCCTTTTCCTGACACAAAACAGGGACAGATTTTGCTTAACACATCCCGCATGCATGTTCAGGGTGCTTAATGCTTCACCATTATCCCTCCCACCTCCCATAGCGCGCGTGCACACACACACACACACACACACACACACTACTTGTGCTTGCCGATCCTGATGTGCCTCTCAAGTTCTGCTCCTAGCAGTAAATATACTTTGCTTCACTGAGTTCTTAGCCAGCTTACTGCAATGCAGTAACTTTCACAGGCTTACTCCGGTGTTTAAAGGCTGCTGTATCTACCATGCGTTAGCAGCAAGCGCTGATTATCCTCAAAAGTAATAGCATGATTTCTCAATACAGGAGGTATGGGGAAGCAGGCGAGGGGGAAGCATCCAGCTAAGTAAGGCTGGGGGCCGTCAGCCAGCTTGCACACCGAGCACAATTATTTTGCCCATTAATTAGAGTATAGCTTTGCTCCCGAGAATGTGCTTATTAAAATTTATGCTGAATGATAACTTTTTGGATTGCACTGAAAACAGAGAGTTAGAATCTTTTTACCACAGGCAAAACCCACCTTTTAAAATAGAACTAAAACCTATCATATGTGGATGACTTTTCTTAAAAAAGTAATAAAAAAATAAATCTCTGATTGGATCTAAGAGCGATATTACCTCATTCTTTCAAATTGCCTGGGCAGTCATCCAGATTATGTGAAAAATCCTAATTACCACTCTGATTATTTACAGTTATCACAATCATTTATTGCAATCTTTACAGCCAGCTTCTGAATTAAAAATGCTGCATGATTTTGTGCTGGTGGTGATGATGAGTAAGAGGAAGATGAGTGATTCAAGAGCCATGGTTATGATGGCTTTCCTGCAGTGCCGATTCCTGAGTTGGAGTACCTATGCTGAGAGGTGATTCTACAGATGTTGACTGCAATCCAGCTGCAGGGGCCAGATGCAAAGCATTGAAGGCCTCCCTGCGTCTTTCATAATTGCACAAAACCAGGAATTGCAACTGGTGTAGTTCTGTGTTAGGCCACCTTTGCTTCACTGGGTTTTACCAGTCTGGGAATTGCTGTAAGAACCAAGGATGAACAAGAATTTCAGTTCAGTTCTTAACACATTAAGACTTCTCCCATCCTGAATCCCAAACATGAGCACAGTTTTTGGACAAAGCATGCAATCAGATTTGCAAAATACATTCATTAGAATATTGTGCCCTGTCAAAATGTGCATTTTGGGAAAAATGTATCATCATGCTTTAGTGAATGAAAGAAAGTATAGGTTTGTGTGTGCAATTGAAAAAAATGTATACCTAAAGGCACAACTTTCCTATCTGAGCAACAACAATCAACAATGAACATATTTGGGAAGGAGGTGGAATGAGATTCTTGGTGGAATTTGATCTTGAGTCTTGCTAATTCTTCCATTCCTAATGAGAAAAGTTCTTATGGATCAGAGCAAAGGACCACCTGGTCCAGCATTCTATTTTCTATGCTGGCCCAAGTGTGATTAAAAAATAGAAGATCATAACCTGATACAGAATGAGATCTGAGGTAGAATTTGGATAATCTCCATTTCAGAGCATTGAAGAACCAGCTCCTTACCTTGGGGTCATTTTTGTCATCACCCTACATTGGAGAGGTCTTAGAAAAATAAGCTCATGTGGCTCGAAACGGTTGTGTGCTTCTGACTTTGTAGACCATCTCATGCCCTCCAGGCCTCTGCACTAAGACACTGCACTGTGTATATTTTACAGATCTTCAGACTATCAACTGAAGCCATTTAAGGTGCATGAGTTTTTTTAAACGTAATGCCTGTTATTTATTATGTCTACAGTACAGTGCAGCATATAAAGTATCCCACCATTCTCTTCAAATTATTCCTTCTATTAAAAAAGAACAACAACACATGTGAGGTAAATTAAGCTTGAAGACCAGCAATTAGACCAGCAAGGACTCTGAGCAATTTTGATGGCAAAGGAAGAACCTGAACTTGGCTCTAATCCCAATTTGAGCTGCTATTTCATAGCGTGCTCGTGCTTTTAACAACATGTTCTTTCATATTGTTGGTTCTCCAGCCATTAATCATAGCGCAGGGCATACACCTCATCAATGCTCCTGTCATTGAAGTGGCCCAAAGTGGCATTACATGCAAGATCTAGCCCTAGCCCTTTGAAGACTCTCAAATTGTGGAGGTCATTTTGTTTTCTATTTTCCTGGTTAATCTAATTAAGCAGGGAAGTAGAATACAAACCTAGGCCCAATGAGAGAGGGAGAGAAAGTTAAATACTGAACACACTTGTGCTGGTCCTGCATCCTAGTGAGGAGAGAGCAGTCCTCTGTTTGAAGAGCTGTCTGTGCCTAACACAGGTACTCCTGCTCCATCTTTTTTCCACTGATTTGTGCTGGCTAAGCAGCGTTTGTACAGAACAGGATGGGACAAGAAATTCATGTCAGTATCTTTTAACAGAATTTACCTAGTTCTTAGCTTACAGAACCAAATGCAGACCAAAACACAACCTGCAGTCAAAGTCTGCTCCTTTCTGAGCTTGTAGTGTAGTCTTCAGAAAATATGCAAATTTTAGGAATGTGCATGAAAATGCATAGTTTCGAAAAAGTGTGCTTACATATGATTTAATCTAGGGAAAACTGCATACATTGGCATATATTTGAGGAAATGTGCATGAAAAATACTCACAAACTTTCATGCAAAGAGATTTTAAAAAGCTGATTGTCTGATATGGGCACAAGCTGCAACAACCTTCAATGTGGAACCTGGAGAACCTCGATGAGTTTGCATTTTGCTGATTCACATGACCACTGCATGGGCTCCACAATGACCTTGCTTTGTGGTACACTTAGGGAGGACTTCAGAACTGCATTCCGAATACAAGGGCAATTCACATAAACATGCCCATCTCTCCTTAACTCCCAGACAAACATGCCTGAGGTGATATGAACTTTCTATTTATAACATGCAAGCCCTGCAATGAATTGTTGCCACCCATTCTTGCCTCTTACCGGGACTGTTCTTCCTTGGAGTTCCTCAAGAAGGACGTTCTCCTCTTTTCAGCTATCCCAATTTTCCAGTCTTCTTCTCCTACTTTCCATTTCTACTGAGCATGCTCAAGCTCCATTGGGCTGGGTGTCTTGCTGCGGGGAGGGGTTAGATTTGTGTTTGTTTTGCTTGTTTGGGTACTGTTTCCAACTGTTTCTCAGAGGCTTCAATTGGACTTCATTCCTGTAAGCACTCATCAACTGAGTTCACCACCAGAGTCACACCTAAACTCTTTTGTATACTTGTCTTCAGCAAAGAGCTTATTTTATTTATTTATATATTCATACTCAGATTCACAGGCTGCCTATAACCGCTGAGGTCTTCCTAGGCAGCTTACAATGCATAGCACTTCAGAACGGATAGACATTTTCTCCCTCTCTTGTAGCTCTAGAACCCTGTGGAGTCATTGCATGGAGCTGCTTGGTGAGAGAAGCAGGACAGATTAAAAGATGCTCTCACACAGCACAGTTCATTGGATTTGCTTCCACAAGATGTAGTGATAGCCACCCATTTGGATGGCTTTAAAAGGGTAATTGTCACATCCGCAGTGAATTAAGCTATCAGTGGTTCCTAGTTATGAGGGCTAAATGCTAGCTCATGCATCAGAGGCAGTATGCCTATGGAACCAGTTGCTGGGGAACAGGGGTGGGAGGCTGTTATTTCTCGCACATCCTTTCCTGGGTTTCCTTTATGATTGGCTGCTGTGCAAGGGGAAGCTGCTAAGTAAGTCTTTGGTCTACTGTAGCACTGCTCTGTTCTTACGTTCTTCAGAGAACCCCATGACCCAAACACCAGGCTGGCTTCTCCCTCCTCCTCTGGTTAGCAGCCTAAGCCAGAACTCCATCCTGGTCCATGACAGATTTCCCCAGCATTTCCAGATTTCCAGCTTTGATCCCTGGCCAAAGTCAACCCACATGATAACTCTTTATTGTACCTGGTGACATTTCCTTGTCCATGGAATGACCAAGAAAGTTTTCTCGGACGATCTGTGGGCTCAACTGGCTATGCATACAGAAAACTGAGGGTTAGGTAAGGCTCTTGTAAAAAAGCTGGTGTATCACCCTTGCAATAATTACTTATTCACATTTGTAAGCTACCCCTTGATGCTGCTATCTCTGTGGGATTACAACACATACTTAAACCACCCCACAGAGAAATTTATCATAATCAAATTGGCCAACCCAAGCTCAGCTCCACTGAAATCCACATGATTTTCTTTCCTGACTTTGATGGACATCGAGCTGAGCTTGAAAAACTCTGAGCTTGAAAATGCCAAACAAGCCCACCCATTCTCCAGAAAATGATCTACTTCATCTTGGCTTAGCATCCCCATTTAAGGAGCCCCCACAGTGAGTAGGAGGCACAAGCCAATGACAAGATCTGCATGGTTGCAGAAGCAGCAACAAGCCTGTGGATCACACATTAAACTCAGCAGCTGCTGCCAGTCTCCAAGACTTGTTACCAATTTGTAACCATAGATAGGAGGGAGGAGAGTGGGAAACAGAAGGTTTAGCCAAACAGAAACAATGAAGTGAGCCATCATTAGAAGAACTGCATGACTAACAGTCTAGATTAAGATGGGAAGAAATGTGCCATTTTTATCATTTGTTCGTCTCGCAATTGATAAAGAAATATGCATGCTACAAAATAAAAAGTTTTGTTCTCAGGAAAACGAATCCTTAAAAAGAATACAGTTGGCTAATTCACAGAAACAAGGGCAGCCTCTTTCTTTCTGTTGTGCCTACCATATCTATCTGTTGAAAGGCCCCTTTTAAATATTACTCTAGGACAAAAACTGCCAAGGATATGATTCTAGAACAAAAATACTACCAAGTTTCCGCCTTTTTCCTGGGACCTCTAGCTTGGGAACTGGAATACTGAACAAATGTATGGTGGACAAGGGAAAACAGAATGGTACCCATAGAACCCATGCTGTGTTCCCACATTCAGCACCAGTCTGTGAACCTGCTCCTCTCCGGCCATCCATGCCTATTCCAGAATGTGTCATGTGAGCAGGTGGAAGGTAAGCTCTGGTGAAGACTGTGAGCAGTTTGGATCGATTAAGAGCCACCATTGGAGGGAAGCAGAGAACTCTTCAGCCATTTTTCTGTTTGGCTGACCAACTTGATGGCACCCAGAAAGCACAGGGGAACTTGAAGGAGTGGGCTGGAAGGGTGCTGGAGAGAATGGAGTGTGTTTTATAATACTCAGTAAGCTGGGAACTGCTGGCTGGTCTAAACAGCAGCAGTTGAGATGCTAAATTATTCCTGGACTGTACCATTTCTCAGACTACAGGTAAGAGTGGTCCATTTGAAAGCTTCCCAATCTAGAAGCCATTGCATGGCTATGCATCCAAGGATGGTGTTGGCTGCAGTGTCACACTGCTGGCTCATCTTTAGCTTGCAGTTGACCAGCACCCTGAGATCATTTTCACAAGTGCTGCTCTCCAGCCACTTGTCCAGCCTTGTCAAGCTCTAAGCTGTAACCAATAAAGTCATGCCCAGGTTAAAACCCAGCACCCTCTCTATGTATTTTATGGTTGACTTTCCTGGAAGGGCTACCTAGTAGGTGCTCCAAGCACAAGAACATCAGTCTCATATGGATTAAGCTTCCATTTGCTTGCCCCCTCATCTAGCCTACTACTGACATCAGACACTGTACTAGAATGAGAGCAGATCTGGAAGAGCCAACAGCAGCAATCCCCCATGCTGCTCCTTATGTAGATTTATCCACCAGGGTGACCAAAGCTGGCCTGAAGCAGGAAAGGAGTGTTAGAGACTGGCCAGAAATCCTCCAGTGCAGGGGTGGCTTTTTCCAGGGAAAGTTTTACTGGCACATTTGTTGGGTGAGTCAGAATCACACCTTGGCACTCACTCCTACCCTCCTCCACTCAGCCAGTCCTCCATCCCTGCCACTTTCACAAGCCGTCTCCCTCTGGTGTGTGGATAATGTGGATTTGTCTACACTCAGAGGATTGGTTCACTGTTAGAACATAGGATTTATTATTACTTGACCACTGCATTGCTATCATTTCTGCTCTGCCCAAATATTTCTGCAGAAATATATAAGATACCATCAGTCTTTTCAGTGCTGTCCTTTCCAAAGGAAACATACTCCATAAAGACTGCCCTGAACTTTCCACTGCTTGGAAAAGGACCAGAACAATGGTAATAAAATATCTACATTTTGGATTTAATGATTGTTTGGGGTGTGGGTTTTTAAAAATGTAGATAAAACAAGAGAGCTATTTTCCCTTGTCCAGATGAACAATGTCAGTAGCTTAGATAATGAACTCGCTCTTGGATCACATCCCACTCATCTTGATAACTTTCTTCTCCTTTGATAGTGCTGCTCTGCCTTTGAAATGATGCCACATAATGAGGAGTCCGAATGTGCAGATTAGCGCAAAACAGCCAGGGTGGCCCAGTAGTTAGAATGCTGGACTGAGGTCCCCTGGTCCCCAGCTGGCCAGGAAGCTCATTGATTGAATTTGGTGCAGCAACTCCCTCTCAGCCTGACCAATTTCTCAGGGCTGTTGTTGAGAGGATAAAATGGAGAGGACAAAGAGGATTATGCCGGCCACCTTGGATTCTTTGCAGGAGCAAAAAGGCAGGGTATAAGTACAACAAAAATAAATAGGATGTCAGTTCTACCTGTTTGGTTACTCAGGGTCATGTTAACTATTTTTCTACGTACTTTCGAACAAGCTGCTCAAACAGGAGGGCCACTGTGTAGGGGAGGCATCGCTGGGCCAAGAGCCCACTCCTCAGGTTGGTCTAATGCAGACCCTTGCCCCTCCTTGTCACAATGGCAGTCTGCTGATTCCCCTGCCTCTCACTCTGGTCTACTGGCTTTCCACCGATCACCCACAGGCTTCCTACCAATCGCACGAGAACTTGTGACAGAAGAGGTAGAGTGCTGGCTTGTGACCAAGGAAGGCTGGCTTGCAGCGGGAGGGGCCACTGTGGGGGCCAGGAGCCAGGGAGGTATTCCAACCTCAGTATTCAAATCTAGCACAAACCAAAATCCAATATTAAGAATGGGGCAGGGGTGGGGGCTCGCAACAGCCTCTAGACGGCTGCAGAATGTTTGTTTGTTTGTTTATAAAATGTCCATGCCATCCATTGCTTGCATCTCTGGATGGCTTACAACATAGATCAAAATAAAATAGATAAATTGACAATTTCACTCTGGCTGCAATTAATAAAATACAAACAATAAAATCCAATTCCCATTAAAACATATTAAAATATTGATTAAATAAAAAAGTCTTAACCTGGTGCTGAAAAACATAATGACGGTGCCAGGCGGACCTCTCTGGGGAGCACATTCCATAGACGGGACACCACTGCCGAGAAGGCCCTCCTTCGGGTACACTGTCTCCTAACGTCTTTTACAGAGGGTTCCCGGAGGAGGGCTTCTGTTGCTGATCTCAGGGGCAGGAGGGCATGTAGGGAGGAAAAAATAGGCACCCAGCACAGTTTTGGAAAACTGCTCTGGTCTTCCAGGTGGGTCCCCTTCCAGCAGAGCCCTTCTTCACCGCACACAACACAACCACAGCAGACTAAGCCCTGCAGGAAGCTTTTCCTCTGCAGTGGAGTCCAGAAGTGGGGAGAGGGGTGAGGAGGGACCATGAGATGAAGGATCCCCACAGCACCTCAGCCTCCCCTCCCATTCCGAGGCAGGGCATCTGGACAGACGAAATGGGCAGAGGCAGCCCCCGCCTCCATGCTCCTTCAGCCCTGCATGGGAGAAGCACAATCTTCCAGCTCAGAGTCCTACAGGAACCCAGACTGAATTGCACCCTGACTGACATGAAAATAGCATATGGCCAAAAAGAGATCAGCTCTACATTTAATGAAAGCTGCCGTCTTACAGGTGCTTACCTGGGCACAGCGCTCTCAGAAAGAGGGTCTGTAGATGATGCATATGAAGGCGGCCCACTCCCCTGAGGAACTGCTGCTTGACATTAGCTTTCTATGTAGAATAGGGCACACAAATTTCCATTTCTGGTGGCAACTCCTAGGAGTGAAACCATGTACAGAACAGGCCTAAGGACAGGGACACCCACAGAGCATACCAAGTCACAGGTCTTACTGTCAGTAACTAGGACTGCCATTTCAGCCTTTTGGAATGGGGAGATACTTCCCCAAAACCAGGAAGTCATTGGACACTCCTACTTGGGAGAAAAGGGGCAGGGGCAGGCAAAGGGATTTGGGCATGGGGGAAATCTGGGGGTTGATTTGATCTTGGAGCCTGAGCTTTTGCACCCTCGAATTAGGAAAAATGAGGAAACCATCTCAGGGAGCAGTCTTTGCTTGTTACAGAAGGCTAGGAATGTGTTGGTTAATTTATTGTGATTGTATTTTTCCTAGGAATGGGGAAAGGAGCTTGTGGGATTCTCAGGTTTGTGGGCCAAAGGCTGGCTTCAGGTACTTCGTACCTTGACGTGGGTTGGAAATGTGGTATTATATGTCCTAGTGCAGGCAACAAAATGTCTTCAAATGGGCTTGGGGTTGGTGGTTCATGTAATTACAAGATGCAGTTAAGCATCAGGAAAATAATTCTAATTGGATACAATTGAGGCCTAAGGACAACCATGTTCTGCACACCTACTAGAAATATATAAAACAGTCCTGCTTCAATATTTAGATTAAAGGCTGGAGTTTATGGGTAAAATGCAAGCAGGTACACATGGTTTTAAATAATAATAATAATTATTATTATTATTATTATTATTGTTGTTGTTGTTGTTGTTGTTGTTGTTGTTGTTATTTTATGTGGTAGGATTAGGAAGGATTCTTGCCCCAAAACCTGGAGAATGACTAACTATTGTGATCTACTTGGAAGAACTACTTGGATGGTTATTCTAATTCCAGTCTCTTTTATATAGGTCTGTTTTCCTGTGAATCCTTGTCATTCCTAGCTTCAAACAAATGCAACATCCTTTTAATACAAAACCATTGGACAGTTTTCCTCAAAGTCTGAGAAGCAACTTTGGTCAATCAGCATTTCCTTCCCTACAAATTTGCAGATATCTTTCTCGATGATGCAATTAAACCACATATTACTACAGGTTTTTGTAGTGAATAGGATGCATTGAAGGCTTGTGTTTGCTTTGCTTTGCTTTGCTTTCACTAAAGGGAAATAACAACAGTAAAGCTGCAAGAAAACATAACTCACAGCTCCTCTGTACCTGGAACAAGGACTCACTGCAGGGGGCCACGCGGATGTACAGTGACTTCAAAAAAGAAAGGAGGAAGATTTCTTTCCAAAGAACAGCCTCAGAGTGTGCACACATCTTAGCTAAAAGCTTGCCTACTGCTACCCCCTACCTGGCACTACAGAAATATACACTTGAATGTAGCTTTTTCAAAAAGCATAGCCAGGCCTCAGGTGCAAGCTGGACGTGTATTCTGACTCCTTGCTCTGGCCAATATAGGATGTTTTCTTCCTCTGAGACAGCCCACTGTCCATCTAGCACACTTCTGATTGCACAGTGATTGGCAGTCACTCCCTTGGGTTTCAGACAAGGTATTTCCAGCCCTGCATGGAGATGCTGGTGATCAAAACTGGGACCATTGGCATTCAGGGTCAGTCCTCTCCTACTGGGAAATGGTTCATCCCCAGGGGTAGGGGCTGGAATCAGGACTGCTATTTCAAATATAGAGGGGTGGGAAGTTACAGGGCATGATACCAATGAATTTTAGGAAGGCCATGGTCCTTGGTGCATTCTAATATAAATTGTGATGGTTCCGTTTATACTAGCTTTGATAGTTAAATACAAACATATGGTTCAGAGGCATGATGCAATTGAATAACAGTGGCATCTGGAGTGGGGTAGGATGGGGTGGTGCTAGGTGTCCTGGTGGCCTCTTTTATAGAGGTCAGTTCTCTGTTTGAAGAGCTGCCAAAGGATCATCCTCTATTTGAAGGGATGTCCAGTTCAATTCTTGTTTTAAGTTGAAGTATCTTACAGCACATTCTTATGCATGTTTAGGCCAAAAAATCATGCAATTCCAAGTATTCTCCAGCTAGCTGGTTTTGGGGGAATTGTGGGACCTGTAGAGCTTTTTATCTGTTCAAACATGCATGAGATTTGAACTCTTTTTTTTTTCTTTAACTTATCCATAGTGAATACCTGGACAGCAGCGTGAGCACAAGTACATACAGAACACCTGGTGATACTCTTCCATGAGAATGTAAATGACATTTGTTCCAGGTTGTTTTTAATGAAAGTTATCCCATTCACACCTTCTAGATGGGACATGAATTTGGATATGATTTGCAATTGATGTCCATATATTGATTTCCTAAATTTATTTGACAACTTGAGTACATTCAAGAAATGCATACAAATATGCATTGATCGATGAAAGAAGCATATTCCAAAGAAGCATGTAAATGATACATCAGAAATACATATTGAAAAGGGCACATGAAAATATGCATGAATTCTCATGTGAAAAGAAGGCTCTCCATCTGACATGAGTTTGAGTCAGAATGAGCTTTGAAGCAGAATTCAGAGAACTTCAATAAGTTCAAGTTTTCTTGATTCTCGCACAACCCTAGTTTTAGGTAACTAAGCTCGTTTCCAGATAATGGTGAGATGTATTTATTCCTAAATTTGCATTTATACTTGAATAAATATTCTATGTGAATTTATGCATATGCAATGTATTGTAATTTGACATTTGTAAGGGTGTATACATCTATATTTTTCAAGACCAAGATTTGGAAGGGGAGCATTAAAAAAACGAGAAAGGAACTTCAAGTGTAAGGACATTTCACTGGCGACCAAGACTAAGGTCATCCACACTATCGTCTTCCCAGTCACTGAGCATGGAGGTGAGAGCTGGACAGTGAAGAAAACCGACAGGAAGAAAATTGATGCTTTTGAAACATGATGCTTCAGGACAGCTCTGGGAATGCCCTGAAACAGAAAGATGAACAGGTAAGTCCTAGAATGAATCAAACCAGAACATTCCTGGAAGCAAAAAAGATGAAACAGAAGCTCCTGTACTTCATGAGAAGGCAAGATATACTGGAGAACACAATCATGCTAGAGAAAGTCAAAGGGAGGAGGAGGAGGAGATCCATTTCATAAAGAGAGTCAAAGTCTTGATGTTATAAGAGCTGAACAAGAACAGGACATTTTGGAAGGCGTTCATTCCTAGGGCCATCATAAGTTGGAGATGGCTTGATAGCCTCATAATGACACAACCATGTAAGTCATAAAATGCAACAACAATGTAAAACCCTTAGGCTTATGCTGCTTTGATTCTACTGCTCTTAGTAACCTAAAGTTCTTCCACTCCCTAGAAGAACTCCATCCCATTACCAAAATTAGACAATGGTCTGACTCATAATTGTAAGGATTATACTTTATTTTGGAATTAGCCTATCTCAATGGATAAAACAATGGACCAAGGAAAATTCTGGAGAACAACACAAATAAATAATTCAGTAGTGGGGAGGGCTACACTGCAGTGATGGAAGGGCGGAAGGCAAATACGGGGCCAAAGATATGAGCATATTTTAGCTTAATGCTGATGCTGGCAGTACCTCAGTTTTAGGAGAAGAATTTTAGCTTTTTAACATGGGGTGGAGGGAAATTAAAAAAATCAGGAAACTATGAAATAATAAGTGTTTGTGATAAAACAGTAGATCCTGAGGAAGAAAGCATGGGAACATGGCAGGACTGGCCTGGAACTGAAGTAGCGTGAATTTGTTTCCCCGGGTATGACGTTCTGCACCTTTGCCTTACATGTACAGAAGTAATTTGGAAAAGCAAGGATGACTGAGACACTCCAGGGGATATCTGGTGTTGAGGTTGAGCAGGTTGACAAGGGAGTTGCACGAATGTGTGAAATAACCCTAATTTATGTAGTTTCATAACAAGAAATATTAAGGGGTAAACTGCTTAAGCAGGAGGAACCATGGAACTTCCTCTAGATATGTTTGTTATGACCTAAGGGGATGCAATTTCACTTTTCTGAAAACCCAGAAAATGAAAAATGCATATTTCTTCCCAATATGTGTCTGGCTGTGACTGATGCAAGTAGAACGAAGGCTATAAGAACAGAAAGCTGAGATTAATGGCAGCTCTTATAAATCTGTTGCTTACATTATTGAAAAGATCAAACCTTCCCAGGCAAGGAAAGGGGCATAAAATTGAAGAGTCAAAGTTCAGAGCCAGAAATAAAAATGATCCACATGAGAGCAAGTCTGAGAACCAAAAGCGTGTGTGTAGAGGACAAATGTGTGGAGTGGAAACTCAAGCTCACATTCTCAAATATTAAATGACATTGCAGATGGCATTTTTAAAAATATGCTCTCTAGTTTTGCACTGTGTTTCAGGGAGCTGAGAAAGAGGTTGCCCAATGCTGATGCCTGATATGCAAAGCTTGCTGTCAGTAGTCAATGCGCTCTCCACATGTACATTGCTTTCCTCATCAAATGTCTGTACATGAGACCTACCACTAAGTCGTGGTGATTGGAGGTAGAGAGCTTTGCATATGAGTAGCCAAAATATTGGTTAAAAGAATATTTCTATAGGATTCATATACAATTTTATTTTTCATATAAATATAAAGAGCTTGAACAGCAGCAGGAGGAGTGGAAAGGTTACAGGCTCATTTCATAAGCTATGCTGAGACACGAGCTGTATTTGGCTCTCCCTCTCCCACGACTATCATTCAGTTGACATTCCACCTGGCTGGAGTACTAGGCGGAATAGGACAGTAGAGCCTTCTTGGCTTCTCCTGAGAGCCAAGCTCCATCTAGCTCCTCTTTTCCTTCATTTGAGCTGGTTTTCATAGGAATTTTGCAACACTTCCATACATTTCCATAACTTGCCTTCTTTTCTCTCCTATGACCCAGTGATCTCTCATTTTTCCTAGTTATACCATTTAGATTTTATTTTATAATTCTTGGTGCCCAGCAAAAGGCAAATGCATTAAAGCCTGCATCCAGATTTGTGATGACACTGGAATGCACCATATATACAGTACCAGAGGCTGTAAATTCTTAGTGTTCCTTCTAATTATGTAATGAGCCTCTTGTCAGGAAAACAATCTTTATTAATGAGGCATCTGTATGGCTTTGCCTCCGGGAGTGCTAAAATGAGACAAGTTGGCTACACGCAGGATACCAGTCTGCTGCGGCTCCAAAACAATGTGGGAAGGGGGGAGAAAAATAGATGCATAAAAGAGGTACTAAAATTATCTTTATGAGTTGTTCCTGATTATGAGGGACATGGTAGAATATTTGTTATTTGTCACAAAGTCCTGTTCCTGTGGCATGAATGCTAGTATTGCATATAATGCTTCTGCTCATCTAGCCTTTCAGAAGCAGGTGTAGTCCAGATGGATTTCAGGTCAGCGCTGATTAGGCTGATGTGGTCCAAATGGACCCATATCCAGCACTGGCTAAGCCTCATCTTGGACTATTGTGTCTAGTTTGGGGCACCACAGTTTAAGAAAGATGCAGACACACTGGAAGGTTTCCAGAGCAGGGTAACAAGAATGATCCAGCGACTGGAAACAAAGCCCTATGAGGAGACATTGGAAGAACCAGCCATGTTCCGTCTCAAGAAGAGAAGACTGATGTGCACTCTACAAATGCTTGAAAGGCTGTTATGAAGAGGAAGGATGGGATCTCTTCTTGATCATCCCAGAGTGCGGGACATGGAATAATGGGCTCAAGTTACCTATGGAATTCACTCCCCAAAGAGGTCCGCCTGGCACCGTCGTTACTGGTTTTTCGGCGCCAGGTAAAGACCTTTTTATTTAAACATCATTTCAATTGTTAAAACATATGATCTGGCTGGGGCAACTTCTTCTTCCTTCTCTTTCTCCCCCTATATTTTTATTTTATACTGATAATTTTAATTTTGTATTTGTAAATCAATGTATTTTTTTGTATTTTTATATTTAATGGTAATTTATTATGTACTATTGTATTTCAATGTATTTTATCATGTTGTAAGCCGCCCCGAGGTTTCGGCAAGGGGCGGCATAGAAATGTTAATAATAATAATAATAATAATAATAATAATAATAATAATAATAATAACTGGACATCAGGAAGAACTTCCTGACTGTTAGAGCAGCACAACAATGGAACCCATGACCTAGGGAGGCTGTGGGCTCTCCCACACTAGAGGCATTCAAGATACAGCTGGACAGCCGTCTGAGAGTGATTGTTTAACACATCCTGTATTGAACAGGAGGCTGGACCCAATGGCTTTCTTGGCCCCCTCCCATGAATTCCGTTATCCCTAGCTAGCATGGTCAAGAATCCTGGGAGATCATGCAAAACATCCAGAGGGCATTAGGTTGTGTAAGGCTGTACTAATGTACCAATTCAAAGTAAAGGGAGGCATCCTTTTATGGAATCTATGGAATGCGCTCCCTAGAGAGGTCCGCCTGGCGCCGTTGTTATTTGTTTTTCGGTGCCAGGCGAAGACCATTTTATTTAAACGTCATTTTAATTGTTAATATTATTTGCTTATTTTGTCTGGCCAGGGTGACTTATTTTATATTGTTAATTTGTTTTATATATTCAATGTATTATATTTTAATTTATGTTGTGAGCCGCCCGAGGCTTCAGCGAATGGGGTGGCATAGAAATGTTTTAAATAAATAAATCCT
Organism: Varanus komodoensis; assembly: GCF_004798865.1. Classification (NCBI taxonomy): domain Eukaryota; kingdom Metazoa; phylum Chordata; class Lepidosauria; order Squamata; family Varanidae; genus Varanus; species Varanus komodoensis. The sequence continues at coordinate 52,312,714 of NW_025335941.1, forward strand.
TTTAGCTGGAGCCACATCTCATTGCTGACCCATCTCCTCTATGAATTGGCAAATAGGCATTGTCCATGATGCTCTGACCATGGCCTCTTACCCAATTCCCATTTTCATGTCTGTTCACAACCTGTTCTGCCTTTACGAGAAAAATGAGCACATCAGACAAATGTGCACAAATCTCCTTCATAGACTAAAACACGACTAATTCAGTCTATAGGGGAAATTAGTACCAATTAGGAAATTTCTGTGAACTCAAACTGGGAAAGTTACACAAATCAGATGCAAGCATTTTGGGCAGACAGATGCTCACATTCACAGCTGGAGCTTCGAACAAGGCAGGCCTACATACTGTGCAAGCAAAGCCAAATTTTGACACCTCCCTAGTCCTCCTTCCCCCACAACCTTTTACTAAGAAAACTGCCATGCTCTAAATAATAGCTCCTGTAAAACCAAGCAATAGCAGATACAGTGGGGAGAGGTGGGAAATTCACTAAGGCTCTCACAGCACATATAATGAATACACAGTCGATTTTTGCAGCCACAAACAATGATTTAAAAAATGGATGTGCCAAACTTAACACTGGGCAGGGGGAATGAAAGTTTGGGATTTAAGTCTGGAAACTTAGACCATGAAATTGACAGATTCATCCCTCCATCCTTATATCTAGAAATTTCTCTACTGCTTGTTGGCCTCCTGCTGCTCTTGTCTTCACACCATGTGGGGTGCTTTCCAGAGGCATTTAGTTGGCTCCTGTGGAAATAAGGACTCTGGACAAGATAGACCTTTGGTCTGATCCAGCAAGGTGCTTCTTATTTTTTATATGTGTGTGAATTGATGGCTGTGTGAGGAGCTGGAACAATATCAAGTTTGATGCAACAGCTATAGGACAGGGTAGTGACAGTCACTCCAAGCAGACAGAAAACCCTGCAATGCCAGCAACACGTTTTTGAAATGGGTTTATAAAAACAGGAAAGCAAAAGCTGGTGACCCAACAGGGGCAAGTTTGCAGGCAACACCTCCAAGTTGTGGAACTCCCTCCCAAGGAACACTAGGTTTGTTTCATCCTTTGACAGAAAGCAAAGACTGCTTTATTCAAGAAGACTTTTGGCTTGCAAGTAAGCCTCTGGTTTCAATGCTGTTTCTCTTCTGTAATTATGTTTTCATTCTATTTTATTATGTTCTAATCAATTTCGTAAGCCTTTTTGAATGCCATTTTACAGTAAAAAGATGGTATACAGATTAGATTAGATTAAATTAAATGTTAACACTGCTCCAAGGAATTGTATCCTTGGGTGTTGGGGAGAGAGGAAAGGATAAATGTTTCTTTTCCCCAATTTCTAGGTGCTGAATTACCACTGAGCTGTTTCTGATGCAACATGGAAAACTCTTGGATGCCCAGACTGAAGAAGGCCAACAAGCACAGTCCCTTACTAACCTAATCTTATTCTTTTACTTCTTATACTGAACCAAATATACTGTAGATATTATATGTGCTTGATATATGAGTAGTCTGGCAAGTCACTCAGTAGTTAAAATTGATTCCCATGTTTCTAGTTGGAAGTCCAGCCCAGTGGGGAAAACCCTTTGCAATATATGGATCTGGCCGTTGTTTATGTTTCGTTCAGAAATAGATGACAGAAAGGTACAGCAAGAGCCGAAATTGCTCTGCTAGTCACCAGCAAAGAATGGAAACTTCGAGCAGAAGCCATTTCAAGTTGCTATAAGAAGCAAGACAAGTCTCGTCTTGTCCTTCAGTCTCCAGATACTTCATTTTATGCAGTTTGTAGCAGCAAACATTGTGAAAGGAAAGTGATGCCGGAGGGAAGGCAGTCAGTGCAAACAAGGAAAGACACCAATATGTTTTTATCAGTGATCAAAAAGCCTGCCAATTTCCAAGACCAGACTTGGGCTATTTTATGTTGGTCCAAACTCAAAAAGCCAGGAAATTAGAAGCTGAAGCTGATGCCTTGGATGATGGGCCCATGCTTAATCTTAAAGTTGTGCATTGAGAGCAAAGCTGCCCCATGTTGTTCTGGCTTTTTAACATTTATATATATATTATTGAATCTCCACAAGCCTCCAACAAAACCAAACATCAGCAAAAAATATACACCAAGAATATGAAACTAGAGTAGAACCACAAACAGGTAGAAAAAAGGGGGGAACAAAATGAAACGAACTGAAACAAAACTAAAGCGCTAAACAACAACGACAAAGCATGCAGCCACACAGCAGCGGTTGAAATACATTGAGCTGGTCTGACATGTTCCAAGGGAGCAAACCTCAAGGAGCCAAGATTTAGGGTGGATGTCAGGAAGTACTTCCTAATGGTTAGGACTTCTAGAGTATGGAATGGGCTTCCACGGGAGGTGGCTGAAGCCCCAACTGTGAGGGTGTTTAAGGATAGGCTGGACATGCACACGGTAGGCATGTCATGAGTGGAGCCAGGGGTCAGACTAGATGGCCCAGGAGACCCCTTCTGACTCACTCTGATTCTATGTTCCTATGAAAGTATTACTAATATTATAGAAGTATGCATACATGCTTACACACACACACACAAATATCCAAAGTTCCTGTTCCACACCATTCATATATAGGTTGAGCCAGGTCAACCTAAGGAGTATTGAGATGAAGTTGTCCCCAGTAGTACATCCTCTCATAGGCTCTAGTGCGCTGAGGTCTTCAGCCCATTGCATGGTTGAGGGAGGTGATTTGCCTTTCCCTCCCTGTGGCGTGAGCCTCTTCGCCACCATGAGGGCACACATAGTCCACTTGCAGTGACTAGAGGATTGCTTCCAGGATGTGGGCATATAATTCACCTCTTTAAACATAAATGACATATTTAGAGCAAAGCTGATGTGTCTAACAACTTCTTTCCAGAAGAGGTCACCACTGAAGCATTGCCACATCTTCTCATGAGTTGATTCACACCTTTATTTTTGAACAGTGCAGTTTTCTCCTTTGAAGGAACTCAAATTATTCTCAAATGAGAATGGGAGCAATCCCAACTATAGTTTGAAGTAGAGTTCAGAGCATTTGAAATCATATTTGGAGCTTGAATATTCCTGGTCCTCCCAGCCCTACCTGCCCTACCATGCTAACGTATGAATTTGCTTTTGTCCTCCTTCCTCCCAACCCTCTTTCCTTTTGTGTTGTGTCTTTAAGAGTATAATCTTGCAGGCAGGGGCTAAAAGGTGGAATAAAATGCTATGCATAAATGACCACATACATTGTCCCAGCTCTGCTTTTCCTTGTCTCCCATTTTCATCACCTACATGCCTGCCACTCATCTTCGGGTCCCTCTTTTTTAGGTTGCTTTCTTTGGTCTACTTTTAACTAGCACTTCTCTTGCCTAGCACTTCTCTTCCCCTCTCCCCCCATATACAGCCCCTCCTCATTATAAGCACTGTGCAATTTCTTCAGAGACCCCTCCATAAGTCTTTGGCCTCTTCTTCAAGTGTTGCTCTCTACCTATCTTTCTTTCAGGCTCCTGTTTCTCAGTCTACCTTCTCCTTACCTTCAGGCTCCTGGTCGCTACATGTCCCTACTTCTCAGGACTTTATTATTGTTGTTGTTGTTAATATTATTATTATTATTATTATTATTATTATTATGTTTCTATGCCGCCCCTTGCCGAAGCCTCGGGGCGGCTTACAACACAATAAAATACATCTCCCCAGTCCTGAAACATCTTCTGTCTGAAGTTTTAATCCCATCCAAAACTATCATTTTCCCTTTCCTTGTTCAACTGAGCATGGTGATCCATTGCACCCACTTTCCAAGTGGAGTCAGATGACTTGATACTGCGTTGAAGAATGCCTATTACTGCACTGTGTTTAATATTTAGGAATGTCACAAGACTCTTCTTTCAGTTTGTCCATCACCCAGTTTGTCCCATTAAGCAATCCCAAACAGGATCACAAAGCATACATCTTTTCAAAGCGTGCTCACATCAAAGTTTACACATTCATGATTGCATTTGAAAAATGCATGCTTTGAAATGCACGTTTTAAAAATATGTGCAAAGATGTGCTTTAGGGTGCAATCCTATTGCCTCAAGTAAATGTTCATAACCTTGAAACCGGAATATTGACAAGCATTCAATGGAAGGTGTGAGGCGCACCAACCAGCCCTGACCTTCAGTGCTGCTGCATTTCAGCCATCTAGATTTGGCACCAGGAAGCAGGAGGGAAGACTTGGACTGCCATGACGTCATGGTCCAGATTCCTTTCCTTTCTGCTCCGCAAGATCCCAGGGGGCAGCTGGCCCCATTCTTTCTGTGCTGGCTGAAAAGGAGCAATGGATGGGATTGGTCTGCAGAGTCCCAACTTCAGGATTATAGGATCTTAGGGTTGGGAGTCCAAAGAATCCAAATGATGTTCAGAGACCATAGGATTGTGCCCCAGTCAATGGGAAAAAAAACCCCTGCGTACATTTGGAAAATATGCATTCAACTTTCGCATTCAAATAAACCAAAAAACAAAGAAACAAACTACAGACCAAATTGTTGCAAACCCAGCTGAGCTTTGAAGGGAAGCTGGAGAATTTTGGCAGACTCGAACACCTGTAGTTCTCCCGTTCATCATGCCTATACTATTTGCACATATATTCTCATTGGTAGCTACCGCTCCTTTGATGACACATGCTTTTGGAAGTTTTCTCAGAGGTAACTACTTTTAAGAAAAAGTGAAATGCAGGAAAGAAAATTGAGAGAGTATTTCTTTGTAGCTGCTGGCAACAAAGAGAGAAAGAGAGCATTTATGGGGCAATTTAAACAGAAGCCGTCTTCCCGAATTTTTTCTTTAAAAGATTGCAGTGTCAGAGTATGTGTCCTGTATCAGGAACTTTGCCTGTAAAGATGGTTAATGCATCTTGAATTGAAAGGTTCTTGATCAAGAAAGCTATTTTAAAGAAAAGATAGCTCATCCCTTAAAGGAACCTTAAAAGTAATTTTAAATAGAATAAAATAAAATAATTTAAAAATCTTTACCAATGACTGCATAATGAGGTGCAGTCTCTATCACTCTCTACTGGTTAACATGATTCTGTAAGCTTTAGCCATACGATGAATACCATGGGAGGAACGTGGAGCATGGAGGGAGATCACAATGCCTGGAAATACAGATTTCTGTTAGAAACAAGAAATCTGCTATACAGGCTGCTCCTGGGTTACAAATGAGTTTCCTGAGAAAAGGGAAATTCATCTTCAAGTTGAATTTGTATGTAAGTCAAATCACATGCAGCCAGCACTCCACATTCAAAGGTGTTGGGGTGCAGGAATACCATGAAAGTTGAAACCCCACCCACCCAAATTCACTGGTGCCTCCTCTTCACAGCAAGGAAATGCCAGAGAGATTTCCCTCTCCAGAAGGTTGAGGCAGAAAGGCATGCTTTGGAGGTCTCCCTCTCTCCTCTTTCACTTCCTCGCTTTCTATGGCGATGATGGTTTTCTGCAGTAATTTTTAAAAATTATTAGGCTGTAGGGCAGTATGCTCATAATTATGGGTTGTTTGTAACTCAAGGACTGCCTGTACTGATGAGTAATCAAGAAAAGCAGAACTAAACATCAATCAGTGACATTTCCAAAGCTGAAGCTACACAGATTATGACTCATTCATCCAATGGGATAAAAGATGGACTAAGTAAACATAAAAGCTGTCTTTTAGAACACTGGTAGCTAGACCCTGGAATTCATTATTTTATTCAGTCATTCATGTATAGCATTGTATAACATTCCATATCTACACAGATTCCAGATCAGTGGGCAATAAAAAGATGCAGCAGATAAAAGAATACAAGCCTGCATTGAACAAATTAAAAATACTAAAAACTGCGGTTAGTCAGTTAGGAAGGCTTTCCAGAACAAAATTGTCACCAGCAGGCATAAAAAACAGGACAGTCTCAAACCTCTAGAGTAGGGAGCTCTACATTAATGGCACCACCACCCTGAAGGCCATTCTTGTGGAAGTCAAAAATTGGCCCATTGGGTCATGTGGAATAAGCAGGAGAAGGTCCTCCAATAACCTTGATGATGGGGCAGATTAGTAAGAGAGAAGCTGCTCTCTCAGGTATCCTGGTCTCAAGTTGTTTAAGGCTTCTTTACTAGCACTAGAATCTTAAACCTGGACCAAGAGTGGATAAGAACCAGAGCACTACCTTCAGCAGGTGAGTTGCACAATGAGAAGGGGCAGCCCCTGTCATCTTGAAATGGCCACATCTACTCCTTCAGTTGTGAAACAACTAATGTTTCTCTTCCTGTCCCACCCACCTTTCCATATTTTACAACTGCCTCTATACTCCTGAAATGTTTGAGCAAAAAGTAAGCAAAATACAGTTTGCTAGTCCAGATTTTTTTAAAAAATACTCTGAACCCATGAAGTTCTGCACTTAAACACTATCATGACTATAGGAATAAAAGCAGAAAAGCAGTTTGCTCCTGCTGCCCTGAGGCTGAACACATCTACTTGGGAATATTTATTACTTATTTATTTAAAACATTTTTATGCCGCCCCCATAGCAACGAAGCTTTGGGGCGGCTCACAACAGAAACAAAATACATAAATGAATAACAATATAACAATAAAAAAATATTTAAAAACCCCCAGTGCATTTCGGTTAAAAATTTAAAATCCTATAAAAACAAATAATTTAACAATTAAAATAAGTTTTAAATAAAAAGGTCTTAGCCTGGCACTGAAAAACAAATAACGACGGCGCCAGGAGGACCTCTCTGGGGAGCGCATTCCATAGATGGGGCGCCACCGCAGAGAAAGCCCTCCTCCGGGTACTCACCCTCCTAATATCATTCACAGAGGGTTCCCGGAGAAGGGCATCTGTTGCTGATCTCAAGGGGCGGGAGGGCATATCTGGACGCAAACGTTCCTTTAGATATCCAGGTCCCAAGCCGTTTAGGGCTTTATAGGTCATAACCAGCACCTTGAATTGGGCCCGGACTTCAATCGGGAGCCAGTGGAGCTGATGGAGAACTGGGGTTATAGGAGAACAACGCCCAGTCCCCGTCAGCAACCTGGCAGCTCTATTCTGCACCAACTGAAGTATCCGGACTGTCTTCAAGGGTAGCCCCACGTAGAGCGTGTTACAGAAATCTAATCTGGAAGTCACCAACGCGTGTGTCACTGTCACCAGGCAGTCATTCTCCAGGAAGGGACACAGCTGATGGATCAGCCGAAGCTGAAGGAAGGCACTCCTCACCATCGCCGTCACCTGAGCTTCTAGAGACAGCTCAGGGTCGAGGAGCACTCCTAAGCTGTGAACCCTGTCCCTCAGAGGAAGTGCAACCCCATTTAGGATAAGGCCCAAGTCCCCCATCCCGAGGCCCAAGCCACCCACCAACAGGACCTCCGTCTTGTCTGGATTGAGCTTCAGTTTATTGGCCCTCATCCAGCCCATTACCTCGGCCAGGCAACGGTTCAGCACAGCCACTGCCTCATCTCGATTGGTGGAAAACGAGAGGTAGAGCTGGGTATCATCAGCATATTGATGATTCTTCAGCCCACACCTCCTGATGACCTCTCCCAGTGGTTTCATGTAGATGTTAAATAGCAAAGGGGACAAAATGGACCCCTGCGGAACTCCATGGCATAACTGCCATGGCGCAGAGCCATAGTTCCCCAGCACCACCTTCCGAAATCGGCTGTTGAGATAGGAGCAGAACCACCGCAGATCATCCTCTTTTCAAGAAGCTCAGGGCCACATGCAACTCCAGGAAACGGGCACATGCAGCTCCAGGTCCACTGGTTGTCCACCTCTGGAGTATGACATGGTGGATCAGCATCCCATACTTATAACTAACCAGGATTGAATCCAATTCTGTTCTTAGTTGCGAAGTCATGTCCGACCCTTCGCAACCCCATGGACGACACTCCTCCAGGCCTTCCTGTCCTCCACCATCCTGCAGAGTCCACTTAAGCTCACACCGACTGCTTCCGTGACGCCATCTAGCCACCTCATCCTCTGCCACCCCCTTCTTCTTTTGCCATCTATTGTTCCCAGCATTAGGCTCTTCTCCAGGGAGTCCTTCCTTCTCATTAGGTGGCCAAAGTATATGAGTTTCATCTTCAGTATTTGGGCTTCTAAGGAGCAGTCAGGGTTGATCTCCTCTAGGATTGACTGGACCTTGCAGTCCAAGGGACTCACAGGAGTCTCCTCCAGCACCACAATTCAAAGGCCTCAATTCTTTGGTGGTCCATTTCCTTTTGGCCCAGCTTTCACAGCCATACATTGCAACTGGGAAAACCATAGCCCTGACTATACACACTTTTGTCTTTGGTACTGTCCATGGGATTTTCATGGCAAGGGTACTGGAGTGGGTTGCCATTTCCTTCTCCAGGGGATTACCTTTTGTCAGAGCTCTCTACTGTGACCTGTCCATCTTGGGTGCCCCTGCATGGCATAGCTCATACCTTCATTGAGCTACACAAGCCCCTTTGCCATGACAAGGCAGTGATCCATGAAGGGGCCCATTTTAGTGCATCACCCCAAAAGATTTCAGGGATCAAATGACTGTGTTTTACTATAGTAAAAACATACACAACAAGCACTTGCTTATTTTATTGAAGGTTGCAGTGCAAGGGTGAAGACCTTACAGGGAGTAACTTCAGCATGGAATCCTAGCACCAAATTCAGGGCTAAAATGCATCTTCTGTCATCACATTTTATTTTGAGACTACTGGACCTGACAGGCTCTTCATCAATGCTGAACCTGGGGCTATATATTTCGAAAAGTATCCCATTAATTAGCTGTACAGGAATATCATTTTCGACAACTGTCTCTGTATTTCTTCTCTGTAATATCCTGTCATTCCCGAGTATCATAAACCCACCATTAATTACTGGTGTCAGGACTTGCCTTTTCAGTTCCAAACTTCAAAGTGATTTCCAGACTTGTGTGCGTAGCACAGACCAAGAGAAGCCGCGATAAAGGAAGAGGGATGCCATTCAGCCCAGCTCACCAGCATAACCCCGCTGTACATTTGCACATCCATTCCATTGCTGCAGGCATGAAATGTAATCTCTTCTCAAAGCTGCTGATCTGCCAGATCTGATTTTCCTAGAAAACTGAGTGCACAGAGGGCTCTCTGGGCTGCCAGTGCCTCTTTGAAGTGTCCTGACGCTTGTGCGTATTAGTCAGGGATAGGCAAAATCTACCCTGCCTGACGAAGATGAACTCAGAAATGATCCATGTTCTTCCACTGCAAACTGGAGAGAAATGGGATGAAGAACCCGCAGCCAGTGTGGAGTGCTGATTGGAATGCTGGGCTAGGACTCGGGAGTTCCAAGTTCCGGTCCCCGGTTGGCCCTGAAGCTCATTCGGTGACTGGGACAGTCAGAGCCAAGCCTACATTTCAGGGTTGGTGAGGGGCAGGGGAGTGGAACCCTGTAAGCCACCTCAGGCTCCTTGCAAGAGGGAAATGTCGGGCTCTAAAAGTCATAGAATATAAAATTTTCACCTGATCCTGTTCAAAATAACCACCCCTTCTTGCCAGCCATCTGCACCTCCAAGACACTGTCCCCTCCTTGGCATTGCCTCCAAATGCCTCCTGCCTGTTACTTTTGTTTAAGTGGTAGCACAAGCAGAAGGTGTATGATAGGAATGTACTGCAGCTGTTCCTTCCCCACCTCTGTGGTCGAGGGCAGCAGAACAAGGAGGAGGAAGAAAGTTGCTTGCATCTCTAAGAGCCAGGTAAATTAGGTAAGAGCTAGAGCTCTGTGGTGCAGCTACGGATGGCCCTTGAGGCAAAAGTCCAGGGTCCCATGGCCTAATGGTCACCCGGAGAGCAACAGAGTGGAGTCTGTGGCACATAGGCCTGAAATCCTCTTCTTAGCCAGCATGGGGGCACTGGAGCCTACAATATCAGCCATCGGCATCAACATTGCTGAGCTCCTTGCTCCTTGAAAAGAGGATGATCTGCACACAAAAGTGTCAGGAATAAGCATTCTACTGCCCTGCAAGACAGCCTAAAACTTAAACTTAGATGCATAAATGAATAAAAATTAAGAGTGTTCAGGGGCAACCCTATGGTCCCTGGAAAGAACCCCGAGGAACATAGGATCCTTCAGATCCCCCTCCCGAGGTTCTAGACACTGCTACAGACTTGGGAAGGGGCATCCAACCTCAGATTGCTCCTCCTGTCCCCTCTCCCTCCCACCACCCCCAGCTGCTGCAAAAATGGATTGCAAATGTAGATGCTCCTGGGGAGGAATATTATGTGCTGCCAAAGAGAAGAGAACTCTTGCCCTTTCCAAATCGTACACCTGAATTATTGGGTATGCCACTCTAAACCTCTGCCTCTTCCACTCAGGTTTTTTCCCCTTTTACTGGTGAGAAGGAAGGAAGGAAGGAAGGAAGGAAGGAAGGAAGGAAGGAAGGAAAAATCAAACAAATTACAAATGAACAAACCACAAAAAAATTTTCCTGGGCATTATATTCCTCCAAAAAGGAGTGCTACAAGTTTATGGAAAGAAAGAACCTTCAGTAATGAGTCCCAGTGTTCCCTTCACGGTGCCTTTTCATCTCTCTCTCTCACACACACACACACAGACACAACTTAGAAACGTATGCATAGACCAACCCCTGCAGGTAGGGCAGCTGGTTGTCACTTGCCTTTGGCCATCCTACCCCCACAGCAAAAGTAATGCACATCTACATCATTTAATGAGGATTTCACCCACAGGCATCAGTCACCTGACAGATTGCATTCTCCAGAGGACTCATCAGAAAGTTACATTTTGGAGCGATAGCAGGAACAGCAAGCTAGGTGTTAATTTTATGTCCCCATTCATCTTTAATCCATTCAGCCTGTGTGCATGAGATTATTCATGCAAATACCTTGTCATAAGGTGTACTTGAGCAGCAAAAGCAACTTCATTTAATTTTCAATACTGGTGCTCTGTGTGAGATGCTAAATATCAAACTGTGCATGGTTCTGCATCACTTCTGTTCTCAGCTAGGGAAGCTGAGACTGCTTGGAAGTTTTGGCTGCTGGTTGCAAGCTGACAAAAGGCGTCACAGCAGAAGAAAGGAGAAGGGAGTCCACATGGTTTTGTTTTCTGGAAGGGCTCCTGTGCCCCTTTAGAGTCTTACAGCAGGAACGGATTCAACAGATAAAGTTTTCTCAGCACAAAGATAAAGTAACATGGCAATAAACTCCTCTGGTTGAATTCTGGCCTGCTGTATTTTACAGGGATGGGAGCCCAGGGTTGATTCGTCTCTGCACACAAAAACTTAGGTCTAGAAGCAAAAATCAATAGTCTCTTCTACAGACCTCAGTTAATTCATGTTGAGATGGAGTCTGCCTATATTGTTTTATAACTCCGTCATTCTGTTAGGAAAATGGGGAGTTGACTTTGGAGTTTGGAATTTCCAAGGCAGGTGGAGAAATTGTTAAACATTTTGAAGGGTTGGGAATGTTAAGGGTTGGTAGGCTTCCCACCTTTTTTTCTAACAACATTTTTGTCACTGTGGCAAGTGCTCCAAGCCCACTCTGGGACCATTTCATGTAATGTCTCAGTGGACACATGCTGCATCATGCTATAGCATCTTTTCATTTATTAATTTTAATGCAGGCGTGAATGACCTGAGCTCTTATCCATCCTTCCTCCCCAATTCAGTAGCCCATGCCGCTGAGGATCCTCGTTCTTGCTGTTCCTCAGTCCCTGAAAAAGTCCCTTAGTAACAGGCCACATTGCAACTCCCTCTGTTTGTACCCTCTGTCCCTGTTAAAATCCTTGTTCCTCCATGGATAATTTCCCAGCCACACAGGCTGTCACCTGAGGAATCCATGAAAAGAGCTTTAGCTACACAGATGATAGAAGCATAGAAACATAACAAGTCAAAAGAGGCCTTCTGGGGCATCTAATCTTACCCCAGCTCCAGCCGGTTCCATTAATGTAATCCCCAACATGTGGTTGTCCAATCTTTCCTTGAACACCCTTGCTGATGGGGCCCCAACCACTTGCCATAGAAGTCCATTCCATATCCAAGGGGTCCTAACCATCAAGAAGTACTTCCTGACATACAACCTGAAGCCTGGTTCCTCAAGCTTTGCCCCATTGGAACGTGTCCTGCCCTCCACTGCAGGGAAAAACAGGTCATGGCCCTCCTCCACATGACATCCCCTCACATACTTATAAGTTGCTAAAAGATCCCCTCGAAGTCTCCTCTTCTCCAGGCTGTAAAGACCCAGTTCCCTCAATCTCATCTCATATGTCATCCCCCTCCAATCCAGCTAGTATCTTTGTGACCCTGATTCTAACCTAGCTATGTCTCTCTTATAATGTGGAACCTAGAACTGGACACTGTACTCCAGTTCTGAGTGTACCAGAGTCATATAGAGCAGTTCTAACCCCGCTCTTGTTCTGGAAGACAAGCTTCTGGCTATACACCCAACGGTGGCATTCACCTTCTTAACCACTGCATCACACTGCTGGCTCATGTTGAATCTGCTATCGAAAAGTACCCCAAGATTCCTTTCACACACACTTCTCTCCAGCCACTTGTCCCCCATCCTGTACTTACAGCACCTATTCCTGAGTCCCAAGTGCAAGACCTTGCACACATCCACATTGAATCCCATCCTGTTGTCCCCTGTCCACTTCCACTGTCTGACCAGTTCCTTTTGGATTTGGAGCTGTCCCCAGCTGTGGCCACCACCCCCACTTTGGCATTGTCTGCGAATCTGGTCAACAGACGGGTTACCCCCTCCTCCAGATCATTGATGAAGAGGTTGAACAGAGTTTCAGAAGAGAGCCCTGGGGGACCCCATGCTCATTATTCCATGCTGATAGTCACCCTCTGTTTGTGGTCTGTCAACCATGCCCTTATCCATTGGACAATGCATTAATCTACCCAAAGCTCATCAATTTCTCAACCAGGATATCATGAAGCTTCTTGTCAAAGATCCTGCTGAAATCCAGATAAACTTCATCCACCAAGTCCCCTCCTTCTAGCCACCTTGAAACCTTGCCATAGAATTCTAGAAGTTTAGTCAGACAGGACTGATTTTTGCAGGAGCCATGTGATGAAGAGGAGGAGAATTTCTTGCCTCCAATCAGCTCTCCCTGAATTTTGCCACCACTGAATATACCAGATCTAATTCAGACCATTACCAAAGGTTTAATAATGACTGAAAGGAAACTTTGGACTGCTCTAGTATGCAACTGGTCTCATTTCCAGCGGTTAGAAATGCTGATGGGCTTTTGTGCTGGTCATGTTAAGTTAGTCCACTGCTACTGAGCAAAATACGGAGGCAGCTGAAAGACAGAACAAATTATGGAAGGCAGGTTGGTTGTCAAGGTAGCAGAATATGAAGCAGTGGAGCTGTCAGAGGGTTTGAAACTGCATTAAGATGCAGATTGAAAAACAAGATCCTATTTAGTTCATCCATAATGAAATCAGATGTAACACGCTGAAACGTTGCAATGCCAATCCTGAATTTACTTTTGATCTATCTTCAGCTGGAATTGCTAGAAAAAGCTTCATCTTTAAGAATTGCTTTTGCTGGCACAGATGACAGGTCCATGTGAACAAGCATTCTGTTTTTCATACTGGCCAGTCAAATGCATAGCATCCACATAAGCACAGTGGTTTAGAGCTGAACCTGGATATCATCCAGTCGAACTCCTTGCTCTGGGCAGGATCTGCAGTCCAGAAGTACAAGATCCCTGATGGCCCTTCATGAAGTGTGCAATGGGCAGCCTGACTCAATGTCAAACAACTCGCACTTGCAATTTATCCTAAAGTTTAGCCAAAATCCATGCCTCTTCAATTTCCACCCATTGAGTCTAGTCCTGCCCTCTGGACCAACAGAGAACAAATCTGCTCCATTTTTATTGGAGGTAAAATATCCCTCTAGAAGTACTTCCAAGGCCGTCACAAAGGGGAAGGTCAAGATCTCGTCTTGCTGATGCCAGAGTGTAGCGCACGGAATAATCAGTTCAAGTTGCAACAACCCAGATTCAGTCTGGACATCAGGAGAAGCTTCCTCACTGTCAGAGCAATACGACAGTGGAACCAGCTGCCTAGAGGGGTGGTGGGCTCTCCCACACTAGAGGCACTCAAAAAAAAAAAAAAAACCTGGACAGCCCTCTGAGTGGGATGGTGTAAGTTGGTGTCCTGCAACATCAGGGGGTTGGACTTGAAGGCCTTCATGGCCCCTTCCAGCTCTTCTATTCTATAATTCTGTGAAGGCAGGAGAACAAGAGGAAGACCAAAGATAAGATGGTTGGACTCCATAAAGGAAGCTACAACCTTAAGTTTGTAAGAGCTGAGCAGGTCTGTGAAGGACAGGACATTTTGGAGGGCTTTCGCTCATAGGATTGCCATAAGTCAGAGAGGACTTGATGACACCTAATGACAACAAACCAACCAATAACCAAATTCATCTGGGCATTCACATAATACAATAAAATATAAATAACTAAGATAATAAAACTTCACTAGAGAATAAAGACTGAATTTTTAAAAAGTTAAAGACTGGTTCACACAGTGAAGTCTGTTCAAACATCTTCTGCATGGCAGCATCTACCCTTGAATTTTCTTCCCCAGATTAATCACATCCACTGTGAACCATTCTTCAGCAAGCCAGGTTCCCTGATTTCTTACTATCCTAGTCACCCTCCTCTGACCACATTCAGTTTGCCAATGTTCTTTTTCCCCACCATGCTGCCTCTCAAAACAGAGGTCTATTTACAAATTCATGTCCAGTATGGCCTACCCAGCATGTATTTGCCACATTCTTTTTAAGTCACCTAAACCAGTACAGTGCCAAACTCTGCCCACTAATTTCACAACAGTCTTCCCTCTATTGCTTTTTTTCCCCTACATTTTTTGCAGGAAGGGGAAGAATTTCATAGAGTTTTCTAATGGTGGTAAGGCAGAGTTTCCATTTATAACTGCAGGAAATATTCAAAAGATGGTGGCTCTTATCCTCCTCCTTCTCACTAAAAACACTCTGCACTCTTGCAGTGCCATGAAGCTGTTTGCACCAAGCCCAACAAGCGCTCTTGAGTTGCCAAGGATGCTTACTCAACAGTTCCCAGAAATAGGAGGAAATGATCCTCAAGGTTACACTCAGTAGTTTCAGAACCAGTCCTACTATTAGAGAGAGTGAGGCTATGACCTCAAGTGGCAAGTGCTGGCAGGAAACCTCCAGCCATTCCCTTTTCTTGGAGAGCAGAGATGTGTAAGCCTCATGCAATCTCCTGGGCCATCAAAACTTGCCTTCTGCCTCAGGTGGAGTGGAGGATGCCCTACGGTCACCAGTGCTGAAGATCCAATTGCCAGCACAGTTGACTTTTGAGGAGGGAACAGGGAAGAGACACCATCTCCTCTTTTGCTTCAGGCAGCAAAATGTCCTGATCTCACCCTGCTTGTGGGGTCCAAGGTGAGACCTGCTCTCGGAAGTCACCAGCGTTAACGTGCAGAGAATTTTCTTTCACTCATAGTAACCTTTTGAAAGTGAAGGAACAGAAAGCTTTTGCAGTGCCACTGCCTCTCCTCCCATCTGTAATCTGAGGATAGTGGCCAACCTGAAAACATTGCTGCAAAGATAACTGCAATAAAATATGTGAAGCAATTGGAGCACTTCAGAAAAAAGTAGTGCAAAAACTTACTATATTTTTCAGAGGATGGAACAAAAGTCAGTTCTGTGTTCTGCTGGCTGCAATATGCAACAGAATTTAAATTGGCCATTTTCCAGAGAGGGGTGCTCAACAGATTCAGACAAAAGCTCATTCAAAATGGGTATTTTTGGCTGTTAAGTAATTTTCCCTCCTTTTTGCCCCTGCTAAGCACCTACCTCTTCCAGGTCCACCTTACAAACAGGTTCTCCTGGCCTATATTCTCTCCCAGCTAGGTAATTCCTTGAATACATGCAAGGAGAACCTCACATGAAAACCATTTTTGACACATGTTTGCATACCCATCTGTTCAGCCAATGTGAGTAGAATGGCAGGCATTTGTGTATGAGTTAGAAGATGAAATGTAATGCAGAGCAGCCATCTGTGTTGTTTCGCTATGATCGCAGTCATACTGAATGCTACATTCCCTGCTTTCAGATCTTCTGTGCAAATGCTATAATAGAGAAAAGATGGGAGAGGATTCAAGGCCCCGTTTCTCAGACAATAATCTTGGACCAATGTTCTGGTATGGATCCTGCAGTGCTTCTCAGTCCGCAGAGGTCAATATGGATCAACAACTGGTTAAAGAACAAAAGGCAGTGGGTGGGAACAACTAGTTCCTGCAGCGGAGGGACAGAAACAGTGGGCGCACCCAGTGCTGTCTACTGAAATCTGTGCTAGTTCATATGCTCATAAATGATCTGAAGCAGGATGAGCAGTGAGGTAGCTCAGTTTGCTCCTGACAACAAATTGCAACTAAAGAAAATTGCTCAGTGAAGAAGCCCAAGATGATCTTTTTGAATGGAGGAAATTGGCATTAAAATGACAGCCAAGTTCAATGCCATCAAGTGTAAAGTGATGCACTTTGAGCCAACCCGCCCCCCCCCAACTTTAATATATGAGTAGCATATTTGAGTTCACTTTCTTGAATATTCGATGGGATGTGAGCTAGCTAGCAAGAGATCTTGGGGCTGTGGTCAATAGCTCCATGAAGAAGGAAAATTCCATGTTGGGCATAATCAGAAATGGAACTGAAAATTAAATTACCATTATAATATATAATATTGTATAATAGATACTGTATTAAACATTATGCATATATATATATATATGCACAATTATACAAATCTATGGCAAGACCACACTTGGAATACAGTGGACATTTCCCGTCATCACATATCAAAAAGGTTCTGTTATACATAAAAATGGTACAGCAAATGGTTGCTGTATGCCAATTGCTAGGAATCTGAGTGGGAGGTTATTTTGTTTTAGCTGTTTAAACTGTTCTAAATTGCATTTTATTGTGCTTACATGTTTATTGTGGCTATGAGGAATGCACTGTGAACCACCCAGAAAGCTTTGGCTATAGGGTAATATAGCAATCAAAATAACAATAGTCTAGTTCTGCTCTTCCCCCGGGCACCTGGCTGAACACAGAGCCAGACAAGACAGGTCCTCGATCCAAACCAGCATGGCTGTTTTTTCTAAAGGTTTCTCTATTCATTCCAACATTTATTACAAGACGTGTGCATGGAACTGGCCCTTCCACTAAAGCAAATGGAAACCAGTCCACCCTGGGTAGGAGTCCAACTTTCTTAAATGTCAGATTCTTAAATGTCGAATTCAGTGGGCTTTCTGTGTTGGCGCGCGCGCGCGCGCGCGCGCTCTCTCTCTCTCTCTCTCTCTCTCTCTCTCTCTCTCTCTCTCTTAATTGCCCACTGAACAAGATATGCTAGAGCTAATTCCAGTGCTGCTTAGTAAATGGAGCTATTATGATGCTAAGCGGTAATGTCTGTTAGTTTTGTGCTAATGTGAACTGTCTTTGCATAAAGCCCAGGGACAGCTTAGCTTAAAGAGGCTCAGATCTATAAAGAACAGACAATGAAAGTGTATAAATTTCCTACTGCTACCAAGCTCTGCGGACTGGATGTCAGGAGAAACAGAGAACTCGGAAGCAGCAGGGGACAATTTTCTCTTATTCATTATCCTGGCGGCCACATGAAAGGCAAAAAGTAGTGGAAGCACAGATGACTGACATGTTTATACAAATCCAGGGAGCTGCAGAAACACACCAAAGAAATGGCTTTGTGCCTGCAATCTTTCCTGAAAATCTTATTTTGTATGGAAAGAATGCTGATGAAACAAGCAAGGGGCTCTTCTCCATATGCTAAAACGGCCTCTCCAAAACTGTAGTTCAACATATATGCAGGAGTCCAGTTCCAGAATGCAGTGGCAGCCAAAACACCTGGTTGCAACAGGCCAGAGGGACAGAGGAGCCAGGGTTCAAGGGGGAGCAGTCCCTGCACTCTTTTATTAGCAGGGATGCTAATATTAGGGATGAGCAGACATGGTGTTTAAGCTTGCTCGGATTCTCAAATCCCTCCCCCTGCCCCTTAGCTCATGTCACCTTGCTTGCATTCCTGAATGTGAGCCACTTAAAACACACACACACACACACACACACACACACACACACACACACACACACAGGAAAAATGGACATTTCCAAACATGCAAATACTTATTTTGAAAAATGTGAAACTGTGGATTTGCAGTATTTGTGAATTTTCACATGTGTGCAGATGCAACAGTGCACAAACACACATTTCTGGAAGTATGCTCTTGTGTGTATGTGCATTTGGAAAGAAAACATTTCCTAAGAATTTCATGCCTGTTTGTGTCTGGGGCTGTGAACAGAATATGATTGCATGAATAGGAACAAAAACTCTAATAAAACCTTGCTGACATCATCTGACACCCTGTTAGAAGGCCTCTTTCCTTTCTGAGCTTAGTTGCAGTTTTTGCAGTACCTGGGAAGAAATTAATGTAAATGCAGTAGAGAGTTGTGATAGACTGAGACTTGGGAGATCTGGGTTCTAGTCCCAGCTCACCCATGGAGCTCAAAAGGAGCTTCTTATCACAGGACGTTAGATAGTTGAGGTCATGTGCTAGCATAAAAGAAAGTAACTCCTGTATTTAATGCTCTTCAGTGGTTGGATATTTAGACCTTTCCCTCATTGGTCACAATTGCCAAAACTTGCCTTCATTAGGTTGCTTTGGGGCAGGCAACCTGGTACTTTCTATATAATTTGTACTACAACTGCCATACTGCTTGGTGCTTATGGGACTTGTAGTACACGATATTCAAAGGATGTTGGATTGCCAACCTTTGTCTGATCTTTGCGGAATTTTCATTCACATTATTCTCTCTGTCTGAACACTGCAGAATTCTCAGCCCCATAACAAGTTTGAAAAGGGGTTCTTTCTTTGTCTCAAAGATTCCTCTTGAGCTAAAAGGGATGAGGCTATTTTGACTGATACTGGGCACAACATACAGCCATCCGGACTGGTTGCCATTTATAGATTTATTCTCTATAAATTTGTTTAATCTGATAAAGCCATCCAAGCTGGTGGCCATGGCGTCTAGAAATGAATTCCATAGTTTAACCACCCAGAGAGTTTTGGCTGTGCAGCAGTATAGAAAGGAAATAAGCAAACATTGCCCCTCTGAAGAAGTAATTCCTTCAACTGTTCTGAATCATCCACTATTCAGCTTCATAGTTTTACACAGTGATCTAGCATTATTTATTTATTTAAAACTTATCTATCCCATCCAACTACTAGCGTCTCAGGAGGGCTTTACAATAAAAGCAACACAAATGAAATGAATTATAGCTTCAGCCTGGGTCACCATGGACTTTAATATTAAATGAGTACTGTTTCCATTACATCAGAAGTAGTTTGTATACAGGATGGGCTGATAGCTCAATTGGTACAGCTAAATGCTTTGCATTTAGCAGGTCCCAGTTTCAGTCCCCTTTGAAACCACTTTTAAAAAGATCTGGTTTAAAATTGTACTTGATTGGGTTGGAATGTTTTGGACATAATCCTATGACCTCTTGGTAGGAATATTCAGATTCCCAGCAACATGATCCTGAAAACTTGGACCTGGGACTGCAGAAGTCCAAGCCCCAAGAAAAGAATTGTGCCATCTAGATAAAAATCAGGGTACAAGGCACTGCAGAGGTTCCAGTTGTAGTTCCTTCAGGGCACATGATGCAAATAATCCAACAAGTTGGAGGCGTAAATGCATTGAGGGCACAGATGATAAAACTGCAGGTTTATTGAATTAGACCTACATTTGGTTAGAACAGGGCTATTGAAATTAATGGGACTGAAGTTATTAGTGACTAACTCATATTCCAGTGTATTCCAGAATGACCCCAAATCAGGGGTCACAGCCTTAAATTATAAAAATAAATAAATTAATTAAAATGTACATAATGCAAAAGGATTAATCGTACATCTTTCAAGCTAGATGCAATGAATTATATCTTTGAAAAATAACTCAATCAAAATTTGCTAATTAAATCTAGGTATATAAATCATCCTATATATTTTATATCAAGCTTTTTGATGTTAATATCACATATAATATTTTAGCTCATTAACTGATATGAACACATTAAATACAATTTTGACCTTGAATAATACAGTCTGACACTTCTTCATACTTAAATAACTCTTTGACCCAAGTAAAAGGGCTTTAACACAGCTTTCTCTCTGGATATCATCCAGGTCATCTTGCCAATTAGTTTACGTAAATTACCCAGAATTCACTGTGAGTCTGCTTATGCCTCTGTTTTCTGTTTCATAAAAGTACTGCTATTTAGAATAATAGACTCTTAGAATAGTAGAGTTAGAAGGGGCCATGAAGGCCTTCAAGTCCAACCCCCTGATGTTGCAGGACACCGCATTACACCATCCCACTCGGAGGGCTGTCCAGTTTTTTTTTTTTTTTAATTGTCTCTAGTGTGGGAGAGCCCACCACCCCTCTAGGCAGCTGGTTCCACTGTCATATTGCTCTGACAGTGAGGAAGCTTCTCCTGATATCCTGCCTGAATCGGGGTTGTTGCAACTTGAATTGACTGTCCCATGCCCTACACTCTGGTATCAGCAAGACGAGATCTTGACCTTCCTCTTTGTGACAGCCTTCGAGGTACTTCTAGAAGGCTATCATGTCCCCCCTCAGTTTTCTCTTCTCAAGGCTAAACATGCTCAGTTCTCTCAGTCTCTCCTCTTAGGGCAGTGTTTCCAAACCCTGGATCATTTCTGTTGGCCTCCTCTGGACCCTTTCTAATTATCCTGCATCTTTCTTAAATCTTGGTGCCCAGAACCGGACACAGCATTCCAGATGAGGTCTGACTAGTGAGGAGTACAGAGAAACTACATTTGGAAGTAATACTTCTGTTAGTGCATCCCAAAACACCATTTGCACTTTTGGCGGCTGCATCGCATTGTTAGCTCATGTTGAGCCTATTGTCCACAATTACTCCAAGATCTTTTTCTTCTTCAGTTCTGTTGAGCCACATATTGATGCAGTTGGTTTCTTTTTCCTAAGTGGAGGACTTGGAACTTGTCCTTATTGAATCTCATTCTGTTGCTTTCATTCTGTCTTCTGGAGTGTTTGCTATTCCACTCAGTTTTGTATCATCTGCAAAATTGATTATCTTTTCTGGTCCTTCCTCACCTAAATCATTAATAAAGATGTTGAAGAGCACTGGGCCCAGAACTGAACCCTGAGGCACCCCACTAGTTACCTCCATCCAATTTGAGAAGGTGCTAATATCTCCTTATTCATACATCAATAAAAATCTCTTATTAAGTCGTGTATCACTTGTCATTTTGTTGCAAGACATCCTATACTATTTTAAGCAAGGGAGGTTAGCAATTTCTCAGAAATCCACCTAGCAGTTCAAATAAAGCTGCTCCCTCAAGATCACTGACAAGATTCCTTTCTCTTCCATAATGGTGTCAATCCACTGGTTTCTTAATTAAAGATGTAACCTGGTGCATGTGTGTATTATGAACCATCAAGTATGGAAACCCTCTTAAGGAAAGCCCTCCAAAATGTCTTGTCCACAACCGCTCCATTCAGCTATTCCAAGTTCAAGGCTTGGCTTCCTTTACGAATTCAATCCATCTATATTTGGCCTTTCCTTTCATATCTGCCTTCAACTTTCCCTCACATAAATGTGGCATGAAGCATGGTTAGATGGAGGGAAGAGAATCCCACAACCCACAGTATCCCTAGCCCTGTGTGCTGGGAGTTGAAGGACTTTTTTCTAAGTACGCATAACAGTGCTCTCTTAGCTTAGTTCCTTTGCTGTCCCTTTCAAAAACTCAGAATGAGCAAAAGCAGCTTAAAAAAAGCAGTAATAGGAATCCAATTAACCCCATGATCTCATGCCCTAGTACCCCTAAGTAACTTAACCACTAAGTAAGAATCCAATTAACCCCATGATCTCATTCCTGCCTAACCTTGGGTCTTGCATGTCAACTATTTCACAAGGCGTTTGGGCTCAGACTTTGATGGAGCTCTAGAGGAAGGAGCTCTAGAGCTCTAGAGGAAGAGTGGATGGAGCTCTAGAGCTCCAGAGGAAGAGTGCTCCAAAACTGCAGGGCATCACAGAAGAACAATTCTCCCTGGACCACTGGTGGTGAAACCAACTCATGTTTACAACTGAGTGCTGGATTTAATACTTTGCTTTGTCTGTTCCACACCAGCACCGCTGCCACTGCCTCAAACATAGCATCCTTTACATGATGCATGTTCTATCCCAGGAGCACGATCGCAACACTGGCAAGACATTTTTTGTTATTAAAGCCAGAAAGCAAAACGACCAGGGGGAGTGTCCAACAGGTCATCACCGCTCGTGTCAACTACATTGCACTAGCGCCATGCCAATAGTGGTAGCAAGCACACTGTTTTCTCAAAGAATCTAGTGCACCAGCTAACCCTATCAGCATTACACTAGTGTGGTACACAGTAATACAATGCTGTTTGCACCTGTGGTTGCATCCTGGCAGATACTGCCCCAACCATCTCATATTTAAGGTTTGCTGTTCCCCACATGGGGTAGGGGGGATATTTTGGGGTCATCCTCTCAAACTAATCAATTTGGATGGCACAAATATTTTGGTCCAGCACAACTTATAGTGCCAACACATGTCATATTTAACGATACTGGATGAACCTAAGCTAACAAGCTTGCATTTCCAGAACTTCTTAAAGCCTAGCTGGGGTGTACATGAGTCTATCGGCTTCAGCCCTCACTGAATAAGTTGGCAAATGTGAGTTGCAGAGAAACAAATGTGGAGGGTGGCTGGTTTGGGAAAGCTGCTGTAGAATTTTACTAATACATATTCGTAGTAAACATGCTACTAACCAGTGAAATAGTGGTTCAGTGGAGCAAAAATACCTACTTCATGGCCACATTCAACCCAAAGTGTTTCCATAGTGGAGACATAGTTAAAAAAACAATGCTATGAGTTTAAATTGGGATGCTAAGATCTTAAATGAGTTTGCCACCAACCTCCTTTACTACCAGGGGACTTGAGACTTAATTAACACTTGTAAATGCTGCAAGATCCTGGGAGTCTCAATGTTATCTAAGTGCAAAGTAGTAATATGACAATTTCCTTACCCTACAAAATTGTCCAAATTCATCCCTGACTTCACTTCAGTTGGGCTACACAGGGGAACAATGTATGCCCAATAGAAGCCAACCATCAAACGAAGTACAATAATGAGCACCGTGTCATTAACCAGCGAACTTCCCCTGATACTTCTAGTTTAAAATAAAGAACATGTTTAAGCACTCTTTGCATTCCAGTTTATAAGATCGTGAAAAGGAGTTCTTCATGATCATACTAATTTCAAAGTCTAGCAAAATATTTCCAGAGATGGATCCACCAGTTGCCCCTTGGAAACCCATAAGCAAGATATGATGAGGGGAGTCTTCCCACGGTTGCTCCCCAGAGAGGCCTACTGCACCCCAACAAAGAGAGGGGGCCATGCTCTCACATGTTATGGGTTGATAGATTCACCTGACGCTGGGGGGGGGGAGGGGGCAGAGCAGGGCAGAGCACTTGGCAGTTTACTAGGTAAGACTCTCAGGCAGAGTGTGAGAACCAGCAGCCTTGGAAAAGCAGGGAGACTTTTCAGAGCTGGAGGGGATGAGATAGAGGGGAGTGTTCCTTGATGCTGTCAGGAGATGACAAGTGGAACTAGCGGACCAATTATGAAATGGCTGGCATTCCCACCATCTAGCTTGCGGATGCTCCTCCCAATCTCAAGGAAAATCTTCAGTTTATACTATTTTGTACCTGGCTGGCTTTAATAAAAGGAAGGTGCTTTGAAGGTTTCATCTGAGTCTGCTGGAGAGGCTATACCACATCCTCCACAGCTGCTCCCCAGAGTGGCCCCCTGTGCCTCAGTGGGCCTCCTCTCATGGTTGACCCCTAGAGGCAATTCACTGCCTTGGTCCTGGAAGAATATAACCATAACAACTAGAACCCTTTGATAATTTCTTCAAGGGATCCACCTAATCCCCCTTGAATGACATCTAGATTAGGAGCTGCACTCATCACCACATCATGTCTCAGCAGTATTTGACTGTTCCCAAATCCTGCAAGGCCGTTTGCTCTTTGATATATTGGCTCAGATCCAGAGATATTCACACTCAACAAGTCTGTAGGTGTGACAATGTGTGCCATAACAGCTAAGTACATGGATGCCAGGCAGATACACTTGCAATCCACATAACCAGATATACAGGAACTGTGCAAGAGCAATGGTGACCATGAACTTCACCCTGGCAAGGTTAGACACACATTAGATATCCAGTTCCTGAAGATTTATCTCTACCTTGTGATGGTTAAATCTAGATATGAAATGGAGAACATCAGTTTGAAGTGTGACTTAAAACTGATTGCTCAGAAACAAGGCCTATTTAGACCATTTAGATTTATTAAACCTAAACCATTTAGATTTACTTCTTGAGAGAGAATTGATTTTTCTTTACAATTACAGTAGAACCAGTAAGGAAAAGGCTACTGCCTTCCCCTAATACTCTGTGTATCTGCAGGATCTCCACTTTTTGTCTGCATTTTTTTCAACTACAAAGCAGACCCCAAAATGTCTTTAAAGCTACAGTCCCTCAACAGAGGAAATACAGAGTTCAGTGGGATATACTTCTGAACAAATATGAGACATGATGCAGCTCATCGTGACCAGCTGGGGGATGCGGGGAGTTAGACGTTTTTGTCTCAATATGCATAGGATTGTGCCTTGAATGTACTTATCTTCAGACTGACTGCCTCTTCCACCAGCATCCCTCTCTACCCCATGACACATTGTTCAGTAGGCTTTTGAGGAGACAAAGGGTCCCTGGTGGTCACAGGGGAGGGAATATCTTAAGCATCTTTCCTTCTCTCAACTTCCTTAAGTTAATTTATCTTGGGATTCATACTAATAGCAATTAATTTCACTCACCACCTTCCTGTCCTACAAATGCACCCAATGAAGTCCACAATATTATGAATACATACAATATTAAAACAACTCCAATAACATTAGAAATGTACAATCAACAACAAAAAGTGACAGCAGCAAAGTCAAGATAATGATAAAAGCAGCATTAAAAGTTGCCAGACACAACATTCCATTTCCTCAAAGGAATACAGAGGCCCACACACTTTAAGATTAACTTCTTAGCTACACAACCTGCACATAAATTCTCCCTCATGAGGTTATTAATGTGACTTCTAGTGCAAATTTGTAGGAGTAGCATTGCCTTCTGCCTGCAGTAAAAGAAAACCAAAATCAAAATGCAAATTGATTAAAAACACACACACACACACACACACACACACACAGCAAAGACTTCATTAAGATGCTAAGAATGAAATAAGGGCAGAAGATAAACCACTCCAGAGAAACAGTCACAGTTCATGACTTTGCAGAAATCTAACAAATATACCTTGTTGCTTAGAATGCAAATTAATGGCAGTTATTACAATCAAGGGTTCTACCAGTTTTTCCATCTGATGCAGAGACATAGTAATTTAAGACTCTTGTTTCCTGCATATGCTTTTCTTCATCTTCTGTGCACATCTTTCAGCCCTGCAGTTCCAGGAGCAGAATTCCCCTCTAGAATTCCCTACGGACTGAATTCCCTTTGATGGTGAAACCCCCAAAAAGGGGTGAACTTCCAGAGGCTCAGGATGAGCAACCAGGGACTGCTGCTCCCGCTCTTCAATCACCTCACTCTGCCAAATGGTAGGATTATCCCAGGTCTGCATGTCATATCGTGAGCCTTCTCCCCTGAGCAACACAAGGCAGCTCTCATACTATGCCAGCTCCATTTGTGCTAGCGTGGTGTGGTGGTTACAGGGTTGGACTGGGGCTCTGGGAGACCCTGGTTCTAGTCCCCACTCAGCCATGAAGCTCACTGTGCAACTTCAGGCCAGTCATTCACTCTCAGCCTAAATTATCTCAAAAGGTTGTTGTGGGGATAAAAATGAAACTATGGAAGACACCTTAGATTCATCACAATGGAAGAAAAAGCAGGTTATAAGAGCAACAATGCACTTATAACCTGATGATGCAGGCATTCATGTTGAAACTGAGATCAGTTAATGCTTTTGGAAATGCACTGGAACCTCTGCTACACAGGGACAATGTAGTCTACACTAGTGCTGATGTCTGAGCAAATGGTATGTAACCATGAGCATGATGTTCATGCTAAAATACTCTTACCAAAAGATGCATACCAGAACCTGCCCTTATAGCCAGTCAAACCATAGGCCCATCCAGTTCAGTATTGTCCACTGTGATAGAGATTGATTCTCCAGCAGGATTAATAGAATAAATGCAAAATAAAAATTGGAGTTGCACCAGAGCTGACCCCTTATTCAAGAGCAATGCAATTTATGTAAGGGTACATGTGCACTTGGATATCACTCATGGTCAGATTCAGAGCTGCGATACCTGTAACAGGGTTCTGCCATTTGGAGCCCAATCCCATTGGTGGGCTCTGCTCCCATCCTCTCACCTTTGCCTCATTTCAGAGTCCACCTCCTGGCAATTCTTCAGTTACAGGGCAGAGCATAGACAGTCTCATGCTCAATCCACTGCCTCTCCAGGTGATAGAAGAACACTGCCTGAAATGCTGGGGAGCTGCAGCTCATCCCCGTGGAAACAACTGCGCTGGGTGAACCAACTGGGTGTAAGGACAGCTTCTGGTATTCATCATTTGGCGGCAAATAGCTTACAATGAGCATCACGCT
This sequence comes from Varanus komodoensis, assembly GCF_004798865.1. Lineage (NCBI taxonomy): Eukaryota > Metazoa > Chordata > Lepidosauria > Squamata > Varanidae > Varanus > Varanus komodoensis. Next base: position 52,339,484 of record NW_025335941.1, read on the forward strand.
TTCATGTTTCTGCCATATCCTTGTCCGATTCCAGATTTGGATCGGCACTTGTCCCATGAAACTGAAAGGTTCATCAGACTGCACCTCTAGACAAGCTAGTTGGTCCATTGATTGGCACTTTAGAGTGCAGCGCTTATGACTCCTTATATCAGGAGCTAAGATTCTGGGGCCATATTTCACTTTTCTATCATAGTCCTGCAAAGTCGTGGATGGAGGGGTGGGGAGGGAGAATAAGTTGGAATGCCAAAGGCACTAAAATCAATTTTAGATAAATATGTCAGATAACATAAGCCTGTTTTGCCTCAAAATTAAATCACCATCAAGTTGTATTTATAACACTACTCCAAGGGGCTACAAGAATTTGATGTGTTGGAGCCTTATAAGCACTAGTGACAGATAGGAGGTTGAGTATCAGAAGTTGGGGGAGGGAGGTGTTAATACTTTATTTGTTTAAATGTTTCTATGCTGTCCTTAGGGGTTTTTTTAAAGCAGCTTCCACAGAAAAATATGCAGCATAAAACTGCATTGAGATTGATACTAGTATATATGAGGGTTCAGTCTGTGCGTGTTAAATCTTACACTGAACATTTACTTTCTTTAAAATATAAGACACTATGATTAAACGTGACAAGGAGTCTTCAAAGGTTATTTATTGCAGGACAGGCATTCTTATGCAGAAAGCTGAATTGCTGGGCTTGCCGCAGTTAGCTCAGCTCTGCTTTAAAACTTCTGCATGCAGCTGGTGCAAAGACCAACTACTTGAGCATCACCTAAAAAAAGGGGGGGGGGGGGAGAGAGAGAGAGAGAGAGAGAGAGAGAGAGAGAGAGAGAGAGAGAGAGAGAGAGAATGTGCAAAACTGAAAAAGAGGACTTCAATTTGCTGGAATGTGAGCATGCTCATTTAGAAGCATAGGATCGAATTTAGAAACCATAGGTATAATTCAAATAGAAATGCCAAAGTGTGGAAGATGGTGGCACCGTGATTTCTGCCCCTTGTTCAGTGTTGTTGAAGGGGCACATTTACTTATTTTATACTGATAATTTTAATTTTATATTATTATGTTTGTAACTCAATGTATTTTTTGCATTTTTGTATTTAATGGTAATTTATTATGTGCTATTGTATTTCAATGTATTTTATTGTGTTGTAAGCCGCCCCGAGGCTTCGGCAAGGGGCGGCATAGAAATGTTATAATAATAATAATAATAATAATAATAATAATAATAATAATAATAATAATAAGTAGTCCTGCTCTTCCTTGTGAGGGCCATTTATATCAGACTCCATATAGCTATGGCGGAGAGGCTTTTAAACACAGAGGACTGAGATGAGAGGGCATTCCCATGGTTTGCCATTCTTTGGGGATTAAGGAGGAGAGGAGGAACCCTTCTGGGGCTTGCTGGAATCACAGGGTCCTGGGGCTGGTAGGCATGGTAGTGCCTCAGGCAGGTGTTCCTCAGGGCCTGAAGATACAACCAGATCAGGTTGGCGCAAGCTGTTCACTACATCCACTTCATTGTTTGCCTATTTAAAATATTTCTTGACCATTTTCCAAAGCAAGAAAAGGTGAGACCAGGCTGGGCTGCTTCTTAATTTTACTAATGCTCCTCAGCCATTCCCCACGCACCTTGAAGTCATGTTGCATATCAAATTTGGCAGCATTAATAAACTTGTGACCCTTCTTTAGCTTTTCACCTATATGAGTGCAAATGTTAACCAGGTTCTTCCCTAACTGGGCTTCCTTTCAGTTATAATTTCAAATCCTTGGCTAGTTGCATGACTGATTTAACACTATACCAGGGATGGGCAGCTTCTGGGCCTTCAGATGTTCTGGCCTACAACTCCCATCATCCCCCACTATTGCCTGTTCTGACTAGAGATAATGGGAGTTGTAGGTCAGGACATCTGGAGGACTACAAAGTGTTTACCCTAACAGTAAACCAAGATCAAGCCCAACAAAGGGCTTCATAATGAATTCTTACTGGGGAGAGGAGGGAATCTCCCTTACTGGGACTGCATTTTTGCAATTTGCAAACTGCAAATTTGCAAACTGTGCTTTACAGGGAACCAGTATTACATCTACCTTATACCTGAAACGTTACATGCCAGCATATTTATAGCTATGCCACTAAATCATTAGCTATGCGTTTAGACCAAACTGCCAATCGTATCCAGTCAATCAAAATGCCCATTACATTTATCTGCTGTAATAATTTGCTTCACTAGCAAAGGCAGGAAACTCTGAGTAGATTAAAGCTTCTTTGAGTGCTTTTTTATGGGTGTGTGACTCAAAAGACTAACTGAGAACAGAAATAACATTTGAAGATAAGACCAACAAATTGGACAAAATGGACAGAAACATGAAAACAGACATTGGAAACTTATGCTTTGCATTGCTGGGGTACTAAAAAGCTGTAGTCTTTCCACAGTAAATTAATTTGTCTGAAATCATTCTGGAAAGTTCATAAATTGATCTCAGTGCCACAGGCTAAATAACTTATCATACAACTTCTTCAAATTCTAAATGGTTGTCAGTGCCTTCAGATGGAATCAAGGATGCTTGGTTGGCTTCAGAAAGCATCTAGAATTCAACTTCATATACTCTGAAGCAACATGGAAAAGCTTTAAAATGGTGATAGTTAAATGAGAAATGCAAATGTAGAGCTGCAATATTTTTGTAGAAAGGATTTATTATAAGAACATAAGAGCATAAGAAAAGCCATGATGGATTAGATCAAAGGTCCTTCTAGTCCAGTACTCAAGGCACACAGTGGCAAACCAGCTGCCCACAGGACCTCCTCCTGCCCACAACTGGTGCTTGCAGTCATGCCACCTCTGGCAAAGGAGGAAGCAATTAGCCAGCAAGGCTAGTGGCCACTGATAGCTTCCTCCCTCATGAATCTGTCCCATCCCCTTTCAAAGCCATCCAGATTGGTGGCCATCACCTCATCCCATGGCAGCAAATTCCATAGTTTAACTACATGTTGTATGAAAAAGTACTTTTTTTGCCTGTCCTGATCAGTTTCAAGAGACGACACCAGGTCTGAATGCTACGGGAGAAGGAGAAAAATGTCTCCCTTCCCGCTTTCTCTACACCGTGCATTATTTTAGACACCTCTGTTCCACAGACAACCTGTTTATCCATCCTATCACATCTCAACCAAACACAACTTAAGAGATAAAGTGGTTACTTGGGTGTACTTACTGTTCTCCAGATGGTATTCTGTATATTCACAGAATAGACCTTGACAGACCAAAAGTGGGACATTCTAGCTATCTCTGGAAGATGAGGAGGCTGTCTTCCTGCTGCTTGTTCATCCATGGGGGAAGTGCATGGAGCAACTGAACATAACATTACAATCCAGATGTTGCAAGTCATAAGAGCATAAGAACAGCCCTGCAGGATCTGACCACAGGCCTGTATAGTCCAGCCTTCTGTTTGCCCAGTGGCCAATCAGAGATCCATAGGTGCAAAGGAAGTTGCCTTACATTGAGTTAGACCCTTGATCCTTCCAGCATTGTCAACACTGATTGGCAGCAGCTCTTCAGGATTACAGGCAGATTTTCCAGCCCTACCTGAGGATGTTGGAGACTGAACCTGAGACCTCCCTTGCGCAAAGTAGGTTCTCTCCCACTGAGCTATGGCTCCTCCCTTCCCAGAATTAGTAGCCTTGTGAAACATACAAGGGGGGATTTAACCCCACCCAAAAAAACAACCAGGAATTATCTTCTGGAGTACAGGCTTCCCTCGCTAGGTGAGTGTTCTGGGAACCCACCTGCACCAGCGTACCCAGCTGGGTTGTCGTGAGAAGCTGCATTCAGCTTCAGTGAGGTTACCTTGAAGACTCTTCCAATACGTTTGCTTATTTCGTGATGGCTGCCACACAAACAATGTGTGGCAGTGAATTTTGTCCAGCTGAGTGTTCAGCAGTTTGTTTTTTTTACCAAAAACAGCATGGCCTTTGCGCCACATGCTCCCTTTTCACCTGATCTCACCCTGTGCAACTTTTTTTGTTTGTTTGTTTGTTTCCCAGGATGAAAAATGTCTTCAAAGGAAAAAGAACTGGTGAAACAAGAATGGCAGAAACATTAAAAGGCATCAAAACTGATGAATTTAAACCATGTTTTGAGCAATGGAAAAAATGTCCCGATATGTGTATTGCATCAAACAGAGGGTACTTTGAAAGTGACTGAAGTCTGGACATGTGAAAATAAATACATGATTGTTGATAAATAAATTTCTGGGTTTTTTGGGTCCCCCATTGCAGTTTTCCCTAAACTTCACCTGAATAACTCCATCATTCTCATGTTCCAGATGATGGCAAGTCCAAGGCTGTGTTACAACTTCACCAGATGCCACTACAATTGACATACAGGCAATGACTTTTATGGTGCTTTCCTATGGCTGGCAAATGCTGTCTAGCCAGCCACAGGAAAAGGCAAAGTCCGTGTTGCAACTTCGAAAGAGCCTGTTGGGGTCATAGCAGGGACTCTGCCTCCCCACCGTCCCTGCCCTTAACTAGTACAGTTCTTTCCATGTTGGTTGAGATCCAAAAGCTGGAAGACCATCTTCAGGACAGCCTGTTCCAGGGGAGGGAGGAGTTTCGGGAGGAGGGATGGGAAAGGATGAGAGACCACCAGTTGCTGTCAAGTATAGGTGGTGCCTCAGCCACTTCTCCCCCTGAGCAGAGGGAAAACATGTTCACCTCAATGTTTTTGAGGGGAGTGCAGTGGCAAACTTACTCATATTCCTTCCACACTTTATAGAGTGCCCATATCCTAACTTTAGAAGGTTATGGGCAGTGCAGCTACATAGGAGAGAACCCTTAGAATCCAAATAGGTTGAGGTCAAGTTACTCCCCCTACAAAGCTGCCTTGATCTTAATACCTTCAGGATAGGTCCTCACTGATGTTCCACCAGCATCTGGAATCTTTTGGGTGGGACACAGGAGTGGTCCTTCTCAGTGGATGCTTGGAGGAGCTGGAACTGGAGATGTGGAGGAACTCTGGCCCTCCAGCTGTTGCTGGACTCTTCCATCAGCTCTGGCTACCATGAACAAGGAGCAGGAATAATGGCAGCATTATTCCTGCAACATCTGGAAGGCCTCAGGTTCCCCACCCTTTGCCTGTCTTCTAAAGATGCATAAAGGGCAGCCCTTCCTATCTTAAAAGCTTCTGCTAGATTGTGCTACTGGGCTTTTCAATGGTGGTGGTGGTGATGCTGCGGCTGCTGCTTTTAACCTTGCCCTTGTAAGGATAGTTGGGCTTGCTCTTACTTTATTTTTGTACTCTTTACTAATGATTGCTTTAAACAAAAATGGCTGTGAGGTTTTTGTTACGGTATTGCACATCATAGTGAATGAAAAGTTGCAGAAAGGTGGTATCTAAAGTTAATAAATCCATATAATTATTGTTAAATTTGCTCGAGGCTTAGCTGTCTCTCTTTTCTGTCGGATGAAAAAAGTGCATACCTCTCTCAAACAGATGTTGCCCTGATCAAAGATACTGATCTTCCATTAGTATTCCCTGGGACTAGCCCAGCAACCAACCGTCTATTCTTATTTTCTCAGCATTGCTCGAGTGACTCGGTGCCTGGCAGGTCTGCACTTCTTGTTTTTTCTTCTGTTCTGACAGCATCACATTTGCATAGACACCTGTAGCTTGATGTCTAGGGTATCCTTAGGAAGATATCCTATTTAACTCATTTGCTTTGCACGGTGCAGAACGCAAAAGGTGCCAATTAGAAGACAGCGGGAGCCTAAGAAGACACTGCCTGTCAGCTTGGCTATGAGAGAGAAATGCATGATTCATTCTTAAGGCTTTTGTGAGCTTCTGAAAATGAAAAAATAATAATACAAACACCTGTGTGTGAAGGAATGTACTCCACATGGAGAACTACACACGTGTGGGAGCACGAGAAGGAATAAAGAACAAGCTCCTACTTTAAAGGTGCAGTCCTACAACCCTCTGGCAATGTCTGGTGGCCCACGGGGTAGGTTGAAGTCTGAGGTGAGACCACCAAAGAGCAGTTTGAGGTCAGAGTTGGGGTTTGGACCTCCAGGGGGGCCTTGTGACCCACATGGCCAGTGCAGTTGTTTCTGCACTGGCTGGGCTGCGAAGATAGAAGATCATCTTTGGAGTGGGAATGGAAGGTGCAATTCTTGGAGGAAGAGAAGGAGTAAGGCAGCACCATGGGGTGAAGAATCTCAGTAATGCCTGAGCTTCTCCTCCTCGTAAGGAGGCAAAAAGCATTTAATCAATTAAATGCAACTGACTAAACATTTTAGAAGGTGAGAGGACCCCAGGGGCTACCCTTGCCTCTGTATTCACAGAATCATAGAATAGTAGAGTTGGAGGGAGCCATGGAGGCCATCGGGTCCAACCCCCTGCTGTTACATCATTCCATCCAGATGGCTGTCCAGTTTCTTTTAGAATGTCTCTAGTGTGGGAAAGCCCACCACCTCTGTAGGCAGCTGGTTCCACTGTCATATTGTTCTGACAGTGGGGAAACTTTTCCTGATGTCCAGCCTGAATCTGGGTTGTCGTAACTCGAATTGATTATTCCATGCCCTACACTCTCCCACCTTCCATTGGGCACCCATAATCTTCTGAGTTCAGAGGGCTGCAGGCAGCCATGTTGGCAGCCATGTTGGATGGAACCCTAGAATGCACTCTTATTTTGCTCTCTAGGGCAATTCATGCAGCCACCTCCATCCACCCTGGAGCACAGCATGGCTCCAGTGGCTGGCCAACAGCCATGTTGTCTTGGGTGAACCAGTCTCAGGGTCTGCCTGGATCCTGAGAATGGCTCACCTGAGAGAGCACAGCTGCAAAAGACTATACTTGTCTGTTTGTTGTACATATTTCTTGCCTCATTTCATTAATCCATCCCCCCAGCCTTGCCGCACATCCCAGAACTTCCTACACATGAAACTTTCTCCTTTCCCTGTTCTTGCCTATGAACTGCAGCAACCTTCTCCTGATTGGTCCGCTGCTTCCTCCCCTTCAGCTCATCTGCATGTCCAGATCACTTCCCAGCCACTACAGCCTCCACTGGGATTGCTATTAAATGAAACTAAACGTTTTGTTGTGATTCCCTCCTCTCCCCTCCATATATTTCCATACTGTTTTCCTGTGTTGAAAAGAAAATGGGAAGACAGATGCAAATTTTGGCCAATGGGAATAAAGCATGCAATGACACATCTGTTGCTAGGGTGCTGACGGCAGTAATGATTGAAGGCTAGAGGCAACCATTCCTGCAGCTGTTCTTGCCAGGGGACTCCATACTATCAATGGTAAAATAGAAATCCTGGGTCCAGATGACCAGAGAAGCCGTATTGAAGCATACGGACCTTAAAGGAGACAGTTGATTCTCTCTGTGAGTTCAGAAAACTAATCCTACCTTGCAGGAGCTCTGGAAGGTCCAGATGACACAACACTCACCATGCTAAGATATCGCCGTGGCTTCTCATGTCATGCAAACCTGCCTGATATGATTCAGTGTAAAACTGCCTTAAATTCAGACAAATATAAAATAGACCAGTTAATTCAACAGAAAGCATAATCCACTTCAAATGTACAGCAGCAGGAACTGCAGTCATATGTTCATGAGGAGGATTATGATGATGATTAATTTCATTTCTATACAGCTAAGTAACTGAAGCTCCCCAGGCAGTTCACAAGGATTACAAACCACAGACGCATCATAATCAAGCACTATTTTAACTTGCAAATTTTAAAAGAATTTAAACAGCAAAAAACAATTTCAGTGAGATATTAGACCTGCTCAATACAACTATCATGAATGTCCCAACTATATGCCCTTAAATGCCTAAGAGTAAAGGGTAATCTTAACTGGACTGACAGTATTGGTGCCAGGAAGGCCTCAACAGAGCGATCATTCTATAATCGCCATAATCATGGGGCAACCATTGTAAGCCGTCCTGAGCTGTTTGTGGGAAAGGACGGGATATAAATGTTTTAAATAAAAAATAAACCACTGAAAAGGCCCTTCTTTTTGCCAACTTCCAAGCCCCCTTTTGGGATGTCAGCGGGATGTGACACTCAGATGGTGAACATGGTGCCTGGGTAGATTCACGCTGGGACAGGCATGCCATCATGGATGGCTGTCCTGAGTGATGCAAGGTTGTATAGGTTAAAATCAGCATCTTGAGTTGGACTCAGAAACAGAGGGAGCAAATGCAAGCAGGTCAGAATTGCTATTAAATGCTCCAACCTTCTGACCCCAGTTACTAATCTGGCTCCTACAAGCTGCATCTTCTGAATAGTTTGCTAGGACAGCCTCACAGAAACTCAGCATGTTGTAATCTTTGCACAGTGTGAATTGTGATATGCAATGACTTCTTTTCAAGTAAAAGCCAGATAAAACAGGTATATTTTTTTAAACTGCTTAAAATGAGGCTCAAAGGAAATAGCAGGATATGTTTTATACAGGAATTACCTTAGGTAGGGCCACCACAAAAAAGACCTTCACTTTAACCATTCTAGCTCTGATCTACCACACTCCATGGCATTCCAATCCAGGCCTAGCAGATTCCCCAAAAAGAAGGGAGAGAAGTTAAAACAGTATACTGTGCTCTCTTTTACCTACAAAAGTCTTCCCCCACCAAAAAATATCACAAAACTCTCCTTTGAGAACTTTTGGGTTAATCTGTATGTTCAGCTTCCAATTATCATTAGTGGAATCAAGTGATGGCCATAGGCAGGAATGAAAAAGGGTTGAGAGGAATGCCCTTCTCTTGGTCACTGAAGTGCGGCAAGAAGTTGCTTGAAAGCTAATTCCATGACAAACTTTGAAAGTGTTGCTCTGACCTAATCCCATTCTATTTGGGAAGCAACAGCAAAGCACAAAGAAAATAATCTAGAACCAAGCACATGCCACTGCATGTTATTCCAGCTGTCATCTAAATCCACTTGCACAGGCAAATAAATATATAGGGATCCACATTGCTAAACAATTTGCCTTTTTCCCTTTCTAACAGATGTGTCTAATACAAACGGCCAAGTAGCTTCCTAAAGTCCTAGAGCAAACTACTTTGTCACAATGGCAGGGAATGAATGTTAAGAAATCGACTTCAGCTGGCACTTGAATGAAATTTAGGTCAGCCATAATCTTTTTTCAGAACTTAGTATGTCATGATGCAACTCCACAGATGATTACAGAGAAAGAGGTAAGAAGTGGAGGTCACGGAGTTCTGGGCTATACCACATCAGATTATGGTAAGAGAAAAGCATTTCTTTAAACGTTCCTTTAGATAAATCAAAAAGCTTCCCGCATGTACTTTATCTATCATGCCAGTGAGAGTGACACGAAACCAGTCCCTCTGATGTGTTCATTTAATCCAAGTCAGCAGTTTCTCAAGGCAGGGACAGCATCAAAAGGAGCATTCCACTGCATTTTCTTCCAGCTGAAGTTCTACAGCCCCAGACTTTAGAACCAGCACTTTCTGTGGGGCCACTGGCCATTTATTTATTTATTTATTTATTTATTTAAACAACTTATATGCCACCCCATCGCATGAGCCTCGGGGCAGCTTACGATCATTAAGATTGCATATAAAATACAAAAAATTCATACTTAAATAAATGCAAAAGATAAAATAAAATAAAATAGAACATTTATGCAATTCACACATGCAGATGAGTCCATACGGTTGGAGAGTGGAATCCTGCCTGTTGCCCATCCAGCTGAGGTGTGAGCAAGGCAAGGAAAAACCAAGCTATGCATAGAGGCTTTCCGAGCACCTGCAAAAAACAGGATCTCCACCAGGATTGGCCCAAGATATTCTGTGGCCCTAGGAAAAGGATAAGATAGCACCCTCCCTCATTCTGTGAAAAGGGGCTGACTGCACTGGCAACTGAATCTTGCTTCACCGCTGTTCCCAACACCTGCTGTTTACCACCTGAGACTTCTGCCTCACTCTACCTAATGGTAAAGTTTGCCTTGACATGTATAATGACAGAGCCTATGGCTATGTGTTTGTGCTCAGCAGTGTGAGGGCCAGTGTGGCGTAGTGGTGAAGAGCATGGGGCTGGGACTCAGACGACCTGGGTTCTAGTCCCCGCTCAGCCATGGGGCCAACTGGGTGACTTTGGGCCAGTCACAGACTCTCAGCCCAACCCACCTCACAGGGTTGTTCTTGATGGAGGAGGAGAGATGATGTAAGCTGCCTTGAGCCCTTTGTAGGAAAAAGGCAGGCTATAAATCGAAAAAAATAAATAAATAAAGAAGTTGGGACTGGAGTCACACCATGTTCTCACCCTTTACACATTCCTTGAGTATGCAGAGATTATGTGAAATGGACTGCAAAGTATTCCTATTAAAGGGGGAGTCCACTTTCCTAACACCAAGCAACTAGTGTTCAGCTAACCCACTGTGGTGTGGGCCGCTGAGGCTGATCAGGAGAAAAAAGAATAGAGGTGGATTGTCCAAAGACTTGACTGAGGGTTAGACCAAGGGCCATCTGGTCTTCTGCACTTCTATGAAATGTTCAGGACAGTTTGCAGCCTCTTTGATAGGAGCATGTAGAGGAAGAGATGGAGAATGTGATGAAGTTTTTGTGTATGCTCAGTTCCAAATTAGTTTTATGAATGTGGAGGTTGAACGTCAACTAGAAGTTGCCTTCACACCTTAGGATTCTGTATTGATTCTTAAAAGCCATTCCTGGATTCTTCAAAGAATGTCTCTTTCTGATTCATCTACCCCACACTGAACACTTATAAAAAGTAGGTCAGAGCTACACAAGCAAAAGACAAAGATTTAGTCTGAATCCCTGCCTGGAAGTTGTATCGACAGCCAAATCTTACACTGTTTATTATATAGGCTCACAGGAGAAATGAAGTCGTGGTATTTGACCTGCCCCATTTCTAACAATCAGTGGAGGTTTTTTTAAAGAAATGTCCCCAGGCTTTTGAACAGGTCTTTACTGTGAGAACACAAAACCCCAGAGAGGATAAAGGGTTACTATAAAGTGTTAGCAAACATAGCTGCAGAGCTTCTAGAAGAAAAAGTGTATTAGAGGCAGGGAGCTGGGAAAATGGAAGAGCACATGTAGAAATGCTTGGATTACTTGTCAAATCCTGTTCTAAATTAGACAGTAGAGCATGCATGCATTTTTGTAGATGAGAGAGAATTGCAGCATGCTGTGTTGAGTGTCTGCTTTCTTAAAAATGTGAAGAGGTCCATCACCTATAGGAAATCCGGTGGCATGTAGCAGTCATAACTGAGTCTGATACATGTTTACTCTGGAATAACCCTGACAAAGTCAGCAGGGTTTACTTCTGAGCAGGCTTATATAAAATTACACTGCACCCTAGATCAAAAGCTAGCTATTGCAGCTTTTCTAGGGGGAAAAACCCTATGTAGAATGTAACAAATCTTTTCTGGAAAAGAGAACAATACAATGGCATCATAAATTGACTTCAAGAGCTTTTCATTATGGGGCAGCTGATACATTTTAGAAATAAATAGACAAATGTGCTGTGAACTGCCCAAAGAGTTTCACCTGTTGGGCAGTACAGAAATTAATTAATTAATAACTATGATTTAATTGCAATTGGCTCTCTAAACTGCAGATATCATGGCTACAAGAAAGGAGCCTTTCCCCCTCCCCTCATTTTCTGTTTCTCCCCATCACCATCCCCTCCTTTTGGTACCACCTCGCCTGAGGAAAAACTCTGGAGAACCCCAAAATCCATTCGCAAGCAAATTTTGGTCCTAATGAAGGAATTGCTCAGCCATGAAGAGGGATTCTTTCTTCTGTGCCAGGGCCTTAGGATGCACCAGGACAAGCTGGAAACAGGATGGCAAACCATTTTGTTAGCCTCAGAGAATTCCAGTTGCCCACCTTGCTGGGGTGGCCATCTTCTCTTAGCCTTGGCACAGTAACACCTCTACTTGCAAAAGGTGGGCGGGGGGTAACAAGAACACTGGCGTTTCTCTCTGGCATTCTCCCCATGGTAAGTACACAAACCAGACAAACTTCGGGGAAAACAGAAAGGCAGACTCCCAGGCCAATGTTCCCTCCACAGCAGTGGCTGCCTCTCTTGTCCTCCAGTTGCCTGGCCAAGCTGCAGTGGATGGGCTGTTGTCCTTCTGAGCAAACTTTGACTCTCTTCCTCCTTCTCTCTCCTGGTCTCTCTCTATTTTTTTTTTTCTGCCCCCTTTCCCCCTTCCCTCATTCCTCCAGAAGAGGCAGGAAGCCCAACCCCTCAGACTGTCCAAGTGCACCAAGAACAGCCTTTCCCAAAAGCCTCCACCACCCTTACGTTACGTCTTGCATCATGATCCTACCTCTATCACCATGAGGCAGAAAGCCAACAAGGATTCTTTGCTCCTGTGGCCACCGGGGCTGAGCTCCCGCCCAGAATCTCCCTGGTCCCAGAGCTCTGGACCAGACACTGGGTTCAAGCACATGACAAACCCAAGCATTGAGGGGGAAATAGCTATATTAAAAGGATAAAATATGGAGGTGGAAGGTACTAAAACAAAACCAAAAAAAAAGTGAAAAGGAGAAATGGGGGAAGGGAACAGGAAGGGGACTCTGGGAAAGCAGCAACAGCAAGTTTACAGCCAACCAAGGACCCCCAGCTCCCACACCTTGCTGGCCCACTCAGACACCAAAAGTAACAAAATGCAGCTTATTCTCTGCTATGCACTCAAAGGCTACACCACAGCACAGAGCAAGGGCAGAAAAGCAGACCGCTCTCCTGAAAGAGGAACCCTGAGCCTTTCCATGCCCTGGCTTTTATCCTCCGGCCAACCCAGGTCAGCTGATCCATGAGGCAATGCCCAGTTACAGACTCCAACTGCAGACCCTTTGCCCCTCCTTGCAACCACCTCCTGCGTATGCTCCTTGGGGCATAATAATATCATTTTCTTACGCATAGCAGGAGCCGAGCCGAGCCTTGCCTCCCATGACCTTGGGGGTGAGCTTCCTGCAGTGCTAGTCCCTGTTTTTTCCAGCATCTTACCCCATATGTACATTAACCCTTCCCTGCCTCCCAGAGTTACCAGCTGGTTCACATTACATCCCCTTTTTAATGGAGAATTCCACTGTGAATTTGGAAGAATATGAATTTTGAAGGGTAATTGAATTTGCATAGAGACTTACAAGCGTGAAATTAAGTGAGTTCACATTTCCTCCCCATTTCGGGCATTCAGCGACATTCAGCAAAGTTGGGGCCACCCCACCGCCCAGAGCCAATGTGAAGCCAGCTGGTTGCAATTCTTTTTCTATCTACTGCTTCATCAAAGCTCAGATTTATGCTTATATGATAATCAGATTTATGATCATCAGACTTATTATGATTTTAATTCTGTACCATCTAATAGCCAAATCTCTCTGGGTGGTTTACAGCACTTGATCAAATACACTATAAAAACAGCTAAGAATTAACACATACTAAACATTTCACTGAAGAAATTTAAAACTGAATTTAAAAACAAGCTTTTAAACAATTTAAATAGTTAAGACAGGTGCATGCAACCAGATTTGTTAAAGGAGCTGAAGGCCTGTCTTAACCTGGTGATAGAAAGGTAGTAAATCTGGCACCAGGAAGGCTTCAGTGTGGAAACTGGTTCCATAATAAGGGGCTGCCACCAACCTAGACCCACCAAGGAGGTGGCACATGAGGAAGGCCTCAGGTATTGAGCATAATATCCAGGCAGGTGGCAGCTGGGAAAGGTGTTGTGTCCAGGAGTGGAGCCCCAAGCCATGTAGGGTTTCATAGGTTAAAACCAGCGCTGTGAACCAGAAGCAGGGAATCAGCCAAGACAAGTCAGTCAGATTTATGCCTGCTGCTTCCTTAAATCTAGTGTTGTTCTTGAACAGCACTGAGAGCAAATTAATTGATATCAGTAAAACATAATGTTTCCTCTACATAATATCGCCCCCCCCACCCCAGCATGTAAACTAAGGGCTCTTTTTATTTTAATATAGAAGGCCCAAAATGACTTGCATTCATGCGTAAATGACTTGTGTGGAGCCAATCTGGCTGCTTATGGGGTACTTTTTTCAGGGCATTTTTTAATTTTCAAACCATATGTGCCAGGTTAGTACATGGAATAACTTCTTTATGTCTGAAAACAGAAGTTTATAATGGAAACTGCAACTCATCCTTAACTACGGCAATGTGAGCACTCTGTTCTAATACGCATGGCTAAAAAAAGTTATAAAATTGGCAGGACCGAACATTTGACAGGAGTAACTGTGTATTAACACTCAATAAAGCACACATCATTTATAGAAAATTCAGCTGGTTATAAATTTCAGGATTTACGGCCATTTTATAGCACCTATAATGAGTATGAAGCTGTGATTTCGCATTCAAATTATGCATGTAAGAAGCCATTCGGAGAACTGTTTACTGTTTTCATTAACACTGGGCATGCATTCCCTTTCACTATTGCTTCGAGATTGCATTGGGGGATAGTTTGTGACTCTCATGTACTCCTAACTTCCTTATAATCCCTCCGTCAGTTACCAGATGTTCCTGACAGCTAAATCATATCTATAGCAGCAGCTGCTCTCTTTTTCAGCCCATTGTCCAAATTACAAGCCTAAATGAGTTATGCTGCCTTCAGGGAACCCTTCATATTGTTTTGTAAAGGCTCTGAGGGAAAGAACAGAACCCAGCATGGCTTCATTCCCTAACCTCCCCCCTGCCCACCTTATCAGCAGCGTTGCAAACAAATCAAGGTACCCTTTGGCTTGAGTTGCCACCCTGGAAGTAACATTGGTTACAGTCGGGCTGAAGACCTTTGGGCTCATGGAAAAATCCATCCCACCTGGGGTCCCAATTCAGTCATCCAGATGGCCACATACTCTTTTCCTGGCCACACCCCCTTTCCTCTGACCACTGATAATGGGGTGATTTTCCTGTTTTTGCATGTTTTTTCCTACCATTCCAAGAGGTTAAATTAGCCTCTCAAAATTCTCCACCTTGCTTGCTTTTCTTGGTGGGGGCAAAAAAATGGGGAGATGAACACCCTGAATGTCTTCAGGGTGAGGAGAAATTATCATAGTTTAGGCTTCCCATGGGTACAGTTGGAGTGCAGCTTTTTTCTTTCATTCTTTTTAAGGTATGGGCTTTCAGGGTTTGTGCTTCAATAGCCATAACATTGCTGGCATTGGCCCCCATTGTTCATCCACCGCAATGCAGGCATGTGGGAGAAGTATTGTGTCTAGTTCCAGGAATGAGACAGAACTAGCCCTGTGCCTGAATCTGTCCTCCGGGTTCTGGAAAGGTTTCTTCCTGTCCCAAAAATGATTCCACTTCAAGTTCCAAAGTGTTTATCATTTGTTCTCCTGGTGTTTTTGAGCTTACCTAAGCACTGCTGGCCTCCCAGAATGCTTGAACTTCCTGATCTGAAAGCGTTGTCTCAGAGGAAGTACCTCATGATGTCTTCCACTGGGCTTTAATGGAAGTGTAAGCAGCTGATGCAGCTACAGGATGCTGGAAAAATGACAGTGCAATGAAAAGCAAGACACTTATGCTCACTTCTCTGCCACCTCCTAAGTAAGGTAAGCCCAAGAAAGCCAGTGCCAACCGTTGAGAATTTCACCGAAATGTCTTCACCATTGACTGCCTTTTCAAAAGCAATTTCTCCTCTAGCAAATCAAATGGTTAAAAAGTAGGATACATTGTTGGCACAGCACCAAGTGAAATGCCTTTCTCAAGGCTTAGTTACCGGCAGGAAGAACTTTACGCTAAAATATGCAAATATTTTCAGTTCAGTTCCTTTTGCCTTGGTTCTGGCCACCACTGGGAAAGGATCCCTGTGAGATTTTCTGGAACTGAAGTCAACCCTTGGGCTGAAAGAGATATCCCAGCCCTGGAGTGATAGCATTCTACAGAAATGAAGAGGGAAAACTGAAGCGTTAGAGATAAGAGTTGATCCTATATTGAGCAAGACGATGGGCTCAAATGGAATTTGTGGTAGAATACCACGTAGTAAGGTCCACTCTCACTTCTGGGTGGCTTGGTTAACTGTGCAAGCCAGCAAAAAGAAGATCATTGTTGCTACGTACCATCAGAACATCTCCAACTTATGGTGGACCTGCAAATGAGTGCCCTCCACAATGTCCTTTCCTTGACAGCCCTGCTCAGCACTTGCACACTCAGACTGTGGATTCTGTTATGAAAACAAGCTATCTCATAGCTTGGTCCTCCTCCTCCGCCGCCTTTGACTTTCCCTAGCATGGTTATCTTCTGCAGTGAGTCTTGCCTTCTTGGAACATGCTGGAAGTACATCAGTCTCAGTTTCATCATTTCTTTTCTTCCAGGGCAAGTTCAGGATTGATTTGATTTAAGAACCACACATGGAATACAGAATTGCTGTAAATAAATTGCATGATTAAGTGGAAATCTCTAATCATCCCCCTGATGATTGAGGTTAACCCAGTGTAGTTTGATCATCTGTATTGTCCCTCCAACTGTAGTTCTGCATGTAATAAATGTTCTGAAATCCTGTTTCTATGCATTTGGAGCAGCCTAACTTTGAGAAGAAGTCTAGTTTCAGTGCTCAGTGCAAGGGCAACAGCAGCAAAAGGTAGATCTAATAAAGGTACAGAGTGTGTATACACATCTGTGTTATGCTTTCACAAGGAAGGAAGAGTGACTGGAAATAATCTGTACTAGAGCCCTTTCATTTTAACAAGGAAAGGCATCACACTATTTATGTAAATTGCATTTATCACATTGGGACCCATGCTAATGAATACAGCACACTTTCCACAGTGAAAATGTGATCCTGTGTCACACACAAATATAATTGGGGGAGAAGTAGGTCCAGGCCATTTTAGAAAAACTCCAGCACATGTAGTTAAACTTCCAGGCTCTAAAGTGCAGATATCAGTCCAGACATTAATGAACATTACATGGAGGAAACTCCAAAGTCCCAACTAATGATTGTATGGGACAGTCTAAAGTGAACAAAGGAAGGCAATGGACCTTTAAAAATCTGGAGCATAGTTCTTAACAAGGAGCAATTGAATCCCCCTCCCCGTTGTTCTACCTTATTTTGGGGGCCATCAGCTAGACAGATATGTAGGTCAACCTATTCTGGCAGGTTGTTCTGTAATCAACTGTGGTGCCTAGGAAACAAATCCAGAAAACACAAACTGAACAGCTTTATATTTCAATTCATTCAGCAGGACTTCACAAACGTTCAATGTTTTCCTCTAATTTTCCTTTAATTAGGCTCATCCTGGGGTTACTGGCTATTCCAGCTCTGATAAATTCAATAAGTGCCACACAGAAGCATCTGTAATCAGGTTGGTTGTTATTCACACAGTTCAGAAGGTGTTCAGTCTTATTATCCTTTTGCAAGGAGATTCTCCTGAGAAAAGGCACAGTGGGCAATATGGACTACCCATTTAAGTCCCAGAAACAACCAACAGTTGTGTTTCTTCAATGAAAGTGACTTCCCAGATGATTTTTGGCTTTGCTGTATATGAGAGTCACCAAAACTCCCCTCATGGGACTTTCCACTCACTGCTTTTAATCATCCTTATCCATTTATGTTTTAAACATGTCCAATTGTTCAACATCTTGAATGGGCATTCTGTATGTGGCAACACCTTCTCCTTACTCCTGATTTGGCCACTGTTATTGTTGGATTAAAACTCCCATCATCCCCAGTCACTGAGCATGTTGGCTAGAGATGATGGGAGCTGCTGTCCAATAATATTTGGAAGGAAAGTTCCCTGTGGCTTTTCTCTTTCTCTTTCACACCACAGTATGCATTAATCTGTCCCTATCGGCAGGTAATGGTTTTGTTGCATCTTTTAATAGGAATAAATTTTACATTATAACAATTAGAGATGCTTGAAAATCTTGTTTGGTCCTCATTTTTAAGCAAACCATCCTGATTCACACTTCCTGAACTAAAATGTAAATTGGGAGACAGTTTTCCTTTCTGATCTTTGCACTTCTTTGAATTTGTGGTCTGGTTCTCAGCACACACACATGAACACACACAACCCATCCCAAAATGTTAACATGTGTACAACCATATGTACTTTCAGAGGAAATGCATGGCAATAATGGTCATCTGAAACGGACTGTAACAGTAGGCAATTCCCTGCCATTAAAGCATTGCAAAGAGACCTGTTCTCCAAGCTTGGACAAAGCCCTCAAAGGCATTTCAGAAACACTTCCTCCACAGCTACCTCTGATTCCCCATTCGCTGTCCCCACCTGTGGGGCTTGGCACTCCCAAGCCCTTTCCTGCCAGGGAACAGGACTACCCATGCCAGAAACCACATGGAAAGTGCTACTGTGCTGAAAGCTGGGGTTGTTCCATCTCCCTGTACCCTTACCCGCTGCAAAGTAAATTCCTTTGCCTTGGTGCAGAGAAAAGAGGAGCTGGCAACTGCTGGCAGGACCAGGGCAGACCTACCCCTACCCTTTTTGCCCCAGTCCCACTTGCAAGTATTTGGAAAAGATTCTCATCTCTATGTAAGTCCCACTCCATGAATGCTCACAACATCTTATTGTGTGAGTATGCTAAATCTTCATATCAGAGATATGATCCAGGCTATGTTCGACCATCAGCATTGACCAAAGACAAATCTGTCAGTGGGGCTGCATGTATGTAATTCATATTAAGTCAATTAACCTGAAAGAGAGACACAGGCATAATCCATTAGATCTCTGAAAGGAAAGAATGAGTAAGTCTCCTTAATGTGGAAAGAAAGGAGTCCAGTGCTCATCTGGAATTCCCACTTTGCTACTATTGTTTGGATAAACGGAGTTTGTAAATGGCAGCAGACAGAATCTGTGCAATACTTGTTTTGTTTTGTCGCAAAGTCATGTATGACCCATCACAACCCCATGGACAACAGTCCTCCAGGCTCTCCTGTCCTCCACCCAAGCCCACACCCACTCCTCCGGTGACTCCATCTAGCCACCTCATCCTCTGCCATCCCCTTCTCCTTTTGCCATCAATCATTCCCAGCATCAGGGTCTTCCCCATAAGTTGTTCCTTCTCATTAGGTGGCCAAACTATTGGAGTTTCATCTTCAGTATCTGGTCTTCTAAAGAGCAGTCAGAGTTGATTTCCTTTAAGATTGACTTATTTGATCTCTTTGTGGTCCACGGGACTCTCGGGAGTCTTCCCCAGCACCACAATTCAAAGGTCTGAATTCTTAGGTTCCCTAAATGGAGAAAGATTCACACAATCAAAATGTATGGAAAGTTTTGGCTATAGCAAACTACATAACTTTTTCCAGAAGAAATAATAGAACTGATCCAGATAAAACTGGACATCAGAAAAGAAATCAGGCCTAAAACAGTCCCCAAAAGAATGACAGAAAAGGATGTGGAAACCTCTGCCCACCTGCATGCATGCATCCTTTTCCCAATCCTGAGTTACCCCAATCCCTTTGCTGATGAGGAAAGTAAGAACAGCCATCACAGAATGATCCTAAATAGCAACTTAGGACATTCTTATGGAAGCTTTGGTGTTTGGTTTTATTATATCTTGTTTATTTGTAATCTCAGAGAGCATCCTTGTAGTTCATCTCCTTAGTCGGGAATCTGGAAAATCTGTGAAGATCTTCATAGAACAGCAAGCTTTAGGCCAACTTCAATGGAAATTTAATGACCAAGGTGTTGGAGCAACTCTTGGACAAGGAAAGGTTACAGCAACTGAAAGTCTTTAGCTTATAAAAAAAAGTGAGTCAGGAGAAACATGATAAAGGTCTACAGAATTATGCATGCTGTGGAAAAGAGGGGTAGGGAGATATTTTTCTCCTTCTCTCATAATACTAGAACCCAGTAGTGAAGCTGACTGGTGGGAGACATGAGAGAGATAAAGGAAAGCACTTCTGCATCCTGCATAGAGCTAACTATGAGATTCACCTCCTGGAGAAGCCACCACTTGGACAGATTCATGGAGGAGAAGGCTCTCCATGGCTACTTGTCCTGATGACTATTTGCCATCTCCAGGATCAGAGGCAGTCTGACTATGTGCACCTGTTCCTGGGGAACTGGCTTGGCAGGCTGTTGCATTCATGTCCTGCTTGTGGGCAATGGCTGCGTGAACAGAATGCTAGACTAGAAGGAGCTTCGGTCTGATCCATACCTTTGGTATGTTCTTCACATGGCTGAAAGCCAAAACTGACTTAAAAAAAAAAGATTACCCTACTGGAAACACAGGCAGCAGGATCTGGTTAGGACTTCAGTATGGATGGGGCAGGTTAACCCTTCTCCTGCCATGGGCCTGATTACAATTTAGTATCAAGTCCATCACCAGAGGTGGGGCCAATCCGGTTTTCTTGAAGAATTATCTATGGTGCTTAACCCTATCCCCAACATGGCTCAGTCTCATAAATCAAAGTTCAGACTGAAACCCAGAGTGCATACATTACTTCACCAACACTGGGGCTACCATGCACTGCCAGATAAGCCCCCCACGTGCTCCACAGGAAACAGCAGATGTGGCAGCAATAGTGGCAGGGAGGTAACCTCAAAAATGAAGGGAGGTAGGCAGTGTCCTCCCTAGGGAAGGGAGCTAAGGAGCTGTCTATTGTCCTGAAGTACGTAGGGGTGGAGTTTGGCTCTTTAATAGTTCCAGTTGAGTGGAGTGGATATACTTTTCCATCACTTTTTACGATCCTGATTAGTGGAAAGGCACTCTGCTACTTTCAAGAAGTAACCTAATACTATGGCTGTGCTGTACAATAGTAAACTGGCCAGCACTTGGGTGGAGAAGAACTATCGATCGGTGGGAATTTCATTTCTAGGGTTTATTTATTTATTGAAAACATTTGTATGCCACCTAATTGTGCCACAGCACCTCCTTATGTGAATTTGCCAAAATTCACAAATTACTCCATGTTTAAGATTTGCTCAAACAATGTGGTAGATTCTGAAATGGACAGATTCACCCATCCATACCAAAGGCACTGAGTGTTTAGCTCCTAAAAGTCTGGTTTTGAACCCTGCATATTCAACCACGCATTGCTGCATTCCCCTTCACCCACCTCAGATTGTTTCCAGGGCAGCTTAGTACAACAAAGTCCTTGCCATGCTGAGATTAGCTGTATCTATTGTATTTGGCCAGACCAGACTGGTAAGAAATTTTTTAGTTCATTTTTTTACAAGATTTAGCAAGATTTGTCAATTTCTTCATATTCCAGACAGAAAGAACTTGATGTATAATAACAACAACAACAACAATAACAACAACAACATGCAGGAGAAAGTAAAATTGACAGATGGACCCAGCCTTGCAGCAATATGTTGTCCTACTTATTTTGGATTTCAAGTGGGGTTCATGATCCCATACTTAAGTTCATGGGTCCTCAAACTACGGCCCACAGTCCGGATCTGGCCCACCTCAGAGGTTTTGGACTCCCCGCACCCGCCACCACTGCCTGCCTCGCTGCGCGTGTGGCGAGGCGGCAGCTTGCTCGCTCAGAGAACATTTTGGACTTGCTTGGAGATCTCCGAGCGAGCAAGCTGCCACTTTGCTGCACCCATGGGCAATGTTGCCTCACCGGCCCATGCACGCCTTTCAACTGGCCCCCTGTTGAAAAAGTTTGAGGACCCCTGCTTAAGATGATCCACTGTGGCCTTTCATAACGTTAAAGCCAGAATCTTCCGGATGCATCCCTGGGATCAAGCCCCAGGAATCACAGACAGATTTAGGCTTGGGATCAAGCTTGGAAATAGGTTTGGGATCAGGCTGCACCACAGACTTGAGATGAGCATCTTATCCAAGAAATAAATTTTCTCCTTTAGCCTTTCTTTCCCCACTTTTCACAATCTATGCCTTTCAGCCATTAGGATGCTGCAGATGGAAATTTGTATGTGATCCTGATGGGCCACACATTTTTCATCACATGTATTTATTTGTTCGTTTGTTTGTTGCAATATTTTAGCAGCATATGGAAAAGTCACTTCTCATCACATGAAGGGGGAATGAAGAACAGAGCTATGCTCCCTTCTGCCATTAAAATTAGGATGAGAAATGCTTTTACATATTGAATTAGACTCCTTTACCATGGTAGAATTTGCTTTTGAGTCAGAGAGAGAGAGAGAGAGAGAGAGAGAGAGAGAGAGAGAGAGAGAGAGGATTAAATTAAACATGTAGTTCTTTCTGAGCTGGAAGAGTCTTTGTAATCTGGTTCCTGTTTTATCCCTGTGATGCTGTATTCAGAAATTATGCAGATGTATAATTACACAGATGCAATAGAATTTTCCAGGTTTCAGCTATTCTCTGGGTCTCTGGAAGCTATTCTGGTGCTACTGTTAAGTAGGATAAGGCTGCTCTCCTCAGGCAGTGGATTTCAGAGTGCCACTAGAATGAAGCGAGTGGCCCATTGTTTAGTTGAATGACGGGGGTTTGTTCATTGTACTTCTTTTCATTGACACTTTTGGCAGAAACAGGGCTGAGCCCAACATTCCACCAGCTGATTTGCTGGGTTTAAAATCTCAATGTCTTTATTGGCCAGATAGGAAGAACTTCCAGGTGCCCTGGCTCAGTGGTGGAGCACATGCTTTGCACGTAGAAGGTTCCAGGTTCAATAGCTGCCCAATACCTGGAAAAAAACGCATCTGGAATCCTGTGCGGATTGCTGATCAATTTTTCCTTCATTCATATTTTATAATATTTCTCTCCCAAGCATGAAGAGCTTTGAAATGTTGATAAAATCCTTACATATAAACTGAAATAAATTTGTCACCAATCTGCACGGGTGAATTGCTGCATTGTTGTTGCTCTGCTTACTTGGTATAATGCTGCCTCATGCATACATGTACACTCACCTGCTATACTATTATAGAACTGCTATTACTACATTTTTATACCGCCCCAGAGCCCATTGGGCCCTCTGGGCAGTGTACAAATTCAATTACAAAATATACAATAAAAACAATGCACTAAAATAAAAAATGAATAGTACAACAATATGAAAGCTACACTAAAATAACAATAGCCTAGGCCTGCAAAGCCCTAGTAGAAACCCTAACGCCTGAACAACACCAAATTGATGCTGAAGTAATATATATGCTAAACTTACCTTAACGCCACTTACATTTTTAAATGATGTAATACCTTCCGCAGAAATAATAAAATTAAAAAGATACAAAATAGGAATGAAAATTCCTGAACCAATCTATGAATTATAATTCACATAAGCATGCATATATTCATGAAAATAATGCTAACAATGCATTCCTTGCAAAAATGTGTATACTAAGCAAAAATATAAATGACTGTCTAGGTTTTTAAAAAATCACAAACTGGTGTGGAAATGGTATGAACTTGACATTGGAAAAATACAAAATTGACATGAACTGAAATTGATAATTCATCCATCCCTAATACAAAGGACAGGGGTAGAAGACTTCCTTTAAACTGATGCTGCATCTGTGCTAGTAATTTGGAAAAAACAGACCTAATCATGAAATCTATGTTTTAAATGAGATTTTAATTGGTTGTATTGTTGTTTTTAGCATTTTATTGTAAGCCACCTAGAGCATGCAAATTCCAAAACAAATTAATAAACAAACACTCTCTGAGTTCAGAGGTTTATAGGCAGACACGTAAGCTGGCATCCTTAGTCTGTAAGATGCCGCAAGACTCTTGGTTGACTTATTGGACAGGAAGAACTTTTAGCCATCCATAATGAGGAAATATTAATGCTTGGTTTCAGAGTAGTGGTATCAGAAGCAGTGGGGGAGTGGTAAATCCTGAAGGGTAGGTGCTCATCATGACAATGTCAGTAGCCATCTCCCAAGGAAGAACTAAAACAGTGTTGATCCTTATCAGCAAACCAAGTCTAGGACCTTTCATTCCCAGGAAGAACAGGTCCTTTGTGAAGCAAATGAGAATTAATTGCCCATTCAGGATCAGGCCACTCCAAAATACTTTGCATCACTTGGAAGCACATTATATTCTCCCTGGGAATGCATTGCTTTCTCTGCAGATAGTATGAGGATTACAGAAGGAATGGAGAACTGTGAGGGGGTGGGAGTTAATGTCAGCATCCCTGCTGATCCAGGAGTGTCACTTTGAGTCTTGGCTCCAGGATACCGCAGATTATAAATGCCCATGACTATTCCAATGTTCCTAAATGTTCCTACTTGCAATTTCATGAGTTAGGTGAATGATCTTTCTATCCTTCCTGCCCCCCCCCCTTTCTAAAATATTAAGCAAGGTCACACCTCTGCTTTCAAGTGGTTTGGGATGGTTTTCCCAGCACAAAGCTTGTGAGGTTTTGGAAGGCAGGTTGCTTCTACTAGCTGTATCATCCATACAAACATTCCCATTTCGATTAAGTGCCTTAATGCTTAGCATAGTAATCAGTGTTCTATGAAAAGAAAATACCAGAATGTAAGATAGTTGTGCGTATCCACTGACTTAAACACAGTCATATCCTGGGTATTTGAAGATGCTGGAAACTACTTATGGGACTCTCTTTTCCTGAGAATCTTCCAAAAGCCTATAGGATCACTACTGCTACATTACACTGAGAAAAATGTTGTTGGAATCCATGCTTTCTGCAAACAAAATTAGCATTGATCATGCAATGCCCTCTAGTGAGCCTGTATGTCTATTCCAATCTGTAGAAATGGCTGTTGTCATTGGGATATCAAGTCATCTCTGAGTTATTGCAACCCTATGAATGAAAGCCTTCCAAAATTATTCTGAGAAGTGAAGAATCTGAAGAACAGCAACCTTCTGAACTGCACAGTGTTCAAAGAGGTGTGGCTGAAGTTCTCTCACAGACAAACACATGAAGTTCAAGTTCTGCAAGCGTTCCTGATCTATACATGAATGGATATTTGAATGAATGGATGGCATCATAAAAAACAGCAATGGGAGAAGCCATGTGGCTTGTTTTATGAGGATGGAATGGTGTAGCTGAGCCAGTTACCTTTGGCTTAGCCCAAATGTGAAACACAATCCAGAACCCCCACTTCTTCTACAGCTCCGTCCCTCCTTCCTCAAGCCCCACCCCCTGGACCAGAGGCTACCTGTGGCTTTGGGAGGAGAGCAGTCCTCTTATTTCTGGGGGCAGTGAGGGATTTCTCCTCATCATTCCCCCCTTCCCCTTCCCCTTACAGGGAGTGCAAAGGCTGTGCAAAGGCAAGTACTGCCCCTGCCTCCCGCAGGCACCAGAAAAGGAAAGATGGACAGGTGAAGCCAGCTGAGCAACCTCACTCGGTCCATGTTCTCTCCCCAGTGGGAAAACGCATGGGCAAGTGGAGTGACTGGATTGTAAGTGGGCTTTTTCCAGTGGGAGAATCCTTGCACCTATCAAAGCCCATCCCTGGTAGGTGTCCCAGGGCAGCATGCACCTGACATGCCCAGCAGAGAACCGAAGCATATCTGTGGACACAGCCATAGTGTTCTGGCATTATTCAGCCCTGAAGGTGGCTGTCTGGCCCTCCCATAGGTGCAGCTGCCCAGTTCTGTGTTTGCCTTGTTTTGTTAGAGTAAGATATGATCCTTACACAGAGCAGCTCAGCTAAAATTCATTCATTCACGCTGCCCCATAGCTGAAGGCTCGTGGGTGACTCGCAGTGCAATATAAAATACAAATAAAAATAAAAACAATAACAAACTGAAACCATAAACAAATAGGATTAAAATAGAAAATAAATACAACAAATACATTGAACAGAAGGAAATAAACACAATAAACCAAAAAGAACAACCAATAAAGGAATAAGCCAGCAGCAGTCCAATCTGAAAACCGATCGTAAATTAAAAAGTCTTGACTTGGTGCAGAAAACAAGATGAAGTGGGTGCCAGTCTCACATCCCTTGGAAGGGAATTCCAAAGGTGAAGTAAGACAACCGAGAAGGCCCTTTTCCTTGCTAACTGTTCCCTTCCTCATCTGGGGAGGATTTGTAAAGGAGGACCTCTACTGTTGACCTGAGTGGCCTGGTAGGGATATATGGATGCCATATGAAAGATGGCATTCAGTTCTTACAAATAAAGACATGAGCCAAAGAAATATCAGAACTTTGAAAACCTTGAGGACAACCTTCCCAAGTTGGTGACTCCAGATGTGTTTGGTCTTTAACTCCCATCAGTCCCAGTCAGTCTGGCCAACGGGAATGCTGGGAATTGTACTCCAAAACATCTGGAGGGTACCGAGTTGAGAAAGTTTGATCCAGGGCTTTGTATTCCATGTGCCAAAATGAATATTCCACCACTGTGCCTTGAATCAAAAAGTGGCACTCAGGCATTCATTCTCTTTCCTCACTTATCATTCAATGGTTATTGAAACAACTCTTTATAAAGTGATCAGTCAGCCGGTCCCCTGTTGGAACAATGTTCTTATGTGAAAGATTAATCATTAATGGGGGAATCAGCCATCCTCAGCAAAGTTGCTCAAGCTGCATAAAAAGTCTTGGTGCCTCGTATTTGATAGTCTGTTAAAATAATCCATAAAACCTTAAGGACAATTACACCTTGAAGTATTGTTCCCAGCGGGCTCATAGTCAGAACAGTGCAGGTATATGACTCAACAGTTTCACCATGGGATTTTAGACTATTTGCAGTTAGAATATCCGCACCCATGGCTATTGTCACAGGAGATGCTTTGGAAATCCCGACTTCGTGAATTCTGTTAGAAATTGACCTGATCGCAACATCCCCAACTAACGTGTGGATAGAAACTTAGCTATCCGCCAGCTGCTGTGCTTCCCAAATGCTTCAGTGTAGTTTTGGCTTTTAAAATGTATTAAAATATGTCCAGAAATGCATATATTAAAAAATGGGGGCTCAGCCATTAAGGGCTTTTTTCTTCTACTAGCAACCCTTTAAGGTGTGACCACGTGTCTTTATTTGTTTAGACATAGATTTATCTATTATAAATTTGTATTTGTATTAAAATGTTTGTTTACTTAATTATTGTATTGTATTTATATCTCATCTTGTTTTCTCCAAGGAATCCAAGGTAGCATGCATAATCCTCCTCCTTTCCTTTTTAGAGTCACAACAATCCTGTGAGGTAGGTTAGCCCAAGAGTGAGTGACAGCCAAAGTCACCCTGTCGGCTGCATGACTGTGGGGACTAGAACCCAGATCTCCCTGGTCCCTAATCCAACACGCCAACCACCACACTTGCAGGCAGTCCAGCTTGTCCTTCAGAGATGCCTTCGAACTCAGTGCTTCTGCTCAGAAAGTGATTCAGGACTTCCTTCCCACCCCTGCCCAGTCATTCTTTAACTGGTAGACTTTGTTCTTCGGGACCTGAGAGGTAGCAGAAAGTCAGGCTGGAGACTTTGGGCCAGTCACTTACTCTCAGCGTAACCTACCTCACAGGGTTGTTGTTGTGAGGATAAAATGGAGTGGGAGAGGTCTATGAAAGCTTCCTTGGATTCCTTATAAGAGATGGAAGATAAATGCAATGCAATAATGCTAGAATGCATTCAACAACATGGCAAGCCATGGTTACCGCGGCTCATGGTTCTTTACCATGATCTACCTGACAAATGATTGAGTGGTTTATGGTCTCCATCCTCCCTCCACAGTCCTCCCATTCCTGGCATGCATCCTATCAGCCACTGTGCCTGAAATTTGATCCCAGGGTGCATTGCTCCCTATCTGCGCCACTTTGGTCTTTCTCATTGCTCCACACACAGAGGCTGGATGGCAGGAGTGGCTTTTGCAGTTGTTCCTCTTTTCAGAGGGTGCCCTGGGGGTTGCATATCAGGACTGTGGAAACTAGAATCCTGCATCCAGACAACATGACAGGTGATGGTGAATGGAAAACCATAGAACAGACAGTCCTTCCATGACATGGCTTCTAAAAGCCAAACTTACCATGGTGGAACACCATGACTGGGTTCAGACAACACAAAGGACCAGCATTCCTAAAACACCATGGCTTGTCATGCTGTCTCCACCCAGCCGTAATAAAGTGACTAAGTGGAGAGATGAGTGCACAAACTCTTGTCCTTCTCTTGAAATTATGCCCCCATCATTTTGAACTTCCTATTTAAAATATCAGAGCTGATTTGCATGCTCTTAACTGAAGTTTGAAGTGAGGAGAGAGACTCCTGATGCCTAAACTTACTCTTGGCAGTTCCCCAAAGTGTCCTCCAGCACTGGCTCCAAAGTCAGCTAGAACACCATCCTATCCTACTCCCACATTCCTAGAGCACAAAAGAAGAACAGGGCTGACAGCAACACAGCAGCTTCCTCCATAAAGATGCAATACTATGCAAAACTGTTTTTCCATCTAAACTTTCATAGGATTGCAGTCTAAGTGTCTTTAGGACTGGTTCCCTTGGGGCTTTACAGCACCAGGGATGGTGGAGAAATTTTGTTTAACATCTCCTGCGAAACATGGA
Organism: Varanus komodoensis; assembly: GCF_004798865.1. Taxonomy (NCBI): domain Eukaryota; kingdom Metazoa; phylum Chordata; class Lepidosauria; order Squamata; family Varanidae; genus Varanus; species Varanus komodoensis. Next base: position 52,367,827 of record NW_025335941.1, read on the forward strand.
GGCACGAGGGTGATGCAAATGAGAAGCAAAAGGATGAGTTGTTCAGCTACTAAGCTCTTAATATCCACTGCAAGAGTTGGTCTGTGCCAGTTTTTAGGATTTATCACATAATCCTATGCATGTTTAATCAGAATCCTGCTCCCATGTTCTGTTGACAGTTTGACTTCCTCCTCATTCAGTCTACACAAGGTTCCATCCTTAGAAGAAATTTAAACTCAAAGGCAGGTATTTTAATTACATAATGAATTCCTTCAATTTATGCACCACCCCACTGACAAATAACATCAGGGCCATCAAAATGCATTTGATGCATCTAATTTTTGTTCATGCATATGCCTGCATGAACATTATAAGAAACTGTGCAATGTACAGGTGGCCATTCTGCATGCTAGGCTGGCTTGTTTTGAATTAGTGATAACATATTATGAAAAGCATGTTTCTTCAACTGTATCTACCTGTAACTTCATTATATTCCATCTATATCCCATCTTTCCTCCAAGTGCTAAAGACCACCCCCCCGTATTTTCATCTTCACAACGATCGTATAAAGTAGGCTGGGTCGTGAGGTCATGACTGGGCCTTAGAGACTGCATGAGAGTCATGATAGTGTTAGTATTTGGTCCAGATACATGACTACTGTATTCATTCATTCATTAAACTTATACTCTAAAAGACCCTCTAGGTGAATTACAAATAATAAAATAAAATAAAATAAAATAAAATAAAATAAAATAAAATAAAATAAAATGCAAAGAAGAATAATATGCATAATATGACAATAAACCAACTGTATAAACAAAACACACCAACGTTCACAATTCACAGTCATATACAGCAATAAACAGCTAAGAGTTAGGCATTAATGTGAGAAGCTAAACTAGTGTAAGTTAAAATTCTAAGGCATTGTAAAGTTAATTGCATTGGACCGTGGGCGGCAAGAGCTGCAATTGTCCAGTTCGCCTCAGGTGGCAAAATGTCTTGGGTTGGCCCTCCATGGATGTGAAGCCCTCCCAGCTCCTGCCTCCCAGGAGAGTTCAGACTGCATCCCAGGACCATATGGAAAACTGTCCTGGATCAGACCAAGGTCCATCCTAATCTACACTGAAACACCTTCTGACACCAACACAATTGAATCATGCAGTTTCTTGAATTTGTGTTTGCTTCTCCTGCAAGGTAAGGTGCCAATGATAGACTTGGCATTAAGTCCACCTTTGGGAGGAAAAGCTTTTCAGGAACCACATTAAGTTTGGTATACATAAATGGAGTCGCATTATGTGAACTTACTGATTCAACTGTTGTGACCGGATCGGACCTGCTCTATCATGCCACATGCCAGTGTCAATGCCAGTATTTATTTGTTTGCTTGCTTATTTACTCATTTATTTATTACATTTACATGGCAGCCCATAGCCTGAAGGGCTCTCTGGGTGGCTTACAATAAAACAACAACTGTAAAAACAACAATAATATAATCCTTTAAAAACAATACAAAAGCTGGCAACTCAAGGCAAGGAAGATCATGGCGAAGCACATGGCAATTAAGATTAAAAGCAATGTTAAAAACCAGTTCAGCTGCACCTGCTAGATAAAAATGCCTTTACCTGGTGCTGAAAGGAAAGCAGCAACGGCATCCAGCACACCTCCTTGGGGGCTATATTCCATAAGTAGTGTGCTACCACAGAGAAGGCCCTTCTCCTAGCATTCCCCCCCCACACACTTCATTTGGGGGTGATTCTCAGAGAAAGACCTCCTTCAAAGTTCTCAGTGATAAGATAGGGATATATGGTGACAGAAATTCCCTTAGGTGGCCTGGCCCCAAGTCCTTTAGGGTTTTGCATGTGAATGTCAACACTTCGAATTGGGCCTGGACTGGTTGCAACAGGCAACCAGTGTTACTGACAGAGGACAGGCATAATGTTCTCGAGGGTCAGTATGACCATCACAGTGATCCAGTGAATCCTCCCTTTCCTTATTGCTTGTGCACAGATTCTCAAGTCTGTTTCAAGGTAAATAAAAACTTCAGGTGTTTCTTCCATTGCAGACTTCTGTACAAGTTTGTACACATAACTCTGCTTGGTCATTATTTGCCTCCTTGTAGCTCCAAAACTGGTCTCAGCTCAGTAAACTTCATTATTCTTCCAGAGATATACAAGTTTTTTATCCTTGTGCAACTCCCAGTCATGATGTTGTGGGCAAGGTAGAGCCCTGCTCACAACGGGTGGGTTTTTTGTGTCTGTGCTTGGCCATTTCCTGAGCAATTGCTTTGGAGGCAGCTATGTTCTTAGAACTGGCTCTGAGCTGCAGCTGTGCATGTACATATGTGTTTCCAGATGTTGCAGAAATCTATACATTCAAGGGGCTTCCATGAAACGTGATGACCTGTGGCCACTAAGCTTCCCTGCAGCATTATGTGGAGCTGTGAAAGACCAGCTCAGGAGGAGAACAGAAAGACCTTGGAAGTGTCTGAGCCAGGTGCCCAGTTCAGAGACAAGAAGGGACAAAAGGCTGTCTCACTTGCAGCTCGGTGAATTAGGAAGAGCACACTGCCAGGGCACACACATGAATATGTGAAAATGCAGAATAGCCATTCTGAAAGGACTTTGCAAAAACGCTCCCCATCACCAAAACAGAGTGGGAAGCGCATCATGCTTCATGCCACTGTGTGAGATGCACCAACACCACCACGTTGAACTTCCTTTAGATTAGTCTCAGCATTCTGTTCACACAGTAGCCCACTAGCTGCCCACAGGAAGCCGACGAGCAGCACGCGAGGGCAATGGCGCCCCCTCACCATGTTGCCCAGGAGCTGGTGAAGGCATCCATTCCCCCTTGATGCTGAGGCAACATGCAGCCCTCAGGACCAGCAGCCTTCTCTTCCATTAATGTACCCAGTCCCTCTCTAAAGCCATCCGAACTGATGGCTATCACTACTTCCTGCAGTACTGTATTCCATAGTTTAATGATGTGCTGTGTGAAGATTTACTCCCGGATATCCAAAGTGTTTATGGGTGATATTCACAGCCAGCTGCTCCTTGCTGTCACAAGTTGTGACTCCTTGTAAACAATATTCCCTTTGGTTATTGAGATCAACAAAGACATAATCTTAAATATGCATTTGCAGTATGTCAGCAGTATGAGCTGTTGTAAACTAGCCAGAGAGCTTCTGCTATTGGCCTGTATAGTCATCCTCGTCGTCATAATAGTAATGATAATAATAATGCCTTTTATCTATCCTGAGTCTCACACCTTCTGCACACCACACATCATTTTGTACATATGTATCTATCATCCTCTCCTTAATCTCTTTCCATGCTCTATTGTCTTCTCCTCAGATAAAAGGGAGCCAGAGCTCACACAAGGAAGAAAAATTGCTGATAAAGAGAGGGAAAGGTTTAGAGTCACTCTTTTCACCTTGACCTTTCATTCCAGGTGCTGCTCCCTCTCAGGGGCTCTGTGTAACAGCGCAGGGCTTAACCGAGATCATTCAAGAAAACTCTGGCAGGGAGCTCCAACTTGCTTCGCTCTCACTTGCTTCAGTGACATCTGATTCTTCAGACAGAGAATGGCATATTAGTAAGTACAATTAACTCAACATTTTGCACTTCTCCAAACATGACCCTGCACAAAGTAATTTATTCTCTCTCTAGTGCTCTTGTTGGCTACGTCGTGATTTTGTCCCCCTTTCTTGCTCAAAATAGATTTGGATAGCTATCCTCCCATCCAAATCAGATGCCAGGCTCCGCACTTGTACACGTGATTGCACTTCACTTTCTCAAAGAGGCCCTCAATCGCTGCCATCTAGATTGACACAGAATAGAAATGCAGCCTCTCATATCCCAGAGCTGCTTCAATGATTTGGGGAAGGGATTAAGGTCACTGGGCTTTGCTTCCCAAAGCTTCCAGGTTCCACAGGGAAAGACTTCTTGTCGGAGTCCATCTTCTCAGGCACATGGGAGGCTGTGTTATTTGCAACAGGGAGAAGCAGTGCCATGCATGCCATGGAATGCACATTTAGTCTTGTTCCCTACAGAAATGCACAGAATAGTCTTCTCTGGAAAGGTAGATTCCGTGCCTGCATCACTGTATAAATGTACATGGCCGTGTTCTATTTTGTTTTGTGGTAAGAACCCTTTGAAAACATTGGTAGCATTCAATCCTTGACTGGGTTCAGGTAATCCACACTCAGGGATTGAGTATGGGGTTGCTCTTGAACTGTGAGTCATTGTCTTGCTGTGATCAAGCCATGGCTTGTTAACCACGAACAACCCATGAAGCGAACCCATGATTGGTTGCATTGTTCACTGTGGTTTATCATTTCAGCTGGGTTCAGGCAGCAGGATAACGTGTATTTTAGCAACTCATCATCCAGTGATGACTCACACTCACAGGTTATTGTGCTGTCCGAACCCAGTCACTGTATTTTCACAGCAATCCTAGGTGCAATTTGGTGGTTAGGAGTCAGAGGGGAGACAGCCTCCCACGTTCAAACCCAGTTGTTTTCTGTTCCACATTTCCTTGAGATGTGCCCATTTTAGAGATAAGAACTGTGTCTAAGAGATACTGACTTACTGAAGAGCACAGCACAAGCTCCCACTCGGATGTTTCATGCAATTTATTTACTGGCAACATTTTTTGTCAGGTGCATGGGATTTGAAAGAACGTCCACAATGGCATAATGCAAATATTTATACACAAATATTCCAGCTTCTATTACTGTGGCCGGTTCTGACAAGGAGTTAGATGACTATGATAAAACAATGAATTTTTAAAGAATGGAAATTCATGTTCTGTCATTAACACTTTCATTTTGCCCCTGAAGCTCTAGAATTGCTCCTCTTTAAAACTAAGACAAAGCAAAAACTACACAAATCTATCATTTTTTTCCCACAAATCCTATTTCAACCCCAGATTCTCAGTTTCCGTCCTCACAGATTATTATTAAATTCAGTTATCTTCACATTGATTTCAACTCAATACGTATGGCAGGCATTTGAGCTTTCTGAAAAGAGAAGCCATTGTGGGAAGGCTTTCTTTCAGATGCTTTGACGATGCTTCCAGGTAATTATTGTGCAATGGCACTACTTTATTTATTTTATCAGGTATCTGACCTATATTCAATTTGTAGCCCGCTCATACTTTTCTAGCACTTCTTTCATCATTTTTCCTTACCAGGAAAAAAATGAATTTAATTTTAATCTGTGGAAGTTGGAACTGAGTTAAAATATGAATTGTGGAGATACTTTTGATAGATTAGGGGGAGGACTTCTTACCAGAAAAAAAATATTAATAAGAAAGTACAGAGGCATCAATCATGACCAAGAGTCCAGCTGCATTTGGACAACCATCACTTCTCCACACCCATTCAAAATAAAGGAATAACACAAGATTTATTATTTCTTTCTACATCCTCTGTCTAGGGATGTGTTCAGATGTCATCAGAGTGAGCAGAGATCCCATTTTGCTCAACATTGACCATTTTATGTACTAGGAGGATAACCTAGAAGCATCTCTCACACCTCAGGCACATTCTAAGAACCTGAAAGAATCTATCCTACAGGGGCATATTGCTTCCCATAATTTTCCACAGCTTTTTTAAGTGCCATTGTTCCCCTGACTCCCACCTCAAAATGCTATATTGTAAACCTCGCAATAATATGGAGCTTGCTTGTGGCATTTCAATACAGCTTTAAAACACACAACTCGAAATGCTGTTCCCCTAGCAAGAAAATTTGTTAACATGCCAGAGCATAGCTAATCACATCAGTGCCTGGAGTGTGCCAACCTGATTATTATGCCTCCCTGATCCAATATTGCTGCTCTTTCTTCTCCTCAGCCCCCCTGTCCTTTTGCTCCATATCAGGTTTGCTCACTAGCATAGCACTGCCTCCCTTCACAGAAAGCCCAGAAAGATTGAAGCCTGCAAGACTGCAGCCTGCCTTTATTGTGAAAACCACCAGGTAGAAGATGCTTCCCAGGCACAAACTGAAATGGATAACTTGAGCCTGAGAAGTGAGGTGTCAATTATGAAGGTGAATCAAATTAGTCAGCATGTCAACCATTTCTTCCAATACCATGTCAAATTAGTTGGCATGTCAACCATTTCTTCTTGCTAGTTTTTTTCCCTTGCCAAGTCATGAGATGCTGATGCACATCCGCAACCACCTGACCCGGGATGAAAAGCATTCCTGCTATCCTAAGTGCGTGCAACACAGGAATGTCACACTTTCCCTCTCTCCTTCTTCTTGGGGATGGACAAACTAGTCTGTTTCTCAACCCTTGCATGCATGCAGTCGAAAGTCCAAATTCTGGATCAACCTGCAGTTAAAAAAGACTTTGCATTTCGTTTTTGTACAAAATTTCCCCTGAAATATGCATTTCGACTCAATAGCTGTGTTCTGATCTTCATATCAATCCAGGTTGGTTTGCTTCAAAAGGCAAGTCAAATGAATTTGTCCTAACATCTCTACACCTTCCTTATACAGTTCACAGCACAGTTCTTATGATATTATATTAGGCAATGTCTTGATTCACGGACCCTTGCTATGCTGCTTCTGCAGAACTGCGATTTGCTGAGTTCCCAGCCAAGTCCACCTAAAATAAAAAATGAGGTCAATTTTCAGGGTCCCATTTAGGTTAAATGTTGTAGGACTCAAGTGAGAATGAGCTCCTAAAATTCGTTCATCTGTATGCAGCTTAGTGAGGCTGCTAAAGGAACATTTCAACAGTTTGGAGGGGTAAATAGCATATTTGTTTAAAAAAAAAAATCTGTCCGTATTATTCATTCATTCATTCATTCATTCTTAGAGCAAACTTAAAGCATCTTACATCATTCCATTCCTTCTGCTCTAAACTTATCTCCACAACAACCCCATGAGGTAAGTTGGGCTGAGAGTCTGTGAACCAGTCACAGCTGCCTCCATGACTGAGCGGGGACTAGAACCCAGCTCGCCTGAGTCCCAGTTCGGTGCTCTTAACCCCTACACCACACTGGCTCTCAGTGTGGGAAAATCAACGTTTCCAAATAGTTTCCAAAGGCAGTCCTTTTTGCAAGCCTAACACTTCCCAGCACCTCATTTATATGAACTGCTGCCCTCTCATCCATGCTTTGAGACTCCCCCAGTTCTCCCTGGCTGGCCCCAAGGGCAGGACAGGTTGCATTCCTGGCAAAACTACCTTGAAAGTTTTGGATTTCCATTGAACCCATACTGAGACTTGAACCCAGATTACCTGAATCCCAGATCTGCACTCTTAACCACTACATCACATTGGCGAAGCAATACTGGACAATATTAAAGCTTATCCACAGTGAGATGCAACATTCTCCAAACTCTTTATGGATGAATGAAATTGGGGAACCCATGTTGCAGAATATTCTGCTGGGAACTGCTGAAGTTCAACCAGCAGTTTAGAAGGTGCAGCAAAAAAAGAGAAATAAAATTCAAAGATGTATCAGAAAATTATCTTTCTAAAAAATGTTGACCATCCCCTACATGGACACAATCAGCTTAACTAGTTCTATCAAGCAGCAACTCTGCTCCCTCAGATCAGTTTCCCGAAGAGATGCTGCACCCACTAGGTGGCCCTCAAAGCTAATTTCATTTGTCTCTGTTTCTTTTTTTATGTATTTTCCCCCAAAATCACTCTTTCTTTCCCTTACACCACCCCTGGCCTCTAGCTGAAGGAAAAGTAAGGAGAGAGGTACAACCTTGACCTGAGCTGTTTTAAAAAAGAATTTTGGCAAGACTGGAGTAAATTCTTGTGAGGAGCGGGACCTCAGAGAAGTACAACATGCACTAAATCTCACACAAAGCCACATGTGGCAATACCCACGGGGTTGCTGTTGAATTGCGTGTCCAGTCCCAGTAATGCAGGAGTGGGGACCCCAAAGGCCAGGGGCAAAGCCACTCCTTCCACATGTCCCAGTCCAGTTCCCTGGATTCCCCAGCAGACCATGCCAGCCTTGCCTGCTCCCGCCACCTTTCCCCAGTCACCAACTGCCCGATAGTTTCCTGACTTTTGTGCAGTTCCTCCTCACCCCATCCTGATAGGCTGAACTGCTTGGATCCTGGCAGCAAGAGCATGAAGCTAAAATACACTGATGTCCGGGGGATGTTTCGGTGAGCCTTTTGGGTTACCGCGTTGTATGTGGGTGTAACCATCACAGGACTGTGTGGCTGTGCTTCTTTAATTGTATTGATGGGTAATTGGGCTTTTTCTGTGTGTGGGATTATAGCTATATCTTATTATTACTGATATTATTCATTGTATTATAGAAGCGTAGAAACAGAGTGAGTCAGAAGGGGTCCTTCTGGGCCATCTAGTCTGACCCCCGGCTCCAGCAGGCTCCACTCAAGGCATGCCTTCCATGTGCATGTTCAGCCTATCCTTAAACACCCTCACCAATAGGGCCTCAGCCACCTCCCGTGGAAGCCCTTTCCATACCCTCAGAGTCTTAATCATCAGGAAGTACTTCCTGACATCCACCTTAAATCTTGGTTCCCTGAGCTTTGCTCCATTAGAACGTATCCTGCCCTCCACTGCAGGAGAAAAAAGGTCCTGACCCACTGTATTATGTATTAATATTGTGTTTTGCATTATGCATTATATTATTGTATTAAGCTTTGTTTTGATTTTGTATCGCTTACAGTTAAATATTGTATTGTTTTATTGTATTGCTCTAATGTATTATTGTATTTTTATGGAATATGTTTTTTTTCCTCTATTGTAAGCCACCCAGAGAGCCCTATGGGTTAAGGGGCAGCACACAAATGTAATAATTGAAAATAAAATGAAATTTTTGCCCCTCTCCTTTTGTTTTCAGCCCCTCTCAATCTGAATTCAACCCTCAGACTACAAGAGGTCCCCCACTGTTATGCTAGTGGGCAAACTGCAAGGCGTGACTGTGCTGCATGGATTTCTCGCCACCTGGGCTGCACGTCTTTGGGAAACACCACAGTGATGCTGAAGGAGATGAGACCCTCGTCATCACATATTTGTGGGCCCCCCACAGAAGGTCAGTTTGGTGGATCCTGATTAGGCAGAAAACACCCCAGAACAAAACAAAATCTGGAGGAAATCTAAGGGGGAAGCAATGTTGTTGTCATTAATTACTCATTTCACTTCTATACTACTCATAGCAGAAGCTTCCTGGGCTGTTTAAAACGAAGTATGAAAATAACAAAATGCAACATTAACAAGAATTAAAATTACTTAAAATAGCATAACAAACGGTGAAAGACCACAAAAAGATTTGGCCAACAGCAAAAGAAAGGCACTGGGATAATTGTCAGGCCCCTGAATGACCAGAGAGGTCTTTAAAGGCCTCTGCAAAGAGGAATGTCTTAAGCTGATGCCAAAAAAGGTGGTGAATTTGGCACCAGGCAAGCCACAGCAGGGAGGTTGTTTCAAAGATGGAGAGATGGAGGGCCATCACAGAAAAGGCCCTTCCCCTAGGTGACCCTCTCCGAGTCTCCTCAGGCATTGGCACTCAGAGGAAGGCCCAAGAGGTTCAGCCTGGTGTCCAGGTAGAACAGGGCTGGGAGCGGTGCTCAGACAGGTATTGCTGTCCCAAGCCATGTAGGGCTCTATAGGTTTTATTTATTTATTTATTTATTCATTCATTCATTCAAAACATTTCTATGCCGCCCCATTCGCCGAAGCCTCAGGGAGGCTCACAACATAAAATTAAAATATAATACATTCAAAATATAAAACAAATTAACAATGTAAAATAAGACCAGCACCTTGAAATGGGACCAGAAGCATAGAAGCACCCAATGCAGGTGGGCCAGAACTGTCTTCCATGTTCAAACCTCCATGTCCCACTTATTAATCTGGCTGCCACATTCCATGCCGGCTGCAATTTCTGAACCATTTTCAAGGACAGTCCCACACAGAGCGCATTGCAGTGATCTAATTTAGAGACTACCAAGTCACAGATTACTGAAGCCAGATTAAGTTTGTCCAGGTAGAGGTGCAGTGGGGGCACCTGCTGCTGGAAGGCATTCCAAGCCGCCGAGGCCACCTGAGCCTCAACTCAAAAGGTGAACCAAGGAGCACCCCCAGACGACAAACCTGCTCCTTCACGTGGAGTCCAACCCCATCTAGGACAGGCTGAGCATCCCACATCCTGCCAAAGGAACCACCCACCAGCAGCATCAACAAATGTTGATGGAATTGGCAGAATGTCAGTGGCTTCAATTAGAGCACTTGGCAAAGATGGAAGAACCTACCGTAAGAGTTTTCCTTTATTGTGCACTGAGCCAACGCACAATGGATAAACTGCTGTTCTGTACAAACTTATTAAATTTCTGTCTTTTTCCTTTTACTCTCATTGAGCATCTGAGCTTAGCCTTTACCATTTATTTCCACTCCCCCACATGTTTATTACTGCTGGGATTAGAATCATTTCCCACTAATTTGTTTAACATATTCTCATAGCCACAATCATATAGCAATTTTCTTTGGTGTGTGGGCCCTGTCGCATTTTTTCTCATTTTCTCTATTATATTGTAATGTGAAACCAATATTATTTGCCTTGCCGCACATCCACCACCAGATATAGATGTAGTTCTAACACTGGGATTGTTTAACGTCTCTGCACAAAAGCCTCATACAGAGATATTAAGTCTTCCCTCGGATGGTGTAAACCCTTTCTGGAAAAAACCAGTGCAGATGAGTTGCCTAATCATTTAAGTAATGGGAATTTTACACTTATCTAAAGAGATTTATGAGAACAATTAGCCCAAGCAGGAGTTTCTAGAATGAGAATTATTAGCAGTAATAATTAACCTGTAAGGAGAGAGAGACTGATTTCTCAGTTTGTTGGCTTAATCATAATTGAGTGAATGAGTACATTTGCCATTTTGAGTATTTAAAATAAATCTGAACTCATGCTGTTGATAATTATGACTAATAGAACAGGTGGGGAAAAGGGAAGCCCTCACAAACATTTGCATATAATGGAATGCCTTCCCAATAAAACTGGATAGCAAATTTGCATTTATTTTCCAAAACCAGCGATCAGTTTGGTAGACAAGGACAGCATCTGAGTATCTGTGATTTAACCTTCAGTCGGTTTGTCAGATTTTTGGATAATCCAACCGGTTTGAAAGCTTTGAGTGAGCAGTGGAAGAGGCTGACTCACCATCCCAGCATAATGGCTCACAATTTCCTCAAATTATGTTTACATTTGCCCACTTTTTTCCAACTTAACCTTAAATCCTCAAAGATTGAAGAAGTGTGTGGATTCCTGAGACTCTTATCTCCATAGTCAGACAACCTCTGTATTACAAATAACAAAATTGTCCTCAAACAGATGATGATTGTTGGGAAAATTTGGATAAATCCTGTCAGAAAAACATTGCTTCTGTGTGCTTTTGCATTGTGGAATCAACCCTGTACTCCTTCTCAAAAGCACCAGCTTTCCAAGCTAAGTCACTGTTAAAAATGGCATTCCTCCCCCGCTCCTTTCTCTCACCTTTAGCTGTAAGCTACAGTAGACAGGCCATTTCATCCAAATTATATAAATTCACAACGATTAAATAATCCTTGTTGGAATTCACAGTTTACCAGGAAGTATCTTTTGCTAGCCCAGAGGGCTGCATGTGCCCTGGCCATTCAGAATGGTGCGGATGCATTACTTGGGGTCTGAGTCTAGATGAGCTTATGAGTTCATGAATAGTTTCTCAGTAGCTTGAATTTACATGTCTAAGCAGACCTGGAAATGGGTTCAAGTTAGTCAACTAAAGTGTCAATACACTGCAATTAGAAATACTGTAATCTCATTGTCACTGTATGATTGGCTGATCTTCCTTTATCTGTTGTGTATGTGATGACCTCAGAATCTTATTGAAATGTCTGCATTCTGTCATCAATTGCTCTGTACCTGTGTACATGACCGGGAGGGTATAAAATACCCTGTAGTTGTATTGAAACTTTGCAGCGAGTTTACCTCTGCCTGCCCAGTAATGCATTATCATGAGTCTACCGCGGGAACCTGGGCCAAACAATAAAGTCACAGATGGTCTGAATGCTTGATCTTTCCCATGAACCCGAGTTTTATTTCCTCCTCATGAATTGAAATTCTGGGATTTTCTGACATGATAAAGAGGACCACCGTTAAGATAAATTGTAAGAAGAAGCTGCTTGTGTTGCTTCTAGCCACTAATTCTGTTTTATCTGCTGATTTTCTCTCTGTTCCTGACCTCATTCAAAGACATCCTGAGTGTTGTCTATTGCAAGGGCCAGAGAGATGGAAGGTACCATAGCTAATTGGCAAACCACATACTTTGTACACAGAAGTTCTCAGATTCTCCTGCTGGCATTTCTAGATAGAGTTGGAAATGAATCCTGCCTGAACCCTTCAGAGCTGAAGGGACTTTTTGACTATTTGTGCAGGTCAAGGGTTTGACTCAGAACTTCTCTATGAGGGATTAATGCTATTGCTATATGGAAGCTTCTTCTTCATTTTTGTTGCAAAAGAAAAATACACAATTTACACAGGGCCTTTTCCAGGGTTTTGTAATTCTTCACCTGTCCATAGATTGTTTTTATCAACTACAGTGGTGCTGTGACAGAACTGCAACAGTTCAGATCTGCATCTTTTCATGAGATCTTTGTTCTGGTTTGTTGCAGTTTAAAATAGCAAATTTTCCTTGCTCTAAGAAAAAACATAGAAAAGGCTGGAAAACTCAGGAAAAGCCCTGGGGAGAAACAACATCATGAAAAGGATCCACAAACATCAGTGAATGAGGAGTCCAAGCTCATAACAAATGCTTTGCTGTAAAAAGTCCTCAGTAATGTCGCTTATTTGTTCCTATGAAATCCCCTTGTAAGTAAATAGAAATAATTGGGATGACAGAGCAAAGAAAGCTCCCCAGCATGACCTTGTTGACTGAGCCTGATATGGCTAGTTTATTTAACAGGAGGCCTTCAATACACCTCCTAGAATTGCTAAATAGGAGATATACAAGCCTTAAATCGCTTGGTGTGGCTTTTCATCTTCCTTCCTTCCTTCCTTCCTTCCTTCCTTCCTTCCTTCCTTCCTTTCATACATTCCACTTCTATGCCACCCCATAACCCAAGGGTTCTCTGGGCAACTCTTCATGTCTTCCATTTCCTAAAATTAAATCCTCCGCAGTGGGAAGAATTAGTTACATCAACATGCTGCCCTTCTTCCATGTAATTCAGAGCTGCCATTTTGATCCACAACACCCATGAGAAGTTGCCAGTGAGACAGTGGTGTACTCATAAGTCCTGCGCCCATTGGGAGACTCCTTTTCAGAGGAAGAGCTGAAGGACCAGAAATCACTGCAATGCCTTGGTTCTACCAGTAGGCCAGGAGGAGTCTCGGACCTCAGGGGTGGCTAATATAAACAGGGATAGGGCATGGTAAAGGGGGCTGGAGCTGTAGGCGGATTGGGCTCAACCCCTTCCCAAAATTGCTGCACTATTGTCAAAGCATGATATGACACTTCCATTTTCAGTGCTCCTCAGCCCGCTCATGCCATTCCTTCTCCTCCCAAGCTTTCTATAGGTGGCACACAATTCTTTAAAAAAATCATAACCAATTGTCAAGAATAAATTTCGGTGTGTGGATGGTCTCCTGGCATTACTGGAAGAAAAGCGTAGCTGGGACTGCTTCACGATCTCACATTCTCTGGTTTTCTCATCTAAGTAGAAACTCTGCTTTCCATCTCTTTCAGTCTTGGCCCTGATTCACCTCCTTTGCGATCTTACATGAAAAATAACCCAGAACTTGTATTTTATTGTATTTTATTTTGTGTTGTGAGCCGCCCCGAGGCTTCGGCAAGGGGCCGCATAGAAATGTTTAAATAAAATAAATAAATAAATAAACTCGTCCACAGCTTCACGGATCATGCTGTGCCTTTTAAGACAGCCCTTCTCCATCTCTACTTTCTTATCCTCTCATTGTTCCAACACCAATTCGATGGCCACAGCTTTCCAGCCTAACAAAATCCCCAGCAGGATCAAAAGAACGAGGCAAAAGTAAAGCGACCATGATAACCCTGCTTCCAAATGGAATCCAGATGTGTGTAATCCATAGCTATCACTTAAAGGCTGACATATGATTTCAGTTTTGTGAAACAATCTAGGTCCTCAGAATGAATTGGACACCTGCCACCCAACACTTTGGAGCTTATGCTTCCGTTTACCGGAACAAAGATTAGATCAAAGATGGCCACCTTCTTTATTTCTGGCCATCATTCTAGTCTCCAGCTGGCCATCCAGAGTCAATCAGCACAGTTTGCCATGCAGTTTGCCATGCATCTTGCCTGTCTTGGTTAATGAATGATTCCAAGCACGGGATTGGAACCTGGATCTTGGAAGTGGTTAACGCTTCTCTGAGGGAGGGTTGGGTGCCTGCCCCTTTAAAGGAGGCGGTAGTCCGACCGGTCCTGAAGAAGGCGTCACTGGATCCAGAGATGGCCACTAATTATAGACCAGTGGCCAACATCCCGTTTCTGGGCAAGGTGTTAGAACGAGTGGTGGCGGGACAACTCCAAGCACTCTTGGATGAAACTGATTATCTGGACCCATTGCAGTCCGGCTTCAGACCCGGGTACGGTACTGAATCTGCCTTGGTCGCCCTGTACGATGACCTGTGCAGGGAGAAGGACAGGGGGAGTGCGTCCCTGTTGGTTCTTCTGGACCTCTCAGCGGCTTTCGATACCATCGACCATGGTATCCTTCTGGATAGGCTTGCGGGATTGGGGGTCGGAGGCACTGCTTTGCAGTGGTTCCACTCCTATCTCAATGGCCGATTCCAGAAGGTGGTGCTGGGGGACTATGGCTCTGCGCCATGGCAGCTATGCCATGGAGTACTGCAGGGGTCCATTTTGTCCCCTTTGCTGTTCAACATATACATGAAACCGCTGGGAGAGGTCATCAGGAGGTGTGGGCTGTGGAACCATCAGTACACTGATGATACCCAGCTCTACCTCTCGTTTTCCACCAATCCAGGTGAGGCAGTGGCTGTGCTGAACCGGTGCCTGGCCAAGGTAATGGGCTGGATGAGGGCCAATAAACTGAAGCTCAATCCAGACAAGACGGAGGTCCTGTTGGTTGGCAGATCGGGCTTCGGAGAGGGTGAATTGAACCTAGTCCTGAATGGGGTTGCACTCCCTCTTAGGGACAAGGTCTGCAGCTTGGGAGTGCTCCTCGACCCGGAGCTTTCACTGGAAGCTCAGGTAACAGCAGTGGCGAGGAGCGCTTTCCTCCAGCTTCAGCTGATTCATCAGCTGCGCCCCTATCTGGAGAATGACTGCCTTGCGACAGTGACACATGTGTTGGTGACTTCCCGTCTGGACTTCTGTAACGCGCTCTATGTGGGGCTACCCTTGAAGACCGTCTGGATACTTCAATTGGTCCAAAATAGAGCTGCCAGGCTGCTGACGGGGACTGGACATTATGTTCACATGACTCCAGTTCTCCATCAGCTTCACTGGCTTCCCATTGAAGTCCGGGCCCAATTCAAGGTGTTGGTAATGACCTATAAAGCCCTAAACGGCTTGGGTCCTGGTTACCTGAAGGAGCGCTTACATCCTTATATGCCCAGCCGCCCCCTGAGATCGGCGGGAGAGGCCCTTCTCCGGGAGCCCTCCGTGGAAGAAGTTAGGAGGGTGGTTACTCGGAGGAGGGCTTTCTCAGCGGTGGCGCCTAAGTTATGGAATGCGCTCCCCAGAGAGGTCCGCCTGGTGCCATCGTTATTTGTTTTTCGGCGCCAGGCGAAGACCTTTTTATATAAGCAGTATTTTAAATGTTAATATTATTGAATTTTATTTGGCCAGGGCAGCTTGTTTTATATTGTATGTTTTATATTATATATTTGTATTTTATTGTATATATTTTAAAATGTTATTTTAATTTTTTGTTGTAAGCCGCCCCGAGGCTTCAGCGAATGGGGCGGCATAAAAATGTTTTAATAAATAAATAAATAAATAAATAAATAAATTTGTGAGCAGTCGGCACCACCCATCCTCAAGGACATTCCTCCTTTGCAAAGCAAACATGCTTCAGGCTCCAGTTGCATGCAAAAATGAACATGAATCTTTTGCAAACAAATGCAAAAGGGAGTGGCTAAGAGTAATGTGTGGAATGCTGCTTATGTTACAGCTTTAGAAGCCTAGAAATGCTACCAACAAAGCTGCAGGCAAACATGGTCGCCACACCATGCTTTAAATTTGGTTGCAGCCAGGAATGGGCTTAAAGGCACCTTCTGGCTGTGTCTGGGCCACGGCCCAGCAGCTGGTCCCATTTTGTCAGGAAGACGACCTGCTCGTATCTGTTGCTAGGCGTGCTTGCCCCTTCCCAAACGAGGCAGCTCTTCAGCAATTATTAAAACTCTGAAACACACACTCCAGGTGGAAGGTTGATCTCTCACTCTGACCCTACTCACCCAAAATTCTGCTTATGAATGCTTTGGGGCCAGTCTCAGGAGGGGGGTGCTCCATGGAAGTGGGCAAGCCGACACTCTTCCCATTGAGTTTCCAGTTGGTCAAGCCGGCGGGTGTGTCGACGGGCCTTCATGTCCACGTCTCCAGGGATGTCAAGTTCTCCTGAGAACCCCTCCCCAGCCCATCAGGAGTGGGCTCAGTGCTTTGATCCAGAGCTGGCTCAGGCTGGCTGACCAGGAGAGTTTGGGCAGCCAGGGCCTCACTAGTCTCAACAATTCCAATGTCAGAGTGAGAACTCTGAGCCACTGCTGCATTAGCTCTCCACTTCCCCTCCTCCGAGTCTGAGCCACCATTCCCACCAGAGCCCTCCATCTCTCATACACGCCTGGGAATCTCATCCGAGCACATGCACACGACAGGTTGCTTTGGACATGACAGTCATCCACATGGGGCTGACACAACGTGCTTGTATAACAGTAGAGAAAATGAAAGCAGAGAACTGCACCGATGCTTCTATGGCAGGACGCAGGGTAAGGCAACCATTCCTCACTGGGTGCCCTTCTGATGTTTTGGACTTCAACTCCCATCAATGTCAGCCAGGAGCACTGGGAGTTGCAATCCAAAACTCTGGGGGGCACCAAGCTGGAGAAATGCGGTATAGGAGGCCTGTGGGGCCCAATTCCTTTAGAGCTCTCTAGGGCATTGTCTTTGCCTTGGACTATGTCGGGAAGCCAATGCAAATAGTGAAATATGATCATGGCTTTGAGGAGTTAACTACTGCAAATGAATAAAATAAGATGCTAGATTTGAAAGATTAAAACATGTACAGCTGAGTCGCAACATGTTGTTTTTCGGCGCCAGGTGAAGACCTTTTTATTTAAGCAGCATTTTAAATGTTAATATTATTGAATTTTATCTGGCCAGGGCGGCTTGTTTTATATTGTTTTATATTGTATGTTTTATATTGTATATTTGTATTTTATTTTAATGTATATATTTTAAAATGTTATTTTAATTTATTGTTGTAAGCCGCCCCGAGGCTTCGGCGAATGGGGCGGCATAAAAATGTTTTAATAAATAAATAAATAAAATAAACATCTTTTCCTTTTCTTTTTTCCCCAATGGAAAAGCTGCTTCAGGAGGAAGGAACGTGCAGCATCAAATGGGGAGGGGATGAAATGGCGCTTAACTCTTCCCCACTGTTTCCCTGCTGCACATCTTTCCCCTGCAAGATTCCAGAGGCATGTTAATTTTGCTGAGTTCCTATGTCTAGTTTCAGAAGCTGAAAGCTTCTCATCTGTGTCATTCCCAAGACCCTGCACCCTTTGTTTTTACTTACAAAATAATCGTAGGTCGACACTTTGTTGATCTGTAGAGATAAATACACCAACAGTTGGGGTAATCCTGAATATCCATTGCACCTTGCAATATCAGAGTAAGCCTCAGCCCCACTTTGTCAGCTGTGTCTGAAAATACCCACGCTGGGAAAATGGAGTGACATCCAGCGCCTCACCGGCAAAGAAAATGACCACGGGGCTTGTTCGTTCCAAAAATACAGCAACCGGGCTAACAATGCAATGTATTTCCATGGTGAACGTACTTTAACATCTATGTCCAGACATCTCCTGTCATCCATCAATTACCAGATCAGCAAGCGATGGCATATTTCAGCACAAAGATGTTATAACCACACTTTAAACGGACTCTCTGCTTAACACCGGAAAGAGGTTCTGAAAGGGAACCAAAGGAAATGTTTCAGGCTTGCCGAAATAGCAAAATGAGCACAGAATGTCAATGTTCTTCCTCTTTTCTGATTCACATCCAGTTTCTGAAATATAACCTTCCTTGAACTATAACAAATTGCAAATGGAAGAGACGTGTTAGTTATTCCCGAGCCACTGGAGTCTTCCGTAATGCATATTGAAGGTAGCACATTAGTCAGTTTTAAAATATCAAATAAGACATCTATGAACCTCTTAGAGTCCACATTGTAGCACATTTTAATTCATCACCTGGCCGTAACTTTTGTACTAGTGCTAAAGCAGGCATCCCTTCTTAATGTTTTCCTTCCTGAGCCTATCAAACAAGCAAGCACACTTTCATTTTATTGTAGCTGAAGAAATACACTGCCATTTGTTTTACAGGGAATATTTTGCTTGTACAACATTGCTTCTGTGTACATTCCACTTTTATCAGCAGCAGGCATTCCAGTTGGCCATACAGTGTGAAAGGAGAGCAAGAACTGTCATTCCACCAGCCCTGCTGAAAATCTTCACTTTTCCTCATCCTGACCCATCCTTTTCCTTGCGTATTGTGTTTTTTCTTTACTGTGGCCCTGTGGGCAGGGAGAACATAATCTTTGACTGATTGTTGTGAGCAGTCCTAGAAGACATCTTGACTGAGAAGCTGGCTAAAAGGAGCTCAAATGCATAACATTTGGAAAACAAGTTGGCCCCTTCAAAGTTCTAGCATTCAGGACTGCCCAAAGAGTGCCTAAATAGGAGGCATCTTCCGATGGAGCTAAGCTGTTCCAACATCGCATGGGATGGATCAGCCTTGAATTTCCATTGGCTGATGTAAATGCACTACTCATGGGCAAAGGGTTTATCAGATATGCCTAATCTGCCACTGTGAATACATACTTATTTCCCATTTGCCAAGGGCTGCTTGCTTCATGCATTCAATGTTGCCTTTGTGTTCTAAGGTCTGAATTTAAGCAAACTCCATTTTCTGGGTGCTTGAAGTACATGTTTTGTTCTTCAAAAAATGCTGCATTTCCTCTGCTTTTGCACCATGTCTTTCAATCCCCAAGTGATTATCCAAGTAGAGTGGAAGCCAGTGGATATTGTTTGTGGTGTAATTGGCCATGGGCTACGAAAGCTTCCTCCTCTGCTCCATAGCCACAAAGCTCCTGCACAATCCACCCGACACCTGCTTCATTTTTGAAGGAGCAATATTTATGGGGGATAAGCCCAAATTTCAACTTGCCAATATTTTCAAAATGACATGGTGTGGGAAATTGGGAGCATTTGAAACTAACGCTTTCCTCCAGATAAAACCCAGCCATTGCTTTTCTTCCAGCTTCTCATGGAGCCATCTCCTGCTTGGTTCTTAGGGTGGTATATTCCACCTCACTGCATTGTTCTAGGCCTGGGATCTCCAACATGGTACCCAAAGGACACCAGTGTGCCAATGGACACCTCTCGTGGTGCTCACCAGTCTTCCTACCCCTCTTTTGTATATTTCTTGAAAAATAAAATAACTGAGAAACTGGAATGTTGCTAAGAAAATGGCTACCTTCCAGCACCTAACCTATTTGAGCTGAAAAGAGTGGTTTCATGCTTCGGAGCTCAGACCTCACTTCTGCCTCATAATTATGTTCTTGGGCAGGTGACTTTTCTGTTAGTCTCACCAGTTGGCCTTCTGGGAAATGAGAATTTTGTGACTGGCCATGCCCACCAGGGCAAGCCTTGCTTCCACGGCAGCCATTTTGTGAGTGCACCCATAGCATTCTTTCAAAGTTCCAAATGAACCATCAACCCAAAAAGTTGGGGGACCCTCTTCTACCAGGTACGGATCATACACTGAGTACAAGGACGTCACATCACATAATTGCCAAAAATATAGCCAGATTCTAGGGAGGATGGAAATTTGCAGTCTGCGACCTGGATTATCCTATAACTGCAACCTACTGACTAGATCTCTGCCTGCACTGTGTTCTGGGTGTCCAAATAATGAACCCAACCTACTATGAAGGAACGAAATCTCGTCTTTGTCACCATGTAAGATTATTCACAAGGGGGGCTGGGGCTGGTGTGAGAATTATCCCTTTTCAAATTGCATGCACTGTTTCCAAATGAGGAGCTTTGTTCCCACTTCTTGACAAAAATGTAGCAACCTTCCTGCATAATATATATAATTCTCAAACTGCACTTTCAATTTTTAAACATTTCCTGCCATTTCTGTTCTGCTTTGTTAAATAATAATAATAATCAGAAGCAGACAAACATGTCATTCAAATCTCAGCCTGGGGCAATTCTGTCTTAACACAGGTTGTTGTACATCTCCTATTCTCCGTAATAAGTTTCTCTCGCTGTGCAGGGAAACAGCAATAACAACTAGTACGGGGTCTTTTGTGCATAATACTGTCTGTCCTCTGGGATTTGGAGTCTGAAGAGCCTTTCAAGGAATATGCAGAAGGTGGCTTCAGCGCACACCATAGATCATGAATGCTGGAAGCCAGATTGCCTGGAGGTGCTTAGTTTTTCAACATTCCCTCAAAACAAATGGCGTGATTCATCCCCTCATGCAGGCACACCTGTTTGAAGGCTCAGGAGGGAATTCCCCATAGGATACACCTCAGACAATGAGCAGCCTGCATGCATGGTCCTTGTAAAGAACAGGAAGGCCGGATCTCGTGACGGGAATGCCAACATTCTTGGCCACATCTCAGTGCACAAACCTGATGTCCCAGAGGGCCAGTAAGGGAAAGGGAGGGCAGGAAAGGGAGGGCAGTCAAGCTGGTCAACTGGCCCATATGGAGAAATCCTTGCCATACACCGAGGACGGAGGGAATGGTTCATGCTGAAAAACCTTGATCAGAGATGCATGAATACCTTCTAAGAAATGTGACTGATCTTCCTGAAATTCATTTAACTTTTCTCAGAATTCTTGTGGGCATTTCAACCTAGCAGGAGCTTCCAAATTCAAACCTTTCTTGAGCAGTGGGGTAATGCGGACATGGTTCACAGGATGCAGATTCAATCCCCCTTTCCCACAGGGAATTTTCTGTTTCCTCTGCCCTTAGTTGCTTTACTCACAGGAGCTGGGTGGAAATGAATTTTCTCCATCCATCTATTGTTCCTGTTGTAAAGTGTTTTGTGGTGCCTTAGTCCTGAATGGGCAATTAAGATCTAATTGCTTGACAAAAACTCTGCTCCTGGTGGAGATGAACATTGCTGGAACATGCTCATTGATATGGATCTGTGCAATTGCCCACACCTCTAGGGAAGGCTAAGACAACTGTTATCATGAGCTCTTGCAATTCAAGAAGTCACCACTGATCTTTAGTCCAAATGGCAGTCTTCACAAGCTGCTGAAAAGCTTCCAAGAGGTACCTGAGTTCTGGAAGAACACTGGAGCTGCCAAGACTTGGTCTGACACAGCAAGACAGTCCTTACCTTGTGTTTTCATAATTCTCACTTCTGCAAAATGAGTTGTAGTTCAAACCCATTCCTGTATACATTTCAATACAATCTATCCGAGGCTTTTCTGTGTCCATCTGTCTTCTATATGGGATTTTCAAATGGATTTTAAAGTTGATTGATTAATTATGGGGTCATTCCTGAGGACTGTGCTTTTGCTGACCTGCTGCACTGAAACCGGAAAGACAGCAGGAAGGGCAGGCAGAGGCCATCTTTGCCTCTCTGCCCTTCAGTCATTGAGCTTTGTGCAATATGGGCTTTTCAGCTCATCTCTTAAAGCTGTGTTTAAGGGAGGAGAGAAGGGAAAGGATGGAGGGGAGTCAGAGAGTCAGCCCTGCCCCCAGAACACCCCCTATTCCACCTCCCCAAGGTGGATTTTCTGACCTAGAAGAGGCGGCTGGCAGGATTCCCCCTGGACTGGTTGCAAGGGGTCAGGGCTAGGGTTGGAACCTGATGGCTCCTTCTGAGGTCAGAGTGTGGTCTCCAGCCTGCAGTGAGTTTCCCAAGCCATCCTATGGTCCCTGAGACCCTTGCGCAGGGACCATAGGACTGCCGTCCAAATGGTTAAAGCTCATAAACGCCCTCAGTTGTTTAAGAAGATGCATCAACACCCATACTCCTCTCCTTAACAGTATGTTGATACTTGGAACTAAGAAGCTGCTAGAAGTTGTCTCTGCTCACCAGCACTGACCCAACATATTCATCCACGCCCTTCTAAATATAACAGATCTATCCAGTTACAAGTCATTACAATGCATCCCATCACCTTGATGACTATTATGCAAATTTGCTTATGGCTCAGCTGCACAGCCTAGACAAATATTTATCATGCTTAAAACCTTCCCTTGCAAATGGTGGAGCAGAAGGTAAGGGGCCATCTAGTCATTTATCATGATCTGTTAGACTAACTTGCAGCCATGACACAGGGGAACATCTGGTCCTGCTGTGGTTTGTTGCAATCTTCCCTTGTTGTTCTATAATAAGGAAAGGTGAAAATCGTATGCTGTCACTTTGTGCTAATAATCTTAGTGCTAATGACTG
Source organism: Varanus komodoensis (assembly GCF_004798865.1). Classification (NCBI taxonomy): domain Eukaryota; kingdom Metazoa; phylum Chordata; class Lepidosauria; order Squamata; family Varanidae; genus Varanus; species Varanus komodoensis. Next base: position 52,390,490 of record NW_025335941.1, read on the forward strand.
CCACATTAAGGGAGTCTGCTGTAAGATTCTGATTACAACTACTTCTGCATGGACCACCTGAGCGATCATAGGTTTTCTACCCATGTTAGCCCGGTAGAAACGGAATTTCTTTGCCATGTAATGAAGACCTATGGCATCATTGGCTTGAATTAGCTTAATCTAACTAGAGACTTCACTCCAGTCCAGAAGTAGACCCTGGAGGCTCATTAAAATCCACCTGGATGTGGTAGCAGACATAACAAGACCCCAAACTTTCCTGCTCATGTCAAATCTGAAAAGGAGGAGGGAGCTCCAATTAATGAACTCCCCGTTCTTGTTTCGACATTCCCCCTGGCTCTTCCAGCATGCCTTGTAGAATGAGCTGATAAGGGGACGGGGATTTTGACCCAGTCTGGCTACAAATGCAGGAAGGTCCTCTCTTCTTCCTTTACAATAAGTCCCTGTGTTGGAACTCGCAGTTGAATAGGCATGTACAAGATTGCACCCTTTGTCTACTTTACTTGCTGTGTCTGGCAGCAGATCGCCAAACTCTCAGCAAAGATTTCCTAATTCTGGGGACTGGAACCCAGATCCACCAAGCCCAACTTTAACACTCCAGCCACTAATTTACACTAGCTCTCCAGTGAATCGAGCCTTTTCTGCTGCTGCTCCCCATCTCTGGAACTCCCTCCCTAGGGAAATTCGCCTGGCGCCATCTCTATTTTCCTTTCAGCACCAGGTGAAGACATATCTTTTTAGGAAATTTTTTAATGCTTAGCCTGTATGCTGTGACCCTTTTGAATTGTTTGTACAGATGTTTAATTTACTGTGTTTTAATTGGTTTTTAATGTGTTTTTATTCTGTTGGTATGTTTTACATTGTAAGTGGCCTAGGAAGGCCTCAGCAATTATAGGCAGCCTATAAATATATGCAAATAAATAAATAAATAAAGGGATTGAAATAAGTGTGGTTATAGTGGGAATAGTCCTCTTGAGCTATAAAAGGCATGGTAATATGGTGCCTAACGGGCCAAGAATGTAGGGAGAGGGACCATTTAAAACACAGAGGTCCAACACACATGATCCTGGGTGATCCATTGGGGACTTGCTTTCCCTGTGAATGAACCCAAGAGCTATTGCTACTGTTTTTGTCTCTGGAAAAGAGGAGCAGGAATGCTTGGTAGGTTGTTTTTGAACTATGTAGGAGCCCAGACCATTTTAACCTTGCAGGTTAAAAAGGATCCTTCAAAATTGGATCAAGAGGAAAGTCAGAAAGAACCCTAGTGCTGCTGCATAGCTCAGACAACATGTAATCCTAGGGATGTGAGAGAAACTCATTTTAGTTCATTTTAAACCTGAATTTATCCAGTTCACATCTCCTAAACTCACGTGTAATCTGCAGTCAATGTCTGGACATTTCTGAGCTTGTGATGCAATTTGCAGATACCTGTCTAGGAAAAATACATAGGAACTGTTGTATACTCTTGAAATTGCACACAAATAGTCTTTAATCAATGAGAAAAAATACATACATTTAAGGAAATGTGCACAATACACACCGGAATATATATGAACTTTTCTGTGAACAAGCTCACAGTCTGATGTGGACATGTAAAAATGAGCTTTAAAGGAGAATTCAGAGAACTTCAATGAGCCCAGGTTTTGCTAATTAGAAACATAAAAACAGAGCGAGTCAGAAGGGCTCCAGCCAGGTCAGCTCATGACATGCCCACCATGCGGACGTCCAGCCTATCCTTGAACACCCGCACCGATGGGGCCTCAACGACCTCTCGTGGAAGCCCATTCCACACCCTCGTGGTCCTAACTGTCAGGAATTGCTTCCTGGCATTCAAATGGAACCTTGGCTCCCTGAGCTTTGTTCCATTGAAATGTGTCCTGCCTTCCTCTGCAGGGGAGAACAGGTCGCTACCCATCTCCATGTGACATCCCCTCACATACTTGTATGCCACCAACAGATCCCAATTCTCTCCTCACTGATGACTTACCCTGAATGTAAGCCAACACTGGCTGTCCACATCAGGATGATGATCCCTTAAGCTTGCTTCATCCACTAATTAGTACATCTATAATAGAATAAACCTGCTGGTGAAGTGGCTCACAACAAATTAGGGTTAAAATAGCATACAGCTTTTTTAAAAAAATGAGATGCCTTCTCAAAAATAACAGTTTAGTTATCTGGCATTCAGGCCAGGACAATTAGAATTACAGAAATGCAAAATTTCCATTTAAAATGTGTTTTGAAGCAAAGGACAACTGCTGATTGCAAACCTAAATGACAACGTTTGAGTTAATACATTTTTATGGAGCATTTCATTTTAGTAATACCTCTCTCTCTCTCTCTCTCTCTCTCTCTCTGTCTTTGTAATGCAGAGACCCAGAAACTACTCAGTCTGCTTTATATCAGTAAAATCTGCCCTTCCAGGAAATGGAGACATGGGTAATATGCAGTTAACAGTACTTTTCTTCCCAGGGGCTTTATCAAAAGTGAGAAGTGGATGGTGGTGTTTTTGCACCATTGTCACTCCTGCTGTTTAGCACAGAGAATTGCCATGTGTTTCCTGTTTTGCTATCGTGTTAGGCCTTTCTAGAAATTTGGCAGTTATTTCCCATTCCTCATCTGCTGTAACAAGCAAAGGAAAGGAAAGGAAAGGAAAGGAAAGGAAAGGAAAGGAAAGGAAAGGAACAATAATAGTATTTTTATACCAACTTCCAAAAAGGTCACCAAGGTAGCATACAACAGAGTAAGTACAACAAGAGCAGCATAAAAATAATCAATAAAACATATTAAAACATTAAATGTGCAGTCCTGTTTCTGCAGCCCTTAATGCACGTAAGCCTCCCAGCTCAGGACTTACGTGCATCCTATATCCCAGATGAAGTGCGGCAGCAACGAGCTTCACTACTATCATTCCTCATGCCCTGATTTTTATCTAGATCGCTGTTTGAGACCATCTGGATAAAGTACTCGGGTGTAGAAGGAGACCGGGACACCCATGGTTGCAGCAAGCGTAGCTAGTTTTCGTGCTGCTGCTATTGCTTGTTGGAAGGTGAATAACACTATTAGAATGTTAATTTCCATGGGTAGTCATACTTTAAACTCCTGTTTCACATTTGTTGATCTTTTATATATTGTTTAGTTGTATTTTATATTGCTCTTCTTTGTGTTGGTCTTTTTATTTTCCCAGTATTTTAACAATTGATTGTTTTATCCTTGTTTTATCACTATTTTTACATGCAGTGTGAAGTGCATTGTTGCTGTAATGGTTTTCGTTCCCTTTTTTTTTTTTTTTTGCTCCTTGTAAATTATCCAGAGTCTTTTTTAGTAATGAACAGCATAGAAAAACTTTAAATAACTAAAATAAATAAATAAACTGGCAAGCTGCCATAAACCCATATGAATTGTAATTAGCGGGTATCACTGAATTGTAGCAATTTAATTTAAAGCCCAGCTTTCACTGTATTTACTCATGTTACTATATCTAGGTATTTTAATTCCTTCCTTTTATTGGTGTCGTGTTTTAATGTATTTTCTTGTACTGATCTGTTTTTATGGTTCTTATGTTGTATTTTACTGGTCTGTGACCAAATAAAGTCCTTCCGTCATTCGTGCTAAGAGTTCTTTTCAGCTGGTCATTATGCTAAGCTGCACCACAGACCCGGCGCCAGGAACGGCTGCTGCCGGCAGACTGCCGTGCATGTGCAATTTGATTAGGACTCCTTTCCAGTGGGCAACTACATTTATAATAGCCCGTAATGTAAACACACAAAGAAAGGCTGGAAATTAATAGGCTTGAGGGATGGCGAGGGAGGGTATAGAATGCCATAAAGCACAGCCACCATCACAATTAAATCTGACTTGTTTTCAAGTGGAACAGGACTTCAGCCAGGCTAATAGTTGTATCTTTCTATTATTTCCCCACAAGGATCAGTTAGATCTAGGTACGATCATGTATAATAGCACCACGGTTTATGAATCAAACAATAGGCAACGCTAGAAATAACAGAATGGGACAGGAAGTTAATATAAATATGAAAGCAAGCTGCAAGAGAGCTATAAGAATCAGTGTGGATGCAGTGGGATCTTTCTCTCTCTCTCTCTTTTCCACCTTCCATCCCCTGATCGAAAGCGTTGCAATTATACCACAAAAGAAACCTGATTTCAAATTGTTCACAGTGCTCTTCTAGCCCTTTCTTTCAGGGCTGATCTGAATAGGGCATTTATCATACCCTCATCATTCCTTATTTACTCATGGCTATTTAACAGGTTTTTCAAATGACATAGTGACCTTCCACTTTTGCTTCTGTGTCTGACCAGCACTTTTTGAGCTGTTTGTTTTTATAGCGGGGAATAACAGCATTTAATAATGAACGTGAAGGAGATCACGATTTCTTTTTTTGCGTGTGTGCTATACCGCAGTGCCACCTAGAGGTGATGTGGCAGAAAAGCAGGACAGGAAATATTCCTTGGGTAGTGCTAGAATCTCAATTCTCTGATGAAACCAAAAGCAGATACGGCTACTGAACAGCCTCATGTAGAAAAGTTCTCAGAAGCAATAGGGGGAGGCATCCAGGAGGCAGCGTTCTTCTCTCCATCTTCTGTTGAGTAACAGGTATCCTTAGGATACCTAGAAAAGTGCAAAGCGCAGAGTTAAAGTATAAGAGTAGTTAGATTTCCTTAATATTTAATACTGAGAGTATCTTTTAAAATATTCAGGTTCTGGCAGCTCTCCTTCAGTTTGTTTGATGAAAGTAGCCCCCTTACCACAAAGCTGCTGATTGCTGAAAACTGCATGGGTATGTCGCTATTTACACTTGTGAGCCATAAAGGGTCTGCACTGAAGCTTAAAGGGAAATTTCCTACAGGGTTACTCAAAGGTAAACCCCACTGAGCTCAGGGGGACTTACTCCTGGCCCAAGTGCAGTGAGTAGAGCCTCAAAGCAGGATAAAGCTCTTATAAGCTTGCATCCAAATTTATCCTAACTTACCCCCCATTTATTTCCATAGCTTACTCTAAGTAAGACTGTCCTTAGCTGCAACCCATAATGACTTTCTTTCCGTGTAACTTTGTCTTTCTGGAGAGACATATACCTTTTTGCTTTCAGTGACATTTGCAGATACAGCAGTTCATGTTCGAAGAGAGAAGCAAGTTCTTGAACTGAGATCATTCTTGCCATTTGCTCAGGTTCAGGAAAACTTGTGGGTGCTGCACTCCCTCCCTGTGGGCCTTGTATTCATCCTATTAGACACAGAATGTATCCAGCACAGGGTCCTCATCCTTTTAAGTTTATATGCCCTGATCTGCAAGAGAATAATTTAGCACAGAAGCCCTTTGATGATGCCATCAAGGCAGTGGAATATGGAAGGGAGAATGAGACTGGGTAATCTTAAAATTATAATCCTAGAGACTGGGGTAACCACTTGTCCATTAGATAAAAAGAATAACTGCACCACTCCAAAAGAACTGGGGGCTTCTGGGAGGACACAAATCTGCACATAATTTGCATATGGTCATTTACATGTGTATAGATGGAAATTTGGAAATAATCACTTTAATTTAAATCTATATGCAATCTACCTTAGCATGGTGGGGAAACGGTGACTAAGTGATCCGGGACCCTGCTGTCCACAGCCTTGGCATCCAGCTAGGCATGGCTGGGCAGTATTCACCTGCCTCTTGCCCTGGTCCAGACAGGTGTGATGGTGAGAAAGAGGAGCAGGAGATGCCACTGCCCACGTGCTTCCTGGCTCTCTGCCCAGCAAGCAAGCGAGTGGCAGCAATGGTGAGAAAGCCGGTGGGAGCGAGGGCAGCTGGGGCAACGGAGCTAAGAAGAGAGCAAGCTGCAAAACGAAAAGGTTAGAGACACCTGAGAAAAACATTTTAGACCTGAAACTCTTCCATTATTATATATTTATTAACCCCTTTCCAGTTAGAACCTGTCTTTATAAATCATTTACTTATTTTTGCAAAAAGCAGTGTTATGTACTAAATACACACGAGAATACCCTTTTAGAGAAGAAATGCATGCATTATTAAAATGTTATCAACCCTTCACCAACTAAAACGTATCTTTATCAAAATGAAACAAAAATAAAGATTGGAATAACTGGTTCTATGGCATCAAATACAGATGAATTCAGACACCACAGGAGACGAGGCAAGAAGAATTGATAGACCAACGCAGAAAATAATCTATGTTCTATAACCTTTTCTATGCAATAAACAATTTTCTGGAAAAAACAGTTTTGCATAGGAATTCCTGAGCTATCCAAACTACCCTAATTCATACATTCTATTGGACTGGATACATTACTTGCAGTAGGCCACAAAACATCATTGAAATCCACATTCCAGGCACTAAACTGTACTCTAGACAAATTACCTGGAACTCTTTCACAGCTAGAAATGGGAGAAGCTCATTTGAATAGACCCAGTTGTTTGGGTGTAAATTCCAGGTAGGGCTGAGAAAGAACATGGGTACTAGATCAAGTCGATCCAGAACTTTCCCTGGAAGCAAAAATGAGGAAAGTGAGGCTGCAATACTTTAGGCACAACATAAGAAGGCAAGACTCCCTGGAGAAGACAATCTTGCTAGAGAAAGTTGAAGCAGAAGAGGGGGAAGACCGAATATAAAGTGGATTGACCCCATGTAGAAATCCACTGCAATGCATTTAGAAGAGCTGAGTAGGGCTGTGAAGGACAGGGCATTTTGGTGGGCCTTCCTTCACAGGGTTACTGTGAGCCAGAGTTGCACATAACTACAACAACAATGAACAGGACCTGACCCCACAATTAGACAGAGTGGGGTCATGACCTCAAATGGGATGTACTGTTGGTAGGTGGAACAAAGATCCACAAAACCCAGCCCTCTTTTATTCAAATGGCTCTGCCATTTCCTCTTATGCTCAGCCCTGTCTCAGAAAGCAAGCAAATGGTTCCAGGCAGAGACAGCTCCAGATCTGGGTTTCCCAAGGCCCTTGTGCAAGACACCCCCAGTGGAGTCCGTCCCTTCCACCAGCCATGGTCAGCTTCGTGCCTTGTTTCTTGGTTTGGCTGCCACTTTCTGCTTGGCAGCGGTGGACCATGGCATCTCCCGCTCCTCCTTCCTCCCTTCACCATTGCCTGGGCCAGAGCAAGAGGAGCCTGAACAAGAAAGTTGCGATGGAGAAAGGGAGGAGCAAGTCCAGGAGTTTCTGATCAATGGGTCCCTGCTGGACTGTACACCCGCTCAGATGCCCAAGACTGTCTAAGCCTTGAGGCCAGCCCCGAGGACAGAGGTGCCAGAGGACTGTGTTGGGTGACTCATTAGACCCACACTGCATCCCTTAAGCTAGTCTGTTGTTTGCAAGCGTGGTGGCACAGAAGTAAATGTCAGCTCTCCCCTTGGCTGGCTTTTGTAAATGGAATGGAGGGAGGTGTCATCCTGGGCACCTGGGGCAGCAAAACGTATTGGGCTGGCTCTGGCTTTTATGTTTGGAGGAGAAACATTACGGCAGGCCATGCATTAATCTGTTCCTTCCAAAGTCCCCCCCCCTTTTTTTTTTGTCCTTAGCTCAGCTCATTGAATAATTCAGTGGCATCCTTTTTGCTTTGAAAACAGGGAAGAAAACACCAGAAGTCTGAAACCCATCCAAAAATCTAACACGGGAAATGCGGTGCACACAGGACAGTCAGGCAGCTCTTAGGTTTTGCTTCTTCGGTGTTCCGTCCAGCATATGAGATCTCAGCCTGTTCTCCGTCATAGAAAGCAAAGCCGTGCCAGAATATCCACGCCTTCAGAGTACAGCAAAGCAAGAAACGTGAACTGTGATTTTAGCACAAGCAGCTGTATTCCTTCTTTCCCATTGTCACAGATACATCTAGGCTAAATGCCTCTACAAAATTGCTTCATTAAGAATTTAATTTCCCTGTTCACTAGTTTTACACCATTTAATTAAGGAGCAAATTCTCCATCACAACTTGTCTTAAAGAAAACTATCTCACTCGAAATCTCTTCGAAGGAGGAGGGGCGGGAGGTCTCGTTGCAGCTCAACACTTATTCTCCAAACAAATTCCAGTTAAAAGAAAAAGAACAAGGACAAAGGTTGCCTGCGTCTGCAGTTAGCCATGAATTTTTAATACATTCATTAACATGTAGGTTTGGAACATTTCTCACCAAGTGATTTATGACGAGTGTTCAGGCACATTACCAGTGCATATTACAATGGTCAGCCTGATTAACATCTGGCACTGGGACGGAGGGTTGGGTAGCCACTTCTCTGCTCACTGGTTGACTATGGGACAGCTGCAGACTCTAGGCCTCATCTGCCTCACAGGGTTCTTGTGAAGACGAGTGGGTTCATTAAGGATTTAGGGTGGGCAGGTTGGTGGGGCAAAGAGGGAGAACCATCCTTTCTTTTGAGCTGATGGTGGAGGATAGTCCTTTGTTTGAAGGCATCCAGTCTCAGACTACTTTGAAGTCATACAAGGTCTCAGAAGTGGCCCTTCTGTTGCTCCTGGGCAGCAGGTTGGATGGGCTCACCGATCACTGGGTTCCTCTTCTCCACTGTGGTGAAATATATTTATATTTAAATCAGAGTCAGTGTTCCTTGCATATGCAAACCTTACACAAATCGGCAACCTCTCTTCTGGTGATGCAGTTCCTCTTTTTCAACAATGTGTGATTAGCCACAGGCTTAATCTCCTTGGAGGACATGAAATGAAAGCTTAGCCTGCACATCCTAGCATGTCCAATGTACGGAACTCTGTTGAATGTTTAAGTATGACTTCACATTTGTTGGTGTGACCCCATGTGGCAGGAGTGCAAATGTAATTTCCTGTTCACATTGTGGAATAACTGACATTCTCCCAACTCACATCACATATTATAATTTACACATAAATTGTCCTATTGATTTGTCCTGGGCACAAAGTGCCCAGTCTAAAATATCCCCAAATTTCAGCCTCTTGTTTGTCATGGCTTTTCTCCTATACACTAAAACCAAGCCCAGGGTACAAAAGCACCCCAGAATCTCATTAGGAATACTTCTATGGGGTACATTTTTACCCCAAACAATAGACCACAAACAGGGGAACAAAAGAAGGTCCAGTTCTTTTCCCCCTTTTAAACCTAAGATTCTTAGCTATAACCTTCTGCAAGCAGAATTAAAATCTATTGATGGAAAGCTTTGCTTTGCTTTTTTAAAGTTAATAAGCCAAACTATTGTTAAGCAAAGAGAAGGTCAATGGGCCAAGCATTTTCATGTAGCCTCAGGAAGGATTAAACCTGAAATTAACTGTACTGACTGATAGCTAAAAGCTATTCTTATGTTGATTGAAACCTCCTGAGAGAAATTTTTAGCCAGAGCAAAGATTTTTCATATGCCTTGCCAAACATGACCCCAGATATGACTAATATTAGTTTCTTATTAAGCTGGGAAGACCCTACCACTCTCTGTCCCTTGCTGTGACTTTCAAATGTAACATTTGCTAACAGCTAAATTGTTAGACTGCAATTCCTGCTTGAGGTCATGAGTTACTCCTTTCTTCCTACTGTTAGACGCAATCTGTTCGACTCTGTACTACACGCAGGATTCCACAGGAACTCAAGGAATCTGCAGAGAGTTTCTTTTCCAGTCTGCTTCTTCACCTCCCAGGTTACTTCAAGGGTCCCTGAGGAAGCATAGGACACCCCAAACACTTTGTAACAGGCTTCTTCAGCCTGGTGTTCATCAGATGTGCTGGAATGCAACTTGAGTAGTCAAGTCCTCTGCTCGAAGGGCTGTCAGAGCTCTGTCCATGAAGCCGTCCTCTATTTGAAGGGCTTCCCAGTCCAAGTCCAGTGCAAAGAAAAAGAACCATTAGAAGGAAAAACTCAGCCTTGAAGTTGCCCCTCAACAGTGCAAGGAAAAAGACTGAAAAAAGCATGCAGGCCACCTAGCCACGGCTTTCCACCTTATGGTGAGATGTACTCTTTAAATTTGATTCAATTGAAATTTTTTAAATTAACACAGTTTATAATTAAATTGCATTCATTATTTCTAAACCTACAGCTATGCATATAAATCAGCGTGTGGACATTTTATGCAAATGTGTGTCCTCATTTCTTGCAGAGGACAAAATGATTCGCATGCAGCCTCAATATTGCATCTCTCGTAATTGCCAGCCGACACTGCTGGGTTTCCCCAGCCCTGCTCCTATCTCCGCTGCACAGGTGCTATTGCGCCTGAATAAGGATCTTCGCCCAGGCAATGAGTTTGCTATCAGCCTACAGCACTGCTTCCCAAGCTTTTCTGTGCCCTCCACACCTAGAAAATGTCGATTTATGTTCTCACCCCCTACAAAAGTAGTCACCTTTGATGAAAAAATCCAATTTCTAATTTTTGAACCACATACAGTACCGAGGCTGAACAAATTGAACTCAGAAAATAAGCTTTTAACTCAGTGCATAAAATTTAAATATAAACTAAGCAATTAGAAAAATTGTAAGCAGTAAAATCAATCCCAATTGTGTACATAAAATTAAACGACTTCTTTGTTCCTGCTTCTCATTCACAATTTTGTCAAAACGTGGCACATTCTTGCTGATTGTGATCCACAAGACTGCCTGTGGATTCAGGCGATTTCTAGCTTTTGCCTTGATTGACAAAAGAGAACTGAATCCAAATGCAAACAAAATAATAATAAATAATGTTATTATTGGTATAAGTTTTGATGAAAAGAAAATTGGCAAATTGTGGTGCAGCCTTCCTCTTTGTTGCATCCCCTCCAAAATACCATCCCCCCCCCCCCCCCCCCCCCCCAAAACCCCCCCCCCCCCCCCCACCCTCCTGGGTCTGCAAGCTCCCCAGGTGCGGAATTCCTGGTCTGTAGGACCACTAGTCCTGCCAACTCGGAAAACCTAAATGTGGTTTCCTTCCTTTGCGTATAGAGAATGTAAATTCAGACAGAAACTGAGTAAATGGAAGTATTCTTCCTCTCACTATGAACTGTAGAAAGGAAGACTGGCCTAATTTGACATCGTCTGCTCCTCTGTATAAATATTCCAAGAAGTCACCATCAATTCCCCAGGTACATTTTAATGTTATGGAGTACTAGCCTTTTAATCTCCATTGTGATTTCAGCATCTATGTCTTACTCACTTCTCAGTACCATAAAAGTTAGATGAGCTCTGTTCTTTCTCTTCGGTTCCTAAGGGAAAGGCTGTGTTTTGTGTGTGGCTGCATTTCACCTGGAGTGGTTCATAATCATTTCCACACACAGAGGAGAGGAAACATTATTTTGAGTATTGTTATCATTTCTTGCTAGAGCTGAAGTGATTTTTTTTTTTAATGCAACCTGAAAATTTTCAAAATGTGAACTTTGAAATGTGAGCATTATGTAGCATTACGAAAGTTGTGGGCTCTGTCACTGGATAAATGGGAGATTGTAGGGAACCCTGTATAGGCTGCTGTGAGCTTTCCAAGCAAGACTGGGATATAAATAAAAAATACACCAGCATGAACAACACACATTCAAAAATGTACAGGAAATGCCTTTCCAACTTGGAGTCCTGTACTTAGCACAGGGTTGAACATGATTGCCTTATTGGGCCCTTCTGATTCCACTGTTGCATGATCTACGATTCTACATTCATCAAATATGCAAGATGAATAATAATTTCAGCTTCTGTGTAGATATGAACATCTGCTTCAAGTATTCAGGTGGTATGCTCCTTCACAAAACTCCACATGCTTCATGCCAGGGGAAATGAACACTGAAATTCTATCAGGAATTCCGGTAAATCTTAACAGATCTATATTTAATCAGCATAGTCTCACACATCTTAGGAAACTGCCTTCCTTCTGACAAGCTATACTCAAGCTTCTTTTTTACCTGTGAACAGGGCTGGCCTTTATATCAGGAAGTGTAAGACAGCAACCTTGGCGAGAGACCAAGGTGTGGCAGTGCCACGTTGGATGATGCATGTTGAATGCCCCGGGCACCCTTGCGTAGTCAGCTGTCCCTTCGGTGTTGAAGTGACCACCATTTAGTCAGCCCCTCTGTGTACAGCGAAGGCGGAGGGGGAACGGTCCGGTCTTCTGCCTCAGAGAGCAAAAGGCCTTGGGCTGGAACTGCTGCAAGAAAGGACGCAAGCCTCTGTCTATATCCCTGTCCTGAGTGACTTATTAAGAAAATTGGTCTCCTGCCTTTTTGTGTAGCCCTTACAGTGCCTTTAGCACTATGGCAAAAGTGATTGTTCATAAAAGTGAAATAAAAAACACTTCTGGTCTAACGTGTTGTATTAACAGGTTTCCATGTACCCCAAAGCTCCAAATCACCAGGAAATTATGAATATGAAGAACCATTCCTTTAACTGGCATGTTACTTAGGAATACACCCATGGTGTATCATCTTAAACTATGGTGGCTTCCAGTGTAACCACGACCTCGGAGCTGGACAGCTGCCAGTGGCAGGTCCCAGGATTGGATGTTCACTGGAATAAACCCCTTGGTGATACCCAGCAGAGGTGATCATTCCACTGAAGCTACCATTCCCAAGTGCCCAACAGGCAACCAATACCATTTACACAGGGCAAAAAAATTGGAAGGGACCTTGAAGGTAATCTAGTACAACCCCTCCCACAGAGGAATCATTTTAGGGTGCAATCCTGTGCATATTCAGACAGAAGAAAGTCTGCTATTCCCCAGCAAGCATGGACTTCTTTCTGTCTAAGTAGGCATGGGACTGTGCACCTGAAGCATCTTCCCATTTAGTCAATTGAGGCTGCAACACTCTACCCAGGAAGAACCACATTAAATACAGGGTCTTACTTCTGAGCAGCCATAGAACTTACTGCACCCCGGTCACCCCTCATTTCTGGTTAAAATGGCAAAATGTAATTTAACTGTCTCAGCCTTCATGTTGGGCAATAACTGTGACCCCGTAGCTAAAATATCTATTAAGAAAACCAGGCACATTGGATAAAACCATTGTCACAGGAAGTCTACCAGCAGTTTCACATGTAGTACACGTGCAAACACAGCTACAGTCAGAAGTGGCAGAGGTGAAGCTGATGCAGTGACTGGATAACCTGTTGTCCATTTTCCCCGTTAATGTGTTTAGAAAGGGGCTTCTTGAGCTGTGCTTTTCCTGGATGGAGATCATAATCACGCATGAAATGCCTGGTCTGCTCTTTGGCCTTGGCCGAAATACCGCACTTATCACAGCTGTCTTCTCATGAACAGCCTTTAAGTGTTGTTTGCTTAGCTGGAAGCAGATGCCTCAGGCTTTGATAAAACAACCCTGACCCGGAGTTTGCAACACGAAAGTGCACACCTGGGGCTGCTTTAGTGAAAGCAGATGGACAAGATGTAAAGACAGCAAGAGCTAATTGGACCTCCCACAGGTGGATGCTTGAAGTAATTGGTGGCTTATTGGGACATATGTTTACCCTTTCACTCATGTTGGAGTTACTGTTTTGTTCGACACCAGGAAAAAGCTCCTGGGTCCATGGTTTTGGCACCTGCAATTCTTGTCTGACTTTTTTTATACGATGTGCGCATGATGACCATGTCAGACCAGCATTTATTCATCTTTTGCACTGATTATTTTCTGCGTCTGGTAAATATCTTGACCTTCGGAAAATCACCACTGCTGTATGAGCAATTATTCTTTAGCCTCTGTGGAAATGAGCTATTGAAATATAGTTCTGAACACTCTGTAGGACAAAGGTGGTTTCTATGTTCGAAAAGCATGTGATGACCACCTAGAACCATAGACAGAGATCTCTGCACCGATCCAGATACCGTTTGGATAAGATGCCTTATGTGGCCAGAGCAGGCTGCATGGCATGCAAGCCTTTCCTTCAGCATCTTCCTTGCTGCCTCCCAGAAACTTCCACCTGAGATTACTGTTTCACTCGGCTTTATGGTAGGGCTGGTCAGGACAGATCAAGGTTTGGCCAATTGGAGGTATCTTGATGGGTTGTCTGGGCGAGACGGTACCTTGATAGTTAGGAAGGCATTTCCATGTATCTAGAGCTCCCAAGCTTGATGTGGTACCCCTCTCGACTTGATCAGTAGTAGACACTGGGCATGTTCAGCCACAGGAGAAGAGGGGAGAGATGATGGCACTCTAGCAGGGCTTGAGGGCTGTCACAAAGAGGGAGGACAGGATCTCTTCTCAGTCATCCCAGCACGCAGGTCTTGGAATAACAGGCTCAAGTGGCAGAAGATTCCAGCTAGACATCAGGAAGTTTGTCCTGACTGTCAGAATAGTACTGCAGTGGAACCAATTAGGAAGGTTGTGGGCTCTTCCACCCTAGAGGCATTCAAGATGCAACTGGACAACCATCTGAGAGGATGATCTAATGTGGAGTCCTGCACTGAGCAGGGGGTTGGACCCAATGACCTCCTGGCCCCTTCCAACTCTACTATTGCATGATTCTGTGATTCTATGACATTAGTAGGTCAATTACATTAAAGCTCAGCAGCAGCCACTCGGGACTCTTCTTGGCAACTTTCAGCCTCCTACTCTCGGACCCTTTTCCAGAAAATAAAATGAATACTCTATCTAACGTGCTAGAACAGCTTTCCTCAGCCTGGTGTTATCCAGATCCCCACAAGGTAGTTGTGGCTGCCTGGATATGATAGGAGTTGTAGCTCCAGACAACTTGATGGTCCCAGGTTGGCGAAGGCTCTGTTATGTGAAGCCAGCAAGAACAAATATAAGACACAAATTATGAATTAGACCCTTGTACAAGTTCTGTGATGTTTGAGCCTCTCTTTAACAAAGGTGCAACATCCTCCTTATAACACAAACACCGACAGAGCTTTTGCGAGAGAGTTGCTGTTGCCCCCACCACCAACAACAAACAAGACAGCAGTCTCAAATCAGGAGGACCATGGGTTTGTAGAATGGCTCTTTTTTAGCTTACATGCAAGGGAAATTTTGCATACTTATCAATTCTGACATTTCCTAGACAGACCATTGCCTATCTATCTATCTATATATCTGCACCTACCTGAGACTAAGTTACATTCAACTCAGTGGGACTTAGTGCTGAGTAGTTGTACCTAGGATTTTATGGTAAGATTCTATCTGTTTGTATCAAGTTTTGACCAGCAGTTTTGAAACCCCTTGAGAACAATTATTTGAACTGACAAGCTGTCATCTATTCAAATGGAACAGCCAAAGAAGCAGGTGGAAATGCTCCTTGTTTTCTAGCAAGCTGAGAGGCATGGCAGCAATGATTTAAACTCCTCTGACTCTAGCCTATTTTTAAAACTAAATGCATACAATATATTCATCTGTGTTGCTTTCTCTTGGATGGAACATATGGCTATTACCCAGAATGGCAGCTACAACAGAAACTAGCTAATGCAATGTGGTTGTTGTTTTTTAATGTAGAAATGTTCCAGAAGTGGCTAGTGCTGTACTTTATACAACTGGGGGGCTCCAACAAGATGCTGATGTGCTCAAAAAGACTTCTCTTGGCACCTGTCAGGTTTTCTGCCCTTCCTGATTTTTATTGCATTTCTTAAGGTTTTTCTATTATTATTATTTAACAACAAGAACAAAAGCCAGTAAAAAAGAGGAATGCCAGAGTGCTGCCAAGCAATCTGCAGCTGTCCAGTGCCTTCATTATTTGGGTTCAGAAGAGTGGTTTTGCCTTTTGGAGCTGAGCCCACCCCTCTGCCTTGTACTTACTTTTTGGCTAACTTGTTTTTTCTTTTAGTTTCATCAGTGGGAAGTAGGTCATCTACAACCAGTTATGCCCAACATGACGACCATTTTAT
Organism: Varanus komodoensis; assembly: GCF_004798865.1. NCBI lineage: Eukaryota > Metazoa > Chordata > Lepidosauria > Squamata > Varanidae > Varanus > Varanus komodoensis. The sequence continues at coordinate 52,406,246 of NW_025335941.1, forward strand.
AAATGAGCTGGGCACTCCATGGTAGTCATTTTGTGCAAACACCCAGGAGGCATTCTCAAATACCAGAAAAGGTGGGCTTCCATGCCTTGCCCAAGCCAGGCAGGGACAGTGCTAGGAATGAAAGAGGCAGCTCTGCTCCGGCATGAGTTCCAAGGTCAGGAGGACTCAAACTCTCCAGCGGGGGAGGATGGGTCCTGGCTAATTGAGCTTCCAGGTATTGAGATGGGAGGAGGGGCTGATCTAAAGGCCACCCTCTTCAGGCGTTCAGGTGGACTCCAAGAACAGCCACAGTCTGCAACTGCCAGGACAGCACATGGGCAGGAGCCAGACAAGCCTGGCATGATCCTTGACCCCATGCCATGGCGCTGAGAGGGGAGGACTAGCCAGCTGGAGGCGCACTGTCCAGCTAAGAGTCCTCCTTGTTATTGTGAGCTGAGTGCTCCCTCCCAGCAGTAACCGTCTCACCAGCACTTCTTGCCAAACGACTTGATTTTACATGTAAGTCTCTGAAATGTTGAACCCTCTCTGGCCTTCTTCCCCCAAAACTTTGCTTGTGAATCCTTCTGCGCCTGTCCCTGGGGGAAGGAATGTTGTGCGGTAATAGACAGGCTGTTTTCTACAGTGTCTGCTGCCTGAAATAGTGGCCTCACTTTATCCAGTGGTGGTGCTGGCCCCTGGCTGCATTTGCCTTCATTCACTAGTCCATCTTGCTCACCTCCCTCCCTTTACTGATGTAGGTCAACCCTGGCCTGGCACTTCACAATGGGAAGTGGGGACACATTCCTCAGATAGGGAAGCCAGCAGCCACAGGGGCTGCTTCGTTAACTGTTGTGCAGAAAAGGAGTGTCTTTCTGTCCATTCGGCCACCAGTCCATCTGTCTGTTGCAGGTCTGACTCTTCTTATGCCATGACAAGCTGTCTCTCCCAGCATTCCTTCTGTGACACAACAGCTAAAGGTACCAAAGGCCTGTCTTCCGTTGCATCTGTTCCCTTTAACTGACAGGCACTTAAAACCCAGGAGACTTACACAGCTAGAGGCAAACAGGTAGATTTTGTTGCTTCTGTGTGCCATAATGATGCTTGCCTGAAGGGGCTGGTTCTGTGTGAAAAAACGAAAAAGGAGCTAAGCTATAATAGTGTTTCCAGAGTGACTTGAGCAGAACTTGTCATCATCACGATAATTCTCTTCAAATCCTAGCAGAACCAACCAACAAAGCAAGAATATTTGCAGTCATGTTATGGTATCTGGTGATCACGAGGGGACAGAACTGAATACTAAGTAAGAAGTTTCTGCATAACTGTGTATCTATTTTCACATATATGCACAAACTGTTGGATATTGCTTAGATTGCAATAAGGTCATCTTCTTTAGATAAATTATTGCTCAGTTCTCTCCAGAAAACAATTATAATTTATCTGGTCTTCCTTATGTTGAAATATGTTTAAACATAGCTGAAATCAAGCTTGACAGTAGCAGTCTGGCCATGACTCCTGGATTAATTCCTAAGGTCCTAGACCAGCCAAGGCATTTTACTTCAGCTTTGAGGATACTCAAGATGAAGCAAAAACTCTTGTGTCAAGCATGATGTATGGTTTTGAATACAATGATGTGATATGGATGCAGAATATAAACAAGCAAACGAAGTTTATACCACCCCCATTATCTGTGGCCATATTGGTTTCCTGAATAGGCCAGGGCATATTCCAGTGGACTCCATGGTTTCCTGGATGAATAATATATCAATTTGTTTCCCAGGCTGAGGACAAATAAATGATACCTGTTGGTATGATTTTTATAAATTTCATCTTTTCCATTGTTTCAAAGACTGTCAGTGCACATAGGCTCTAACCCCTATTCCAGGGAAACAAAGGACAGATGAAGCTGCTTTATTAATGCAAACAGTTTTGGTTCTCAAAGCAAAAGCAGCTCTTATCTAAGGAATATACTTGGACAAAGCAGCTTGAAGGAAATTTTCTCAACCATAAGGCCTTGACATGGCTCCAAAGGTGTATCCTGGTTTTTGGACACTGGGAACATTACAGTTCCTGTCTAACAGTATTATATTGGGCCCATTCAATATACTTCTCCAAATGGATTGGAATTTTATTTGTATCATGTTTTATATTATTATTATATTATTATTATTATTTATGTAAGCCATCCTGAGGCTCTGAGAAAGGACGACATACAAATATTATAAATAAATAAATGCAACACATACAAAAACAAAAAACCACCAACAACAAAACCCACAAGGAGCAGCCAGAAGGACTCTGCTGCAACATGACAGATTCTTTGAGGCCTGGTCAGTGAGCATGGGAGAGTGACATTTCCTCCAATAATATGACTGAAAACAATGATGATTTTGTAGAAATCAGAATGTACAAAAGGTGTATTTAGCCACTGTGCAAGAACACAGTGAAAAGAACAGTTGTCAAAATCTTTGTGTGTGGCCTTATGGGAAAGAAATGATGGAAAGCACTTCAGATGTACTGAGACAAGAAAAATGGCACTGTGTTGCCTGTGTATCATGAGCATTGCAATGGTTATACAACATTTATTACCTCCAATTTAATTTAATATTAATTTTGTCTCTCCCAGTTTTCTTTAAAAGGAGTGACTATGCCAAGAAGGGTGGATGGCCAAGTGAACAGTTGACTGGCCAGTGCCTTTATCCTTTTTGTTTCTAGCCCTGGAGATATCCAAGAAGGGCTTCTTTGCCAAATGTTAAGATCTGGCTCACACATTCCTCAAGAGATATGCCTTGCAAATAAAGAACAACACATTATTCTCGAGTTCTTTGAGGTAGATTCAGCCTGTTTCCTGCACAGTCCTAATCTCTCAGTGACAGTAGTGTGACTACTTCAGTCTGTCCCTTCAGTCAGCTGTTCCATCCCTTTTTGAAGCTCACTGGAGTTGCCCTCATAAAAATTCCAAGCTTTATATGTTAAAATATGGACAGCCTTGCCTGTCTTCCCCCTCCCCATCTGCAGGGTTTTTCCTTCCTAGTTCCTTCTCCCAGAATGATCCACTCACTCTCGGGCAACCTCCTAGCCGGAACAGCACTGGAACAATGTTTCTGTGCTTCCTTTGCAATGTAAAAATACCTAGCCACCATATGCTTTGTCTTAAGGCAGCTCATGCTTTGTCTTAAGGAATTTTGTACCTCTGCAAAAACCTGTTAGATTTCTATAACTCTTGATTGTTTTATTTCTTATCTGTTGCTCAAGCCTTTGAGGGGTTGTGATGTTTTTTTCTGATGCCTATAATAATTTTTCAATGTTTCTGTATTATTCCACATTGTCCTCACTTTCTCACCCATTCAGAATCTCATCACTGCCTTGAAACTGTGCACATGAACCACAACTTATAAAAAACACTCTGCCCATGCTCTGGAAGCTCATAGCCAGTCTACTCAACAGCGCTGTTGTTTTTTCTCTGCCAGAGAGGGGTACCTAGGTGTTCTGCCAATAAATTGCTGAGACTTAGTATAGCATCCTCCTGTGAATCCTAACGTACATTCTTCTGATCTGGAATTCCAAGATTCCCTGACAGGTACAAGGTTGAAGTGCGGTTAAGCCAAACAGCAGCACCGAGTCTTAGCAGTTTTGAAGGAGAATGAAGGTCACACCAACCCAGATAGAAATGTTACCTAAGAACCCAAAGAAGAGAGACAGTGTGGTGCAGTGGTGAGGGTCAGGAACTCAGGAGATCTGGGCGTTAGTCCCTACTTGGCCATGAAGCTCACTGGGTGAGGAAGGGCCTCTTAACCTAGCTGACCTCACAGGGTTGTTTTGAGGATTATGTAAGACACCTGCATTCCTGGGAGATTAATGCGATAAATCTATGGAATGCGCTCCCCAGAGAGGTCCACCTGGCGCCGTCGTTATTTGTTTTTCAGCGCCAGGTGATGACCTTTTTATTTAAACGTCATTTTAATTGTTAACAATATTTGCTTATTTATCTGGCCAGGGCGATTTCTTTTATATTGTTTATATTGTTTATTTATTTTATATTGTTAATTTTTAATTTTTATATTGTTATTTTTGTATTTTAATGTATTTTATTGTGTTGTAAGCCGCCCCGAGGCTTCAGCAAGGGGCGGCATAGAAATGTTTTAATAAATAAATAAGTCGCTCACTCTTTCTTGCTCCCTGACACCCTTAGAATAGATACAGGAAACTCCTGCCTATAATCAAATGTACTCAGTGCCATTCAACCATCTGCCTAAAACATCAAATAACATTATGTACACATTTCCTCCCACTTTTGATTGAAAGAAACAAACATTCATGTCATCTTTTACATCTCTAGCTCTTGGCAAGTGGCAGCTTTCTTCCAGATACAAACAGTAATTTTGGTGAGAGAGAAACAATGTTTGTTTGGACAGTTACAGAAATGCTTGCAAATAATAATAAAAACACCTTTCATGGCATGGATGAACCTGCTTTTCCATCTCCCACCGGAGCTATTCAGAACAGAACAAAATAAACATTCAAGGCACAGTTACAGATTTTAATGGCATGAGGTAAGCCACAGGTGTATTTTTTAGCCCTTCCCTGCTCATGGCTGTCTCTGCTTCCCTCTGCACCTAATGAAATGATTTTCTCAAAATGTGATCTATGCTACAGTGGCTAAGTAACAGCAGCCATTCTTTCCATGGATAAAAGGGTTGCTAACATTTACAGTGCTCTGGTGACCTTCTCCGAAGGATTAGTGAAAGCATCCAAAGACTAAGAGCAAAGCCATCATAAAGGTGAATTTCAAACATTCACACCTTATCAAGATAAACTGCCCTCCCATAAAGTCTATTGGTACTCTTTTAGGGTTAAATGCTTACAGCACTGACATCATAGGAGGCAGAAGTGGGGCTGCTCACTAATAGAATAATACCTTAAAACATCTTTGCTGCTTTTATAGATGGTTGCTGATAACCGGAAAATGTGCTGGCTTTACCAATAGGTATTTTCTGTGGTGATAGCCACATAAAATAGCAGCCCTCAATTCAATGCAACTTTTCAGTGCTAAATGTCAGTTCCTTCTCTCCTTTCAGCCTGGCAGATCTAGAAAATAGCAATTTAGCAATATTGGTAGCTAAAAAATACAGGGTGTGAGAGATTTGGTTAAAAAAAAAAAAGCTTACAAGCAGCCACAGGTTTGAGGGTTGGCTGGAGCAACAGCTCTGGAGAAGGGGCTTAGGGGCTTACCTAGGTGAATCAGGCCAACAGCTTATTTAGTCCAGTGTTCTGTGCCCTCAGTGGCAAACCAGATGCCCACAGTCAGTCAATAAATTGGCCATTCAGACATTGCCCCCCCTCCCCGTTCTTGTTCTTCAGCAACCAAAAGCAGAGGCACACTGTCTCAGTACTATGAGAAATTGTTTTGATCTGCCAGAACAGCTTCAGCTATTGAGCAGTACAAAAATTAAACACATTTTTAAACATACGACCAAGAATCACTAATAGCTATTGGAGGAAAAAAGGGGGGCATTCCACTTCAGATTCCAGGTGCAGAACACCATGTCTGAATGCTGTCCCACAGGTGGAACTCCCTGCAAGGGTGTGGAAGAGAAAGAGCGCTTCTAGCTTGGCCTTCGCCTTGCTTTACTAATTGTTTGCTTGCGGCCAAGCTAGGTGTGGGTCGCATGTTATGTTCGACCCAGCCCATTTTTTTAGATTCTGTTGCAGCTGCTGAGGAATGTGTCCGTGTGTGCACGCACACCCGTGTGTGTGCACATAGAGCACGAGGGAGGAGAACTGCTTAATCTTTTTCCCTCCGGCCATTTTCCCACTCAAAGGCATCACCTCCTGTATCTTTTTGCAGACAAAAGGGAAAAGAAGGTTGATGGGGCTTCTTTCTCCGCTACCCCTCCACTCAGGTTTTACAGCCCTTCCCAAGGATAATTTTGATTTAAAAACTGAACAAAACTGTGCTGAGGCAGGATTTTTTTTCAAGGGGGACACACTACACAGCTGTTTGCAGTTATAGTGTTGTGTGTTGTGTGCAGGAATTGCAACACACCTGAGCACTTCCTTCTCTGAGCTCTTTGCTGCTTAGCAACATGTTCCATGATATTTGGAAGCCTACACTGAGTAGTAGAACGTCCCAGGAATAAGACAGCAGGAATGGAGAACAGTGTTGTATTCAGGAAGGATCATGAACCCAAACAAAGTTTTATGTGAAGTGAGGGATGAAACTCAAAAGCACGTACACTCACAAGCACCTAGGAGCAAAGGTGGAGGAGAGTCTCCAGTTATATAAAGGGAAAGGTGAAGGTTTCCCCTTGACATGAAGTCCAGTCATGTCTGACTCTAGGGGGCGGTGCTCATCTCCGTTTCCTAGCCGAGGGAGCCAGCGTTTGTCCGCAGACAGTCTCTGTGGTCATGCGGCTGGCATGACTAAACACCGAAGTGCACGGAACACTGTTACCTGCCCACTGAAGTGGTACCTATTTATCTACTTGCACTTTCAGGCTTTCGAACAGCAAGGTTGGCAGGAGCTGGGACGGAGCAACGGGAACTCACCCCGTTGTGCAGATTCGAACCAGTGACCTTTCAATTTACCAGCCTAGCAGCACAGTGGTTTAAACCACTGCACCACCTGCAGTCCAGTTGTATATCCTACACAATAAAGGCCTGATGGGTTGATTCTTGGAATTATTTCTTTTCATTTGAATAAGATTTTTCTTCAACAGTGCTTTCCATAGTCACAGGAAGTACAGGAACCACATACTTCTCCCCGTTTGCATTATGAGGTAGGTACATTCCTAGGCTTCCAAACTGAGGACTTAAAAGCCGGCATTGCCTGTAGAAGTAGCAGCTAGGGGTGCAATGAACCTCCTCAGAATCCATCCCTCTTCTGTGTGCCAGATTTCTGTTCTGCCCTCACTTAGGAAGCAAGCCAAGCTGAGAGAAAAGCTGTGACTATTCATAGAAGTCAAGCTGCACAACCAGCAACTTCCTTCCTCAGCAAAGGCAACACAACTCAAGACTGCAAGTCATGTGCACACGACAGGGATGTTGCTCGTGCGTCATGCACTAAGGGCCCAACCCTGGTGAGTGCTGGGCATGCCCACCAGCAAGTCAGACTCACGGCTGTGAGAAGGCCTGAGGAGCTGAGCCCAGGGGACCCGAGACACCCCCACTCCCCAGGCGGATTCTTCATCCTTTCCTAGTAACAGCAGCCTCTCCGCTCTCACCAGCCCCACCTGCTGCCATTGCCACTGCAGCCGTTCTCGCCCACCCCAAGGGAAATGCACTGACCTCCGCTGACCAGGTCTCACCTGTGTGGCAGCAAACAGAAGAGCTCAGGTAGCTAGTGTGGGGGTGCACAGCACGGGCGGTCATTGCCACACCCAGCCTGGAGCAACTTCGGTGTGGGGGAGCTTCATCTTGCTGCTGCTTTCCAGTTCAGGAAGCTCTCCTTCAGGGTCAATTCAACTCAAGTGCCTCTTCTCTCTGAACTTCAGCTTGCACATCTTCTGTCCTGTCCTGATCCTTGTTTGTGGGGCTGGAGACTGAAAGGAAAGTAACTCTGTGCAGACACGGTGCAGCAGCCCCTGTTGCCGCTTTCAGAAAGGCATCGTGGCTGGTGGCAACGGCACAGTCTTGTCCGTTTGCCTGGAGGCCTCTGGAGGGAAGAACACCTGTAGCTTCCTTTTGCATCTAGTTTAGGTATTGCATTTTTGTGAGTGCTCTACCTAGGGACATATTTAAACCCCCACACACAACTCCAAGCTGGAGAACTTACTGCCCCTTCCGCCCTCCTCAGCAACTCGCCGCTTCCTTCTCAGTGTATGGTCCTGCCTGCGTGGCCAGGCCTACAGTTACTTCTGCGGCAGCCTTGCTGCCTTTGATAGAAAAAGGCGGCTTGAAACCAAATGCACCAATTTACTTGCCATTTTCATTGGAGATTTGCTGCTTCGGATGCTTTGCCAGGCTGTAAAAATCTGCCACAGGCTAATCTGCTCAAAGCAGCAAGGAACCCTGGGCTGATGCCTTGATGTATGAATTGTCTTTGCTGATAACTCTCCACTGGGCTTTGATGAATGCATAAAGAGCTTGTGGATGAACAGAAGTTTTGATTAATTTTGCCAGTCTGGGCATACTTAAACTTCAGTGCAATTGTATATTGTCAATGTGCCTGACTGTCCCTTGTGTGCCAGATTCCCACTGAAGCACTTAAAAACTATATATCTGTTAGAAAGCCTGGTTTGTCTTTCAGTCTGGAGTTTTAAATGAACTTTGAAATAGAGAAATATCGCTCAAGTAACAATTTCTCTCTCTCTCTCTTGCTAAGTAGCTATGAAATCAAATTACCTTAATGTTTATCACCTCTTGCATCCACATTTCCATTAATATGGTTTTCCGAATGAAATGAAAATGTTTTCCAGCCAAGCAGGTCCTTGTGGAGAACAGATTGTACTTGTATGTGGCAGACACCAATCACAGCTCACAGTTAATCTGTATAATGGCAGAGAAGGAGATCCTAGGTCAAATCAAGCCAAAATGTTCCCTAGATGCAAAAATGGCAAACCTGAGGCTGTCATGCTTTGGGAACATCATGAAAAGCCAAGACTCTGTGAAGAAGACTGGGAAAAGCTGAAGGCAGAAGTCCAAATATGAGATGGGTTGGCATACTGGAAACCACACCCTTGAACTTAGAACAGCTGCATTGAAAGAGCATTTTAGAGGACTTTCGTTTATAGGATTGCCGTAAGTTGGGGATAATTCGATGGCATATATAAGAACAGTAGAGAAGGTAAAGAAGTGGCTGCTTGAACATTCTGGATACTGGTTAAAGTACATTATTTACTTATTAAGTTTATATCCTGCCTTTTTTCTTACACTGAACTCAAAGTGGCTTACACTAGTCTCCTCTTGCTCTTAATTTTATCCCCACAACAACAACCCCATGAGGTAGGCTGGGCTGAGAGTCTGTGACTGGTCCAACCAGCTGCCTCCATGACTGAGCAGGGACTAGAACCCAGATCGCCTGAATCCCAGTTCGGTGCTCTTAACCCCTACACCACACTGGCTCTCAGTGTGGGAAAATCAGCATTTCCAAATAGTTTCCAAAGGCAGTCCTTTTTGCAGGCCTAACACTTCCCAGCGCCTCATTTATATGAACTGCTGCCCTCTCATCCATGCTTTGAGACTCCCCCAGTTCTCCCTGGCTGGCCCCAAGGGCAGGACAGGTTGCATTCCTGGCAAAACTACCTTGGAAATTTTGGATTTCCATTTCCTACCTAGCAATCTAAATGCTGTCCACATGTCCTCAGGACTAAATTGCTGCACATCATTGCTGCGAACATGAATCACAACCACTGGTAGCTTCCAGGCAAAGGACAATATCTGCAAAGTTCACATCAGAAATGTAAGTTACGTTGCAATCTTTAATCTCAGTGGTAGAGCACAGATTTTGCCTTCAGAAACACTCTGGTCCTGTTCTTGGTAAATGGATCAGGGAGTAGCTAGAGTGAAAGACTTCTACCTGAGAGATGCTTGCATTCAGAGTAGATAGTCCTGGTCTAATTGGATAGATAGGTTTAGTTCTCATCTAACAAAGATTCTATGGGAGCTCTAATTTAATGGATTAATTAGCAACTCCTCTGCTAATGGATGTGGCTAAGCAAAACTCTCTGCCCATGGTTTGCTTACCATAATATATGAACCCAGAACTCCCTTGACAAGCTAGTGCCATGAACTGGCAATACATCATGGATTATAATTCTAGTTTCTTGTGGGGAAGAGTCAAGGTAGAGTTCTGAGTTAGGTTATGGTAAGCAGACCAAGGATGGAAAGTCCATGGTCTGTTTAGTTAACATGCTTCTTCATCCAAAATAAGAATTCTAAACTCTTAAGACCTTATTTTTTTTATTTTTTATTTTTTTTCGGTCTATATCCTGCCTTTTTCCTACCAAGGGCTCAAGGCAGCTTACATCATCTCTCCTCCTCCATCTTATCCCCACAACAACAACCCTGTGAGGTAGGTGGGGCTGAGAGTCTGTGACTGGCCCAAAGTCACCCAGTTGGCTCCATGGCTGAGCGGGGACTAGAACCTGGATCGCCTGAGTCCCAGTCCCGTGCTCTTCACCACCATACCGCACTGGCTGTCTTATCATGGTAAAATGGGATCTTTAAAAATTAGCTCATCAGTTCATGCAAACTGGAGTACAGTCCAACCAGGTAAAAGTGCAGCTTTCTGCATCTTCCTCTTGTGGACCCTGGACTATCAGGTAAATGCCAACATTCTAGTCCAGAAAGTGCTGTACAGGTAATTTTTCTACTAGAAGCATGACAGTGGCTTTTGCAGGTGCTAATACCAGAAAATCCTCTAATCGTTCATTTAGTTAACAGAGCATAAAATCTGAAGCAACACAGCATGTGATAAAGCAATTTGTTAATGCTAGTAATTTTTACCAGTTGATCCACTCACGCATGAAGAACACCGCGTGTGACAAATTTTACCTGATCTGTTTTGACTGCCTATTGTGAAGCCTTTGACTTTGCATCTCCATGAGCAACTCATCTTGCTACAAATAGGATGAGCCGGGGTAGGTTCTGACCTTTGTTAACTTTGCCGTCAATACTTCATGGGGAGGCTTTTGTGCAACAAAAAAGCATGTGCTATAGTAATTTCTTACAATATGTATAAAAAGGAGTCTTTCTGGGTCAACAGCATTAAACATAGACTGTTCAGTCCATCCCACATCATTAAAAAAAAGCATTATTGCATTTGGGGTCATTTTTTACCCCAGACAAAAGTGCCTTACATGAGGTAAATGCTGCATAGAAAGTTTTTGTTCTGGATTAATCTTTTTCACAAAAGAATCATTCAGCAAAAGAATGACTCTCAGCAGGTACAAGTAATTTAAGACTTAATCTTTCCTGCAGCTATGCATAACAATGATACCTTCATAACAGATTTTATTGTTATGCATTAATCTGTGCAACAATAGTTTGGCCTACTAATTTAAAAAAAGAAAAGCTTTCCCTCAATAGATTTTAATTGTGTTTACAGAAGGTTTTAGCTAAAAAAAACCATAGCTTTCAAAAGAGACTAAGATGAGTTGTACTGAACCCTCTTTTGTTCTCTTGTTTGGGGTCTAAAAGTACCTCAGAGAACTATTATTATGGAGATTTGTGGGATGGGCTGGCATGTTTTGATTTACACAACAAAATCTGTAGACGGCAGGAGGCTGAAATTTGGGGGCTTATTAGACTAGGCAGAATTTGACAGTGTTCTATAAGGACAGGTCTGTAGGTTTGCTTATGTGTAAATTGCACAACAGAATGTGAGCAACATGTGGGATGACAAGTATAGAACAGCTTTAAGGCAGAATGCAATCCAGTTGGAATATACTCAACAAATTAATACATATTTCTGGCTTACAGAGACATGAGTGCTTTGTATAATAGCAGAACAGGCTTATAAGCACCTGCATGATCATTAAGAGCCTTTTTGCAAATATCTGTTGAGCTGCCATCTCTTACCCTGAAGAAGAGAGCCAGTGTGGTGTCGTGGTTAAGAGCATGGGACTGGGACTCAGACGATCTGGGTTCTAGTCCCTGCTCAGCCATGGAGCCAACTGGGTGACTTTGGGCCAGTCACAGACTCTCAGCCCAACCTACCTCACAGGGTTGTTGTTGTGGGGATAAGATGGAGAAGGAGAATGATGTAACCTGCCTTATATCCTGCCTTTGTAGGAAAAAGGCAGGATATAAATCGAAAAATAAATAAATAAAGCTGCGATTTGTTGAAGTTGCTTAGAATCTGGTGTTAGTGATCCAGGCCCCCATCCCAGAACTACCCTTCCAGAAGATCCCTAAGGCAAGAGGATAGAGTAAGAGGGACCACGGGTCCATGGGCATGAATGTGTTCCCTGCATAAGGTCCCATGGTCAATCTCTGCCTTGTTCAGTTAACAAATTTTGAGATTTTATGCTTAAGGTCTTGGAAGAGCCACTATCAGTTTAAGATGAGTTCTGGTCCAGATGGACCAATGGTTGGTCTTAGTATAGGCAGTATCATATTTCTATAAGGCTTACCTTTCTAACTGGCTTAGTTTGTCCATAGCTGTGATCTTCGGGGGGTGTGGGCACCAGGTGGCTACAGCTTGGACACCAGGACCAGGGAGGCCTGGTGAGGATGGAGGCTTTGGCAGAAAGGCAGGAGGACCAGATGCAAAGGCAAATTCCAGATATGAGAAGAGGTCAAGGACCAGCAAGGCAGTGCAGGGCTAGAAGAAAAGGCTAAGTCCAGACAAAAACCAAGGTCAAATATCACCAAGTCCATATCACTGCTCCAGATCCTTTGATGCATTTTATGTACAGTAACTATATAAATGTGAAATGAAATCACCCCATAATAGTCACCATTTTAATCTGCTTTAAAGTTTAATTTTTCTCTCTTTTTAAACACCTTTCAGCTTTCACATTTTAAATGGTATTTATATAAGCAAGTTCTGTTTCAGTTTTAACATCCTTTTCAAAACTGCAGGGGTTGAATTAACCTGTACCATTAAGCAAGATCACTGTTAGAAATATTAAAACTACAGTGGGATGAATTACCATGGCACCTGAACACAGAGCCAGGTCAATTGGACTGGCCTCTTGTAATAAAAGAATTTGGATCCTGCCTGACCATTCCCATGGGAAGCTCTTGATGTATTGCAAGTGCCCTGCTTTCAGCCCAAGGGTCTTCTCTTTGGAACAGCAGGGGCTCATAAAAATGTGGTCAAGATCATGCAATGAATGCTAATTCCTTGAATGACCTTAACCTGGCTGCAGGCAGCTGCAGAATGTACACTTTTCCCCATTACTTCTGAATGGCAGCACAGGTGCCAAGATAAAAGTCGTTCTTTTTCCTTGGACTATTCTTATGCAGAACTTCTGCGTCATCCTTAACGACTGTATTTCAAAGGCTTGACAGCTTGACAGGAGTAATACAGAAAAAATCTCAGCATTATAGCTACTGCAAGAACTAAAGTTGCTCATAATTCCAAAGTGTCTAGAACTCTGGATGCTCCCCCCTCCAGTCCATTTGCAGTCCAAACTCTTGTTTCTTCTGCTTCATGTCAGATAACTATTACCATTGTAAGAAAATGACTGCATAGAAATATGTTTTCCCTTGGCCTATGCCTTATTCTCTGTGAAGCTTGATGCAGCTGATGCACGGTTTGGAGGGTCTTTTTATCTGAGTGAATTTCATGGAAGATGAGGCAGGCACTAGCTACTCACTGAGATGGCTATCTCCACTTAGCATTAATCTCCGTATCAGTTGTCAGTAAGCATGAATGCGAGTCTTCTCCATGGATTTCTCATGGCCGACTGATTGCAGGAATAGTGTGCTGGACCAACATCTCTTTGCATGTTCTGATGATTGTCTACATCAGGTCAAGTAAAGATTTTTGCTCTAATCTCACAGATTCTGCATTATGATGTTTTAAAATGTTGGTCTTTTAAAATGTTGGTCTTTTGCTTGTTATGAGACAATAACCCTAAGCCCATTGAGGTGTTCAGACTCTTCCATCATTGGGTGAGCATAAAGGGGGTGTGGCAGTCCCTGCCAATTGGCTTCCTGATCCACGGAGTCAGTCCTCCATATATAGAACTCTCAGCACAGGGACTCACCTTCAGGGGTTCAAGGAATGAGGAGAGACTAAATCTGAGCCCAGGGCTGGAATCAAAGCTGGCCATGCATTTGAACTCCAGAAGCCTTTCACCATGGGTCCTCAAACTGCGACCCGCGGGCTGGATCCGGCCCACCATAGCTTGCCATGCATGTGCACACATGTGTGTGGCGAGGTGCCGGCTTGCTCACAAGGAGATCCTTTGGGACTTGCTCAGAGAAAAGGATCTCCCGGCCCTGAGGCGCCAGCTTGCTCTCAAGGAGATCGTTTTGGACTCGTTGGGAGAAAATGTTATCTGTGCACGCATGCCCCTGCCTTTCTGCGCCCCCGCCATCCCAGCCAGCATCCCCCACCCGCACCACCTTGGTGGCCCGTGCCCCTCGCTGGCACCTTTCAACTGGCCCCCTATTCAAAAAGTCTGAGGACCCCTGCCTTAGACCAATCAAGGCACCTCACTTTTGATCCAAGGATGCTTAGGAAGAAATGAAGCCACTTGTGTCAAAGATAATATGCAACTTATTGAATGCAACAATGAAATGTGGATGCAGAATTTAAACAGATAAAGAAAGTGTAAGCTCCTCTTCTGCATGAATGCACTGATTGTCCAAATGGGTGAGGAGATACCCCATGAGCCTGCAAAGTTGTTGGCGCAAGTGACGTGTGCACTCTTCTCCTCAAGCTGAGAACAGGCGGCAACGCACACGGATTGTGTAAGGGCCTCTCTCTTGCCACGGGAGGGTCTGCCAGTGTGCAGAGGCTCTGATGTGCTGCTCGCTCCTTCCTCTGGCCTCAGCAGCAGGAGGAGGAGTGGTACCTCTTAGTGTGCCTGGCCTTCTTAGCTGAGGGGGAAGGTGGATGGGGGAAACTGGGTGTTCAGGCACAGCACGTGCACCCACAAGTTAAGGATGCTGGAAGATTTCACCTGATTTGCATTTTAAGTTAATTAATCTAATGTGCACCTCCTGGACTACTTCTACTACTATTTACATTACATTTCTATTCTGCCTGTAGCTGAAGTTCTCTGGGCTGTTCACAACCAGATTTCCACCAGGCCCAACCTTGCTTAGCTTCCAAGATTAGGCAGGATTATACACTGAAGACTGTATGGAAGGTGCAGGTCAGATCACAGTTACACTCTGGATTCTGCACTTCTGTGAATTCAGCTTATGCATTTTCTATACATCTTCTCCAAATCTTGCAACCTCTTAAATAAGCCTTAAAAAAATGGATCTTTTTAGAAAAAATTATATACCAAAATGTGTGCATTAGGAAAAGTTGCATACAAAATGCTTGAACAGTTCTGCACAAAAATAATTCAAATGTCTCTGCATGTTAATGATTAAAAATGGCAGAGTGTTGCAGAAATTTGATGGAACAATTTATGATGATTACATGCCAAACTGGTAGGTTGTAGACTTATTTGTACATCCCTAGAACGAGGCTCTAGGACTATGAATATATGTGTGTGCAAATGATTCCACGGCGCAATTCTCAGTCTATGGCCCAGTGTGGAAAGGGGTTCAAAGACCAGAAAATCTGCAAATGCCTGTTGTCTCTATACAGTCAGTAACACTAAGCAGAAGCCCAAATAACCTGGCAAAAGGTTTCACTTAGAATTATACTTTAGAAGTAAATATTTCAGGTCTGTCCTGCTTGCGTGCCTTATGCCTATGTGGATTCCCTACAAACAGTCCCTTGATTTCTTCTGGTTCCTTGACTGCATTATTTAATCTCCCCCAGGTGAGAGTTTGTTCTTAAAGGACGAATGCCTCTTTCACACATGTTTTTAGTAGAGTGGGAGGAATTCCCCCATAGTGCTACATCCCACACAAGTGGGTGGTGTGTGCATGTGTGTGTGTAAATATCAGAACAATAAATCATTCTTCTCCTGCTGCTCTCAACTTTATCTCCACAACAACCACCTTGTGAGGTAGGTTGGGCTGAGATTCTGTGAATGGCTCAAAGTCACCCAGCTGGTTCCAGGGCCAAGTGGGAACTAGAACTCAGATCACCTGAATACCAGTCCCATGTACTTAACCATCACACCACCATAGCATATATTCACAGTATCATATATAGCATATAGCATATATTCACTGCAAGGCCAAAAAATTTCTAGGCTTGAACAGAAATTAAGCCTGTACTAAAATCAACTGGGTAACTTGTCCCTGCATGTTGGATGCTGGGAACTCCTGCAACAGTGTACTGAGACGCATGGGCTCCAGGAAGCCATTCACAGTCTGAATCCATCAGCACCAGCCCTAAGATTCCATTTAAAAACGATGCTGCCTGCTGTTCGTTATCAAATAACATTGCTTAAATGAAAGAGAATCAGCAAGCAAAAAGGATAGTAAAATATGCTTTTCTGTGTCCTGTTTCCTTCTATCAATTCCCAATTTATTCTTGATGCCTCCAGAGGATTCACACATCTCCACGGCTTCCTCATTTCAACTGCCAGAACAATCAGCAATTGAAACAGCAAAGCATTGGTGCTGAAATATCGCCAGGCTGACACTTCAGTGAGAATACTCAGGAACCGAGAAGCATGAAATGTGAACCGATGCTTCAAGCTGTCCACGACTCTGTGACACCACCTAACATTCTGCGCACAGTTGGGAAGGCAGTGGCCCCTGAATAGCCACCTTGCAAAAATGGAAGGAAGGCGAGGGTCCTTCACAAACTGCACCTGTCAAAGGGACAGCATCATGTTTTATGCCCTCGACACAAAGCGTACAAGCTACTCAGTAACCTTTGGGAAATGCTAGAACACATTTTCACCCACGTGAACTTGTTTCAGAGTTGCCCCATCACAGAAGGCACTGGCCATTCCTGATGAGCTTGGAGGGCTGTGGAGCTGTGCCAGTTTACAGTGGATGCACTAGTATCTTGTACTGAGCCAGCAAACATGTAGCAGATTTAACATGAAGGCGGTTTGGTATTTCCTAGCAGCAGAGAGGACTGAAAAATGCTTAGATTTTTTTAAATAGTTCCATCTACGACCAAAGCAATGATTTTAAAATTCAGATCTATATAGGTAAGATGTCAGCCCATCTTGGGCTGATAAAGATTTTATTTGTAAATAATATATAGTAATTATTAGGTGAATATAAGGCTTTGCAGGCTGCATCCTGGGAACAGTAAGAAAGGAAAATGCCCAAAGACAATTGAAGGGAGGGGACGTACCAGAGATAGATTGTTTTTAATCTGACTTGTACTGTGTATTTCAAGATAAAGTTATTCCCATACTGCTTAAAGAAAAGGTAAGAATATGAATCGGTTGTTTGACAAGTGAGCTGAAGCCAGGAAAGAGCCCCCTCTGTTGTTCATGCTATAAGCCAATTTTTCCCACTGTTGTTGCTTGGTTTCTTTTAAAAATTGGCACAGCACGATTAAAAAGAACTCTCTGTTTGATTATTCCTCCCAATCAAGTTGATCCATCGCATGTAGGTGGTGCTTTGATCGATGGAGAGCATGGTCCGATGACCAGTGCCCTCGGTGCATGTAAGCCTCCAGCGTGGCGGTCTGCACACATCCCGTGCAGGGTGCGGGGCATCACGATAGTGATCGGCGCACCCCCGCACCTTGGACTTGGTCTTTCACCTGGATGACCCATTTTGGCTGTCTAGGTAAAGCCCCATAGAAGCAGAGGGAAGGAAGCCTGGGTATGACATCAACTGGTGAGCCCAGCCTCCTTCCCTCCCTCCCTCCCTCCCTGTCCCAGTATACCCCTCTAGCTCTCTCAAAGGGCAGTTTCCAACCACAGAGAAGCAACTGCCATTTTTCTTTGCTGGTTGCAAGGGGAGTGAGGCAGGAGCTCTGTGTTCAGAGTCTGACACCAAGGCAGCAGGATACCAAAAAAGCCTACAGTCCCCCAGACAATACTGGGAATCCATGGAACTTCAGTCTTGGGCACTTCATTAGCACAGGAAGACCTGATTTTGGCTCCTTTGCTAGATTAAAATAAAAGAAGAGCCATAGTGGACCAGACAAGAAGTCCATCTGGTCCCGCATTCTATTCACACACAGGCCCACAGGATCCCACAAGGAGGACTTGACTGCCCAAGTTCCTCAGCAACTGGTGTACATGATCAGAACAATGTGACTGGGAGCAATCACATCGGTCCTCCTCAGCTGGCCAGGAGAGGGAGTATATTCCTTTGCTATCTAAACCAGCTAAAACATTATTTCCACCCTGATTTCAGCTTTATTGTTCCAACGAAGCTCAGTAAAAGCATGCGAGGCACACACACAAGGCTCAAATGGCTGGACTGTTCTATGCCCAGTATCACTACAGCCACAGGCACAATGGAATGCATACACAGACTTGTCCAACAAAAAGCCCTTGGGGTCTAAGCCAAGGATCGTATCTGCCCACAAGAGCAGCCTTCTGATGCCTATTTTCATGGATGTTTTAAGACAATATCTTTCTGAAATTCATCGGAGACTAAAACGAGACAAAAAATAACATCTAACAAATTATGATTTTGGCCTGCTGACTTAATTATAATTATTATAATTTTCCACCAAAATATTAAGATAAACTGTAAAGAGCTGGGATTTACTCATAGAGGCATTGTTCATGGGCAGGGGCAACTTAAATGTCATACAGTTGCTTCTACTTTATGCATAGCGAGGCTTAGATTTAGAAAATTCAATTTTGGAGGAATAGGTTTAATCCTGAAAAAAAGCTCAGATGATTTGATAAATTCCTACATTTTTACACATGGAAATCCTGGGATCATCTTATGATTAACTGATGAAACTGAGCACCATTACACATTTCTATAGTAGCAGTTATGCTGTGTAAATATGTGTTAGATACTCTGAAATCAGATTTAAATGATTTGAAAGTTCAGTGGATCCAGGAATGTGGGTAAACATTACTGTCACAGTTGAAGGCTATACTGAAGACTTATCAAATCTGCTTCTATATATTCATGATTCTGGCTAATTTAGCAGGTTATATTTATTTCACTGGACTTCTAGTGAAAAAAAAGTATGGGGCTAAGATTAGAAGCAAATGATATTGAAGTTGTAACAGACCACACATGACTTGTTTTACATGATGTGGAGTGCATGGTTTTGGAAAGATGTTAGATCTTAATCTATTCATATACAACGTTGTAATTTAATCATCTTAGTTTGGAAAACCTGAGAACATCATAAATATTTCCTGAAGCTCAACACTTAAAGCTTGCAAGGATCTTAAGTACTGTTATGCTGGAATTCCACCTGCTTCTACTTGTGATTTTGGTCAACAAGGAGATAATAATTTCCAACAGAGGGGATTCTTAGAAAAGTTTAATTCAATTTGGCAATCATGTGTATGACTGTGTACAGATCAAGACATGTAGATACCGTAGTCATCATCCCCACATGAGGCCAATTAAGTATTTTTATAGCTGAAGAAATATAAACTTGAGGTCAGGGTTGGGTTTAATGGACACTGCATAATTGGTAATGTTCTTGCATGTGTGTGTGTGTGCGCGTGCGCACATGCTCCCACGCGCACCCCCTGGTATAGTCACACTTTCTCCAAAACTGAACATCCTTTTTAATTATATAAAAAAGCCAGCTGGACATTACATCAAACTGCAGCCATTCACCACCTGCTGCTTTCACTGATTGGATGTAGCACTAAAGCTTTCTCCAGCAATTATATAATTAGTTTCTCCAATGAGGGAAATCTAACTGCACTGAGGACCTTTCTGCATCTCTTGGAAGCACTGATAATCTGACATCTGTAGCTTCCTGCGATTCATTGAGACTCTGTGAATTTCTCTGATTTCATTTCTCAGCTCCTTCCTCCATACCACTCCTAACAGCAGGCCTTTTTTCTTTTCATATTTAAGCTGACATACGTACAGTTTCCAAGCAGTCTTCTATCCCCTTAGTGCCCTCAGTCAGGCCTTCTTAACTTCATCATGGTTGCCACAGCATGTCGCTGCAGCCTGTGCCCTGAGAGGTATTCACATGTTTCTCACTTAAGGGCTGCATTAAGGACACTCTGATGAACCCTTTCATATAAAATGTTCACATCACTGTATGTAATCTCAACAGAGTGCTTCTTATTGGAGACTCAATTAAAAATCATCAACTGTAGTTGCCTGCAGAACAACATTCCTGGCTCAATGCAGGAATGCTTACTTTTGGGCTCTCTTCATTGTTCCTTTACAGCATCTCTGCCTTTTTACAACGTTTCTCGAGTGTCACTCCTTGCACCCCAGACACAAAGGTCTGTAGGTCTACAATGCTGAAATTAGAACTTGGGCATCAGGTAAAGCTAAATCTGAATACTTAGGAAATTTCAGCTTATCTGTGTATCCTTTTGGAGGTAAGTTTCAAACCCACAGCATCAGTAAGTGCCTGTACAGGTTTGTATCACTGAAATCAGCTCTCTTGGTTGTGTTCCTACCGTGGTGAATTTCCATCCCCATATAGGGGATGGGCCCGCCCCCGGAGCCGGATGGATCCGGATGGATTCCTGGGGGCCCTGGGGGAGTTTCCGGCTGACAAGACTGGTGCTCCTGTCGAGGCTCTGGTCGAACTGTGGAACGGAGAGATGACCAGGGCTGTGGACACGATCGCTCCTAAGCGTCCTCTCCCACCAGGCAGAGTCTGCTCTTCCCCTTGGTATACACCTGAATTACGGGAGATGAAGCGAACTGGGAGACGGCTAGAGCGTAGGTGGAGGAAATCACGGGATGAATCTGACCGAACACACTTGAGAGCCCACTATCGGGCCTATGCTGTGGCGGTGAAGGCGGCGAAAAAGAAGTTTTTTTCCGCTTCCATTGCCTCCTCACAATGCCGTCCAGCGGAGCTTTTTCGAGTGGTGCAAGGCCTGGTTCGCCTGGGTCCTAAGGAAGATCCGATGCCACCCTCAAAGGCCCGCTGTGACGACTTTGCCAGGCATTTCAGGGAGAAAATCGCTCAGATTCGTCACGAGCTGGACTCCACTAATGAATCAGAGGTCTCTGAGGAGTCGCCAATGCCACCGTCTGGTCCAAAATTATTGGAGGAATTTCAATTATTGCGGCCCGATGATGTGGACAAGGTGCTTGGAAGAGTACGTCCCACCACTTGCCTATTGGATCCTTGCCCGTCTTGGTTAATAAATAACTCCAAGCACGGGATTGGGACCTGGATTTTGGAAGTGGTTAACGCTTCTCTGAGGGAGGGTCGAGTGCCTGCCCCTTTAAAGGAGGCGGTAATACGACCGGTCCTGAAGAAAGCGTCACTGGATCCAGAGATGGCCACTAACTATAGACCTGTGGCCAACATCCCGTTTCTGGGCAAGGTGTTGGAGCGAGTGGTGGCGGGACAACTCCAAGCACTCTTGGATGAAACTGATTATCTGGATCCTTTTCAGTCCGGCTTCAGACCCGGGTACAGTACTGAATCTGCCTTGGTCGCCCTGTACGACGACCTGTGCAGGGAGAAGGACAGGGGGAGTACATCCCTGTTGGTTCTTCTGGACCTCTCGGCGGCTTTCGATACCATCGACCATGGTATCCTTCTGGATAGACTTGCGGGATTGGGGGTTGGAGGCACTGCTTTGCAGTGGTTCCGCTCCTATCTCGACAGTCGATTCCAGAAGGTAGTGCTGGGGGACCATGTCTCTACGTCATGGCAGCTATGCCATGGGGTACCACAGGGCTCCATTCTATCCCCTCTGCTATTTAACATCTATATGAAACCGCTGGGAGAGGTCATCAGGAGGTGTGGGCTGCGGAATCATCAATACGCTGATGATACCCAGCTTTACCTCTCATTCTCCACTAATCCAGGTGAGGCAGTGGCTGTACTGAACCGGTGCTTGGCCGAGGTAAGGGAATGGATGAGGGCCAATAAACTGAAACTCAACCCAGACAAGACGGAGGTCCTGTTGGTTGGCGGATCGGGTTTCGGAGAGGATGGATTTGACCTGGTCCTGAATGGTGCCACACTCCCTCTTAGGGATAAGGTCCGCAGCTTAGGAGTACTCCTCGACCCGGAGCTTTCTTTGGAAGCTCAGGTGACAGCGGTAGCGAGGAAAGCCTTCCTTCAGCTTCGGCTGATTAATCAGCTGCGCCCTTACCTGGAGTACGACTGCCTGGCGACGGTGACACACGCGCTGGTGACTTCCCGCCTAGACTTCTGTAACGCGCTTTACGTGGGGCTTCCCCTGAAGACAGTCCGAACACTTCAATTGGTGCAAAATAGAGCTGCCAGGTTGCTGACGGGGACGGGGCGTTATGCTCACATGACTCCAGTCCTCCATCAGCTTCACTGGCTTCCCATTGAAGCCCGGGCCCAATTCAAGGTGTTGGTTATGACCTACAAAGCCCTAAACGGCTTGGGTCCTGGCTACCTGAACGAGCGCTTACGTCCGTATATGCCCGACCGCCCTTTGAGATCTGCGGGAGAGTCCCTTCTCCGGGAACCCTCCATGAAAGAAATTAGGAGAGTAAGTACCTGGAGGAGGGCTTTCTCTGCGGTGGCGCCCAAGCTATGGAATTCACTCCCCAAAGAGGTCCGCCTGGCACCGTCGTTACTGGTTTTTCGGCGCCAGGTAAAGACCTTTTTATTTAAACATCATTTCAATTGTTAAAACATATGATCTGGCCTGGGCAACTTCTTCTTCCTTCTCTTTCTCCTCCTATATTTTTATTTTATACTGATAATTTTAATTTTGTATTTATAAATCAATGTATTTTTTGTATTTTTATATTTAATGGTAATTTATTATGTACTATTGTATTTCAATGTATTTTATCATGTTGTAAGCCGCCCCGAGGTTTCGGCAAGGGGCGGCATAGAAATGTAATAATAATAATAATAATAATAATAATAATAATAATAATAAAATAGACACGCCTTGTCTTTGACCCCTTTATCTTGTTTCGATGCATCAAGTAGAGTGTATGTGTCTAGATAAGATTTAAGAGCATCTGTGAACTAGATGATGCAATCACACAGCATGACAATCCACTGTGGGTCGTCACACTTATTTGTTTCAGAGTGGCTTGTTCTGCTGTCTGAACCTGGCATGATGGCTTAAGTGTAGTTAGCCATACACAGGCCACCCTGAGAACCCATAGCTTATAGCGTTACTCGGGGTAGCCTTTTTCAGCCTTGTTGTGATGTGCAAACACAGCAGCATGGGTTCTGCTTGGCTTGTTTGAAATGGCTACAAAGGAGCTACATTGCCCAGCAGAAGCAGCAAAACATTCTCACCAGACCTTGCAGTGCCCTCTGCGCCTTCTCCTCCAGCTTGGTGCTTCATCCGACTGCAACTGGCTTCTCTCTTTCTGAGTTGCCACAGCTACTAGTAAGTGTCAATAACTAACCTCTGGATAAGCATGTGAAGCCTCAATTCAGCATCATGGTGGCTTGGCAAGGAGCAATTTAAGCTTCCTCTCTCTTTTTGTTCCAAAATTCACCATAAGGGAATTTTGAAAAACAAACAAACAAACCCACCCCACAGATGTGTGTGTGAATTCTGGAATGAAAAGAACGGGGCAAGTTTAAATTCTTCCCTCTAGAATTACCATGGGACCAAACTGAGGTCATGGGCACTAACACACAGGTAAAATAGTAAGTTATAGGCAGATAGTTGTGCTATGAAGACGAACATTATTTGCACCCAGCTGCAAGGATCAGCCAAGAAGGCTTTTCGAAGCAGCTAAATAAATGAATGAATGAATATATCCTTCAGCTACCTTATCCTAAAAAGTAAATTAGTCCTTTTGCCAGCTCCACCCAAAGACAGAGTATATAGAGATCAACAGAGATGCTGCCCAAGCAAGAAACGGGGGAGCAAATCTCATCACAGCAGAAGTACAGATGGGTTTTGCTACAAGGGTCCCTCCATTGCATGCTGGGAACACATGGAGAGATGAAGGGGGCAAAGGCTGGTTACTTACCTGTAACTGAGCTTCAAGAGGTCATCTGTGCATTCATACATATTGTGCCTTCATGAAGCCTCATTTCAAGAAGACTCTATAGCTACACATACTTTGGTGGGAACCTTCCACCAGTATCAGAGCACATATATATCCCTGGAAAGTTTCTGCCCTTTGCCTCAGTTCCCCAAGACCAGCCATGGTGGCCCCAGGACTGGGAGGATCCTTGATTCAACTACATAAAATACCAAAACACTAAGGGTACACTAAGATTACAGTCACTTAAACCTGTATTGTTATTGTATCTATTACTCAGACTAAATGGGGATAGCAAGAAGGTTGTATGAATGCAGAGACGACCACTCAAAGGAACCAGTTACAGCAACCTGTCTCTCTTCTTTGTGGTCTCTGTACATCATTTATATGGGTGGTTAGCAAGAGTGTGATGTGTGAAGAAGGAGAAGGCAGTAATAGAATCTATTCATTATTTGACAACATGAAACCACCTTATGCAGGAAAGAAGGATCAGGTTGAAGTACCACTTTGTCCTTGTGAAAAATCATATTCAAGGAGTAGCACAGAATTCACTAACACAATAAAGTGCACAGAATTCCCTAGAACAATAAAGCAGATGTGACTGCTACTAGAAAAGCCATGTTCCATGGTAATAGTTGAAGATTAACTGTAGCTAGAGGCTCAAAAGGTGAAAGAACAAAGGGTGAAGAACAACAGGCAATGTGGTATGGGAAAACAAACTTGTGGAGCAATGTTCCTAAGCCTACGGAAAACCTCTTGGGACAGAGTGAGAAAACAAAACAGAACAAGAAACCTTGCACAGGATGAAGAGGTGCTGAAATTGGAACAAGTAAACATGTAGAGACAAAGGCTTGAGTTTCCTTTTGAAAAAAGAATGAAAGAGAAGCAGCACTTGTTTGAGTGGATATTGAATATGATAGAATCCAAATTGAGTTGCAAATGCCAAAAAAGATCTCCACATCCTTTCATAGGATAGTCTAGTAGCAGGTTTCTGTGCCATGTTTAGGAGCATGCAAATTCTCTCAGGTAAGTCAGTAAGTTGTTGGAAGAGGATTCTCCAGGCCATCGGCTGTGGGTTCTGCATGTCAGGATCATAGATCCTCCCTTGTTCTTGAGAGATGAGGTCTGGCCTTGTCACAGGATGCAGAGCAGTCGGGTGACCCAAGTTTGCCTCAGCCACCACACAGTGATAAAAATACTGTCCACATGGTGGAGTCAGATATTTTCAAGGACTCACACCCCTGCCTGGATACAACATATGGGACTGCATTGATCAGTGAAGCAAAAAGATCAACTGACAGAATTCTGCATACTGAAAAGATATAGTCCAGGCTG
The DNA here is from genome assembly GCF_004798865.1 of Varanus komodoensis. Classification (NCBI taxonomy): domain Eukaryota; kingdom Metazoa; phylum Chordata; class Lepidosauria; order Squamata; family Varanidae; genus Varanus; species Varanus komodoensis. The sequence continues at coordinate 52,431,137 of NW_025335941.1, forward strand.
CCAGAGTGTATCTGCCATTTGTTAGAAATCCATGTTGAATGACTCAATGCATCTACCAGACATCTGTCTGTCCCTGCAATGTAGAAGCACTCAAAGAAATGTCCCTGTGTCCATATCTTCATTGCCAATGGCTCCACATGTGCCACCTTCATTCCACCCTGTTTATTTAGGTAAAACATCACCATAGCTCCTGTGACGACATGCACAAGCTATGTGGTCTTGAAAAACTGCAGTGTTTTTCCTACCACAGCAAGTTGAGACTTGGTGTGCTGGGAGTTTACTCTTGCACTTTAAACATTTATGAGAAAAAGACTTAAGGGCCATATGGCTGAAAAGGAACCAAATGACATCCTGACTGTAGGAGTGAAAATAATATAGCGAAAAAAGATTAAGAAACTGGGGAAAGGACCTTAGACCTATGAAAAAAAACATGTCAGATAAATGAAGAGAAGTTCCCACAAGGTTGCCACATGCAAAGAGAACTGAAGGCAAGGGCACAAATTCTTTAGGTATGTACGTGCTATAATGTTGGAGGATGTTTCCTGCCAGAGGGATCCTCTGCTATAGAAGCTTCACATGTTTGAAGTCCCTATGTGTGAATTGAGGGTTTACACCAGTTCAGAGCCCCTACATGTAATGCACAGTGACAAAAAGATGAACAAGCATGGAAAGCTGGTAGGCGCCTGATCATCTGCTAGCAGCAGTGAGACTTAGTGAGCAATTAACCAGTCCAATCATGGCTGGGATGTGTAAAAAGGCCCATTTTTTAAACTCAGCAACTGATGCTCCCTATCCAAACACTCATTTGCTGATGCAACAGTTCAGTGAATATAAAGCTCTTTGGTATGGTAGCCCACTGCCAAATTTCTCTGATCAAAGTGTATGCATTGCAACATTATCCTTAGGGTTTTTCTCCCCTTTCCCAAGGAGGCATGCAGCTATATGCATGTAAGAGGAATATATAGCAGTCATTATGATTTGGAACTGATTAGTGTTCTTCTCAGCTTGTGCTGCCTGCATATCCATATACCTACTGGAATTCAGTCCAGTATAGCCAGCATTCTTTATCCTGTCATTACGGTGCTGTTATTGCAAGAGAGAGAAAGCATTTAATACATAGGGCACCGAAGACCCAGATTACTCAAAGATCTCAGTCAAACAAAATGGCAATTGGAAAGATAAAGCTTGTTTAATGAGAACTTTATAATAAAATGTAATTCAAAACATTTCCATCAATAGATTTTAATACAGACATCTTTTTTTAAAGTGAACCTCAAGAAAATATCTGATAACAGCAGCTTGTCACTTATACATCAAAGAATGACTAAACTCTTAAAGAAAAAAGACAGCTCATAGCAGAATGAAAATAAACCAGATATAGAGAAATAAAAATCACAAGAAATTTAAAGACTAATACAGCCAATATAACAATTACAAGAACATACACCTGGAAATACATAACATTATAGCCTTGAGAAACTGTACTGTTATCCGGACAACGTTTAGTGAACCACATAACTAAAGGTTTGATAATACATTAATAAAATCACAAGCATGTCCATGAAACACTAGTGGGGTTCAGGTAGTATTCCTTTGAACAGAGCATGCACAACACGAATGGAGACTGCACAGCAAAAGAATGTGATGGATTATGCATAAGGGGTACAATTCAGAGAGACTTTCAGGCCCTGGAGACATGAAGGGAAGCTGTGCAAGGGCACTGCTGTTTCTCTTCTTCCCATCTTCAGCTTTTCTTTATTTTAATTTATCTTGTGGATTTTGCCCAATGAGTACTGGCCAACTGGCTATTAAATGTGCATGCAAGCATTTCATTCTGTTATGTGATCACTTCTTAAGTGCGGGTATTTACACAATCTATGAGCATTTCACATTTTAGTTTTAAATTACATATGCAGAGAGCTTTTCTTAAGTAGTACAGTTCAGATTCAGTGGCTAGCCACAAGAGTATTCATGGCCTATTTTACTCTTACTGATTTTTCAGAAATAAAGCAGCTCCGCACTGAATCCATTGATCCTGACTGCCTCCACATGGAACATCGATGTTGGTTACTACACAATCCCGCTCAGTGCTGGTGTAAACTGGCAAAGAGATGCACTCCTCAGGAGAATAGGGTCCATAAGCATTCTGTCAAGATGCAAATATTGCATTTGAATTTGAAGACATTAGGGTTGCAGTCATACACACTATTAACTGTGGGTGTTAATTACTGTAGACATGAATGCAATTGAACTCTAGAAAAATCAGTTTGAGATAAGGATGTTTATAATAAGAGAGGTAGGGCTGAAAATTGACTGTGATAACTTGCACAGAAGTATTGCACAGAAGATAATCCTGCACAGAAACTAGAAAAGCAATTAGATAAAAGAGCAGAACAGGAGTGGACACTGCATTCCTTGAAATAACAGGTAGTCTTTTGTCTGCAACATGTACCATCCATCGCCAAGATTCAGTGCAATGCAATGTGAATTCAGATACAAGTAACAATGTCCTCAATCCAGTGAGGCTGCCCTGGTGGAATTAAGACTGTAGGTGGTCCTGGGTGAAGAGAGCGCTCAGCCTCCATAATCAGTAACAGGGTCTTCCTGTGTGCCCATGTCTTTGAATGGTAATCCAGTTCTTTTTTTTTGGGGGGGGGGCAAACAATGTGATATCTTATTTATTTATGGATTTATTTATTTATGGATTTATATCCTGCCTTTTTCCTACAAAGGGCTCAAGGCAGCTTACATCATCTCTCCTCCTCCATCTTATCCCCACAACAACAACCCTGTGAGGTAGGTTGGGCTGAGAGTCTGTGACTGGCCCAAAGTCACCCAGTTGGCTCCATGGCTGAGTGGGGACTCGAACCCAGATCGTCTGAGTCCCAGTCTCATGCTCTTAACCACTACACCACACTGGCCCTCTTTCCAGCATTAGCCATGCACCTCTCTGTGCGTTATTATAGAATGCAATGAACGGCTGATGTGATTATTTGCAGACATTACCGACATGGTCTGTGACTAGGCCATAATGAAAAAACTTCTATAAACATTCCCTAAACATGTTTCTGTGTGGGAAAAATTCTGTCAATAGTTTGCCTAGAACTTCCCATAACAAATTATTTTCTGACAAATCCAATTTTGCTTACCCTTCAGCTTTTAAAATTTGGAAGTATTATAAACAACACTATCTTTATTCTCAAAACTGTCCCATTTAATTCAGTAGCAACACCACTGGATTCAGGATTATAGCCAAAGAAACAGAATTGACAGGTGATGACGTCACCCCAAGCATATTGCTCTCCAAATAATTTCTACTACATTCTAGAAGTCTGGTTATTCTTTCAGCAATAAGCTACCAGTTTATAGTTCCACAATACAAATCTATAGTTAAGGAAATTAGTATGCAAAACAAATTATCTGAGCTTTCCAATTCAGTATTTAATAAAGATGATCAATGTACCTGAATAACTGTATAGGATATAATTATTAATGTTTGGATTTTAATTTTTAATATATTGCTACATATTTGAATAATCTTTGAAAATATTATTAGTTATAATTAATACTAAGCGTACACTTAGATACTACTTACAGAGTGTTTAGAAATCCACTGTACATTTTTGTCAACTTAAGTATTATTTTCAGTTTATAAATATAGACAGTTCAAAAGAAACAAGTGAAAAATCCCCGGAGAGCCAAACTAGATATGGCACACAACCATGTGTTTCTTTTCCTTAACAAAATCAAATAAATAACAGCTGCTGTTTTTCAGCTAAGAAACAATCCTAAACTTTGTTTCATTCTCCCTGAGGAGAAAATATACAGGGTTCCTAATTTTTTCATCCATGTGTAGAAAAGCAGAGGAGGGGTAGGGGAATTCGGACACTGCGTGTTGTTGTTGTTGTTAGTTGCGAAGTTGTGTCCGACCCATCGTGACCCCATGGGCAACATTCCTCCAGGCCTTCCTATCCTCCACCATCCCCCGGAGTCCAATCAAGCTCACACCAACTGCTTCAGTGACTCCATCTAGCCACCTCATTCTCTGCCATCCCCTTCCTCTTTTGCCATCTATTGTTCCCAGCATTAGGTTCTTCTCCAGGGAGTCTTTCCTTCTCATTAGGTGGCCAAAGTATTTGAGTTTCATCTTTACTATCTGACCTTCTAAAGAGCAGTCAGGGTTGGCCTCCTCTAGGACTGACTGGTTTGATTGCCTTGCAGTCCAGGGGACTTGCAGGAGTCTCCGCCAGCACCATAATTCAAAGGCCTCAATCCTTTGGCGCTCAGCCTTCCTTATGGTCCAGCTTTCACAGCCATACATTGCAACTGGGAAAACCATAGCCTTGACTATATGCACTTTTGTTGGCAGGGTGATAGCTCTGCTTTTTAGTATGCTATTTAGATTTGCCATAGCTTTCCTCCCCAGGAGCAAGCGTCTTTTAATTTCTTGGCTGCAGTCCCCATCTGCGCTGATCTTGGACCCCAGGAAAATACAATCTGTCACTACCTCCATTTCTTCCCCATCTATTTGCCAGGAAGTGAGAGGACCGGATGCCATGATCTTAGTTTTCTTAATGTTGAGTTTCAAGCCAACTTTTGCTCTCTACTCCTTCACCCACATCAAGAGGCTCTTTAGGTCCTCTTCACTTTCTGCCATGAGAGTGGTATCATCTGCATATCTGAGGTTGTTAATAATTCTTCCAGCAATCTTAGTTCCAACTGGTGATTTATCTAGCCCCGCCTTTCTCATGATGTGCTCTGCATATAAGTTAAATAGGCAGGGCAACAGTATACAGCCTTGCCGAACTCCTTTCTCGGCATAAGAAGGAGAAGAACTCCCTGGAGAAGAGCCTAATGCTGGGAACAATTGATGGCAAAAGAAGAAGGGGACGGCAGAGGATGAGGTGGCTAGATGGAGTCACTGAAGCAGTTGGTGTGAGCTTAAGTGGACTCCGGGGGATGATGGAGGACAGGAAGGCCTGGAGGAATGTTGTCCATGGGATTGCGATGGGTCGGACACGCGACTAACAACAACAAAGTAATACCTGAGCCTTGATTGGGCATTCTATTTACTTGCAGATTACTCCTTGCATATGCAGCATGCTGACCGTTACAGTTGCTACTCTGGTGTTAGCTTGCTATGCAGCATAGCATTATTTTTGCATTACACAGATGGGCACAGGCACCATATTGCTTCTGAGGTCCTTTTCAGAAAAGATTCTCCATTCTGCTCTCACTCCAGGGTTGGCTCAAGAGGGAGTAAACTGATTGATTTGTCACACCTTAGACACCTTTCTTGTTTACAGCTCAGGGAACAGCCTGGGACAAGTGCATTTAAACTGCTCTGGTTCTTTGCAGAGAAAAACATTCTTGACCCAGGAATGCCAACACTGCCTGAAGAGAGGGCTCTTCTTTCTTCCTCATTTGGGGGGGGGGGAGGTTAGCACTATCGCCTCCCTTCCCTTTCCAATGCTTCTGCCTTCTTGGTTCCTACTGGGTACAACATCCCCTTCCTTAGCCACAGGTTGTGTTCATCCACCAGCGGGGCAGCTGTTCTCACCGATGGAGGCTTCTGATACTTAGGCACATAGGTAAGTCAGGAGATTAGGGAGCATACCCACAAATGACTCCAAGTTGTTATTATTATTATTATTATTAGAACATTTCTATCATTCGGTTCTTTGGGTCTTTCCAAAGTTATTACATCCACTGCTTCCATTTAGGCCTCCGAAAGCTGCTCCAGCCTAGCATCCCTGGCTGCAAAACTTTCAGTGCTTCTCAGCTGCACCTGTCAAAACTACAGCTGGAAACATTCAGCCGTTAATATATAGTGCTGCTTCAGCAATTCCTTAAACATCTCATAATCATATGCATCTGCCTTCTCTCAGTAAATCAGCCCACTCACCCCAGACTTGAGGACAAAGCATAACCATCCACTGATGGCCTACCACCCCATAATCCTCACAGGTGGTTTCAAACAAAGAGATGCTCAGAGCATTCTGCTTTTCTTTAAATGTTGGAAATGCTTTCCGATCCATCTGAGGACTTACTGGTTGATTCCATGGCCATCCTCAGCCAATGGTGGAGGCAGTGGCTGATGGAGGGGCAGCTAGACTTATGGCTTTACCAGTTTATGTTGCCAGCAGATTTATCTCACTTCTAGCTGCCAGTTGCCTTTTATCAGTTCTGCTTCACTTCTGCAATCTGACCCAACACCTTTCTTCCAATGTAGCTTCCCTCTCTCATCAACAGTAGACCTTTAAACCTCTTCCTATACCTTTGGATGAGCAAAAGCCTTAATCCCTACAGTGCACACTTTGCAGCCCTCCCCTTCCATCCTATCCTTAACCACAAAATAAACAGTCCAGGTGATGCAAAAAGATCCCATGCCAACTGCCCACTTCCTTGTCTTCCTTTCTTGACTGCTTTGGGTGAGTCAGCTATTTAACACCACATAATGGAAGGCCAGAGGAATCGGGATTCAACCTCCCATTGCTAGGCCAAACCAGGCTGGTGAAAGAGCCCAGCCCCTCAGTCTAGACACCAGATTTAGCACCGTAACTCACCTAAACATCAAGTCTAAGTAAGGTTCTTAAAACAAAGAAAGGAAGAGGGAGACTGGGATAGCAATCATAATACAGAAGTGCCAAGGCTACCTAGTGTCCCCGTCACAGGCACTTGGACTTCTTGGTGTTCCGCTGGAATGAAACAAGAAAACTAGTCCTACACTTTTAGTTACTTAGCACAGGGCTCCTCACAGCAAACGTCTCAAAAGTTTGTCAGGGAGAAAACACATCTCACCAATTACTTGGAGTACCTCCTGGAGCAGCTTATTTGTGAAATTAAGTCTTCTCTCTCTTCTGAGATCTCTGCTACAACAGCAATCTCAGTTTCCTGCAAACTTGTTTATAAGCTCACACAAAATCTGTTTGAAGGTGAAATATGCCATGACTACTGAGTTACCCTATTCCGTAACACATGCAATTTTTTTTAACAAAGTGCTTTATTCCTACATTTAGTGTAAGTTCTGCTGTATTGACTAATAAAACTAGGTATTATTTTTGTGCGGGGGAGGTAACTGGTAATTATTTGCTGACAGCTTCAAACTGACTCTCTTAAATTGAAGAAAACTTGAGAGCACATAACAACAACTAAGGGTGCAAACCACTGCTCTCTGTGTATGATGCACAGAAGGGACCAAACCTGGAGGCTTACATGAATCCAGTGCAATGTGTGATACAGTCCCTTAAAACTTAAAATGGGATGCCATTTGGATATGATAGAACCATCAGTCCCAGCCTTCTCCCTTCCCTGCCCTGGCACACATTTTTTTTTTTGTCTGACCTCAGAGATTTTGGCAGTGTGGTTCTTTTCATGCCAGTTATGAGGGGGCAGTGTGAGAGCTCCAAATTATACAGTGACCCCTCAAAACAATATCAGGAGACAATAGGATTTTGTCCTTTGTCTGTTCATGCATGTGTGTTTGCCCAAAGCAGTTCAAAGCTACAAGCATGTTATTAAATTTTACCTTTCTTTGCAATCAAGACAAGGCAGGTATGATCTGGAAACAAATAAAACCATTCCCTAGACCAATGCAAGAGGTGAAAATCTATTGGAAGAGCTAATTTGTCTTAACTTTGATATATGATAAACAATTATGGAAATCAGCCCAAGTCTGGCTCTAGTCAGTGAGAGCCCTTTATTGGTTAAGTGTGCTATATGTGTGATATAGCTTTAATGATTCATCCAGTTAACTGTTTTAAGACAATATTTAAGAAATGAAATTTAATTCTTATTCTGACAATACACCCCTGTATTTACAATACTATCTATTCATATGTATTATACCAACACCAAAAAGATGAATGAGTCCCTTGCAATGTATGAAACCAGATTTGCTTTTCGTCAGATATAAACCTTTAGCAAAAGGGATCATTCACTTTTGAATAGCAGGAATATAAGTTATTAAACTTGAAGGAATCTGGCCTAAAAAAAGGACATATTATATTGGAAACTTACTATAACAAAGGAAACCAATTACAGTGTTTAAAAGCTTAAGACCCTTAATAATGAAATACCTGTGGAATCCAAGCCATGTAGCAAGGAAGCACTGATGACACACTGGGAGAGTCATGCTGGTTCTCTGAAAGTCGATTTCCATCAAAACTGCAGCCTTCCAGTTGAAGACCACTGATCTGAGATGGAAGGATATAAAATATTCCAGTGTGTGTTAGTGATGGAAATGCAAGCAGTGATAGTAGTACCTTAACATAAGCTGATGCTAGATGGTTCATATAAATTAAAACAAATCTGCAGAAAATATTACAGAACAGAGCAGGAAGTGTGATTTTAAAATGTTTTAGATAAAGGCTACTACTTATTGGTTTGGATTTACATAGTTTATTGTGCTAGAGAAAAATACTTGCTTATGTCAGCATTAGTGGGAGTGTCAGGTGCCAGGCTGCACAGTAATGGAAATAGAAGAGCAAGAATCAAATAAACATTTATTAGCAGTGGTTGAGAAAGAGTAAAAACACATTCCAGAATAGGCATGGGTTCCTGTTGAGCACTTCGACACTTGACTTTCAAAGAATGGATTGAAGCATTGCATATTTTCTGCAGGTCAGAGAACTGTTTCCCCCATCACTATGTGTAGTGATAATGCACAAGAGGAATGAATAAAAGAAATCTTAACTTGAAAAAAAACCCAATGAGACCTACTGCTTCTTTCATTTATTCTGTTGGGATAACAGGTCTGTCAGTGTACTATTCAATAGGTGACAAGTTTTGAAAGCTTGTTTTTAGTAAGTAATCATTAAAGTAACACATGCAATTTTTGAACAAAGCGCTTTATTCCTACATTTAGTGGAAGTTATGTTCTCCTGCGCTGAATAATAAAACTAATTATGATGGGGAGGGGAACTGGTATTTTCTTCAAACCTGTATTTCTGAACCTCAGCTTTTAGTGAACCTATTTTAATATGCTTTTCAAAAGCAATGCTGATAATGAACCATCTGTTCCCATCTGCCATCTTCTGTAGAAGGCTCTACTTTATTGTATCATACAACTTCATTGCTTTTTGGGTTCTCAGTCAAATTTTGTGTCAACTGTCCTGGTGACTACAGAGGTCAACTGATTGCCTTCTGGTGTTTTCCACGAAAAACGATGTGGCACATTTGTCTAGGCTTGATAAAAGATGCCAACATGCAAAAAGTAGCTGAATATAGAGATTAATCCCTGATGGTGCCTGTGTAGTCAACTGCAAAAAACAATCTGGATCCCCTTGACTTATTGTATGCACTGGCAGGTGGACTAGCTTGGGAATAGTGGAGAAAAAAGTGCTCCTCTCTCACATTCCTTACCATATAGTAGTTTATTCTTCTGACTGCAGCATCTGAGTACAGAATGTTACTGAGAATTTAAGTGAAAACAGAACACTGGATACTCACCATGAAGGCTTGTTTCTTTCTAAACAAAAGAGGCATCTATGAGGTATTACCCCATACCCTCGCCCCCGCTCTAGGCTTTTATATAATGTAAAAATATAATGTGAACTATTCACCAACTATTTGACTTTTCCACATTTGGTTGAGTTACAATGTGGAATCAAAATGGCATTACTCTGTGATCAAAATGACATTAAATGGCATTACTACCATTTGATATAAACAAGATATTCAACAATGAGTAAGTGGAAATTATTCTTTTATTGTAGCACAAAAGGTAAAGTTAAAACAAGCCGGCACTTGTTGGTTGCATAAGTATTCACTCCTCTTACTCAATAAAAACACCTTTGCCAGCCTTTCCATCTGAACATCTGAGTAAGTCTCTATAAACTGTGCACATCTGTATCGTGCAATGTTTGCCCATTCTTCCTAGCTAAACTGCTCCAGCTTCTTCAGGCTGGATGGGGACTGTTGGTGAACAGCAATTTTCAAGTTTTGCCACAGATTCTCAGCTGAACCAAGAATCTGGTCATTCAAATACATTCAAGGGTGTGTTTTAAAACACTCTAGTGTTGCCCTGGCTGTGTGCTTAGGGTCACTGTCTTCCTGGTCTGTAAACTTATATCACCAAACACATAACGCCACTTCTGGTCTCTTGCATAGAATGCCTATGTCAGTGATGGCGAACCTTTTAGAGACCGAGTGCCCAAACTGCAACACAAAATCCATTTATTTATCACAATGTGCCAACGCTACAATAAAACCTGAAAACTGAGGTTTTAGTTTAGAAAAAACAACTCACAGTCAGTCCAAGCAAATATGTACCTATTTCTGGCAGCACACTGACTGGCCATGCGAAAGCTTGGACAAGTGGCAGCTAATGAGTCGTGGCGGGTGATGTCATTGCCTAACGCCGCTACACTTTTCTGAGCATGCGCATGGCCCCTATGTGCGCTGTTATCCGATGCTCAGCTGTTGGGGCGACTTGGCCCACGTGCTGACAGAGAGGGCTCTGCATGGCAGCTGTGGCATGGGTGCCATAGCTCTGCTACCACTGGCCTAACCCTACCCTGGTGCACTCCCCTAACCCTAATATACAGGTAAAATACCATAGAAGAGATGGTGATTTTGAATGGGCCTTCTTTGAGTAGCTTTTGTTGCACAGCTCATTATTTCTGCCCATTCTAAACAAATTTCAACCATCAAAATCATGCCAGGACACCTCATTTTTGAAACCCTAACCCTACTCTGGTGCACACCCTTAACCCTAATATAGGGCTAAAGTTCCAATGAAAAGAGGGCGATTTTGAAAAAGCGTCCCATGAGTAGCTGTTTCTGCACATCTCAACATTTCTGCCCATTCTAAACACATTCCAACCATCAAAATCATACCAGGACACCTTGTTTTTGTAACCAAACCCTACCCTGGTGCACACCAGAACTCTAATACAGGGCTAAAGTTCCATTGAAAATGGGACGAATTTGAAAAAGCCTTCCTTGAGTAGCTTTTTCTGCACAGCTCAGCATTTCGTTTTTCTACTTCAATAAAACCTGAAAACTGAGGTTTTAGTTTAGAAAAAACAACGGACAGTCAGTCCAAGCAAATATGTACATATTTTTGGCAGCACACTGACCAGCCATACGAAAGCTCGGATGAGTCACGGCTAATGAGTTGTGGCTCGTGACATCATCGCCTGGCGCCGCCACTCCTTTCTGAGCATGCACAGGGCCCCATGTGTGTTGTTATCCAATGCTCGGCTGTTGGGGTGATGCTGGGGCGACTTGGCTTGCGTGCCGACAGAGAGGGCTCTGTGTGCCCGCTGTGGCACACCTGCCATTGGTTTGCCACTACTGGCCTATGTGCTTCCGAGCCTGAATCAAGGTACTGTTTTAATCTCTAAAACTGTACAGGGCTTGGGACCAGAGTACTTGATGAGATGCCTCTCCCAACGTCAATCTACCCACACACTATGATCAACATCTGGGGCATTATTCTGAGTTTCAAGTTCAAAGGAGGCTCAAGAGGAGGCAACATGAGGGAAGGCTTTCATAGTACGGGCTCCTACTGAGATCTGGCTGGTGCAAACTTTGTAATCCTTTCAGTGCCAAGTTCAGATAGCCCTGTGTGCTGAGTTACTGAAAGAGGTTAGGCTTAGGGTTAGCAGCTGTGCTTCATTTTAAATACAGTTGTAGCTGTAAACAATCTAAGTTTTTCATTAAATGTAATAGCATTTTTAAATGTAGCATTATGAAAAACAGCATTTTTATTGTGTTATGGTACTGCTAGGAACTGTTGTAAACCATCCAAACACCTTCAGTTATTGGGTGGTATAAAATTAAATAAATAGGCAAATTTATTTATTCACTCTATTAGATCAGCTGACCATTTCTAAAATTGAAATCCTAAAACCCTAAAATTTCTAAAATTGTGGGAACAAAAGTAGGAATGAAAAGAGGGTTTGCTGGGATCAATGAAAGGAAGTAAAAGGTTTGGGAAATGCTTGTCTTTCATAAATGAATTGGCATTGCATTGTTATCTTTCATCTCAACTAGGATGTCCTCTAAGGCCTCCTCCCCAAAGACGTGTGATTCTTTAAAGAGAGCAGATCCCAGATTCCCTTTAGAATAGGCATCTCCTGTCCATACTACAGAGAATGCCTGACAATGGCTGTAGCCTCAATACTCAGCCATGAAAATTACTGCATGCTGAATTTCATCTGCAATGAAGGTGGGAGGCTTGTACAATTTAACTAGCCCTTGGCTTAGTGTAGACCTGTCCGTGTCTTTGTTACCCAAATATTCTTCTATCTAAAAAAGAAAGGCTCTCTCAAAAAACAAGGAAGTGGAAGAAGCTCCAGGCAGCAAGACATGCTCTTCTGGGGGCTGTTTTAGAGCATTGTTTGCCATGGTCCATTTCAAATATCCATCTTTAGGATTAATGACAACTGAAATCAATGTTGCCACATGGGCATTCATTAATGGCACCTTTAAGGCTTCTATAAAATGCTGAGGAAAAGCATAGGATTTTTGGATCATGCCTATGGCTTTCCTACATTTAGAGGGACCCAGTCCCCCCGTGCCCTGACCAAATTTTTGAAGTATGACAGATACATCTTGTCTCTGGTAAAAAGGTCTCTCCTTTCAATGTTGGTGTGTCAAAAATCTTGTAGAGCGTCCTTCATGCCTGAAACAGCCATGGCCTTCATTAGCAAGGGAGAAAATAAACTACCAATGATAGCTAGCTTCTTTCAACACCACTGTGTCAGACCTAACCAAGCTCTCCATCTTAAAAAGGAACAGAATATGATTCAATATGGGCCAATTTTGTTGTTCTGGACATATGCTGTTTCTACCTTCTCTTCAGGATCATCCCTTGGGTCAGGGGACTCCTCCTCAAACTCCTGAGAAGAGTGGGGCACCTGCTTTCTGATGCAATTTGGTGACTAGGTATAAAGAGGAGGGCAATTTGAGAAAGGCAGAGAACAAGGGAAAGAGACCAAACTGCAGGGGGACTAACTCTCCCCCAAAAGGTAGATAAAACAGCTCCATACTTTAGATAGAAAGTCATTTGGTTTCTTTACAGCCCTCACTGAGGAATGGCTGGAAACTAATGAGCATGTATGTGTTGTAGCACTGAGGTAAGACACTTGCTTTGTGAGCCGGAAATTGATGGAAAACAGCCATGAGCTCTAAGTCAGCATCTCCATTAGACCCACTGATACTTCCATGACCAAGTGGCTTGGTATGCCACCACTCTAGGTCTAGGAGATGTATAGCATGCTTCAGGTCATCAAAATAGATAGCTTTCAAAATGGTGGCTGCAAAAAAAAAAAAAAAAGTCTAGGGAGGGAAGGGCAGTTACCTGCATCCCTCACATAACATTTATTTATTTGCTCTTGTCTCTGACAGAGCTAACATAACGTCAGTGAGGTCCTCAGGGGCCTTGCCTTGCAGCTCTTGTCAAAGGTGGTGGTAGTCAGAGACCTCTGCAGCTGCTTCACTGGAAGTTTGAACCTGCCACTATTTATTCATGTGCTTGATAATTCTTATGATTTGAATATATCTAACATCTGTGTAAACAAATTTCTTGAATGGCTGCAGCCAATGGTCACATAAACTTTCACTCAAAAGGAGAGGGAGCAGTTCAGATGAAAATCTGGAGGAATATTTTAGTGGAGCTGGCAAATAATAAACAAAAAAGGTGCAACAGAAGCAATTAAGTTGTTTGCAAGCTTTTCACTGGGTGAAGGCAGGACATAAATTAGAGGGAAGAGATAGAAGAACTAGTCCAAAGTCCTGGGCAGCAGCGGGCGGGGGGCATAATGCATCATGGATTCCTCCTTTCTAAAACAAGGAATGCAGCTTCAGATTTCATAGCTGATCATGTATTTCTCAGGCTTTATTCCAGAAAGATATGTGAGATAACACATTATAAAATATATACTAACTTCAGAGTTCAAGTTCTTCACAGTATACACTGAATAATTATTAGGTGTTATTGTGCTCTCGGGGACAGACCACAAGGAACTATGTTTCATTCTAAATAAGTGTTCATAAGCTTTTAATATCTTTGATCACAACTCAGATAAGTATCAGAAGCACATCTTATAGAAGTCTGTAAACCTGGGTGTCTTCCTATATATTGTATATCATTGCTACATTTTCTCTTAAGTCTTTATATTTTGCTTTGAGTAAATTCACCATATTGTCAGAACGTCCCCTTACAACAATTTTTCCTCCTTGATTTCCTAATGATTTAAAATATTTCAGGAGGCACGAGTGGCTGCTGACAGGTTAGTCAGTGTATTTCCATGTGGGCATGAAATTGTCAGGTAAGAGTTTCAGTGCAAGTAATTCTAAATGTCATTAAGCAAGATATAATTATGTACAAATTGATTTTGAATCAAAAATTCATCACAGTGTTAGCAGAAAGTACTGTTCCCCTAATCATGCCTTGAGGTTATCTGTTGAATTAATCATCCTTTTCAGGGTTGATAATCCCTTTGGACCAAGCAGTGAAGTTGGTTCAGTGTGCCTGATTAAATGGACATCTGCACTTCAAATTGTCTGCCAAAGATGATCCCAAAGTTTATTAGATGACCTTTAAAGATTCATTTGTTAAATCATATTAAAAGTCCGAATGGTTAAAAAGTAGGTTAATACTTTTAGTTAGGCCATTGTGGTATAGTGGTTAAAAGTGCAGTACTGGGTGGGACTCAGGTGACCTGGGTTCTAGTTTGAGCTTGGCCATGGAGCCAACAGGGTGACTTTGGGCCAGTCAGAGACTCAACACAACCCACCTCACAGGGGTGTTGCTGTGCAGCTAAAACTGAGAGCAGGAGAGGGAGAATGAGCCTCTTTAAACTTGTAAGAAAAAAGCAGGATATAAATAAAATAAATAGGCAATCTTCATTCAAGATTTATAATTTGTAGGACCCAGTGTTCAGTAAGTCACAAGAAATTCCTTTGCTACTGTCACTAGCATTCTTCTCATACTCAGTTTCTTTTAACGTAGACATTTTCTTGTTGTGCCTATAATGCCGTATCCCATTGGGCGTGCTAGTCTTAGAAATGCTATTCCTGCTATGATGATTTTTTTCCTCTCCTTCTTTAAAAAGAAGCTAGAGCCTGCTGCCAGGCTCCTCCCATTACTAGGACTACAGGTTGCTAATGCTTACCTGTTCATAATCTCCCTTTACAGTGGAGCCACTTTCTGGTCAGAATCATCTTAAAGAAGCAAAGTTTGCCTTGGCTACGACAAGAGATTCTAGTGACATTTTAGTGATTTCTATATCAGTCTACAGACTTGCCTGCTTGTCTCACAGAAGCAGTGCAAGACATTTTCATTCCAAATGACTTTTAAAAAGTTCCCAGTGAAAGAAAGTGACAGGATAGGGTACTTAGCATATTGTCACCTACCCCATGCTCATGGAATGGAGTGGGTTGTAAGTCCAGTTAAGGAAATTAACCATTTCTTTTACAGATGAAAAGACTACTGCAGCTTCAGCAAATGAGATAAAATTTGAAAGCATGGAGTATTGCTCAGCTGTAGGGCAGTACAGAAATGAAATTAATATTAATAAGAATAAGAATAATACCTGAACCTGGAGCTTTGCTTCTCTTATTTGACCCTTCCAAGATGCTGTAAACTTTAGGCTGTCCACTGAACAGCTCATCACCCTGGATGAGATAAAGCAAATGAAAATTTAGATGCTGAATGATACTAGGAAAGTACAAATTTTAAACAGATCAGATTCCTCTGCTGAGGAGTAAGGGGACAGTGTAAAATACAGAAGAGAGCGCAGAAGAAAAAGTACAGTTGTACTGGGAATATCAGTTTTCTGTGTCCCATGGAGGGCATTCTCCATCTCAGAACAACACCTCCTCCTGGAGGTTGTAGGTAGGAATTCACATCTAATTTATTTCTCAAGCGGGAGGAGCTCTTCTATTTCCAAAGCAGACTGGAAAAAACAAATGCCCCTCACTAATCTAGTAGAACAAAGACAAATGAATTACATGGCTAATCCATGTCAAACTACAATCAGATATGCAAAGTAACAACAAGACACAGAAGTTAAGCAGAATTCTTAAAAGTTGACTACCACCCCCACATGAAGCAATGGCAGATGCTACTGCGTTATGAAAAATTTAATGATTTATATTCAACTATTCACATTTCCCTGTATGACAGGAAAATGACTGGGGTGCACTGTACTCTGCGGGACTCAGAAAACTGAAATTCAAGGTAATAATTTCCTTTCTGTCCTGAGTCACACAGAGGGGATTCTCCACCCCACGAAATTTTAGAGCTCTGAAAACTACTGTTGCTCCAGTGATGAGAAATTCCAGCTAAAATCTGATAGCAGAGAGGGTAGAATCCTGACTTATGTGACATCTGAGCTACTCCTATCTAGCAAGGTCACCACATGTTGCCCTTTCAATCGATTAATGATAACCTTTTCCTTGATTGGCCAGAGACTATTTCCATGGTTGCACTGGTACAGTCTGGACCAACCAGTGCTATCTGCAAGTATTATTGATGTATATCTTGTAGCTTGTCACTGCTGGGGTTGATGCCCAGCACCATCAAAACAAAGTCCTACTTAATACAGCAGCTGCCAACTACCATGCAGAGAAACACTGTTCCTTCACTGTTCCTGCACTTAGAACTATTCCATCTTAGAATATCTTTTCTTTCAGATATTCAGCTGAGTATAATATAAGCATCCTAAAGAACAGAGGGACTCCTACTCATATTTAAAAGCTATTCTTACAAATATGTAGGTTCTACTGAAATGAATCAAATTTATACTCAAGTAAGCAGGGTTAGCAGTGCTCTGTTCTTCTGACATTTAGACTTGATTGGAATTTGTGTTCGAGCTTGCACCAAATCTAGACCGTGGTCTAACTCTGCATTTTGCATTCTGTGATGTCATTTCTCTCTTTGCCTATGGCACTCTATTGGCATTGATTAAATTCTAACTGTTAAAGTCTACATTCTGTTTCTTTTGACATTCCTTGCAATGGAACCTTGAAACAATGAAGGAAGTAGAAAAGATCAACAAATGTAAGGATGTTTCACTGAAGATGAAGACCAAGTTCAACCACACTATTGTGCAGCTGTGAAATCTGGACTGTGAAGAAACCAAACAGGGAGAAAACTGATGTACTCAAAACATAGTGCTAGAGGAAAGGTCTGTGAATACCTGTTACAGAAAGGCAAATGAGTGCGTCCTAGATCAAATCAAATCAAATCAAATCAAATCAAATCAAATCAGAAATTTCCCTGGAATCAAAAATGACAAAACTGAAGCTGCCATAGTTTGGCATATCATGTGAAGGCAAGACTCATTAGAGAAGGCAGTCATGCTAGGGAAAGTCAAGTGCAGAAGAAGAAAAGGAAGACCAAATATGGAGATGGGTTGACTCCATAAAAGAATCATAGCCCTGAGTTTAGAGGGGTTGAGAAGGGCTGTGATGGCCATTTTGGAGGACATTCATAGGGTCACAATAAATTGAAGATGACTTAATGGACATAACAACAAACATGGTTAAAAACAATGATCAAGGCAACTTGTATTAAATATAAAACCTAAAGGTTGGATGCAGTTTTAGGTTCATGCTGGGCTGGTAGAAACAGACATTTCAGCTTAAAATCAATAAAGAGAGTAAGACCATCAGTATGAATTTTTCTTCAGGCAAATTAAAAATTTGTGCAAATTAAAAAAAAAGTTTTAGTAAGATAGTAGAAGGCAGGAAGAAATGGAGACCAACTGAACTTTCTGCAAAAGTAAGCTAAACAGTTTAGTCTACCTTTGGACAGTAAAAGTGCAGCAATCTCAGATAATAAAAGAATGGCAATGGTACTAACAAGTTCATAAAATGGCATGGCAACCAATTCACTTACCTTGCAGTCTCCTGTCGTAGGGCATTTAGAAATGTGTCTGGATGGAAAAGTTCTGCGAGATCAAGAGTATCTGAGAGCAGGGTCTGCTTTTCCGCTTTACTTACCCAGTTCTACAAAAATAACATTGAACATTAATTCAGGGGGGAAAAAACACCCAACTTGCTTATCAGAAATTGTCTTAAATTTTGAACAGGTCATAGATGCATATTATTTATTAATTTTATTTATTTAAAACATTTCTATGCCGCCCCCATCGCAACAAAACCTCGGGGTGGCTCACAACATAATTAAAAACATAAAAATAACACTAAATACAATTAAGATTAAAAAGCCCAATAACATCTCGGCTAAAAATTTAAAATCCTATAAATACATAATAAATTAACAATTAAAATAAGTTTTAAATAAAAAGGTCTTAGCCTGGCGCCGAAAAACAAATAACGACGGTGCCAGGCGGACCCCTCTGGGGAGCGCATCCTATAGGTGGGGCGCCACCACAGAGAAAGCCCTCCTTTGGGTACTCACCATCCTAATCTCATTCACGGAGGGTTCCCAGAGAAGGGCATCTGTTGCCGATCTCAGGGGGCAGGAGGGCATATATGGACACAAGCGTTCCTTTAGATAACCAGGTAGGATACCTACCCTATATATAGTTATACAGTACATATACTCCACTGAATTCAATAGGAATTAATGTATAAGCATGCACAAGTTGGTAGTTTTTGAGATAAAAACTATGTATTTTGAAGTTTATTTGATAGTTTATTCTCATGACTGGATTATCAATACAGATTAATATTGCACAATGTTGTTAGGTGTTTTTAACTAACGAGACACTTCATGGCATATATAGAGAGGTGTTCATGTAGCATGCACTATCACATGAAGAACAGGAATGTTTTACTTTACTCATAACCCCCATTCTGGGAAATGTCAGAAGGAAAGTGTATGACATTGGAACCCATCCCCTTTACATCAAAAGAAAGAAGTAGGAATGAGAAGAGTTTTGTGAATACTCTGGACTGACAGAAATCAGATCAAGGCAGAACTTCCCTGGAAGCAAAAATGACAAAACTGAGGTTGTCATACTTTGGACACATGATAAAACAAGATGAACTGGAGAAGACAATCTTACTAGGAAAAGTCAAAGGCAGAGGAATACCACGTATGAGATGGGTTGACTCCATGTGGGAAGCCAAAGCCTGGAATGTAGAAGAATTGAGCAGGGCTGCCATGGATAGGATATTTTAGAAAGTCATGTCCTATTCTCAGAAAGGTAAATCCTACTACACTGGTATCTAGTTGAACCATAAAGAAAAGGAACAAAATGAAACTAAATCAATGCTTGAAAAATAAGGAGATATGCTTGTGTTTTATCAGAATGGACTAACTATTTAGAAAGTCCTGAGGTGTCACTGTAAGGGCTGTTGTCTCTTCTCCACGTTAATTTGGTGCACCACCAAAAGCACCATTATCTTGGTTTATTTATGTATCATATTTGTATCCCACCTTTTTCTAACAGGAATCCTAGATGGCTTAGAGAGTCCTCTGACTCTCCATTTTATCCTCAGAAAAACCTTGTAAGGTAAACTAGGCCAAGAATCAGTGACTGGTCCAAAGTCACTCAGTAAACTTTATGACTGAGTGGAAATAGTACCCAGATCTCTTAAGCCCCACAGCAACCCAAATCACTACGCCATACTTGGTTACAAGAACTGTAGGTACAAGAGTATGAATGCAGAACCCTGAACTGATACAGTTTGTTCTAAGCCAGTCTTCCCCAAACTGGTACCCTGGACTGGTAGGGAGTTTTTGCAAAATGCTTCCAATAAAATATCAGTAAACTTCAGGTTCATGAAAAGATCATGCATCTCACCAAAGAGAAAATGCTTGGGTTCTGCTTTGCATTTTGCTTCAGAAATGTGAAAAGAGTCTTACACATTCTCCTGTCAGCACTTCACTGAACAACTCCTTCCTTTCTATAGTCATATGACATATGACTTTAATGGAAGGGGACAAAAATTGTGCTGCCTTCTTTAGGCTCCTTCTCTCTCAATCGTCTGCTTTCTTTAAAAAAGCGCAATACAACACCCAGCTTTGCTTGCTGAAAATACATCAAATCTCTAAACAGTTACTATCTTCTTAGCTACCTCTTTTATTCATTTGGGCTTCACGATCCTCTTCTGCTTCATGCTGAGCAAAACATGTTGATCCTCTCAGCAAAGAGGCACAGGCTTCCCTGATGGAGGCAAACATACTACCCATCCCATGCAGCCGGCCCCTTGCATTTAAATATCTATTTATATTTTTATATATATATATGTATGTATATGTATGTATGTATGTATGTATATGTATGTATGTGTGTATGTGTGTGTGTGTGTGTGTGTGTGTGTGTGTGTGTGTGTGTGTATATATATATATAATTTGTATGCCGTCCATTACTTGTGTCTCTGGACAGCTTACAACATAAATCAGAATAAAATAGATAAACTGACTATTCCACGCTGGCTGTAATTAATAAAATACAAACAATAAAATCAATTACCATTAATGCATATTAAAATATTGATTAAATAAAAAGGACTTGACCTGACGCCAAAAAACATATAATGACAGCGCCAGGCAGACCTCTCTTGGGAGAGCATTCCATAGTTGGGGCACCACCGCAGAGAAGGCCCTCCTCCAGGTACTCTGTCTCCTAACGTCTTTCACAGAGTGTTCCCGGAGAAGGACTTCTGTTGCCGATCTCAAGGGGCAGGAGGGCAAATAGGGAAAAAAGGCATTCCTTTAGGTATCCTGGTCCCAAGCTGTTTAGGGCTTTATAGGTAATAACCAGAACCTTGAATTGAGCCCAGACTTCGATGGGAAGCCAATGGAACTGATAGAGGACTGGGGTTATATGAGAATATATGACGAATATATATGAGAATCCTATATATGATAGGATCTGAGAACTTTTAGACAAGTTTCATCAGAAGACCTGTTTCAATGCTTCACTAGTTGGCTCCAGTTCAATTCTCTGGTTCTATCTTTTGCCTGGGCTGTTTGATCATGTAGCAAAGTGTGGAAAGCAGGCTGGCTAGCTTCATCTAAACATATTTCTTCTCTTCTAAAATACTGCTAGTTTTGTAGCACTAAAGCATAGCTGGGAAAGCCAATAAAACTATAATATCACTAAATATATTGTGATTTGCTTTTCTATCACTGTGAAAACATATTGCTCTTTCAAACACAGACATTTAATCAAATGACCTTTAAATGCATCACAACACAGATTACAAATGTTCATCCCAGACAATTAAGACTTTGAGGGCTTTTTCTTTTCTATAATACATCGAGCATATCTGCATGATTTTTTAAAAAATAATTAACTTACAGTTGTTGATAGCATGATTGTAACTGCCATTCCCCATTACAAAGAAAGAACTTTGTAATTGCAGCACTTGACAATAACATTTTGGCTTCATTGTAGTTCAAAGTTATAACTTTTTAGCTTCTTTTTAATAATGTCTACAAATTTGGTTGGGAGGCTGATATGGTGTGAGGGAGTATCAAGAAGAAAACCTGTCCAAATATCCAGCTTAAAGGCACATTCTTTTTGAGACAGGTTCTATCATGCCCTGGGTAACTATAGCCCACTTTCAGAAATTTATGAATATTATACGTGATACCAGCCTGGCAAATCCTTGCTGAGCACCAGACAGTTGGGCATATTTCACTTGGGACTTAAGCGATTTGAGATGTGAATGTTGGAAAAGAAACTGAGTTCTGAGCTTTGAAGGAAGTATGGTGGCAACGTTTTTTTTCTTCCTTCTTCACAGCAGGAAACAGTTCTGTATCTTGGCTTTTGTTATGACCGGAACTATGGATTTAAAGGAGTTTTTGCCTAAAAAGACAATGCTAGACCAATTCACCTTGGGCTATTCACCTGTTCTCCACCTCTATACCCAAGTATTCCTGCTGGTAGCTTAGTAGAAAAAAGCCCAACACTTTCATCTTGTAAACCAAATAAATGTGATTTAAGATAAAATGAACAGTTTCTGGCAAAGAAAAACTTGGCTGCAATGGTCAGGCTTCTTGTACTTTGGATGTTAATTTGCTGTCTTAAGAATCAAGTGAGAAGACATGAATTAAGTAGTTGCTGTCTGGAGTTAAGTTTCATGAGTTCATTGTTCGTGAGTCTGCTTATTTTATCACTCACTGGGATAAGGAAAGAGATAGTTGTGTTCTGTGCCAGGTGGTTTGGGGCAGAGAGATGTCTAACCCTAACCAACAACCCAGTGTATTTCCTTTTGCTTTACCACTCACTGAACAAACTGGGACAAGGGTGGAGACAATGTCCAGTAGGATTGTACTAGAAAAGGTTTGATCAAGGGAATACCTAGTCTTCACTGGTACTGTCTTTGGCTCTCTCAAATTACTCCTTTCTCCAACTGTCCTTCTCTCTTTTAAGATTATAAAAACGGAGCCAAGTTGGATTCTCCTTCCGCACTGAAGTCAGAATGGTAGAACATAAGCTCCTCCAGTTCAACTTGAAACTGGAGCTGGCCTTCCTGGGAAACATGAGGGACTGTTCCAATCTAGCTATCTTCTTTCTTCAAGGGAAAAATTCAACTTGTTTGTAAATTGTCAGAACAACCCCGCAAAATCTGTATTAGCTTGTTGTTCTGCCAGGTCTGATCTGATGAGTCTGGAAACAGAATGTCAAGGGTCTTTTGGAACACATTTTTGTTTCCCTAGAAGTACACTGTGTGGGTGATGTCTCTGGTAGATTCAGCATGTTGGCAAGTAGTCTTTAACAGTGTCTCCAAACTGAAATGTTCCCACTTGCACCAGAAGAGTCACTTGTACTACTGAGATTGTTGCTGTTGCTCTTCTCTTTGCTGGGGCTGGGGGGAAGTAGCCACATAACCCCTGCTTATGTATTTTGTCTTCATGGAGAGCTGGATGGGAATGTGAAATGTATTAGGATACAGTGGTAGAGTCTGGCTACAAGTAGCAGACCCGCCCCCCCCCCCCTGCAATCTCTATCTAGAAGAGAGAAAGAAAGAGCATTTTAGGCCTAAAGGAAGAAATAAATATAGTCAGAAAATGAGAGAAAATGTCTGGCCATTTCATATCCCAAAGGGAGCCCCCCTCTTTCCCTAGTCAGAAATTGACATTGCATAGTACATACCAGAAACAGACTAGATAAAAATGCTACATCATCCTCTTGTTAGTGTGAACTTAGATAAAATAACTATCAGAAACTAGAACACACAAAGCAACATTGTCACAAAGCTTCTCCAAGGTCCAGTAAAGCCTCATGCCTGTGGAGTGCCCTAATGAATCTAATAATCCTTAGCAATATGACAGGCTGAAATGTTAATTTGCCAGTGCATTCCTCATTTCATTGTGTGTTCCCAAGGGTAAAGCTATTTTACATGGAAGAATGAAATTAAAATACTCTTTATTATAGAACATTGTAATGCAATATTCATCACCTACAGGCAGTTGTAGGAAGTCAACTGAAGGGATGAATTTTGAAACTGGGAATTATAACCTTTTGGCTTTAATGCTTAAGAACATAAGAAGAGTCATGCTGGATTAGACCAAGGGTCCATTTAGTCCAGTGTTCTGTTCACACAGTCACCAACCAGATACCCATAGAAAACGCACAACCAGGGCATGAATACAGCAGCACCCTCACACTCATGCTCCCCAGCAACCAATGTACATAAGCATCAAGGTATTTGTCACAGGATATGCTACAAATAAATCTTAATTTTAGTTTTCAGAGATACTGGGCGGGTTTGTACAACATGAGAAGTCACAGTGGTTTTTTACCCTTGTGGATCTGCTGTGTTGTCTGAACCCTGTTGTGGTATTTAAATGTAGTATGTTTGATTTTGGAATCCACAGAAAGAAGCAATGGCCTGTTCAATGCTTTCCCTGCTTCACCATGACATCTTGAAGCTGGCATCATAGTTTCCACAATACTGGTATGCAGCTACCACAGAGTCTTCTAGAAAGGGTGGCAGCTGCAGGCACAGCCTCTGCTGTCCTGTCCTGCCTAAGAAGGGATGCATCAATGTCTGCTTTGCTCCAACAGACTATTCTGCACTTCTGTTCCCCTCCTCACGCCCCCCACCCCAGGCTTCTCCGCTTTTCTCCAGTTGTTGTTTTTCTTGTACTTCAGCAACAAGAGGCCCAATGTGCACATGAGACAAGGATCTTGGAGGAAGTTGTGCCATGTACTCTTATTTGCTTTCTGTGGTTCTCACAGACACCACTTCAGAGTTGCTCCTCCTCTGGATTTCAGGAAAAAGAATCTCTCCCCTCTCTGTAAAGGCACTCCTTCAAATGCAGGGCACATGAACAACACAGGAGGCACTACAGAAATGGGCACATTCTGCCTTCCTCACTCTCTCCACTGTTATCTTCTCCACAGCACAGCTTGTGTCTGTCCACAAGCCATGCCATTACCTTTCTCCTGCCACATCCACAACACAAACAATTTCCTAAAAGCCAAGCTAACAATATTCCTAAGGAGCTGCACATGCATGGTGCCTTGGGAAAGCTCTTCTCGGCAGGACACACTTCCTCCATCCCTGGAATGTGTGCCTACACTACCAGGCAGACTGGACGCTGCTAACGTTGACTTCCCAACACCCAGCCACTCTTTCCAAAGCATGTAACCCTCCCAGGTGCCTTCACAGCAGTCCTCCCTGGAGGAAAACCTATCTGCTAAAAAGGGAGAGCCAGTCCAATGTTGTGTGTCCATTTTGCAAGCTGCCTGTGTGTGGGGAACACAGCAGAACATCTTGCCAGAAACATTCCGCCTAATGGGCCTCATCCTTTCTTCAGCCAATCACTGATGATGATGCCTGCCAGCTTGGTTTGAGGGAGAAGTGCCAAGACCAGTTTTTTGGTGGCCAAGGAATTAACTGTGGACAAATGCTGGATCTGGCACTGTACCCTTCCTCATGGTGTGGATTTCCATGTTGGACCTACATGTCTGGGACAATGTTCAATTTTGTTCCACTTTCCACATGTCCTGGGCTACCTCTGAGATCATCATTTCTGAAACTGGGCTGGTCACCCAATGCCAAGACACATTTGATCGAGCCCAGAAAGTGACTCACAATTATCCTGTACAAACTGGTTGAACTGGCCACCTTCTCCTGAGTACCATCTTTGGTATAGGTAAGACTACTGCATGTGAGATCTTCCAGGAGATAGCCCATGTGATCAATGAGATCTACCTTGCGGACATGATCAATGTGGAAGATGAATGAGGGACACATGAGGGACTTCTGGAAACTGGGGTTTATTGGGGGTGGGGGTGTATTCTATACACATGCTCATTTTAGTGTGCACAGCATACACAGTCACCCTGGCCAAGCAGGGTTGAACAGCTGGAAACACTTCCACAGTATGATGTTGTAGGTGGTGATGAACTCCAAGGAGAGGTTTCTGGACAAACATGCAGGGGTGTTTGGGCAGAATCACAACATGGCCACCTTCTGGAACTTCCCTTTGGCACATAAACTGGAGAGAGACATTTTCTTCAGAAGCATCTTTGTCCCCACACAAACAGTAGTCAACAGGAAGCCATTTGGCCCCTGATCCTGGGTGACCAGGTTTTCAACTTTGCAGTCATGGCTGATGGCACCCTACCACTTCTCCAGAAAAGCAAAGCAGAAGAGCTTCATCTACTAACATAGTTGTGCAAGGTTCCCTATGGAGCACACCTTTGGGTGGCTGCAGGTACAGTGGCATTCCCTGTACACTTTGCACAGTGTAGAGGAAGGCATCATGCCAGATATGATAGTGGTGTGCTGCCTCCTGCACAACTTTTGTGAGATGTGAGAAGATGTGCTAAGGAAGAACCAGGAATTAGCTAGCTTGGATGATGAGAATGATGTTGTGGTGGTCAACAGCAGCCCTAGTCAACCCCAGTGGTTCTCGGAAGACCTAGAACTACTCATGAAAGTACATGTCCTTCAGCTGAAGGACATGGAGGAAAAAAAGAATGGAGAGAATGGCAAAAAAAAAAAAAAAAACATGCTCAGGGAATTGTATGGACTAGTAAGGAAGAGGCAGGTAATTTAGGCTGAAGTGATGCAGCATCGTATTGAATTCCAGGCATGGTAGCTGACGGGATATGTGCCAACTGCAGGCAGATGAAATATGGAGGGCAGAAACCACACTAGTATAGAAACCTCTTTTGTCAGGTACTTCAAGGTAAACATATGCCTGAGGGTAATTATACAGGGCTTGATTGTTGTGATGTGGAAACCCAGCTGCTCTCAAGGTATTTTGCAGTAGCAAAGGTATGTTTGTACACAAGTTCTGATTTTGAAAGAGTTAGATGAATATAACAAGCTTCTTTGGTAGGCATGTGATTTGCATTATATTTAAAAAATCTTAAGTGCATATTTTTCCAAAGTATACACTTGTTCAAATATCTACTAAATCTTTAGAAGTTAGTATCAGTATATTTGAATCTGCTCTTTAAATTATCTACCTGCCATACATATGGAAAATAAGATTGTGGACTGGTAAAAGTGCTCTTTATATATATCTATCTATCTATCTCAGGGCCTCTGAGAATGGGAAAAGGTTTTAGTACCATCTAGAAGCTCGACAATTCACCAAATAAACCTAATGACCATTCCAACTCGCAGCAAAATTAAGCAAAAGAATATTAAAAAGAAAATGCTGCAATCTAAAAATTTGTGCAATCTATGCAAGTTTTCAATGTACTGAATGCTTTGTGTACTTGTGGGATAACTTTTCCTTTGTTTGTTGACTGGTTGGTGACATTTATTTGCCACAAAATAACAGAATCCTCTGCGTGGATTACAATAAAAAACAATTACATACCAAATTAAAGTCATAAAGCCTAAACACAGCATAAATTAGCAAGAGAATAAGCCAATGTACTTATGTGTTCTCTCTCTCTCTCTCTCTCTCTCTCTCTCTCTCTCTCTCTCTCTCTGTTTTTTAATCTTGCAGATTTTATCCAGCCATCTGCAGCCTGAACACAAGAGCTGCAGTGGTGTCTATATAAGACAAATGAATTGAGCAATTCATGTAACTATTTTAATATTTGCTTGGCATTTCATTTGTAGTACACATAGGACAAGGTGGCCCCCTCTTGAATAATTTGTTCTACTCCAGACTAGGGCATAAATTATAGGTATAGTCTATCTACAGTGTACAAACATGCAGAGTTGTGCTTTTCAACCTTTCCACAGCTGGAGACTGGTGAAAACAGGCAGAAACAAAAAGCACCATACACAAAATACACTATTCTCATTCTCTCTCTCTCTCTCTCTCTCTCTCTCTCTCTCTCTCTGTGTGTGTGTGTGTGTGTGTGTGTGTGTGTTTAGCTAGCTAGCTAGCTAGCTAGCTAGCTAGCAAGCAAGCTTCTATGCCACCCCGTTTCCCGAAGACTCGGGGCAGCTCACAACAATAAATAAATACATACATACATACATACATACATACATACATACATACACAATTAACCATATAAAACAATATAATTGGATACATCCCGGCCAAAGATATAAAGCCAATAAATAATATTAACAATTAAAATGACGTTTAAATAAAAAGGTCTTGGCCTGGCGCTGAAAAGCAAATAACGATGGCACCAGGCAGACCTCTCTGGGGAGTGCATTCCATAGATTGGGCGACACCGCAGAGAAAGCCCTCCTCCGGGTACTCACCCTCCTAATGTCCTTCATGGAGGGCTCCCACAGAAGGGCCTCTGCTGCCGATCTCAAGGGGTAGGTGGGCACGTATGGATGCAAGCACTCCTTTAGGTAACCAGGACTCAAGCCGTTAAGGGCTTTATAGGGGATAAACAACACCTTGAATTGGGCCCGGACTTCAATGGGGAGCCAGTGAAGCTGATGGAGGACTGGACTTATGTGAGCACAATGCCCAGTCCCCGTCAGCAACCTGGCTGCTCTGTTTTACACCAATTGAAGTATCTGGACCGTCCTCAAGGGTAGCCCCACATAGAGCGCGCTACAGAAGTCTAGTCGGGAAGTTACCAATGCGTGAGTCACTGTCGCCAGGCAGTCATTCTTCAGGTAGGGACGCAGCTGTTGAATCAGCCGAAGCTGAAAGAAAGTGCTCCTCGCCACCGCTGTTACTTGAGCTTCCAGCAAAAGCTCTGGCTCAAGGAGCACTCCCAAGCTGCGGACCTTGTCCTTCAGAGGGAGTGCAATCCCATTCAGGACAAGGTCAAGGACCCCTTCCCCGAAGCCCGATCTGCTAACCAACAAGACCTCCATCTTGTTTGGACTGAGCTTCAGTTTATTGGCCCTCATGCAGCCCATTACCTCGGTCAGACACCGGTTCAGTACAGCCACTGCCTCACCTGGATTGGTGGAAAATGAGAGGTAGAGCTGGGTACCATCAGCGTACTGATGATTCTGCAGCCCACACCTCCTGATGAACTCTCCCAGCAGTTTCATGTAGATGTTAAATAGCAAAGGGGACAAAATAGATCCCTGCGGTACTCCATGGCATAACTGCCATGGCGCATAGCCATAGTCCCCCAGCACCACCTTCTGGAATTGGCTATTGAGATAGGAGCAGAACCACTGCAAGGCAGTGCCTCCAACCCTCAATCCCACTAGCCTATTCAGAAGGATACCATGGTCGATGGTATCGAAAGCTGCTGAGAGGTCCAGGAGAACCAACAGGGACGCACTCCCCCTGTCCTTCTCCCTGCACAGGTCATCATACAGGGCGACCAAGGCAAATTCAGTATTGTACCCATGTCTGAAGCCGGACTGAATGGGTCCAGATAATCAGTTTCATCCAAGAGTGCTTGGAGTTGTCCCGCCACCACCCTCTCCAACACCTTGCCCAAAAACAGGATGTTGGCCACTGGTCTATAATCAGTGGCCATCTCTGGATCCAGGGAAGCCTTCTTCAGGACCGGTCAGACTACCACCTCCTTTAAAGGGGCAGGTATCCGGCCGTACCTCAGAGAGGCGTTAACCACTTCCAGGATCCAGGTTCCTATCCCGTGCTTAGCGTTGTTAATTAGCCAAGATGGGCAAGGGTCCAATAGGCAGGTGGTGGGACGTACTTGTCCAAGCACCTTGTCCACATCATCAGCCCGCATTAACTGGAACCCATTCATCAATTTTGGACCAGACGACGACATTGGTATCTCCCCAGAAGCCTTTGGGTCACTAGTGGAGTCCAGCTCATGACGAATCTGAGCGATTTTCTCCCTAAAATGCTTGGCAAAGCCGTCACAGAGGGCCTTCGAGGGTGGAACAGGATCTTTCTTTGAGCCAGGATGAACCAGCCCTTGTACCACCCAAAAAAGCTCCGTCGGACAGCATTGTGAGGAGGCAATGGAAATGGAGAAGAATTTCTTTTTCGCTGCCCTCCCGCCACAGCATAGGCCCGATAATGGGCTCTTATGTGTGTTCCGTCAGATTCTTCCCGTGATTTCCCCCACCTACGCTCTAGACATCTCCCAACCCGCTTCATCGCCCGCAATTCAGGTGTATACCAAAGGGAAGAGTGGGCTCTGCGCGGCGGGAGAGGATGCTTGGGAGCGATTGTGTCAATAGCTCTGGTCATTTCCCCATTCCATAGTATGACCAGAGCATCGACAGGAGCACCAGTCTTGTCAACCGGAAACTCCCCCAGGGCTTTCAGGAATCCGTCTAGATCCATCCGGCTCCGGGGGCAGACCCACACAATCAGGTCTGCACCCTTACAGAGAGAAAGGTCGCTCTAGAACACAAACCTCACGAGGAAGTGATCTGACCATGACAGCGGTGTTAGACACAAATTCCTCACCCTCAGACCACCCTCTTCCTGACCCGTTGAGAAAACCAGGTCCAGAGTGTGTCCATGTTCATGGGTCGGGTCTATGACATGTTGAGACAGCCCCATGGCTGCCATGGAGGCCATGAAGTCCTGAGCCACCCTGGTCAGAACAGTCTCAGCATGGAGAGTGAAGTTCCCCAGGACGAACATCCTGGGAGTCCTCAACACCAGGTCCGAGACGATCTCCATCAGCTCAGGCAGGGAGTCTGTTGGGCAGAAGGGTGCACGGTACACCAACAGAATCCCCAATCTGTCTCGGTCTCCCAACACCAAGTAGAGGCACTCTAGCCCTGGCCTCGAGGGGACTGGAAGCCCCGTGAGGGAGATGGAGGCTCGGTAAAGCAAAGCAACCCCCCCTCCGCTCCCCTCCAGGTGTGGACGGTGCTGAACTAGATACCTGGGGCAGGCACATTTGAGAGAGGGCGACATCCCCCCCCCCCGCCCAGGTCTTTGTTATGCAAGCCAGGTTGGCCCCCTCATCCACCATCAGGTCGTGGATGAGGGATGATTTGTTGTGGACCGACCTGGCATTAAGCAGAAGCTCCGTCAGGCCCGGGGGGTGGTTGACAAGACTACCTGGAACCCTCTGGATGGGGGTAGAACCAGAAGGAGAGACAGGTGTCAACCATCTGTCCCACCTTCTTCTACGTGGACATGTTAAACCCCCACCGCTGTAACGTCCATTGCCCAAAACCACCCCACTGGCAGTGCCCATGCGCTCCCCAGGTAACCTAACCATCGACATGGCCAGGAATGAATCCATAGAAACAAGGTAAAAGTACAATAAAAACTTTAAAACAATTTAAAAACTCCCCATCTACCCTCAATATGAAATTCCACCCACCAAAAGAGTCCCTTGCCAGCCCAGCCTTCACACGGCCACGAACTACCACAAACGGCGGCGACCGCCCTTTGGCCGTCTCCCTTTGGCTGCCGACCCTGGCTGCGTCCGGCGAGTTAAGCCGGCGGGGAGGGGGTGCAAGGATGGACGCAGGGAACTCGCCAGCCGGCAAGATGGCGGCGCCCTCCTCAACGGCGGCGGTGGCCCTGGCATCCTCCGGCCCTGGGATGGTCTAGTGGTGGCCATGGGAGCAGTGTCAGCTGCCTCCCGGGCCCGGTGTTGCACCTCAGGTCTTCCTGGGCGGCAGCTGTTGTCATTGGCAGCGGCAGCAGTGGCAGGTGTTCCAGGGAGGGAGAGGGCTAAGATCCGGCTCCGTCCCCAGCCACATCCAGCAAGTTAAGCCGGCACCCGCCCCCGCACCCCACCCCCAATCTGGTGTTGCTCTCACCGATGCCAGCGGGAGGGGAGTGCAAGGACGGACGCAGGGAATGTGTATTCGTTTCCAAACACAATACCAAAGAAAGAAAGAAAGAAAGAAAGAAAGAAAGAAAGAAAGAAAGAAAGTTAGTTCTCCAAAACAACAAAAGATTGTTGGAGAGGTGGTGGTGGAGCACAGCCAGCCCCTGCACCAGTCCACAGAGAATGGGATGTGGCCCCTGCACAGACCAGCAGGAAATCTCCCATGGACTCGTGGTGGTCCACAGACCAGTGGTTGAAAACCACTGTTGTAGAGCATTGTACCTTAGAATTAGGCAGGTATGTATGTATTTGGTACCAACTCTTCTAGTTTTCAGATGCCAACTTAAGATGTTCTTGTTCCATTGTTATTTTAATAGGTCAATTGCTGAATTTTGATGTTTTTATGATTTTATACAATTAAATGGTGTTGCCTTCATGATTTTACTGAAATGCTAGATACTGATAATAATTAAATTTTAATTGGTTTATGTTTTATCTCTGGAGCCCTTGTATATTATTTATTTTATTTATCTGTTTTACTATTCTTATCTTGTCTTATTTTTGGTAGTTTATTTATGAATTTTATTGATAATGGCCTCACTATACTTGGAGTTTATTGTGTTGTTTATTATGTTGATGCAAGCCACCCAGAAAGCCTCTGGCTAGTGGGGTGGTATATAAATCAAACAGATAAATAAGTATACAGTATATTTCATTTCAGGACTTCAGATGCCAAAAAGCATCTCCAACAAACAGTTACTACAACTGGGATGCAAAGAAATAAAGGAAGGAAGAATCCATGCCACAAAGAATAATTGAGGTAAATGTCTTTCATGGCTCCCCCACATCTCATCAAACTGTATTGATGACACAATCCTTGTTCCACAACAGCTGGGGACTCTGTCATCCAAACAAAAGACTCAAGGGTAACTGATGCATATATTCCAACCCACAGATGGGCAGTTTCTCAGCAAATGCCAAATTCTTCACTAGAACTGCTGCTACTAATGGCCACTCATCAGCACCTTTTCAGCCTGACCCCACTCAGCTATTGCCTTATCTCCTAAAAAGCCCTTAAAGCATTACAGATCACCACTCCCGTTCCCTTCTTTATAAACACCTGGCCAGGTGCTGCAGCTGCTGACCATTATCTCTCTGTCTCTCCTTTATAGGATGTTCCACAAACCAAATTCTGGACATGTCTCAAGATCTGTAACAGGGGACTTTTCCACAGGTATGCCAGCCTACTTGCTTTATATAGGCTTTCTAAGCCTGACTGTATTTTATACTTGCTGTATCACTACCTATCAAGGGATTTTGTTTCTAACAAGAGTGGAATAGGACTATGAAAAAATAAATAGAACACATGTGACCTTTAGATTATTAAAATACTGAATCTTACTGAAATATTAAATGTACCTGAATAGCATGTGCTCGTGCTACAACAGCTCTGAGATACTGTAAAGGATCTTCTGGACCTTCCCATTTGCTTTGCCATGTTAAGGGACACTAAAAAGAAGAATAATTAGAGATGTTATTAAGCTTTGTGATTTACCTATCTGTGCTGCATTTCTGTGCTCAATGAGGAGGGAGAGGATTTCCTTTCTCTGTGGCTAGCAAAGAAACCCCGTAGCTCCTCCACAAGCATATTCATGCCCCTCCCTCCCTAGTATTCCATGCTCTTGCTGGCACTGAATTCCTGACTGCCTGTGCTTAATACAAGGCTGTCACAGTGCCCTTCTGCAAATCTATGGTGTGCCTATGATTGGAATATTTTGTATTGTTCTGGTTTCCTCATCTCAAGAATATTGTGGAGTTGGAAAAGGTTCAAAAACAGGACAAGTGCATTGATCATGAGGCTGGAGATGATCTTCTCCAAGGAATGATTTAAAAAATTGGACTTCTTCATTCATCAAAAAAGATGAAAATGGAGTAGGTAATGAGAGACATTTATAAAACAATGCATGGGATGGATATAGTGGACAGATAATTTTTTTTCTCCCTCATAATACTATAACTCAGATTCAACAATGAACGTGAGGGTAGAGGATTCCACCTTAAAATAATGCTAAATTAAAAATGAAACAATCAAACCTCCCCCACCAGGTTTAGGATAGATATAAGAGAGCACTTGATTTATGCAATCACAGTCACAAGATATAGTGATGCTGACTGAATTATATATTTTTTAAAATATTCTATAAATTTAATTGAAGACAGCTCTATTCATGACCATTATTTGTGACTGTATATTGATCCACTAGACTCCATCTAAGCAGAGCTTTTTTGGGGTGGGGGAAAAGTGCCGGAACTCACATATATTCAGTTCTTAATATTCTGGCCTTTTTATTAGCAGAACTGGTGGTCGAGAATTAGTAATGTTTTTCATTTTTAAATTTGGGGTCAAACTTTTACACTAAAAATTAAAAAAAGATTTTCAATTCACCAATGTTTTTTTTTTAATAAAGAAATTATTTACCTTTTGCATGTAGCCAGTCACTCTACACACACCAACACTGTGTAATGAAACATAATGGTCGCTGCCCGCAGTAAGCACTCAGCACATGACCAATCACAAACCAAGCAGCATCACAAGCCGAGCAGCACCATCACAACCAGAGCGGACACACAAGCAGCCCGCATGCACCATTTTAATGATTTTGCCGCTGACCTGCTACGCCCAACAGGGCGATTCAAATTCATGTGGAAAAATCCATCAAATAAAGGTGCCGGAACACCATTCCGGTGCGTTCTATGACAAAAAAAGCCCTGCATCTAAATAACTGTTGCCTTTTTGACTTTGCAGAAACAGCAAGTTGTTCCCTCTGAGAAATAGGCACTAAAGCCTCCAGCCAGATTCCATGATGTTTCCCTTAGCTACCTATGCAAGCCTAATATCTTCTTTGCCCCATGTGCCCCTGCCAACTGAAGTGAGAAGTGCAGATACTAAGGAGAAGCCTTCTTGGTAGTAGCATCCCACTTACACTGTGTTCTTTCCAAAGAAGCTTGCCTGGTGCCCTCTCTGTGGTCTTTTTATCACTCTGTAAATACCTTTTCATTTACTCAGGCAGTTTAAACAAACATATTTAAATGAATCTTGGGTTCTCACCATGTTAATATCATTAATAAGAACTGCTAAGTGTTTTGTCCCTGCTCAAAGGAAAGACTATGTGGTATTTTATTCTATACAGCATATTTATGAATAAAGAAGCATTGCATATATTGAAAATATAAAAATAAAATCTCACCTTCTGGTTTAATAAAGCACTTGCTAATTTTTGTACTTCTGAACTCAGCAGTGAGGTTCCCCTGATGACTTTACTGAGAGCAGCAAGAGACTGATGAATATTTTGAACCAAGCGAATAGCATTGAACTGTTCAAGAATAATAAATGAAAGTATTGGGGATCCTTGCCGCTCAGAAGGAGGAGATACCTTCTGATGAATCAGACTGGAGTTCTAGAGGGGAGAAAACAAGGCATTCAATTAATCAGTTAAAGGATGATGGCATCCTTTGGTCAACATTTTAATACACAACCTAACACTGGAGAAGTGCACACTATAGTCAGAACATCAGGGACACACTGTTTCTAGAGTACCTAGCAGCCACAGAATGGGCATAGGCATCCTAAGGAATGTTTCCCAAGCTTGCTGTCACCTGCTGTCATCAACAGGAAGGGGTACACAACAGTTCAGATTAAGATGTGTTGAGCATTTCAAACAGACCAAGCTTATTTTCTGAGACAAGTAATTATCTGTGTTTCTACATGTATCAGAAAGAACAGTAACTAACATGCAAACAGAATATAGGGGATGCATACAAGATGAATCTTAAATACATATATTAAGAAAAAATCTGAAACTGTAGTTTAAATGCAGTTAATTAAGTATTCCTTCTCAATAATGTTCTAAATCCTCACAACTCTGCAAACCATTCAGCTAAACCCATTAGCAGAAAATTAGTTCAGGCATATTTTTCTCAGGATCCTGATTTCTTTCAAAATCAACATTAAATCATAAATAATGACAAATCAATTAGACAGATTAAAATTACTTTACATACATGATACATACTATAGACCAGTCAGTCTAACATCAATTCCTGGGAAAACTCTGGAGTAAATTATTTAAAAATCAGTCTGCAAGCACCTTGAAGAAAATGTAGTGAAGAACAAAAGCCAACATGGATTTCTTAATAAGTCATGGCAAACTCACCTAATCTCATTATTTTACTTGGTAACTTCCGAAATGGACAATGGAGATGCAGTGTATATAATTTACCTAGACTTTAGCAAAGCATTCAACAAAGTGCCCTATGACATCCTGATAAAACTACCAAAAAGTGGGCTTGATAGAACTACTATTAGGTCTATTAGGTGAATCTGCAACTGGCTACAAAATCAGTCACAGAGAGTGCTCATCAACAACACCTTCTCAAGCTGGAGAGAGGTAGCGAGTGGGATGCCACAAGGTTCAACACTGGGACTCAGTACTCTTCAAAATCTTTATTAATAATCTGGATGAGGAAGACCAGGGAACAATAATTAAACTTGCAGATGACACAAAACTGGGCAGAGCTTTTTCGAGTGGTGCAAGGGCTGGTTCATCCACGTCCTAAGAAAGATCTGGTTCCATCCTCAAAGGCCCGCTGTGACGACTTTGCCATGCATTTCAGGGAGAAAATCGCTCACATTCGTCACAAGCTAGACTCCACTAGTGAATCAGAGGTTTCTGGGGAGACACCAATGCTGCCGTCTGGTCCAGAATTATTGGATGAATTTCAGATATTGCGGCCTGATGATGTGGACAAGGTGCTTGGACGAGTACGTCCCACCACTTGCCTATTGGATCCTCGCCCGTCTTGATTAATAAATAATCCCAAGCACGGGATTGGGATCTGGATCTTGGAAGCGGTTAAAGCTTCTCTGAGGGAGGGTTGGGTGCCTGCCCCTTTAAAGGAGGCGGTAGTCCGACCGGTCCTGAAGAAAGCGTCACTGGATCCAGAGATGGCCACTAATTATAGACCAGTGGCCAACATCCCGTTTCTGGGCCAGGTGTTAGAGCGGGTGGTGGCGGGACAACTCCAAGCTCTCTTGGATGAAACTGATTATCTGGACCCATTTCAGTCCGGCTTCA
The DNA here is from genome assembly GCF_004798865.1 of Varanus komodoensis. NCBI lineage: Eukaryota > Metazoa > Chordata > Lepidosauria > Squamata > Varanidae > Varanus > Varanus komodoensis. The sequence goes on from NW_025335941.1 coordinate 52,467,285, forward strand.
AACCCGGGTACGGTACTGAATCTGCCTTGGTCGCCCTGCACGATGACCTGTGCAGGGAGAAGGACAGGGAGAGTGCGTCCCTGTTGGTTCTCCTGGACCTCTCAGCGGCTTTCGATACCATCGACCATGGTATCCTTCTGGATAGGCTAGCGGGATTGGGGGTCGGAGGCACTGCTTTGCAGTGGTTCCACTCGTATCTCAATGGCCGATTCCAGAAGGTGGTGCTGGGAGACTATGGCTCTGCACCATGGAAGCTATGCCATGGAGTACCGCAGGGGTCCATTTTGTCCCCTTTGCTGTTTAACATCTACATGAAACCGCTGGGAGAGGTCATCAGGAGGTGTGGGCTGCGGAATCATCAGTACGCTGATGGTACCCAGCTCTACCTCTCGTTTTCCACCAATCCAGGTGAGGCAGTGGCTGTACTGAACCGGTGCCTGGCCAAGGTAATGGGCTGGATGAGGGCCAATAAACTGAAGCTCAAGCCAGACAAGACGGAGGTCCTGTTGGTTGGCGGATCGGGATTCGGAGAGGGTGAACTGAACTTAGTCCTGAATGGGGTTGCACTCCCTCTTAGGGACAAGGTCCGCAGCCTGGAGTGCTCCTCGACCCAGAGCTTTCATTGGAAGCTCAGGTAACAGCAGTGGCGAGGAGCGCTTTCCTTCAGCTTCGGATGATCCATCAGCTGCGCCCCTACCTGGAGTACGACTGTCTGGCAACAGTGACACATGCGCTGGTGACTTCCCGCCTTGACTTCTGTAACGCGCTCTACATGGGGCTACCCTTGAAGATGGTCCGGATACTTCAATTGGTTCAAAATAGAGCTGCCAGGCTGCTGACGGGGACTGGGCGTTATGTTCACATGACTCCAGTCCTCCGTCAGCTTCACTGGCTTCCCACTGAAGTCCGGGCCCAATCCAAGGTGCTGGTGATGACCTATAAAGCCCTAAACGGCTTGGGTCCTGGTTACCTGAAGGAGCGCTTACATCCATATATGCCCGCCCGCCCCTTGAGATCTGCGGGAGAGGCCCTTCTCCGGGAACCCTCCATGAAAGAAATTAGGAGGGTAGGTACTCGGAGGAGGGCTTTCTCTGCAGTGGCGCCCAATCTATGGAATGCGCTCCCCAGAGAGGTCTGCCTGGTGCCGTCGTTATTTGTTTTTCGGCGCCAGGCCAAGACCTTTTTATTTAAACGTCATTTTAATTGTTAATATTAATTGCTTATTTTATCTGGCCAGGGTGACTTATTTTATATTGTTAATTTGTTTTATATTTTTAATGTATTATATTTTAATTTATGTTGTGAGCCGCCCCGAGGCTTCGGCGAATGGGGCGGCATAGAAATGTTTTAAATAAATAAATAAAATAGCTAACAACCTGGGAGACAAAAAGATGATCCAGGATGAGCTAGATAAGTTAGAATGCTGGGCAGAAAGCGACAGAAAAAAAATTCAACAGGGACAAGTGCAAGTTCTCCACCTGGGGGAAAAAACCCAAACACATTGATACAAGATGGGGCATAATTGGCTGAACAGCACTGAAAAAGACCTTGGACTTGCTGTAGACAACAAGTCCAATATGAACCAGCAATGCAGTGCAGCTACAAAAAGGGCAAATGCTATTTTGGGATGCATAAGCAGAAGAATCACTTCCAGAACAAGAAAGGTATTACTTCCCCTTTATTCTGTACTAGTCACATCTCACCTGGAATACTGTATTCATTTCTGGGCAGTTGAAAGAGCTGGGCATGTGTAACCTTGAGAAGACTATGAGAGGATATGATAGCAGTCTACAAGTACCTCAAAGGCTGTCCTAGAGAGGAAGGAAAAGACCTCTTCTCACTCACCCCTGAGTTTAGGACACAGAAGAATGAACTTAAGTGTAGCACACCAGATTCAAGCTAGGCATGAGGAGAAAATTCTTAACTGTCAGAGCAATATGACAGTGGAACCAGTTGCCAAGAGAGGTCAAGGGCTCTCCCACACTAGAGACCTTCAAGGCGAAACTGGACACTGTATGAGTGGGATGGTGTGAGGTGGCATCCTGTACAAACAAGGGGTTGGACCCGATGGTGGTCTTGGCCCCTTCCAACCCTGCTATTCTATGAATCAATGTTAAATGTGTTACAATCCTATTGCATGTCTATTTGATATATAGTTATACAATAAGAGAAATATCTGTTCCTGCCGATTTTGACAATTCTGATATTGTCATCAGCATTAAAGGAAGACTTAAATTTAAAGAAATACTCACACAAATTGGGTGATTTCTGGGAGTAGCGTATCATAGGAATCACAAATGTGAGATTGCAACTCCCTTCCATGTAAAGAACCAGTGAGCAAGTGTTTCCTGCTCAAACCAGTCTTGACCATACAGCTAGAGTAGAATAATTACATATGGTGTATATATAGTGTATTGGGGAATGCACTTAGATTTTTATTGTAAAAGAAAAACCAGGTTAAAAGATTCTCTGCACTTAAATATGCCGTCTGAAGAAGATGTAAGTGAAATTTATCCAGAAGTCAATGCATCTGCAAGTATAGCACAAGAAAAGAAAGAACAGGCATTCTAATTCTCAACAGTTGTACCAACGTATTTGCTATCCCTGTTCCAGTGATATAGCATCCTTAAAAATAGTACAGTAATATATTTAATTGGTTATTGATAAATGGCCTTTTGCACATGAGAGCATTAAATGAGTCCTGGTGGATTAAATCAGCAGTTTCCTTGCCCTTCACTTTCTATTACTGCTTCTATTGCACCTGTCTATTTTCTCTCCTGTTATGCACCCTGCATAATGTTTGCTGCTATAAAGTTACAGGAAGCTGTCAGGACAAAATGAGTGAAAGCTCTACTATAATATGGCTGCTAAAATATGGCTGCTAAAAGCCTGACACTGTTAAGAATAGCTTTAAACTTAAGGTGGGATCCTGATCTGATCAGGAAACCATGTTACGAGTCTTGTTCCCCAAGGTACATGTTAGATATATTAATGCATGTGTGTCCTGGATCTACCTTTTGTATTGTCTTAATCCATTCAACCTTTTGTTTTTTACTCTCATGTGCCCCTAGCATACTGCCTCTGTGATCCCCCACACCTCAAACGGTGTAGTATGTACCTAACAGGTTATAAAAGCATCCTGTACAGACCGCATCTTAGTAGTCCCCTCAGGGGCTAGCTACATGCTGCATGCATTTCTTGTATATCTGAATAAATCGTAAATGTTCTCTAAATCCAGCATACCTGCATTCACTGTCTCTTGACAATGCAGAGCAAATGAAAACCTACTGTACCAGTTTAAGTGATTGGCATACTATTAGAAGCCACTTACACTAGTGCTGTATTTATAATAGTAGTGTTGCATAATGTCTTTAGAGTACACAAATTTGGGAGCAATTAACGCTAGGTCTGGTTGCCAATATAGAGCAGACAATTCTTTACCTTCAACCTTTCAACCCAATTGTTGAGACTGTGTGCATTTAATATCCAGCAGAAACACAGAGAGCTTAATTTTAACTACTCCTCCTCTAGTCTCCAGTTTTTAGGTTCCAAAATGTCTGCTAATTTTTTGTTAGAAAGGAATATATGTATTCTCACCAACTGTTACCTTCTAAGTGAGATCTTCCTACCCTTCACACTCAGGGGTAAATGGAAAAACTAATGCATGATATGCTATCTATCTATCTATCTATCTATCTATCTATCTATCTATCTATCAGACTTATATGCTGCCCCATTCGCCCAAGCCTTTAAATGCTACAGCTTTTAAACTGGACAGGCATGGATTATGTATAAAAATTCTCTTCTCAGATTTCAATTAGAAAGATATTAATTTAATACATTGCATTAATGTGATTTAATCTGAAAAATACTTTTATACCTCTTATTTCAGGAATCAGAGCAACAAATGAATATACTAAACATTTCACAGTAGACAATTCTGGCCATATGCATGTGAGTGTACTAAATTCAATTCCATAAGGTATAACTGAGTGACTGGCTTGTTCAGAAATTTAATTCAACAAGCAAAATAAAATAATTACATCTAGTGTAAGTTTCAGTACTGACAACAATTGCTTTATCATCTGTTCAAGCAAACAATGAGCAAGAGTGAAGGAGGAGGCGTGTCAGCGTGGAGGGAGCATGATGTTTGCAAGGTGGTGAAGACGCTCTGGCAACCTGCTGTACAGAGGAAGAGCGTGCTAAGGAGTGGCTCCTCCTCTTCCACCCTCTAATGGAGGGGGGGGGAGGTGGTCCCTCATGCGCAGTGGGATGAGGAGCTGCCTATAGCTGCCGCTGCAATCCATCTAGGACCCTGGGACAGCATGTGCCATCCTTGAAGACACTGAGGCAGTGGCAGTGCAACTAAAGACACTCACAAAAAAGGACTTCCAGAACTACTTCAGAAAGTGGCAAGAACAATGGGGTAGATGTGTCTGAAGTAGGAGGGGGATTAATGGCAATTTGTCTTTTACTGTAATTTTTTAAAAATTTAAACATTCACCATATTTTTTTTATCCCATCTCACATATTAGCTTGAACTTAATTCATTTCAGGAGGGTGTTTAGGTTTATTGAAATGGGTATTGTTTAGGGCCTAGGAATGGATTAATTCACTTTCTGTTATTTCTAATGGGGAAAATTGATTTGGACTTCAAATGAGTTCAAATGGCCTCCTGAAACAAATTAAGTTCAAAGTACATGGTACCACTGTATGGGAATTAATTATTCAGACACTCATGCAAATTTTGCTATACATTTGTATTCACTTATTTCACTTTTAAGTTACCTTAGTCATAAATGGTACATGGAAGCCAGTGCAGGTCATGGATTACTAGTTTTATGTGTTTTTGACTTTCTGCAGAATACAAGGATAGAGGACTTAGTAGTCAGACCTTTCTTCTGGCCCACACTGATTTTACCCATTCCACAGTGGACTAGAGGAGACATAGAATAGCAAGGCATTGGCAATCATTACTGACTCTCTGCTGGGCCTGAAACCAGGCACAAAGCAGAGTCTTTATACAGCACACAGAAGACATTTACAGTGCTTCCATAGTACATCACGGCTAGAGATGACAGGGACCACTGCAAAGTAGAAACAGTATCTCCATGATAAGATTTGTGTATCCTTGAAGAGCATTTACAGACCAATGCAGGGACTCCTAATAACAGTACCATGCCAATTACTTCGTGCGTTTATATCAGTGTACGTTTACAGTCATCCTCTTCTTAACATAAGGAGACCAAACTTGCATGGGAGGATGTATATTTTGAAACACTGCAATAATGTTTCTAAGAAAACTGCAGTCCATTTTAAATGGTACATTAATGTATGTTAAATATGCCTATTAAAATAATTTTAAAAGCCTGTGAAGTTTCTACTCTTAAGAATTAGAGTTAAAATATGTCTAATAGCAAGCTGGTTATATTTCAGATAGTTCAAAAACAAGTATGAAGTATTGCACTTAATGTTGATTAGTATTCTAAAAAGGAAACTTTTCACTGAGTAATCATTAATTTGAAATAATCATCAGGAAGAATTGTGTCCACAGCTAATCATGTTGATTTAAAAAGGAAGATCTATAGTGACTAATTATGTAGATTAAAAATGGAATATAACTCATCTAAATTAATTTGGAAAGAGGTGTTTCTATTAAAATATTCATAATTATGCAGGTATGCAAATATAATTTTCTGTCAGCAATTTTGCTTAAATGCACTAGGAATAAGATAATTATGTTTTCCCTAACTCTTGCTCCACTGGAGGGGGGGACCAGTTTTTGAATATCCTAAACTAAAAGCAATCCATGTGCAAAGGCAGTTATCTTTATATAAATTGATCCTAGGATTCCAGCTTTGACGTATAAAACCCTTGCAGGTAAATGCTAGGTTTGTGTGCAGCAATCCTTGATGGAGTAGATCTGCATACTCATAACTAATGGTTTTGACAGCTGAAACTGCTTGGACAGTTTCAGACAACTAGTTGCATGATGTGTTTGTGTAAGTGAGGAATGAATGAGAGAGAGAATTACCTTTGCTCATTAAGGTGCTTAAGATACTTTTAGTTAGAAGATGATCAGGTACAACACACAAAACTGTAACACTGGCTTAAGAAACAAAAGAAGTGCTGAAATAAATCTCTTTAGATATTCACTGTGTGCAAATACTGAATAAACAGAAGGGGACACATGTTGTCCCTCCTGCTCCAGCTCCTGATGTTGCTATGCCTGGAGGCTTCACACTCCCTTCCGGTGAACTGTTTGAAAGCAGCTTATATGTGTGTACAGCTGTACACACACAGGTTCCTTTCAGACCTTCTGAACAGGCAATCATTGGGGTAGAAAAAGTGGGTATGATCCTATCTCCTCTTCTGTGCAAACTTGTGAGGAAATATCTGAAAATGACTAGTGTCTACCTGAGGAATGAGCAATTTGTAGCCCTTCAGATATTTTGGCATAAAGCTCCCATCAACCCTAGCCAAGAAAGCCCACAGTGAGCACAGACTGTAGTTGTGAGCCGAGGCTCCTGGAGGGACACAAATTACCTGCCCTTGCTCTATAATCAGATAGGGATGGACAAATCTGTACTGGTGCTTTCTCTTACACAAGGACTTTTTATGGAATGCGCTCCCCAGAGAGGTCCACCTGCTGCCGTCGTTATTTGTTTTTTGGTGCCAGGCCAAGACCTTTTTATTTAAATGCTATTTTAACTGTTAATGGTTTACTTGTTGATTTTAAATTGACCAGGCTGTTTCCACTATTTTATTTTATGTATTTTATTTATTTGATGAATTTTTTGCATTTTATATAGGATTTTAATGATTGTAAGCTGCCCCGAGGCTCATGCGATGGGGCGGCATATAAATTGTCTAAATAAATAAATAAAAGTCAGGTTGTTTTCATCCCCCAAATATGAAGACATTGATGAATTTTGGTAAATTCATACCAAATATGAACTAAATGAACTAGATACATTAAAAAAAATCTGGACAGTTATCATAGGCAGCGGCCATCATGAGGAAAAACTCACACTGACATCCAGCAGGCACATTTAGATTTGTGTCACAAGCTCAGATTTGGCTTTTGGCAAGTCAAACACACACTTGAAAAGAAATATCTACACAGGTATACCAGAAGGTAAATGGAAGCTGAATGCTACATGTGCTGGAGGACCCACACAACAGCCTTGCTGTATAGGCCAATATGGCTGGCCACTGCTTGCCTGTGCTTGTTTATTTATTTAAACTGCCCAGACAAAGCACTCAAGGCAATTATCTGTTAGAGCAACTTAAAGTTCATATTAAACTCTATAACTTTCAAATTGTTATAGCATGGAAAAAGTGTGTGTCATTGTTTGCCAAGAATACAAAAACTAAAAAGATTTAACTGAAGAATTGCTTATGTGGCACTTCCAATAGTCAGTATATGTTAAAGGCTCCCTCATTACATTTCATTATTCTCATAGCTGTACAAATATTCAAGTATTCTTCAGAAACCAATGTAATAGATCATGAAAATCATTTCCAGACCTGTATAGGTCAATCCATATTGGCTTATTTATTCTTATCTTAGCAATGAACTCTAGACCCCCTGAATATATTCCAAGTCATGTTTTACAGATAATATTTATTTCCCACACAATAAGAAAGAGACAAGCAAAATCATATATGAGAGCTATGGGTACTCTGAAATATCACCAGTGCAACCACAAAGGAAACAATTATTTTAAATAAAAGCCACATATAAAGAATTAATTAGTGCAGCAGTTTATTTATTTATTTATCCTTTTTCCTACAAAGGGCTCAAGGCAGCTTACATCTCCTCCTCCATCTTATCCCCACAACAACAACCCTGTGAGGTAGGTTGGGCTGAGAGTCTGTGACTGGCCCAAAGTCACCCAGTTGGCTCCATGGCTGAGTGGGGACTAGAACCCAGATCGTCTGAGTCCCAGTCCCATGCTCTTAACCACTACACCACACTGGCTCTTTAGCAGACTTGTAACTAAACTTATGAGTCACATGGCAGAATCAAAGTTCAAATCAATCATTTCTTTTTTTAATTGTTGTTTTCTTAAAAGAAATAGAATGCAGAAAAGAAAAAAGTGAAATAGAAATAAAAATGCCAAGAGTTCTTACCCAAATACAACATAATTTCATAACCTAGCAAATTTCTGAAAAAGCAAAAATGTCTATCATTGTGTCAATCAATACTTGGTGAAGATAAAGCAGAACAGACCTCACTCAATGATCAAATGTTCCCTGTTTTGTGCAGTCTCCAGTGCAGCTCCCCCCGCCCCACAAAATCTGATGCAGAATGTTGGGGAACCCTCCAGAGAAGTTGTAGGCTGTACAGGGACAAAGTCAACTCCTGTTTCATAAGTGGAATTGTGTTCACATAATAGCAGATTTAGGCCACTATAAAATACATTTTGACCAAACTTCACATTATAGACATTCTATCATCCTCCACTGGGATGCATGCCTTTTATTATAGTTTTATTTTGTGTTGTATTTTAATTCCCACTATGCCCTTTAGTTTTAAAGACTATTTTAATGTCTCTTCAACTGCCTTAATATAGGGATTAAAACATGCTAAAATTCAGCAATGCAACAGAATGCAAATCAATGCCCAACTGCATTTTATTTATTTTTTTAGCAACATCTTTTAGCCTGGATCTAACTGAGCTTCATTGTATAATGAGTTGATATTTTGGGTAGATAAAAACAAAGTAGATTATAGCACAAAGTTTCCCCTTATTGATGGAGGAAATTTCTTCTGCCGGGGTAAAGGAAAATTTGAAAAAAAATTCTTTAAAACAGCATCAGATCCGTCAACTGGATTTAAAATTACAGGTGTGGTGGCCTCCTAGAAGTGACCTTTTGTGCTCTTTCAAAAAATGATACACAGAGATTGGGGACTTCTGTTGAATCAGGTAGGCTGTGGTGCTGGGAGCTGTGTGGGCAATGAGACAGAGGCACTTTCTATAAGCAAAGTTCTGAGCCAGATTTTGGGAAGGCTGGGAATGTGATTCTTTGGGAAAGTGGTGGCAGTGGAGAAGAAATCTTATACACATATATTTCAGAATAAAGCCCTCTAGGTTTTACTGAAATTAAACTTCTTTTAAGTTGCATGAAAAATCTATACATTAGACCATTTTAGAAGTATAAAAATTAAATATTTTCCAGCAATTAGCCATTTTACCTGATTAAGCTTCTTCCAAAGATTGAGAACTGGGGAAAGTTCATTAGACCAGATTTCTCTGTCAAATTTGCACCCAGCAGTTACAGACCTGCTCAAGATCCGAAGCTGTGAAATTACCTGTAGGAACAAAGTCATAATATGAGATTGTGCAAACACTCAGCAATTCTGCACGAGGTTTACAAAAGTCAAGTAAACGGAAACATCTTTCTTGGGGTGGAGGGGAGCCCAAGTACTTCATGACAACAGTACTTGATTTGCTAGAAATTCTACAGAGTGCTTCAAACAACTGACATTTTATTCTATTTATTTATTAAATTTTTATAAAAGCCATTTCTTAGCATAATTCTCTCTGGGCAGCCATTACAATAATATAATGATAATAACATTAATAAAATAATGCAATTAAAATATTACAATATGGTTATGAAATATGATGTTTTCATGCTGTCAGTACAACTACAGTAATCATGACTTTGTAACTTGGTAGAAAATAAACTGCAATCAATTATCTTACATGGTTTGAATTTTTTTTCATTAAATATATTTGAGATTTTCACTTTAAATCACCACTGAATATAATTTGAATATAATTTAGCTTTGTGTTGTTCTGGTCTCTTCCTACATTAATGTAGTAATACCCCCTGTACTAGTAGTTATTTATTAAAAGTATTTATATGGCAACCTATAATAAAGTTCTCTTGTCAACCCCACCAAGAAATAAAGCAACTGAAATTTTAAGAATAATCACAGCATATATATTTGTGATTCACAAGTTATTTAAGATGATTGTTTCTTCTAAGGGTTACAAAAGATTGTAATTCCTGATTTACTTGGCCACTCAGAATTTCTGTAATTAATATATATTAATCTTCACATTTGTCTCACCTATTTAGTTGTTAAGCATCCAGAATTATGCACTTAAAAGTCCACTTGTTTCTTCATTTTTGATTGATTTTTCTAATCTTGAAAAATGTATGATGATGCAGTGTTTCATTTTCTTTGTTTGTCTGATAAATTAGATACTGTTGTTTGGTTCAGTGCAAGCAAATTAAAATAATTTATCAACCTTGCTAGAACATGAAACTTCACTAGTTCGTAGTCAGTGGAAGCAGTGTTTTAAGTTTTATAATTGTTGCTATTGATTAATTTGCTAAACATTAATAAAAAAGTGTCAACATTTCCTTTCACAAATTGGATACAAAATATCTTGAATTTTAATGGAAATGTTTCACTTAATGTGTTGGAAATCATTTGTTCCCACACAAATTCAAAAGAATATTTTGGTTTTGCTTGAGCAGAAATCTATACTACATTTCTGCTCCTATAGGACAATTACTTTAGAATTAAATGCCCTATACATGCCAACATGCAGTCATTGACAAAAAATCCACTGCCAGAGAGATTCTGGGGAATTGGGTGGATCCAAGCTATACCTTCCATATAGCCTGAAGTGCCTAATCCTACCTGTGAAAGCTAAGCAGGGTTGGGCCAGGCTGAAATCTGGATGGGTCACTTGAGCTCTGCATGGAGCAGGCGGCTGGACCTGATGGCTTGCTAGGCCCCTTCGCACTGTACTCTATGATTCTAAGAGGCGACATCTTCCAGGCTATAGGCAGTGCCTGGTGCTTATAGACAGATGTTTTGGCCTACCACACCCAGGATTTCTGCACATTGGGCATTCTGCTCAGGCCTAATAGGAATCAAAGTCTAAAACATCTGGATGGGACCAGACAATGAAAGACAAGGGTACAGAATTATTCCATTTTGTTCATTTAGAATATATGACTTTATTTCTTGAGTTGCTGGGTGGTAAGGGTATAATAGCAGTAAAGAAGAAACATTTTTCTATTAGATCACAAAAGCTTGGGATTTGCTGAAAAATTAATGTCTTAGCATCTAATGTGAAAGCTTTTAAAAATGCAAACAACTTCAAGTAGGGAGAAGTGATAAATACTTAGACATGTAGGTACCATTTAATCCTTTCCACCTCTTCTGTGGTCAAGAGGAAAATCCCTTTGAAGCTAGTTATTTTCATGGGAAGGAAATCCCATATTGGTGTCAGTTGCATGTCAGAAACAAAGATGCACTTAACCAAACGTAGGCTCAGCTATCTGGTGGGCCAAAATTCTATCACACCTTCCAGAAATCAAGTGACCCTACCTTCTGGTCCAATTGATACCAATAGGAGGCTTGCCTACTTACCAGCAGTTGTATACATATATTAGCACAAAAGAAAATGTCCCCTCAACGTATTTTTCCTTTTTTTAAGACTATCCTTTATAGGTTGAATCTAGACTTTGTTATGCTTGCAGCAGACTGACTTGAAACCAGTGCAATACGTGACTAAATTAAATTTCATTGATTGCAATGGGTCTTATGTGATAAATCTGGATACAACCCTGCTGTCTACTGAAAATTGGGCAGACATTTCTTCCTATGGCCAACTACCTCAATAAGTTCCCAAATGCTTGAGAGTGCTTGCATCCAGAGTCCAGGCTACACTTGCTGAACCTTAGTCAGAAGAATAATTCCCTGAAGGGGGAAAAAACTGGTAGCCTTGAAGAAAACTAATAAAACAGTGGTTGGATTGGCCAGATCTCCTGAGGAGTTCACTGTATTTCGTCTTGATAAAAAACAAATACTTCTTGTTACACAGAATACAGTGCTATTATTTGAAAACCCACCTTTCCTCTTAAACTTCATAGCGGCATGAGGCCTCCTTAACAGACACAAGGATCCAACCTGCCTTAATGGATCTTGCCTCAGGTTTAAGTTCTCTCCCATCTGCAAATTACTTGCTTTCTTGGAATAATTAAAAATACCAGTGGGCCTTATGACATAACCTGTCTATCACATATGGCTATGTAATTGCAATCTCTTTTCATAGTCAGTTAGTTGTTTCAAACTTAATAAACTACAGTGCTATATGTGTGATCCTTAGGCTTGTGCACTCACCCAGTTTCCTCTGCCATAGCTACAAGCAGATCAGAAGCATCAACTTAAATAGTTTATTACATCCAAAATGGAACAAAGTGTGGTTGTTATTAATTAATTAATTAATTAATTTCCTATACTACCCAATAGGTGAGTCTCTCTAGGTGGTTAAGAAAAGTTAAAAACATAAAAACAATGTTAAACTATAGTTTGTTCAAACAAGTCAAGATCAAACTAACTTTCTGAAGCTGGCTTGTTTGAACAAATAATAATTTAAAATGATCACAATTCCCAGTTTGGATGAAATGAAAAACTGCAGTAAGTTTAAAATGGAAGTGGATGCATCCGATCCTCTTCCAGCTGTGCCAAAGGAAAAAAGGGAAGGGGAAGAGCAGGCTATTTCACATAACACTAAACTATGGTTTAGCATTATAGTTAAAGAAGCCCAACAGGAAAAAAATTGCACAAAATTTCAGCATTCAGAACACTCCTCAGGACTTCAGGAAGCCAATCTTTTATGCAAGGAACATATCACTGAAAAGATCTAAAAGTACAAATGGGAAAATACTACATAAACTAAAAAATAATTCAGTAACAGTGATCAATAGCTTTCATGTCCAAGCTACTATTCAAGAAGGTACTGCATCTACTCTATTTGCAATGAAATTCAACACAGATTTAACTTATGCTATATTAACAAGTCAGAAAATGTAAATATGCATTATATTCAAAGATAAATGACAAAGTTAAATTTTGTATAGCCTGTACAGGATGATCTCTTGAAAACTCCTTAGCAGACCTTTCGAAAGAGAAAAGTCATAACAGATGTTTGTTTCATTTCTTCTAAACAAATTAACAAATAAATCTTTTTCTACCTGTTACCTACGCAAGACTATAAAACAACAAGGCAAGTACTCTGCTGCCATCTACCAGATTTTGTTACAGTATTAAAAATCATAGAAATGTTATTTCTTTTGTTCTTAATATTCTGCTTGAAATGGTATAAACTTTGCCATTTTAATGTCAATCGGCATTTTTGGAATTGTTAATAACACTACATATGTTATATCTCCTGTAAAAATGAACCCCCTCCCCCCCACACACAAACAGAAGGAAAGACACCTCTAACTACAATTCATGTAATTGTATTGCTACATATTATATGATTGCTACATATACTTGCAAAACAAAAGAACACAATACAATGGTCTTCTACTTGATTGCTAGAAGGATTCTCTGAGTAGGCAAGCAAAAAAATGACTGGCTGTAGAATTAAATACTGTATCCTAAAATGACAATTCCATTTGGCTTCACATGTACTAAGTTTTGGTCAGCATGTGCCATAACACAGTGTGAGTGAGTACCCTGCCTTCTGCATGCTCACCAGGTCCACTTTATTTACTTAGGTAATTATATTTGTATACTGCTCCATATTTCAGTATGGAGATTTCAGAATGGTGAACAACAAAGGATAAAACAAATAGAAGAATAAAATAATGAGTTAAAAGCAAGTTTATTAAAACTGTATCAATAAAATGGTGGCAGATCAGAATAGAAAAGCTTTCTGAAATATGTTTTCAAGTAATACTGATTGAAAACATTACACCATATGTGCTTGTCTGAGCTCTATAGGCAGCAAGTTCTACAAAAATGGAGCTCCTATTCTAGGTGGACTCCAAGTGAGTTACAGGTCTATGTGGAAGCACCAGGGCCATGCCATCTGCTGACCTCAGCTTGGTAAGGGACAAGGTACATTCTCAGGTTTTCTGGTCCCAATTTCTTCAGAGCGTCATATGCTACTACTGAAGCCTTACACTTAGGCTTATAAGAAATAGGCAACCAGCATCTTGGTCACAAGATAAAGTTAAGCTTTGTAGCCAAGTTATCCTCAACAAACTAGTAAAAGCTGCTAAAAGGCACTCCAAGCTGTAGTGGTCACATGGGATTCCAGCAACACTAAGTATCTCCAGATCATGATCCTGATCTTTTAAATGGAGTTCAACCTCATCCAAACAGGCAATGAACCTATCCCCTAGACTTGGGAATCCTTCAAAGAAAGGGCTTTTGTTTTGTCAGAATTCAGCTTAAGTTTACTGGTCCTCATCCAACCCATCACTATGTCAAGATACCAATCCAGAATGTACATCGCCTCACCTGATTCAGATGTTACAGGTAGACCAAAGCTGTGTGTCATCAGCATACTAATGACACTTGGTTCCAAATCCCCTAATGACTGTTTCTAGTGGCTTCACATAGATATTAAAAGAGCTTGAACACTTAGCTCTATGCAAAAATGACAAAGAGGAATGGAACTCCCCTGTACCTTCTATTCAGGAGATGTAGGTCAAATCAAGTGGAGGGCCACATGTTGCCCACTGCAGTACTATAGGCTGCATATACTAACAAAGCCATATTTCTCTGCTGTAACATTTGCACATGTGTCTGTTTGAAAATCAACTTGCTAAGGACAATTGTCTGGAAGCCAAAACACCACACTGTAAAATATCTCAAAAGGCATCTCTTAGACCTGGGTATGGAGTTGATAAAACTCTGGATTAAATTTACACATTTACCAATTTACTTGAGATTGAGTAAAGTTTTCAATGAATGATTTTGGTTTGTTTTAAAATGTGTATATGGTATGTTATTTACAAGGCTTCCTTGGAATACTATTACTTCAAATATGTAATAGCCACTATTAAACCCACTGTATGGAAGGAAAAAACAACTGGATGAAAAGCCACTAAATAGTTAATGGCTGTAGGGAGTTTTGGTGCTGGTTCTGCTTTCATTTTTCTCTGTTTTGGATATAATAAAAAGATGTCTGTTAATATTAACAAAAGGTCCTAGTTATAGCTTGCAGTTGTTTGTATCTTAAAACTTAGTCTGTGATACATTTGATCCTTTAAACCAGAGTTATATTTTTTCTCTCAATGCAAAGTTAAAGAACCAGTGGCCAATGCTTCTGGCAAACTGCCACAGTGTCACAGGATGTAGGGTGCTAAATTCTGGCTGCCAAAAACTTCTTACTCAGGATTCCAAATTCCTTAATTGTTTCCTGTGGAATTTTGTATTTAACTTTATTTTACAAATGTGGGTTCAGAAAAGGTGATGCTTCACTTACTATTAAGGTAAGAAAACAATTTTGCTATTTAAAAAAATAGTGCCCAATACAACTGTCCTTCATATTCTCCCTACTCTTATGTTAGCTAACATCCTGCTACTGACCAGCTCTCCTTGTAAGTAATTCTACAATAGTGAAGGACACTATTTGAGGGGAAGCTGCACATTCCTAAAGATATGCCAACAGAATTGATTATGTTGACCCAATATTGTTGCTTGGAAATAAGCTTTCAGTGGCAACCTATTTTCCAGGAAAGCATGCTGAGGACTGCAGCCTTAATCTTTTGTCTCATGTAATTTGGCATGTATGAAAAAAGTGTTGATATTTTAAGAGGTTTCCTAATAAATGTTTATATATCATTAAGTCTAGCTTATTTAACTTTTTGAAATGCAATGTTTTTATAAATGTTTTCTTTTAAATGAGTTCTGTCAATAAAACTGAAATGAAATTGATTCAAATATAGAAAATTAATCTGTACAAGATCCTTCAGTGTTTTACATCAAATGTGATTTGAATATTTTATCATTTACTTATGTGATTGTGAATCAGATGAAGAATCTGAAAGTATGAGTTGGTAATAACTATAGTAATGCTACTCATATTATAAGGACAGTGAACATTCTAATAGATAATTGCTGTATCCCCTTTAAAATATGCATTCTAGTCTTGTATGTTCTAAGCTATACTTTATGGAAGTTATTTGCAAGATAAGGTTTTCTTTCTGTCTGTCTGTCCTCCCTTCCTCCCTCCACTAAGAATCTGAAGTAAAATATGCAAGCTTTATACTATCTCAAGGAGCTTCCTTCCTTCCTCCCTCCCTCCCTCCCTCCCTCCCTTCCTTCCCTAAGAATCTGAAGTAAAATATGCAGACTTTATACTACGTCAAGGAACCACATCAGCATATTTTTCAAGGGAATTAGGTCTGAAAAGCTTGAACACAAATCACAGGAGACATGCTGGCTTATGCAATTTTAACTTAAGCAAACTAAGAGTGAACCTCTGTCACAGTGAAAAAACTGTTCATTCTGCCAGCTGTAAATATGAATATATTCAGATTTCAAAAAGATGTGCCACTTGTTTCTTTGAAGAGGTCATGCACTGCATTTTATTAGCAATAAATTCAGTCATATTTATTCGTCTATAACAAAAAAGGAAAGGAAATTTAGAAGAACCTTAACAACAGCACATAGTGCATATTGTGAATAAATAACCAAAGAGAATGTGTTTATTTGTACTACTTCAGTTAAAAACAACAACGCTATATAGATTTACTTTCTTGCATGGCTCATCCAGTGTAGCTGTCCTGCATCCACAGCCACTGAATGTTCTGCTTAAAAATGAAATATCTGAAGAGGGTACATGTGAATAAAATTTAGTATATGTAGGCCTAAACATCACAACTGATATCCCTGATGAAATCTAATTATTTACTATGCAGTCCAGGCCTGCATATATATATAGAAGTACACTTAATAAAATATTCTACCCAAATGTCAAGAATCAATAACCTTTGAGTCAAGAAAGTTTGGTTTTTTTGGGTGAGGAGAGAAGCAGCATCTAGTTCCCTCACTACACAAGAAAAGCAATGATGAGAGAAAACTGCTGGACAAGGTCTTTCTCAAGAAATCCCAGAGCATATTAATTAATATCAGGTTATCCGTTTAACAAGGATAGTAGAGAAATAAACTGCATGCACTTCTTCAAAATTGTCTTAACAGCTATTACAAACACTGCCAACATATAAATAATTCATTTTTCTAGACCTAGCATCAAAACCCTAGCATTTTTGGTAACTGTATTACTTGTAGAAATCTTTTGTCCTGTTCTTTCCTTCACGGTTTCATGGACTTGCTTTGTTCTTCCTTCTACTTCTCTACTTGAAGTTGGAGAATGAATAGTTAATTGAGGTTTTCAATCCCTTTCATGAAAAACTCATACTGGACCAGATCAATGGTCCATCTGGTCCATCACTCTGTTCATACTGTGGCAAACCAGTTGTGCAGTTTAGGCATACCTGCAATTGTTGATCTTTGAGTGGGTCATCTGTGCATTTGCACATATAGGTGCTGCACCTGCACAGTGCCATGTTTGGGAAGATTCCTCTAGCTAAGCGTAGAATTTTTGGTGGGTACCCTGCCTCCCCTTTCCTCTTATATAAACAGGCAGGCTCCCACCATTTTCTCAGTGTGACTGGAGACCGTTGTTTGCCCTAAGTGTCCTATATGTATCTACCAACACTGATGTGGGGCAAGTGGGTATGTTGTGTAAATGCACAGATGACCACTCAAAGAACGACAGTTACAGATACGCAACCTGCCTTTCTTTGATATGATCTGTGTGCATCACACATACAGGTGATTAGCAAGCATACCATTAAAGGATGTGGGAGGTGTCATTACAGGACACTAGAGGACAACACAGCCCAGCCAATAGAACAGTCCTGTCTGGCTCTCGAGCTAGAGTGAACATGGATGGTGTCAACCACGTAGACTGCAACTGGGAACGATAGGTTGGACTGGAGGATTAAGATTCTTGAGTCCTTTCATGAAACACCTTGAAAGGGGGTGCAAGAAGGCAGAGTTGCCCTCAATGGGACCTTGGATGGCAAAGATCACGGATAAGTATATTTTGATTGAGGTTGGTTTAAGTCCTACTTGATGTAGAGAGTGCATGAATTCAAGATCCTTTGAATGGTTGCAGTAGATGGATTGAAAGTGGGATCCTTCGTGTATCCACTAAACTTTGCCCATTTGGTAGAGTGCAAATGCCTGAGGGAAGGATACAATACTGCTTTTAAAACGTCCTGGATTCAAGGATTCAAGTTCATGGCTGTGGCCGTTAGGTAATCGGGTGGATTTTCTAGGAAGTTATAATGAAGATTTGTGTCTGGGGAACTGATTCAACTGGGACAGTAGATGTGGGGTTTTGGATAGGTATGGGATCTAAGGAAGTAATTGTGGCCATTAAAGATTAGCCATGCCATCAGGCAAAGCCTTTGACTGTCTGGGTGAAGAATTTTCCCTTGTGATTGGGACAGTAAGTCCAGGGTGGACAGTAGGTTTAGGAAGTTGCAGCTGGAGCAGGGCCTGTTTAGTGAAGGTTTGGCAGTGTAGACACTTGTCCACTCAATGTTTTTCATCCAAGCAAAATGGAGTCAGTGAATGGCCATTGGCCTCCAGTTTGTTAATTAAATCACAAGCTTTTCCTACTTCGTCTGAAGTTATTCATAGCAAGACAGGCTCCCTCACCAACCACCCCATCACTGCCAGCCATTCTGCAGATCCCCTCTAACAAAGAACCTCTCAGAGACAGGCATATATTTTCTTCAGAGAGCTCATCTGCCCTTCAGAACAGATGGCAGCAATTGCAATGAGGTGGTGGTAGTGCAGAAGATGGCAGAGAGGAAAAGAGAAGGGGGGCAGGCTGGGTGGGTGGAAAGGAGAGTAGGATAGAGGAGCTAGACTGGATAGGAGGAAGGAGATGGGAAACAAATGTCACAGATGGGGGAGAGAAAGGAGACAAATGAAGAGAGCAGGGGAAGACACACAATGTAAGGGGAAGGGAGACAAATATGGGAGACAGGGAGGGGAATATGCAGTGTTGGCTGCAGTGAGTGTACTTTTCTGCCTCAGGTGGCAAGAGAGTCACTAGCTCTGACAAAGTATATAACTGAACAATGGTAGCAATGTCAACAATTGAACTAGACGTTTTAAGTTCTGCATCCCTTAATTTATGTTATGTGTACTAGAGGGCAATAGTATAGATTTATTGTTCTTGTCATGTTTACGGAATGAGAATTTGTTGTAATCACTATGCACAATGATAACTACCAATATATATCTATACACACACACACACACACACACACACACACACACAGCTTCAGAGTATAATTAATATTTCTCAGCCAGGATATTCTAAAAACATGGCCTTTGACTTTTCTTTCTCATGAAAATACAGCTCAACTCATTAATGCATTTGTGATGCAGTAAGATTTCAGAAAGGTCCCAAGAACATGACTGTATACTGCACTGTGCTGCAGCAAATCTTTGTATTCTGCATCAAAGGGTTGAGTTACTTCAGTAATGGATTTTCATACAAGAAGTTTATATAAATGCTATTTAAAAAAACTAGTCATGAAATTAGATAAAAATCAGACTTAAGATGACAGTTCAATATTCATTGAATAGTAACAGTTTCAAGATGAATTAATATTACTTTTCATCTGTAAGTTATATTTGGAATGAAATGTTTATAATCAGTTGCTTTATCCCAACAGTTTTACTGAAATAGCAGCTATTTAATTCAGTTCAGCATCTGTTTCTTTTTAAACACTGAAGTGGTTAATCAGAAGCTGAAAAAGCAGTCAAAGATAGAAGTAGATTGCTTGATAAAACTGGAGCTTTTCTATGGTCTTCAATACATCTTCGAAAAGGGAACATATAGTATATCACAGAAGTGAGTATACCCCTCACATTTTGTAAATATTTTATTATATCTTTTCATGTGACAATCCTGAAGAAATGACACTTTGCTACAATGTAAAGTAGGGAGTATACAGCTTGTATAACAGTGCAAATTTGCTGTCTCCTCAAAATAACTCAACACACAGCCATTTATGTCTAAACTGCTGGCAGCAAGAGTGAGTACACCCCTAAGTGAAACTGTCCAAATTGGGCATTATTAGCCATTTTCCCTCCCCGGTGTCATGTGACTCGTTAGTGTTACACGGTCTCAGGTGTGAATGGGGAGCAGGTGTGTTAAATTTGGTGTTATCACTCTCACTCTCTCATACTGGTCACTGGAAGTTCAACATGGCACCTCATGGCAAAGAATTCTCTGAGGATCTGAAAAAAAGAATTGTTCCTCTACATAAAGATGGCCTAGGCTATAAGAAGATTGCCAAGACCCTGAAACTGAGCTGCAGCATGGTGGCCAAGACCATACAGTGGTTTAACAGGACAGGTTCCACTCAGAACAGTCCTCGCAATGGTCGACCAAAGAAATTGAGTACATGTGCTCAGCGTCATATCCAGAGGTTGGCTTTGGGAAATAGATGTAGGAGTGCTGCCAGCATTGCTGCAGAGGTTGAAGGAGTGGTGGGTCAGCCTGTCAGTGCTCAGACCATATGCCGCACACTGCATCAAATTGGTCTGCAGGGCTGTTGTCCCAGAAGGAAGCCTCTTCTAAAGATGATGCACAAGAAAGCCCACAAACAGTTTGCTGAAGACAAGCAGACTAAGGAAATGGATTAGTGGAACCATGTCCTGTGGTCTGATGAGACCAAGATAAACTTATTTGGTTCAGATGATGTCAAGCGTGTGTGGCGACAACCAGGTGAGGAGAACAAAGACAAGTGTGTCTTGCCTACAGTTAAGCATGGTGGTGGGAGTGTCATGGTCTGGGGCTGCATGAGTGCTGCTGGCACTGGGGTGCTACAGTTCATTGAGGGAACCATGAATGCCAACATGTACTGTGACATACTGAAGCAGAGCATGATCCCCTCCCTTTGGAGACTGGGCTGCAGGGCAGTGTTCCAACATGATAACGACCCCAAACACACCTCCAAGACGACCACTACCTTGCTAAAGAAGCTGAGGGTAAAGGTGATGGACTGGTCAAGCATGTCTCCAGACCTAAACCCTATCAAACATCTGTGGGGCATCCTGAAACAGAAGGTGGAGCAGCGCAAGGTCTCTAACATCCACCAGCTCTGTGATGTTGTCATGGACGAGTGGAAGAGGACTCCAGTGGCAACCTGTGAAGCTCTGGTGAACTCCATGCCCAAGAGGGTTAAGGCAGTGCTGGAAAGTAATGGTGACCACACAAAATATGACACTCGGCCCATTTTGGACAGCTTCACTTAGGGGTATACTCACTTTTGTTGCCAGCGGTTTAGATATTGATGGCTGTGTGTTGAGTTATTTTGAGGGGACAGCAAATTTACACTGTTATACAAGCTGTATACTCCCTACTTTATATTGTAACAAAGTGTCATTTCTTCAGGGTTGTCACATGAAAAGATATAATAAAATATTTACAAAATGTGAGGGGTGTACTCACTTTTGTGATATACTGTATATTTACTTTGTATAGGCAGGCACTTGTATGTTGAACTCAGAATTTGGTGCAAGAAAAGGGTTAGGGTTACAAAAATAGGGTGTTGAATTAAAGCACATGGCCATAACTCCTTTCCTGTGAAAAATTATTCACTAATATTAATTTCTATTAATCTTCATCAAATCTCAGAGTAACTCAGTGTACCTGAGTATAACTGTGCTCAGCACGTAGTTATGCTTTCTGTACAGTGCAAATTTAATGTATTTGTATTTTTGCTCTTTCTGAGTCTAGCCAAAAGTGTATTAATTTTCCCATGTGTAACAATAGCAAAATTCACAGAATCTACTCATTAATACAATTCCAGTTATTCTTCCACATTTGTATTTTCAATCCCAAAGGTATTAAATTCAGAACTATTTGCAAGACTTCTCTTGTTAATGTTATTTCATATCAGTGATAAATATGTATAATTCTAACAACATCTAATCACTGGTTAGCTTATGAAAGGAGCATTCCTTTGCTGGAAGAAGCTCGTTCTGTTGGAAGAAGGGAACCTTTGGATCCAGACCATTCTTTATGATGCAGAAAAGCATTTTGAGGAGTATCACTAATAACATCAAAGCCAATCAGAAGCAGGAAGCCACCTAGGATAAATGGGGTGGTTCTCTTATGAACCTGTGTTTAACAACCATAAAGCAGAAGCAGGAATAAATGGTAAATTATTCCAAAGAAAAGGGTGTAAACAGTAGGGTTCTATGTGAAACTGGAATTAGGAATGAGCAGTGAAGTGACCATGTTGACTGATAATGGCAAACTACTTGGGGTGGGTTAAAATCAAAACGGATTGTGAGGAGCTCCAAAGGGTCAATCCAGACTGGATGAACAGGCATCACATTCACAAATTCAGTTCAGTGCAAGCAAGTGCAAAGTAATGTACATAGGGGGAAAATCTCCACCTCAAATATAAGCAGATAGGCTCTGAGATAGCAGTGATTGATCAAGAAAGGGATCTTAAGGTTTGTTGGACAGCTTGATGAAAATGTTAACCCAGTGTGCAGCTGCTATGAAAAAGGCAAACTCCATGTTAGGCATAATTAAGATATGAATTCAAAATAAAACTGTCAATATCATATTGCTCTTATACAAGTCTATGGTGCCACTGTACTTGGAATACCTTGTACAGCTGTGGGTACCACATCAAAAGAAGGATTATATAGAGTTGGAAAAAGTGCAGAGGAGGGTAACTAAAACGATTAAGGGGCTGTAGCAACTCCCCTATGAGGAAAGATTAGAGCATCTGGGATTGTTTAGCTTAGAAAAAAGGTAAGTAAGGGAGATATGATAGAGGTGTACAGAATTATGCACTGTAAAGGAAAAATGAAAGGGAGATGTTTCTTTCCCTCTCTTGTAGGGTCACCCTATGAAACTGATTGCAGATTCAAGGGGAGATGACAGAAAATACTTCATCACACAGTGCATGGTTAAACCATGGAATTCCTTTTCACAAAATGTACTAATGGCTACCAATTTGGAGGGCTTTAAAAAGGGATTGGACAAATTCATTGAGGATAATGATGCCAGTGGGGGACTAGTTCTGAAGGCTGTATATTCCCTGCAGGATCAGAGACAGTATGCTTATGTATACTGGGGTGAATGGCCAGTTGGTGGGGTGAATGGGCAGGTGGATGTTACTGCATCCATTCCCTACTTTGGGTTCCCAAAGGACACTGTGTGAACACAGTGCTGGACTAGAACACAGTGCTGGACTCTTATGTGATCTAATATGACTCTTATATTTTAATGTATGAATTACAATTATTATTTCTGATGCACAGTTATTTTGTTTTTAAATCATTTAAGTTACGCTGAACACTATTTTACTGTGTAAGGTTGGGATATAAACACAGTAGTGGTGCTAGTGTCTAGAGAAGTATAGCTCCTCATGGGCTTTTTCTGCTTCATATATTATCACAGCAGCATCAGATGGAGTTAGAGGATAGCCACACTGCTCAAGAAACATATTAAACAAACCCAGATGGCCTCAGGCATTTCTGCAAGTCCTTTGCAAAAGATTTACTCAAGTATATGAAAAATGAAATCACAATGGGTTGAACTGGTTTCAAAAAAGTGATGTCAGTATAAAACATCACTGCTTATCTCAAAAATATTTTTAAAGTTTTGTTATTCTGTGAGTACTAATTCCTTGCTAGGTTTACAGACCTCTGAATTTGTTTGCTCTGTTCCTTCTCCACTCAGCACTTTAAAAAAAGATAATTCTTTCCTTCTGCTAGAGATCCTTTAGGAAATATTATAATGTTAGCATGATAAATATCATGGTTAACAAAACTCATTAGTTGCTGAGTGAACCAAGAAACAATCCTTTTCTAACCATATTTACTGTTTGGCCAGTAGGATGTTATCTGCAAAAGTACCTATTAGAAGCCAGCAGATACCAAGTCTTTCATCCGACTGGGGAAGTAAATGCACACCACTAAAAGTAGCATGTTAACTGACTTCCTAACAGAAATATATTAAATAATTCACTTGAGCATACACTGTAGTCTATTCATTGCAGAACTTTTTGAATATTTGTGCTGACATATCATTCAGTTCACCGAATTAGTTAATTATCTGTCATGAACAGAGCTGAAGTAACTACTTAGTGACAATACTTTGGTTTGGGAGAAATGAGCTCAGCAAATGCAAGGCCTAATCTTAGAAAAGTATATCTTGGGTGTGTATTTTTTTCTATGTTAGTAATATAAACTAAGAATGATATATTTTTATGTGGTCGCTGATCATGGTTCTGGTTTTGAAGCTAAGTATTATATCCGTACCATCTTTCTAGATTCATTAAATAGCATCTAAACATTTTCTAAATAACTATTCCAAGAAAACTGACAGAAAGACTGGATTGCTAGATGTATTACAAGTATTTGGGTTTTTTTAATAGCAAAGAAATATTAATATTAAAACTATTACATTTATGTATTAAAATAGTAACAGGTAAGATTTGCAGGCATGTGATTTAAGGAATTTATAGACATCTGGTTTATCACTGATGTGTGAGTATTGATGAAAACCCTTCATTAATCTCTAGAAAGGGGGGGTGGGATTCTCACACAACTTGAAGCACATAAAATTTTCTCAATACTTCTATACACTGATGTATCAACAGTTAAGAACTACCTTGTATTGCTCAACAAGGTAATGCAATAGTGTAGCTGATGGATCTACACATTTATTCAGTCGTCATTTACATAAAGGAATACAGAAATATCCTGTATTAATATTATATAGAATAATATAGAAATATTATTAGTAACATAATTTAACTCTTCATGAACAAACTGCTGCATCAATCTTAGCAGAATGAGGATTTTTCCTCTCCTGGAACTCTCACTAGAGAAACCAAGTTTTCCAACTTTATAGCACAGTGAAAGTCCATAATGTCAGCAAAGAATTTTTGCTCCTGTATGCAGAGAAATGCCTTTTATTTCTGGAGTTCTGGCTAAGACAAAATCAACCAATGGGTTCATTCATACTTATGGGATTTCATATAGTTCAACAACACAGTGGGTGGACCTTAGTTCAGTGGTAGAGCACATATTTTGCATGCAGAAGCTATCAGACTCAATCACCAGCACCTCCACATACAACTAGGAAACAATCCTTCCTGAAACACTGAACAGCTGCTATCCATCAGTGTCAATAATACAAAAGGAGGTTCCTATGTTCCCAGGTTAAATCATTCTTTATATGTGTAAGAGAGTCCATCCGAGTATCACTCTCTTCACATGGTTATCCCTATTGTTGTTTAATCTTTACCTTAAAAGACAACAAACCTTTCAATCCAACAGATCACATGTGCAGAATTAATTCCAAGAGATTTTTAAAAAGATATTAATAAACAGATATGATCCCTTTAGCAAATGTCATTTCAGATCTAGATGATAAATCAGCAAAAAGGAAGAAATTAAAGCTTACCAAAGAACTAATCATTCGTTGAGATGAACGTGCAATATTGGCAGGTAGGCCAAAGAAATCAGGCTTATCATCTTCAGGAAGGCTTTCAATAACATGTCGGTAATCCTATGCAGAGAGGAAGAGTGAAATTAAATATATTGTCAAAACTCAAGTAATCATAGTTCAATGGAAGGTGGGTAAACATTTAAGTCCTATATTCTGAAAATAAAATTGGAATCTTTTAATTTCCAGTATTAGCAAGGTGAGTTTTGAACATACACCAATAAAGAAGTAATTCTGAAGTATGTTCTTAGAAATATGAACCAGTAATCATTCTAAAGTGACAGAACTGTAAAATGCTTGCATTGTTACTTTGGAAAACAATTTGAAGCTTAATAGCAAAAGAAGACCCATCACACTCAGTGAAAGCTGCTTCTGTGACAATGCATGTAGCATTGTGCTTAACAATTGAAGAATAGTGCAGCAACCTCTGCGGTATTCAAATAAAGGTAAAGATGTTTATTATTCTCAATCAAAGGAACAATGAACCAAGCAGAAAGTTGAATCTCTTCTCCCGTGAATGTCATTCTGACACAGATATTAAGATGGCACAAACAAGTTCCTAGTTTCTTAGCCTTTCTCAAAGCTGATCAGCTTTCAGAACAGCTTTTGACAAACCAGCAGCCATAATCAAGTATGCCCTCAGTAGTGCCAAAATAGATCTTACAATTAAGCAACAAGCAGTACAATCATCATTTAACAAAGCCAAAGAAAATCAATTTTAGTTTGAGTATCTGATAAAGAGGAAAACATACTCACCAATATATTGCAGGAGTTAGGTAGAGAGATAGAATATGGAAATCTGCTCATCTTCTTGCCCCGGAAATTTGAGTCAGCAATGACTCTAGAATTAAAAAACTGTTCTAGGTAGGATCGAAGAACTCTCATATCAAAGTAATTATCTATACGGCCTCCATATATTGCATTTTCCAATAAACCATGAACAAATTCCCACTGAACATCTTTGGCACCTGTAGATTATTAAATACAAACCTTGCTAAAATATGACACAATGACTTGGTTGCATATTACTTCATTTCATCATTACAGCTATCTGTAATGCAGTGGGAAAGTATTTTCTCCTATCATGTAGTGACCCAAGTGTATGCAGATGACCTAATGTTTTCATTTAACTGTGACATTTCTTCTATCACATGGGAATACTGTGGAGTCATAACAGCTTTGACCTGAGGGACATTAAGTGGTGTATCCTTTTTAATGCTCAACTTCATAGTCACGTCAAACAGCTATGGGTACACTATTGAAACTGAATTCTATATATTAAATGGGACTTTCATGTAAATATAAAAACAAATTCTAGGGTCAATGGAAGTCTGTTTCTACAAGTTCAGTAAATTAAAGCCTCATATGCCAATTCAGGGAAGTGCAGGTGGCGCAGTGGTTTAAACCGCTGTGCTGCTGGGCTGGTTGATCAAAAGGTCACCAGTTCAAATATGCACAACGGGGTGAGTTCCTGTTGCTCTGTCCCAGCTCCTGCCAACCTTGCAGTTCGAAAGCATGCAAGTGCAAGTAGATAAAAAGGTACCACTTCGGTGGGCAGGTAACAGCATTCCGTGTACTTCGGTGTTTAGTCATGCCTGCCACATGACCACGGAGACTGTCTGCAGACAAACACTGGCTTCCTTGGCTAGGAAACGGAGATGAGCACCGCCCCCTAGAGTCAGGCATGACTAGACTTAATGTCAAGGGGAAACCTTTACCTTTACCTTTATGCCAATCCAACAATTTTGTATAAACATAGGAAATTGTGTCTAAGGAAAAACTTCACTGTTAAGACATTTCCAAATTGTTGGGGCATCTCATAATGCATACGGGGTTGTCTCCAGCAGTAAGGAGAACAGGGAATCATGTAGAATTTTTGTACATGAATTAAAACTCCTGTGAGATCCAGACTGAACTGTAAACACATGGTGAGCACAAAGTTTTAAGAGTGGAAGTAGATTAGCAGACTTTTTGCAGTATGAATTTCCTCATTTTTTAAATTTTGCTGATTTTAAACTAAGGCCATCATCATCCACGTATAGACTCAAAGCAGGCTGTAAGAAATACAGTAGTACCTTGGCTCACAAACTTAATCCGTTCCACGACTCTGGTCACGACCCAAACTGGTTGTGAGTCAAGTCAAATTTCCCCATAAGGTTCAATGTAAATAAGGTTAATCCGTTCCGTAACTATTTTCTTTTAATCACAAAAAATTGAAGCAAATGCCAAAGAACAACAAAGATCATGGTCATCTCCCCCTCCCCCAAGCATGACTGCGATCATGCCTATGCGGCCATCTCCTGCACCACCGGAGCACGATTGCACCCATCTACCTCCCCCAGCATGACCGCGATCACGCCTGTATTCCATGCATGAGCGCGACTGCAATCATGGCCATAGATGGGCTCGATAAGGGTTGCACTTGGGCAGGGAGGATGGGCACGATCGCAGCCATCTCTCCACACAAGTACGATTGCGGACATCTCCCCCCCGCGAGCACAACCACGATCGCACCTGTGCAGAGAAGACGAGTGCGGTCACGATTGTCACCCAATGTGGAGTTCGCAACCTGAGGCAATTTTTTTCTGAAATTTCTGTTCGCGACCCGATTTGGTCATGAACTGAGCCATTTGTGAGCCAAGGTACCACTGTACAATCAAGCAATATCAACAATAACAATTTAAAACAATTTAAAGTTTGACAAAATTCACATCATGAGTCCTTGATTAAAACTAAAACCTCAGCATGAGAAAACAACAACCTTAGAGAAACATCACTGGATATTAAACACAAATTTAAATAAGTTATTTTTCAACATCCAGCTACGTGCAAAAAGAAAAGAAAGTCTGACACAACTCCACAGAAAGGGCTTTCCAAAGATCTAGGAGTCAGCAACAAAAAGGCTCTGTCTCTTGCACACGCTTGCCATATTTTTATTGGTTACAGGACAGAGAACAAGGTCACTGAGACCAATCTTAGGCTTAGACATGTTCCTAAGTGGGGTTTGGGGTACCTTGGCCCTAGGTCAAAGGCTTTGAAGATTAAGAGCAGCTCTTTACATGGAATATAGAAACAAAGATCCAGCTAGCGAAAATAATCTGAATTATGGTTCTGGATCAATCTCAAGACTCTAGTCAATATCCTGGCAGCTGCATTTTGAACCAGTTACAGTTTCTGAGCTATCTTTAAAAGATAGCTTTACATAGACATCATTGTAATGAACTACATTAAAGGTAACTAGGGTATGAGTCACCAGAACTGGGCCTGATTTCTCTATGCAAATACTTCTTGTCACCATTCTCACCATCACCTAAGTGTTCTGGGAAAACCCAAGGAAACCCTCAGGATGAGTGTAATACCATCAAGGTAATTCACCCAATAAAAATCACACCTGTCATACTTGAATTAATACCATGTGAAATTGATATAGTTACAAATCAGCCTTACTGGTTTATTTACCACCCAATAGATGAGTCAATTTTTAAAAATGAAATATACTCAATGTTTCCTTAAATTTACCAATTAAATTTTGTTTTTCTTTAGTAAGCAACTTTGTGAGATTCTAAAGTAGTATATAGTAATACAGTAGTAAACACTGATGTATTGTGGACAACTGTTTAGATCTGGGTTTTCTTTTTGAAGCACCATGTTTCTTACAGTGCACCTGCCTTGCACAAGGTGATCTGGAAAAAAATTAATTAATATTAAACTCCTTCTAACTTCACTGAGGCAGTGCTCAACACTATGGGTGAAGGTAAAGGACATGTGATGCTAGATAAGGAGAGGTGTGGCTAAGTTTGCCTAGGGCAGCTTTGTGTGAAAGAATACAGAATATGGTGTTTTAGTTTAGTATTCACTGTATTTTACTCCAGAAAAGAAGTTCAGCATTTTCTCTTACTGTTTTTAGTATGGTCTTGGAGATCACCTTTAAAGGGACCACATGCTGTTAAAAAATACCATCGTATCACAGCATTGCTATAAAACGACACTATGCGTACTGGGTCAAGAATTATTGTCTCACAGAGTCATTCTTCTGGCAATTTCTTAACTTTCATTATGGATGCCAGTTAATTTAAATTAATTTTGCATCCATACAGCAAAATCTTTTTCTGTAAAAGACCTATACATCCCAGTGGGAGAGGGGTAGGAAGAGAAGGGGCATCATGAAACTGCTGAAAGAGGCAAAATGAGGGCCGGGCAATGAAACAGGGAACTAACAAAAGTAGGTCAGATGTGGCGTATTCACAGTGTGCCACAATATTCTAAATCAACCCCCTTTTCTCACATTTTTTCTCTGAAAATAATCTAAGCTAGAGAAGAACAGGGTGGGGGCCACTGCTCCAACTGCTGCCATTCACCTTGTTCTAGCTCCAGCTAGAGGGGAGATTAGAGGCAGAGGCCTCCTCCTCTCCACATCTGCTGATTATTATATTTTCATGCACATTATTCAGTGGACATTCTGCCTCTATATAAAAACCACGGGCGATGGGCAATTCAGTCAATGCCTAACAATTCTAAGGCACATTTATTTCAGTGGAAGACAATTAAGTGCTTACTCTTCTTAATTAATGGTTCCTGAAAGTGATGGAATGCATCCTAAGTTTGCACCATACTGTTCAAAATCAAGAGCTGCGGACCAGATATGTTAAAGGAAAACTCAAAGCTGTTTTTTTGTGATTGAACTGGCTTAAGCACTGTTAAACATGTAGAAATTAATGATTTTAATAATTAAACTTTATGACTTTGTATTGATATGCTTAGGCACATTTTTTGGGCATGGTCAAATTAATCAATATGCCATTATTCATAATTATGTGAACAGTTATGCTCACATCTCAGCAGATCTTGGTCATTATTCAACATTATGTGAACAATTACACATTGTAATAAAAATTGCAATGATGTTTTGCAACAATGCTCTCATATGGATTTCATGCATATTAATGCATATATACTAATGTATTTTTAATAACTGGTTTTTAACTAGCTCAAAAAATAGTTTTATTCTGAATTTGGAAAATAAGTAGTATCTTAGATTAATTACTGACAGGATGTGATTTCAGAAATGCAAAGCTAAAAATGAGGTCAGGATCACTTGACTATATGATGACTCACCATCAAAAAGTCGGTCAATAATATCATACCCTGCACGAAGATCTGATAAAGAAAATTCATAAAATTTTGTCCAGCCCTATAAAACAAAAAGGATTTGATTGTACACCTTGTTCAGTAAACATTACATGTGCATGACCACATGAGGTTTAGAAACCTTGTAAAACCATGTACCATATACAGGTTCAGGCAAAAGAAAAGAAAAGAATTCCAAAAGATAGAAATGATTCTACCCCCTTCTTCATGGTGAACTACATGAAGTACTATAGTTCTCAGTAAATTCAGCTTGACAAATAAAAAGTAAAGCAAGAATATTCATACTGGCCTACTATCCTATCTATCAATCAACAACCCAGGTGTTCCAGGGCAACTTTCGATCCAGGAGTCCATAAAACTCACTGACATCTACATATACATAGGCAAGTGTTTCTGAGTTGTGTGACACTCCAGAATGCAAAGCTTTGGGCTCTCAAGTGATGAGGGGAAGACAGTTAACACTGAGGCTTACTGTTATTACACAATTTGTTAAAATTCAAGGTTTTTCCACAAAATCAAATAAACAGATTCTAATCCATTACAGAGGCACAAGAAAACCCTGGGGTTGGAAAAGAGCCTTAGCTCATTTAAGTCATCATAACCTTCAAAAATAAAAAATAAGAGCAAAAATCAATTTGGCAAAAATAAACACCCAATGGGCAGTTTTCTTAAACATGGATCTGATTCAAGCAAACTGTAAGCACTGACAACAGCTGCAAGGCCTGTGGGCATTTAAAGCAGCTTCCTTCAAACAAAAAGCTAATTTGGAAAAAAAAAAGCCAAGAATCAGTTCTTACATAGTTACAGCTCCTTTAACTACAAGTAAATAATTGAAGCTACCAGGGTTGAGCATGACTTTTTGGGTTAGGCAAATATAGGACAACATCTATACTAGGAAATAACATATTTTTGTAAAGAAATAATATTTTTTTGCAAAAATAATATATTTTTGCAGAAATATTTAGGTTTTTTTTAGAAGAAAAAATAACTGAATTCATCTACCCTCACACAGTAAGTGTACATAGGGCTGCAGCCTAAATTGTCAGCCTTGGTTTTTATGGTTCTGTCTTTACAATCACAAAACAGAATGTACACAATTGATTTTTAATTACTTAATATTTGAAATGTAAGAGAAAAAAAGTAATAGTGAATGAGATTCCTTACCTGAGGGATGTAATTCCTTCTTTCTTGACATGCAGCGTGAAACCAAGCCAGGCTAAAGAGAGCACGAGCTCGAGACAAATTTCCCTTTTTGCTAATCTGCTCTGGGGTCCAAGATTCATATGTTCGCATTAAGTTCTTTTTCAGGCCTGGAGGTGCCTGCAGGAGAAAATAAAGCCTTTATGTAAAAATGCAATGGGCTACATACCCTGAGTTATGCAAACAGACATCTGCTAAGGTGTTGGCCCTGCTGCATCCTCAAAATAGATGGAGTGCAGTGAATAGCAGTTGAAGGGAGGGGCCATTAAAAACTGGATCCAGGACGCTTGTTGCTTTCACATAAACTGCTTTCTCTTGGTTTTAGCTTATTTCCCCCTCACACTGCACCATCACCTAGGCCTTTTCTGAGGATCCCCAAAATCTAAGAAGAGTTCGGGGATCTTCAGAAGATTGCAGTAGGGAGAAGATAACAAGCGAGTCGCACTGCACAAGTGAACTCCCTTGAGATATGACTCTGCATCATATTAAGTGATATTTCATTTGGTAAAGGTACTCTGTCATTTTGTAGCCTTACGTCATACCTCATATGTTATCTTCAAACTTGACTGGAGTAAAATGGGAGAAAATTTGGGATGAACTTCAGCAGTTAGCCAAAGACGAAAACCAGACTGAGGCTGCAGATTATTCAGCTCCTGTAGCAAAATAATAATAATTTATACAGTATTTAAAATGTGCTTGTCCAAGAAAAATATTTAAATCAATATGATAATTTTGCTGCAATAACTCGAACTGAAAATGTCAAAATAATATAGTTAATACACTTCCAGCAGAACCTGAACTGTTATCCATTCAAAAGTATTTTCAGAGGAATTCCACTGTTTGTCCCTGATAAATGTGCTTGTTTAAACCATTCTTTGGGAAGAAGTCAGGGTCTGAAACCATGGTTTGGTCTTGATTTGTTCTTATAGCCATAGTTTAAACAAGCTACAGTTTCCTGAGTTCTGATGTCCCAGGGAACTATGGTTAGTTTAAAATTAAAAAAGAAAATTTCAATCTCCTGTGGTATGCAAAAGAGAAGTGGAGAGCAGGATACATGAAAATGAGGCTCATGCAACTATTCACAGACAAGAAACCAAGGTTTCTGGTTATCTCTGAACTGGGCTTCCATCAGTATCATATCAAGCTCAGTTGCTATACCTATTTGTATAGTAGCAGTCATGCAAATGCCCTTGGGCATTTTACAGATACAGCTTCTGCCAAAAGTGATTGTATATTCTGAGTGTTTCTTGTGCAAATGGCTTATTTTGCTTAGCATGTAAGAATATGTTACAAACTCCAATTTGCCATAGGCAATACAGTGAAATCATATACATATTTACTTAGAACTAAGCCCAACTAAGTCCAATGAGTGCTTACTCCCAATTAAAGCCAGAGAATTTCAGTCTTAGTGCTATTTGTTTACAGTATTATTTTATTCATTTCATTTGATCTAAGAAAAACCTGACAAATGGAATAGTGAGGTTGGCAGAGTTATGGCCCCAGGCAATAGAGTGACATGGATCACTCACATTTTCTAAGATTTAAAACAAAAGAAAGTCTGAGAGCTTCTGAATTATGCATAAACTCATACCTTTTCCAGTACAGGAAGCCAAGACACAACAAGATGCAAATTTTTCAAGCAGAGCCATTCTCCATTCCGTGCACATTCTTTTAGAGTATGAATAGCTAG
Source organism: Varanus komodoensis (assembly GCF_004798865.1). Classification (NCBI taxonomy): domain Eukaryota; kingdom Metazoa; phylum Chordata; class Lepidosauria; order Squamata; family Varanidae; genus Varanus; species Varanus komodoensis. The sequence continues at coordinate 52,500,672 of NW_025335941.1, forward strand.
ATCGGCTTGGCCCTGACCCATGGCAACCTTAAGAAGTTCAAATATTCTAGTTACTTAAAACAAGAGTAATCTTTTGATGAGTACTGCAAATGGAATATTAGAGTTAGAAATGGAACTTTAACAGCATGGCATTGAAAATGTGGTAGATGACACAAAATGCCAGGTTTGGAATTACAGTTGGCAATTATTTATAAATAGTTTTGAATCATATAATCCACAGTGAATGGGTATCAAATTGATACTTTGCTGGCTTCATGGAAGGAAAATGAAACTTAATAGAGGCAGTATAAAATAGGAGACATGACAATAAAGACATAATTTTCATTTGTTCTTTATAGTAAACAGATTTTTTTTTGTGTCAGTTAGAAATAAGGAAGGCAGGTTTATCTTAGCAAAATTAGAAAAGTACACTATTTCCAGTGGATCGTTGACATTCTCTGGAGAAATCAGTTATCTCTGTCTAGGATTGAAACACACCAGAGTAACAATTAGATGTTATATTTCTAAAATAGGGGAACCAATATTTTTCATTTTCTGGTTCCCAGAGATCCTAGGGACAGTTTCAGGTCCAACCCTGGAAGCTCACAGGATCTGCACCACCTAATTTGAATGTGTGCAGTTCTCCTCATCGTCTACTTCATTTTGAGACTCAGAACATTCAGATATGGAAACTGACTTTGGACAATGCAGCACAACTAATTGTGGCTTATTTAACACATCATAACCACTGATGCATACCCAATCCCTCCTTGAGGGGTGTCATATCATAGAAACCCAGTGAGTGTTGGTTACAAGAGTTAAACAATGTAAACAATGTAAAACAGACCATGTGTTATGCAAGCATTGTTTAACCTTCACATAACCCAAGCCTACTGGTTCATACTGTAAAGTAACTCAAATAAGAGGGAATTGTGTACACTCGACAGCCTTACGGTGGGTTAAATAACCTACATTCGGATCTTGTGTCATATGAACAAGTCCTGTGACTTCACCATCAAGTGAGGAGGAAGGATTCTTACCCATTCCTTGTCCTTAAGTTGACTTTGTCATGTCAATGTCATCTGACTATATCTTTTTAATGTACCCTTAGAGCAGAACAGAGAAGATGGTGAAGGTGAAATTTTAAAAACAAACATAGGATGTAGCCATGACACTTTTCTTGAGTTCAAAAGACATTGTGTTCTGGTCAAACAAATAAAACATTTTTTTTTCTTTTTCTTAGACTTTCCTTAGGCTAATGCCTACAAAGAGACTTGCCTGGTGGTAGCACACCCCATTTCTTTCAATGCTTGCAAGTTCTTGTAATTCCTGAGAAGGATCAGCACCAGGTGAAATAAGGATCAAGATGGGTTCAATTTCTAATGTTTCTTTGTACAGACGTTTTAGGTTTAGTGGTGGTGGTGACAATTCTTTAATCCCTAGAAATGGGTAGAATGTAAACTAAAATAAAGTTTCAGTAAAACTGAGACATCTCTTCCCATCTGTGGGGTGAGCAGATGAATATGCATTATTTGCTGAAGTTTCCCAAGTTTCAGATTCCAGTTCAAACACAGTATAAATCTTTGATACATAAAACTTTTATGTCATATAAAATAATACTGCAAAATCAGACAGTAAACTACAACAGGATGAATGCTGTCATAGATATTGCCCTTCCTTTCTCCTGATGTTGAAACTGGTGATAAAAGTGCCTATGCTAGAAACATATTGGTTAGAAATACCATAACTCAGCTATATGCCCATATTTACAGGTAGCAGAATGGCAAGAGAGATCCATTACGGAACCTTCAGCACTAAAAATCTGCCACCAATACTGATGAAAAATATGTGTGCGTGTGTCATAGAAACTAATGCAACTCCCATGAGAACGCTTCACAATGGCAAAAATCTTCAAAAAATGTAGCATGTTTAGAACTACTGTGTGACAATTGCCATGCCATTTGCTTGTCAGTATATTGTAAAACTACATTTTCCTGTTCAGTGCATCCAATTAAAATTTTTCCCACTTGTCTGAGAATGCACAAGTTACCATCTAGGCAACTAAACATAAAAAGTATTACTGCAAAAGGGTGCAGCATCCATGAGCAGAAGGAGAGGGACGAAATGTATCCTGATTACAGGACCAACAAGATTGATATACAGTGTACCTGGCTAGCCATGACATCTTCACTGGAACATTTGGTATAGAAACAATTGGTATTTTAATAATACTTATCAACAATGTGTGATACCAATAACAAAATAACAACATTAAAAGTGCCATTTAGGGGTTCCACTGTGGAGATGCCAAAATTTGAGGATAGATTGGGTGTCCAAAATGCAAAGTTTTTGCTCCCTACAGCATTAGAAATAAATTATTCCCCAGGGAGTGACAAAGACGATTCTGAGCAACCAAGCATTGCTTCAAATTCGCAACCAGTAAAAAACAATTACAATTGGTTCACCAGCAACAATTCTAGATACACACTTCCACCAGCCAGGTACTATTTCAACTGCATGCACAATTAAGAGAAAATTAAAATTAGTTCAACAGCAACATTTCTAGCTATAAGTTTCCACCAGTGTCCATTGATAGAAGCAAAGACCATTAAGCAATTTGGAGAGCCAGGAAACAGGATGACACCTGCTATGCTCTTATCAACTAGAATTCATCAGTTACCTTAAATTTTCCCATATGTGGATTAAAAATGACTCCTTCCATTATGAGAATCTGGCTCTTCAATAATACTGAAATTATCTTCCATCAAAATCAATTTGCTTTATTTTTTTTAGAAAATGTACTTAAACCAGAAAATGTACTTAAACCAGCTACCACACTGTATTCTCATTAGTCCTGGAACTAAGGGGCCTGATTCAGATAGCCTTATCTTCCATGCTAGTTAATGAGCAATGACAGCTAGTTCGCACAAGTATTAGAAGCAGTGTGGTTCTGTATTCCAGTTTATGGGAAACACAAGCAGGTGATTCACAGCATTCATGTCTTTCTACAGGCTTACCACAGGTATTAGGTTGGCCCGATCAGGATGCCAACCTAATACCTTTGGGGTGTTTCATTATGGCTCTCTTTATGTTCCTAAACCATGATTTGAAAACATGATCCTGTTTTGCTATGTCTAACTGTACAAATAAATCTCCCATACTTAGGATAATGGAAAACTGGTTTGTTCCAGTCTGCAAATTAAAGGTTTACGCTTCCTTCACTCATGCATGAAGAAGGAAGAGGAAAGATGCAAGTTTGAGTCTAGACATATTACATTATCATAATGGGAAACCACATGTTTTGCATTATAGCCAAATTGAGCCATAATGTTGACAGGACCTCCAGATAAAGTTTGCGATCCAGCAAAACAGATATGCAGCAAATGAGTGCAGCAGCAGAGTGGTGAGAGTGTACTGGGGAGGGAGAGCCTAAAACTCAAAGGGGCAAACGCTTCAGGTCCCTATCGAATGACATAGTGGAAATAAAATATTGCCCAAGGAGTGGCAGGAAAAATTCTAAGGAGCCAAGCACTATTTCAAATGCACAATTTCCATGTATAAGAACATCTTTTCCAGCTAAAATCCCACTGATTGGAAGAAAAAGAACACCAGATTCTCTCTATACCTACTTCTTTTCCCACAGTCAATTGTCAGAGTATTCGTTTTCAGAGAGGTTACTCAGAGGGAAAAGCAGGGCATATAACACCTAGTTCAAAAATGGTTTTCTGTCCTGATAGGGACATATATGTGGACACCTACCTTACAAAACACCCCTAGCTGAATCAAGGTGAAAGTATGCTTTACTACATGATATTTTAAAACAGTAAGTACTTACCTAGAGCTTTACATGCAAAAAGGGCCATTGCACTCTGCAGCCTATCTGGTCTGACAGCCTGGACCACAAGCACCTTTAAATAAATATATTCAGATTAGGATTCCAATATATTATTATACATCCGCATGTCTTACTACCAGATCACAGATAAATAGGCCTTACAGAAAGTTTTGTTTTAAAAGCCACAGTGAGCTAAAAGTGAAATCTAACAGAAAGATTAGTTATAGATTTTAAAATTAAATTTTAAACAAAACTAGATAAAGTGGATTTCTGATTATGTAACAGTGATAAAGCATTAAATGAATAAGTTATTCTAACAGAAGTAAGGATCTTAGTAATAAAAAAATTAAAAATGCAAATACACTTTTTTCAAGTCCAAGTGTGGGGTGGCTGCTGGTTCATCCCTGTCTACTTACTGGTTGACACCTTTGGATTATTGACACTCTAAAGGCTCAATTCAATACCATCCAAACTCAGAGAACTAAGCCTGCAAACTTGGAGGCTTATGTGCATCCAATGCAAGATGCAGTAGCAGCCATCACCACTAACCCATGTCCTTCATTTCACCTAGATAACTGCAGAGGGGGAAAAAAGGAGGCTGGGAACGATTTGGATACAGCATTCTATCAATTCCAGTCGCCTCCTCCCCTTCCTAGACATCCCATTTCCTTTTTTCCAAGGTTGATTTCTGACCTCAGAAAGATCACTAGTGTGGTTCTTTCCACATCAGGGCAGGGCTGAAGTTCCATGCTTGGAATCCCAGCTCTGCATACTTGTGTGGCCCTGTAGTGGCAGGAGGCCACAGAATTGCACCCTAATGGTGGTCAACAATCAGATAGTCCCAGCAAGCCCCAGCATAAAAACATGAAGCACCACTCTCCAGAGTAACCGGCTTGATGCCTTGCTCTGAGCTATCCTAGCCAATGAATCAGCTGTTCTTTACATATTTGGCTAATTTGCTGCTATCACTTGTGTGTTTCCTGTTTGGTCATTATGGGAAGCAGAAAGCTGAACTTGATGGCCATTTGTCATGATCTAGCTGACATTCTTAGTATATAATCTCAGTTCAAGATTAATTATTTATCATTAATAAAATTGTCTGCAATGAAGACTATTATCTGGTCACTTAACTCTTGATATAAAGCAGTTTTTAAAAATCCAATGTTCTTTCATTTTATACTTGGGATTTGAAAACAATAAAAATGGCATGTTTTCTAAATAACATGAACAGATAATGTATTCATTAGCAAAATCTCTAAAAGACAATGTTTGAATAAAAAGATATGCAGATTATTTAAACAATGTGATGAACATTGATCCCCCCCTCTCTCTTACAAAAAACAGTTCCAATTAAAATCTGATTACAATTGACAGTTTTAATCTCTGACTAATGAATTCATCTATTAATTGTACTGTTTAATCAATCAATGCTTCTGGCCCCTGTGCCTTATTATATGGTAACCTGATTTAGTTGGCAGCAGTTGACGAGGGGCCAATGATGCAGTATCAGCTTTTGGGAAAGCTTCAACAACTCAAGGGGATTTCAGGTTTCTCCAAAATTGAGAAGTTACAAGAGAAAGTCCATTCCCATGTATACATGGAAAAATGACTTACAAGTAAAGCAATTAATTCTATGCTGACATTATGGTCATCCCTGAAGAAGAATAACCCGAAAACAGTAGTTCATGCTCTGGTAACTTCTAGGCTCATTTTTTGCAATGCTCTCTACAGAGGGTTACCCCTGAGCCTACTCCAGAAACTGCAACTAGTACAAAATATGTCAGCCAGGATGGTCTCTGGAACATTGGCTTTGAAGGAGGTAGTTGGTTCAAAGCAAATAGATTATTCAGCAGAAAGTCACTCTGTGAAATGAGAGTGTCTGTGTAGCTCAGACCAAGAAGCCATATCAGAGACAGAAGCTTTACAATGCCAGCTTCATGGGGTTTCTGACATCACTTACTCCTCACTGGGCTGAAAACTGCAGCCATGGGAAACTGTGGTACAACAAAGAACTCTGCTCAAATGTTGGTCATAGTGAAGAAGAGCACAACACCAAAGCCAAACCAATCCAGACGTTTATTAAAGATTAATTACATACTACAGTATGTAATCTTGTAGACCAACTGCAGTAGCTACAATTATAGCTAAAACAGCATTTGATGGGAAAGATACCAGCATTCATTTTGTATTAGAAAGATTATACAAGACATAACAACTTTACTACAAACAGGATTTTATGGCAGAATACATGGTTTATAAAGCTCAAACTTGCCTTGCATTCTATATAATTTGTCAAAACCCACAAACCCATGAGAAATGCTATGAGATGCTTTTTTATTTGTTTAAGCTGATACTATTTCTGTAACATGAAGTCATCAGATGCATATTTTAAGTGATCAGCAGAATATCCATAATACTTGAAATACAGAATGTCATTTTATTATCATTTTCACTGTGTTCACTATGTTTATGCCTTACTTTAGAAAGACAAACACACATGCACATCCCAGGACATAGAAATGGCATATGAATCAACCACATAGTGAGTCAGTCCATTGGTTCATCAGGCCCACTGCTATCCATATTGAGTAATGCAGCTCTGCATCCCACACTGCTTTAGTTGTAATTGCCAGAGGCTGAGCATTTTATTTATTATTATATTTATAACCAATCCCTTTATCTGCCAAGGAAACCCAAGCAGCTTACATGGCCTTCCTCTCTATGTTAACCTCACAACAACTTGTGAGGTAGGTTAGGCTAAATATCTGGCCCAAAGTCACCCAGTCAGCATCATGACTCAGCAGGAGCTAGGAGGAGGATCTCCTGAGTCCCAATCCTCCCTTAAAAACACCCAAAGTCGCTACCAATACATTGACTCAAGAAAGGATTTGAACCTTAGAACCACAGCAGTGCTTTGTAAGCAAAACCTTCATTTTTAATAAAAAGAATCAGGTGAAGTTGGGCTTTCACGTTTTATTGCTCACACTCTGAAGCATGAACAAGTCCACCATGCTAGAAATGGGGGAAAACAACTATACATTGTTATGATGTTGCATTTAAGCTAACAATCCATATGGAGAAACCTGGACATAAGTTTTCACCAGTGCTAGCAATTGCTAGTTATGGTCCTGCCTTATTGCTACTCAAAATGCTTAAGTTAATACTAAAATCAAAATAAGAAGTTGCTAATCCATCTAAAGTTAATTGTAATAAAATTCCACTGAATACAATGTGATGTTAGTAATGACTAATTTGTTACAGTGAGACTAAGAAAACTTGGAACATGGTTGTAACCTCTAAATTTAGCTCAGCTGCAAAAAAAAAAAAATGTATTTTGAACATCAAATGTGAATTTACCTGCTGAAAGAGAGAGATTCTGTTTGCAATAATGGTTGGAAAATCTTGTTCACACATTGAGCTCCGTGAAAAGGTCTGCCACAGTGGTGCATCTTGAAGGCACAGTGTTTGATACAGAACTGGGAGAGAGATCTACAGAACAATTGTGCAGATTTCACATTTAACAGCAAATACCTATATTAACCACTAAACAAGGAATATTTTCAACAACCTGTCTCATCATTGTAACTCTAAAACTAGAATAGTCTTTGCCATCCTTTAATAAGACATTCAAAAGCATTCTCTTGTGTGCTCGCTCACTCGCTCGCTCGCTCACTCTCTCTTTCTCTCATATATGTGTGTGTGTGTGTGTGTGTGTGTGTGTGAAATAGAGTACAGAAAAGAGACAAAGAAAAGCAAAAGAAAAAAAAAGAATGCCAAGAGATCTTATACAATTAGAATATATAAGTCATAACCTAGCAAATTCCCTCCCAGAAAAAAAATCTATCTTTCTGTCATTCAGTACTTTGTTGGAGCTTGCAAAAAAAGATAATTATAATTCTGTAAACCAAAAATAAATCCAATCACTTTGTAAAAACAATATTTTTACAAGCTTCATTTTGTTTTGCATTAATTAGGCTGCATATAGTAAAATTTCCATTTATCATTAAATTCTTCAATCAGTCTTCTGTTTACATAATTAGTTTAGCCATCACTTCATAGTCAGCCAAATTATATTTTGAAACTTCAATTGTTGGGCATTCTGCTGTTTTCCATTCAGAAACAATTGTAATTCTTGCCTGAGTTGTCATATATTTAAATAACTCCAAAATATTCTTTGAGAAAGTCTCCGGCATAATATTCAAAAACACATTCTTAGCACTCAGAATATGTAAGAAAGTTAATTTCAAACTTTTTTTGTGTTTCTACATTATCAGCTTCCGATTCTTTTAATTTTATCACAAGTTGGCCATATATGGTAGAAAGACCCATTTACTACTTTAGATTTCCATCATTTTCCATTATAATTTTTGTCCATTTGTTATATCTTTCAGAGTAATGTACCACTGAAAACCCCCCCGAATTTCTCTTAATGCTTGACTGGCTGTAAATTTAATGCCCTTATTCCATTAAGTTTCCCATTGGTGGGATAATACTTCTTCTCTGAGATTACACATCCAAATTATCATGGATTTTTTGCTTGTTGCATTTCAGCATCAAAAAAGCAACTTTTCCAAGATTTCCAAGGAATAGATGTAATGTGTTTCATAAATATACCTAACCCATTGAAACAATGGGCAATATGCCACCATTCATTCTCTTGTACCTTGTGGTTATCATTCTACAAGCAGCACCAGCCACTTAGGCAAAAGAGATTTAACACTGCCAGGGGCAGGCAGAAACAGAAACCCTCATTTCTGGAAGTGGGACAGGCCCCCTACCTGAATGTGTCTAGTAGCTTCAGGGATTGCTCTTGGGAGCACTAAATGTTCTGTGCATAAGCAGTGAATCCCACCTGAACAATGGAATTTGAGGGAGCCATTGCTTGTACAAGAGAGTTGGTTGTGTGGAAAGGCATAAGCAACCGACTGTATACTTCCTATTTTAAATAACAAGGGGATTTTTGGTGAGGATTTTCTAGGCTACTGTCCCCTCCCACACCTACCACCACTTTGGTAAGTATGAAAGAGAAAGCAAATACACTAGCAATAACCATGTATCATACATAGCATAAGGAAAAGAAGATTTCCAAGGTCAACTGTCCTAGATGAAGGCAGGGAAGGAATTAGAAGCGGAGCTAGAAGACTAACACTTTCTTCAAAGATCACAAATCATATGATCCCTGGCCTACCTGGGTGTTAAGAAGAAGTAGCACAATTCCTCCTCCCACCAAAGGAGAGAAAGAGGAAAGTAAAACAGTAAATCTGGGTGTTCTGAAAGTAAAAGCCTGAATACCTATATAGAAAGTTGTGTAACTGAGCTTCAAAAATACTAGGTCAGCTTCTGCATCATTACAATGAAAAAGAAAGCAGTGTTAAAAAATGCAAAATGAATATATGGATATGACTTTTAATACAGAAAAGTGAGGAACAGATTTGAGAACAGACAAAATATTGAACAGTTCTTAACTGCAACAACTAATTCTATTTTGCTGGCAAACATCAATGGACTTAAGAATTCAATTATTTTTTGTGGAAAAACTCAACTGAAATAATACCTTAAGAGTTGCTACTGCCCACGTTCTCTCCTGTTCAATCCAAGAGGGAATCTGTTCTCTAATGCTTTTTTGGGAATCCTTAATAAAATGAGAACAAACAATTATGTAAATGTTATATAGTTACCAGCAAATCCAGTACAAAAATGGTTTATTAATGAGATAATCCAGTTAAATGAAGCATTTAAAACCCCACTGATTTTAACGGAAGAATTTCATTCCAATTTTACCCCACTGAAAGAACTTAAAAGTACTTGAAATTGCTTAAACTGGCTGGATAGTCTCCTTCCTATTTGATTTGTGGAAATGAGGGTGCGGGGGAGCCAGACACACAAAATCTTGATAATATTATTAAGAGCTAAAGATTCTGTGCCAGGAATGCACAGTCAATCTTTAAGCTGTTCTCGTAATGTGTGTCTGATCATGTCTCACCCCTCCCCCATCTTTCTAACTACATGGCAGATATTTGCCCAACATATCCCTGTCAGTCTTCCATTTGTCAACAAGTACTGAGGCAAGAGTATAAACTCTCCAGGTGCTGAGGAGATGATTTGGAATATTATATTCATTAATGTTTTTTTCTTAAATCTTTTGCTCAGAAATCTGCTTCTCAGAAGAGGTAATTGTATGGTCTCAGCAAGTGTACTGTGAAAGCATAACATCTCAACAATAAGTGCTAAAGCTGTACTGAATTTTTAACAAATGAAAATATTCATGGTTTGCAGCACCTTCTTTGACTGTTCTATGATTTCAGTTCTATGATTTCAGGTTTGCAAGGTTTAGTAAATTAATGCAGCTAAATTAAAAGTGCCAATTAAAAAGTTAACAGATGCTGCAATTTTCATTCCCAACATATACTTTTTTTTTCAAGAACCACCTGGCTTAAAACCAGGAACCTTTGTCTCTGTGTGTAGCTGCAAAGTCTGGTAGGCACAAGTCCTGGCTTCTGACTATTGCCCATGGTTCAGCCCAATCTGAACTCCTTAAGGATCTTCCTACATGCACTTAGCTGGGTGGTCACATCTTCCTCCCTTCCTTAGCCAGTTGCAGCTAGCTCCACTTTCAGGAACTTCTGCATCCCCTCATTGTTTCCCAGCACAAATTAGTGTTCAGTATACAAACCACTGGTGCCTGAAATCACCTCCTCTGATAGGCCCAGTGCAGAAGTTGTAATTTTACAAGAAAAATGTTAAATAAACTTACAGATTTTCTTAACAGGTCTCCAATGATCACACCAGTAAATGTGTCCCATTCCTTTTAAATAGTGACAGAAATTAAAATATGCTGAAGCATAAAATACATATAGAAATTCTGAAGACAGAAATAAAACTTTAGTCTTGCATTGTCAAAGTGAGCTAAAAAAATTAATACTGAATGAGCATTCGCTAAAGATCTGTGGTTCAAATTGTACAGAAGGAAAAGAGGCATGTGAAATATTTGAAGTACAGAGGATCCATGTGAGAAATCACTAATCACCATAACACTCCACTACAATTTCTCTATTGCAAATATTCCCTGCCATAGCAGGTTTTCCTGCAACTAAAAAGAGCTGCTTGGGTATGGTTATGTAAATTTCTGAGTCCATGGAAGCCAGAGCCTTACACTGATTGGGTTTGGATGATACAACTACTGACCAGGGTTCATTATCATAGTTGTGTTATATTAACACAGCCTGGGTCACAGCCAACTCTGACACCCCATGGGCTGTTTTAAATAAGTATGGGCAAAGAATCTTTTTTTGGGTGGGAAATCCACCGGATTCTTTGATTTAGGCTTCCTGAACTCCGGTACTCTTTGCGGAAGCCCAGGTGCTGAAGTCCCTGGCAGGTGCACTCAGGATTTGCAGGATACTCACCAGGAATTGAGCCCCACACACAAACAGTGCCATCCTTCCACTGCTGAAAGCAGCAAGCAGGGAAGAAGGTTGGTTGCAAGTATTTTAGTATCTATGCTGCTTTTTCTATATTCATGACAATTAAAAGGGAAATGTTCCCATGGCACTTACATTTTCTTGAAAAAGGTCAGGATGCATCCCTTTCACAAAATGTAATGCAAACATTAGTTGATCAGCCTACAATGAGAGGAGACAAGCAAAGTAAGAATATTATACTATACCTGCCTCAGGAACTCATACACTGACTTGCTTCGTAAGATACAGTGGGCTCAATGTGGGGTTGTTTATGCACAGTGAACTGGGTGTGTGAGGTGTCTGCAGGAAAAATTTTGAGTATGAAACTCCAGCTCAGGAGTTGATGCACTGTGCAAACCCAAACACCAAGTGTTACCTGAAAGCAATGACATATTACCAGGGATTCATATACTGTCATATTCTACTTGTATTCTTCCCATGTTTTCCCACTGCTTCTCCTGTCTCTCTCTCTCTCTCTGTATGTGTTTTGTTTTGTTGTGTTGTTTTGGTACCGTAAAAATACATTAAGCAAGAACTAAACAGTGGCAGAATTCTTGATTGTAATGCTAGAACTCCTCCATCTGGAAGCAGCCTTGGTTACTCCTAAAGAATATCCTAAATAGGAACATCTCAACTCCACAGAACATGACAAGATTTCAAGACTTCATACAAGCTTCTTATCTCTGGATTCCCACTGTCTCTCATGTTTTACATTTTGATCCCACATTCTTACCTTTATTGTACAGTTCTCAGTAAGATTGCTTCCTAAAAGTCTTTAATATCCCCATCTTTTAGGTGTGGCATGCAATGATTTTGTTAAATGATATAAATGATGCAAAGCAGATCTGACTAATTTTATAATACACAAGACTTATAACTTTAGCTTTGAAATCTTTAATACAAGATGGCTACAGTGTCAATGCAGCAGGCAGTACTACATTTCAGCCATATATCAGCTGAAATGAAAAGGTAATTGAACTAGCTCATTTCTGGACCAAGCAACTACATAAATCCCTAACTACTAATTTATAGTTTTCCAATGAATTCACTTTCAGAGCTAACCAGCAGCATTTTAAAACTGTCTATAGCACCAAGCTGAAACAAAAGATCCGATGCAGCATTGTTAATGATATAAAACACCATCGTAACAAAAGCAAATGAAAATTATTCATTTTAATATCTCAGAATTATATCTTTAACCTTCCATTTATCATCAGTTTTTCAGGGATTTTTCTGAAAAAAAGAGTTCTCCTTTTCTGCCTCACTTACCTTCCATACATACATATATAGAAAGAGAGCAAGAGAGAGTGAATGCAAGTGAGCAAGCGAGTAAATTAGCGAGCCTGAGTGCTATTTCATTCATAACTCCAATATAGGAGCCTTCCTTGTATCCAATGTCCTGCTGTGCTACCACCAGCAAGATCAGGAAAGCAACAGTCTCAATTTTTACCTCCTACCCTCCTTTTAAATATTTTTTTTACTAGAAAGACCTTTGAGAGACATGTATGAAGATGGCAGGGGCTGGGCCACAGCTAGAAAGGCCAAGGAATTTATTGTATCCTGGCTTCACCTCACCTTGCCCTTCCCCTCACAACTCACTGGAATGCTCTCTTTTCCCTGCCACCAAGGCTGTATCTGGGACCTCAGCACGTACAGAAAACTATTCCTTCTCTGGTGGCTGCAAGGAGATGGCACAGGAGGACTGAAACTCAGAGGCCCGTCATAAGGTTGCTCCTGTATCTACAGCCCTAGGAAAGGAACTTCAAACATTCCAATGTTTCCAGGGACTATATGATTTTTCTCTCAGTTCCTGTGGCAATGCAAAAGAGTATTCTGATACTACAGTGGTGTAATGCAGAATACAGCGGCATAACTATTCAGTATGGTTGGGGAAAGTTTGTATCTTCCAAGTCCATTTTTTGTGCAATGCATTCACTTTGAATGGGTAAATTTGCTGTATGAGCCGGAATTGCTGAACAAAAAACCTGTATTTCAGTTTTAACTAACAGAAAAGGTTCATTCTTAATTGCTGGGGTACCTTAAGGTTTTTGTGTTCTAATATAGTTGCCAAGCACAACAAAAGAACAATAATATAAATAATTTTAAAACCAAGAAAATTTTTAACATTTATCTAAACAATGTATCTCTAACTAGAATAAAATGTTACATAATGCAAGACAAATATATGGTAAATCTTTATGTGAAGAGCTTCAGAGTGTTTAAAGCATATATATTACCTTGTTATAACCTTTAGTCTCCTGCAATGTAGGAAAATATGTTTGTCCCCAAATTGCAGATGAGGGATTTGTCAATTAGTAAGATCATGAATGTAAGATTTATCCCCATTCTGGTCAGGGCTGGATAAAAATGATTACAAGGAAACATTTCAATCTTGTTTCAGACCTGGGTTTGGAATATAAACTGGATGGTCATACAGATGAATGATCTATAGACAAGGGAAGCTCCATTTTTATCTCAGGGCTTTTCATATCATTGACCAGAATATCATTCTGGATAAGCAAATATAGGTGAGAACTGGAGTTACTGTATTTCCTGAATCCCATTTCCGCCTTGGAAGCCTTAGCAACAAGGAGCAGCTTGTTGCAAGGGAAACTTCTGGTCAAACCCCTAGCATTTCTGCTATGGAGTTCTGAGCACTTCTATCTTGTCCTATGCACTATGTAACTTCTATATGAAGTTGGTGAGTGAAATCATCTGGAGATGTGGTGTGTGTCAGGATCTGAAGCCTTGACACAGTTTTCCCTGGTGACGTGATGGTGAAGGGCAGCATGATTTAATTTGAAAGTGCCTACAGGACTAGGATCAGACCTGTACATAATTTCAAGGATTGAAGCTGTGCAGTCATGGGAATATCTGGGAGACCTAGAAGGCTCTATTAGATAATTCCCTGTGCTTCTGAGCATGGCTACAGCATTATGGACTGTTGTGGTAGCTGAACAGTGTTCCTGATCCTGCATCTAGATTTTGCCTGCAATTGACTTCTGCCTGCTCCTGACTCTACTCTTACCCCCAGTCTGACCCCATCTTGCCATGTACCTGATTCTTGTTTCACTGCTAGTCCTGCTACACTTTGCTGGTTATCTGAGCCTTGCCCTCTCCTGATTCTGCCTTCATTTCTTGTTCTGCCACTATCTCATCAGTATCTGACCCATGCCTGCTTCTGCCTCTTCCTTCACTTCATAACTTGACCCTTACCTATTCCTGATGTTGCCTTTGTCATTGGTCCTGCCATGTCTTGTCAGTATCTGATCTTGCCAGTTCCTGGTTCTGCCTCTGAACTTGTCATGCCTTGCTAGGTATCTGACCCTCACTTATTCCTGACTCTGTGTTTGCTTCTGGTTCTGCTATCCCTTGAGTGTATCTAACTTTTTTCTTTAACTTTCCTTTGCTTCTAGTCTTCCTGCATCACACCAAGGTTGTCATTCACTGCCCCTGGTTCTGGTGCTCTAGGCACAGACACCTGCTACCTATTTCCCTGACCTGACAAAGTGAAGCATACAAGTGTGCCATTTGTTTGTTTCTATTTCTTCTTTCAAAATACACATTCTTCCAAGACAACATACAAGTGTGTTATTGTTGGGATTGAAGAGCCAGTTGTTACTGGCACAATTTCCAGGGTGGCACTGTTTCTTCGGATGAGACCCGTAAGGCCTAGGAAATGAAGTCTGTGGACATAGAGATGGCAGAAGAGGGAGAACTTATCTCAAGGCTTCTGTCTCTGTTCAGGCAGATGCTGGGAATCAACAGGGTTTCATAGTGCCAGGAAGGGACATGGGAGAGGACCATGAGGAACCTGGCCCGATCTCTGATCCAATGATGCGATGTCAGGAGTGAAGGGCTACCCAGTTGGAGGTCTTGTGTAGATCTGGGTGGATAGCCTTTCTCCAGCAAGGCACATCTAAGAGAGTGGAGCCCAGGATTACTGAAAAAGGGGTTCTCAGAACAGTTCTTAGTTTGGGTTCAGCGAACCACTCTATGCATGCTCAGAGGCCTCTCCTCTGTTGGCTATTAGTTTGTTCGCTGTACATTGGAAATAAAGTGCCTTTTGCCAAAGAATTGTCCACTGACTGAAAGGAGGAGGTGGGAATTCAATTCCCCAAAGCTATTAACCGTTGGATACCTGTCTGATGCTATTAGAACTCTGACTACATTTCAGTGGTATCCAGTGTGTTTGATCCCAGCTACATTTCTGACTTCTCTCTGGAAAATCCGTGTTTGGCTAGTAAACTGTGCTTAACTTATTGGCTTGCTTTGACTTCTCTAGTACAGTTAGCCTTGTTATTTTCAGGCTTTTGAGAGGCTGTACAACAGGAAATAATAGTTTTAAAGACACATGTTGCCATTCAACTGAGATTACTGTTGATTGCCAAATCTAGCAATTCCATCAAGGAAGGCGGTCCATGTTGAATAATGTCAGTGCCTTCTGTGGACAGAGTAACATAGAAACAGAGAGAGTCTGAAGGGGCCTCCCAGGCCATCTAGTCTGACCCCTGGCTCCAGCCGGCTCTGCTCACGACACGCCCACGACATGAGTACCTTCAGTGGAATGAAGTATCACTTGTGAATCAGATTGAGGTGGGTGTAGCAGACAATTTTGAGATGAACTGGCCTGGCAAAATATTCATACTGGGATACCTGAACTGATTGATCAGTGCCTTTGCTTTAAGGGTAGTTTGGATTTTCAAAGGCAGGCACATCATATCTGATCCAGTAGATAGTTTTTATTTGCCTTCAAGTCATCTCTGCCTTTTGGTAACCCTATGAATAGATGTCTTCCTGTCCTTGTAAATTCAAGGCTGTGGCTTCCTTTATGGAGTTAATCCAGCTCATACCTGGTCTTCCTCTTCTTTGACTTTCCCTAGCATGATTGTCCTAGTGAGTTTTTCTTCTCATGATGTTTCCAAAATACTACAGCTTAAGGTTTGTCATTTCTGCTTTCAGGGTAAGTTCTGGCTTGATTTTATCTAGGACCCACTGATTCATCCTTCTGTTGATCTAGCATATCCACAAAGCTCTCCAGCACCATGCTTCAAATGCATCAATTTTCTTCCTGTCAGCTTTCTTAACTGTCCAGCTTTCACGCCCATGCATAGTTATTGGGAACAGAATAATGTGGATGATCTTGCCTCTGGTTTCTGGTAAAACATCCGTACACTTGATGATCTTTTCTAGTTCCATCATTGCTGTCTTTCCAAATCTAGGTTTCCTAATTTCTTAGCTGCAGTCTTCCTTTGAACTGTTGATTGAGCCAAGGTATACAGAATCTTTCACAATTTCAATTTCCTCACTGTTGATCTTCAAATTAGGTAATTCTTCTGTAAGCATCAGGTTTTTTCCCCTAATGTTCAGTTGCAGTCCTGCTTTTGCACTTTTTTCTTTCATTTTCATCAGGAGAAATTTTCATTCATTGCTGCCTTCTGCCAGTAATATGGTGTGATCTGCAATACTGCTCAGAGGGCCTTTGAGCTGATTTGGTGAATAAGTCCAAAATAAGTCAATAAGTCAATAAATAAATAAATAAATACCATAAATTATTGATGTACCTTTTCACTCCTTTCTCTAATCCTTTTCCTGTTTTCCTTATTATATGTTCTGCATACAGCTTGAAGAGTTAGGGAGATAAAATACACCTTTATCTAATGCCTTTGCATATGGGAAACCATTCTGCTTCTTCATATTCTGTCCTAACAGTAGCTTCCTGTCCACAATACAGATAACGCATCAGGAAAATAAAATGCTGAAGCATATCCATTTCATTCAAGACCATCCATAACCTCTTGGGAGCCCGAGGGTCAAAGGCTTTCTTGTAGCGTATAAAGCAGAGTCTGATCTTCTGAAATTATTTGGCGCACTCCAGCAGCCAACATATATTTGTGATATTATTTCGAGTGCCTCTTCCTTTTCAGAATTCTGTCTGAACATCAGGAATAGCCCTCTCCAAAATCTGCCCTAGAAAATTGAATTAATGAAGCTTGGAAGAAAAAGGCAAGGAAAAGGACTAGAGATGATGGCTCTGCCTGTGCTTACACTGTAGCACTCAGCTTTATGATGTCCAGAGATAATCTGGGAGCTTAATCATTAATATTTATCAGATTTTCAACCCCTACTGGATTCTCCACACATCCCTATTACAAACTGGTATAAATTAAGTATGACTGGAAAACTCCTTTCTGAATGAAATATGGGAACTTCAAATATCTGGTCTTGCTCTTCAGTTTATGAAACACACCCTCAGTATTTAAGAATCTTATGAATTATATTTTATGGATTTCCTGGATCACTGCATCATTGTTAATTTAGATGGTATTTTAGTATATTTGGCTTCCCCAGATCTTCATATGCCTGACATTCATCTCATCCTATAGGAGCTCACAGTAAACCAGCTTCATGAAAAAATAGGGATGTGTATGTTTGACATAATACAAAGTGAATTCCTATAGTACATCATCATCTGCCCCCATTTAAGGTATCCATTTAAAGTATCCAAACAGATCCAGGCAAATCCAGACAAAAATTGAATAAGCTCCAACAACACAATGTGTAGAAGGGATACACATGGGATACACAATGTGTAGAAAGTGGGCCAGTCTCTCTGGTGTAGTGGTTAGAGATAGGCCCACTCGCTATACAATGCTTCTTGGGGTTTGCAAATTACTACTGTCATATTATCCCCATTTTTTCACCTTACTTGCTCCATTAACAGATGTGATGATGAGTCATGTGCCTTTCAATTGGAACTCTTAAGTTTGGGTTGCCTTTGAGCAGCTTAAAACTCAGTTCACTATAGACCTGCACTCAAGGAAGCTTTTTTATTGTGAAAAATAATGCTTCAGATGTTGCTACTGGAGCAGCCTTATATTAGCAAAATTCCTGTCCTCCCTAATCATGTGCTTATGCCTTCTGAAAGCTGACTGCTTCAGAGCATTGTTATATTATCTGCGAGAAAGTGTTACTGTTAATAAGGCTGCTTTTGAAACTTTGCTGTACTATTTGGAAGGGGTGCTTTTATCTTCATGAAGTTTCCTGAGTACATGAGGTTTCAGACTGGATATCTGAATAATCAGAAATGAATCAAATTGAGACACATTTCTAGAGGGTGTTGTTTCAGGCCTTGGACACTGGAATACGTCAGTCTTCTGTGCATTATCTGTGGCCAGATGGGCAGATAGAAAGAAGAAATGAGACCTTACACCAATAGCTGTGCTTTTGTGACACTTATCTGCAAAATAACTGGGCCTCCTTGTTGCCATACACAATTCCATGCAGCATGCTCCTTTGCAAGTTATAGGTTTCATCTGTAATATTTTCCTGAGCTATGCCCTTGTATCAATGTGTAAGCACCAGACATTTTTATGAAAGAACTGTTTGCTGCCCAAAAGGATATAAAGGAGCTGTTGAATAAAGCAAAGCAGATTTTCAAGACTCAGGCAGATTAAAAATAGTAGCCTTGACATCCTTTAAAGGTAAGAAATAATGGTTAACTCTGCACCAAATACTAGAAAACTATATAACATTTTCAGAAACTAGATGGTCAATTTTTAGGTCCTTTCCTCATAACTCAGATTATCAACTCTGTCACCTCCTAGTTTCAATTACTTGGTGTCCATGAAAATTCACCTTTTTTTCCACAGATTCTTGCTAATCTGGTCAGCACCTGCGTATCAGTTAAGCAGTAAAAAAAAAAACCCTTTGTTGTTTGGTTTAGATATGAATATTTTCCTTATTTCAATCATGGGTGCTTCTGAAATTAATGTTGCCCCAGTGCTATAGTAAGACACAGTCTCAAAGTAAGGCAGAAAAATAATTTGTTCAGCCAAACAACACAAAAAGCTGCTTCGCATAGTTCTTATGAGTAAAAGGCAAATATCCATACAAATAAAATCTGGCATTACCATACATTCATTGATTCACAGATTCAGGTGAGCCAGGCTATGACTACTGTGAGAATATAATTTTTCTTTCCATATTGTGAATCAGTGCAAAGGAAAATAAAACCTTACCTTAAACAAACAGCGACAGACATATTCATAAACCATGTGTTTTAACAAGCTGATAAGAGACTTTATTCTTTCTTCAGTATTTCCTAAGTCCTAGAAAGAATGTTTAAAAGATTTTCAAATATAAAATATTTCTTTATTAAAACAACTGAAATGATCCAAATATCAGTATGAGGAAGACTGGGGAGCTTTCTGTTAATACTAAACAATAAATTTTCACTAAAATCAACAAACATATTGTTAATCTATTGAAATATACAGCTCCACAGACACTACGAAAAACACAGGGCTGAGAGATACTCTCTTATGCATGGTGACAGGTAAATCGAATGGAGAGTAATGCCAACATGGGTGATTATACAGATACCTCATAATTAGAAGCATATGTTGCTATTTGCTAATACCAAGTGAGTCAGATTTAGTATTTTTCTCCTATTTACAGTTTGTAAACTGCATATTGTTTTCACTATTGCTTTATGTTACACTAATTCAGTTGATGCTTATGTGGGGGGGAACTATCCATGGAAACTGCTCTTTAATACTCTGCTTTCCTGAAACTGAGGAAGCAGATAACTAACTATACCTTAGTTCCCTAGTATAGTTCCTTAGTGATTTCAGCCCTCCTTTGAATTTGTCCTTGATTGCCTTAATCTAAGAATTAAGCCTTCCTACAACATTATGCTCTCTCTTCCACAGTACTAAAAACCTGATACCCAAACCAGGGTGAAAAAGTTCCTAAAGAAATTGGTTACCATGACTGAAATATCCTGAATTCTCTCTATGTTGAACTTATATTAACAAAAGCCATTTAGAAGAACATTAAAGCTCCATATATACCTGTGTGTCTGAATTTGAGATTGCATTTGCCCGGCAACCCATCTTAGGTAAGTCCTTCTTGCAATTTAATTGTTTCAAAGCAATCCTACAAGCACAGAGATAGGAACTTCCCAGGAGGAACTGCCATTCCCTAATCTTCCAGGTCAAAAGGAAGGAAGAAGCAGCTTTCCCCCCTTTTCTTCCTTTCCTTGCATGGTAGGAAGGGTTGTTAAAAATTTCCTCCCATTCCCTTCAACAGAAGGTAAATTCAGAGCTAGTAAAGGTTTTCCTCATTCCAAGGGTGTGTCCTGGAAAGAGGAGGCCTTAGAACTAGTGATTCAGATCCGTCACTAATATGCTCCTTTCAGTGGGGCAGTCATGGAGAAGGAATGCTATGCCACCCCTCCAGGATGGAGTTCAGTGGAGAGGGAGAGCCACAGGATTCTGTGGCGCTGGAATACTCTCCCAGCAACCATAGGATTACCAAAACAAAACACTACAAATGCAACACAAAGCAAGTTGATTGGGTTTTCAGCACATATCAAGGCATCACTGCTTTAGGAATGTGTGTCTTCTCTAGTGTAACATAACAGCCTTACTAAATAGCAAATGCAGTTGAAATGCCTCTCTAGAAAAAGGGCTCTTCCGTTACTTCTCTCTGGTTATATGGACCATTATGCCTGTACAGACATCTATGCTCCATGATATCGTGGGCCTGCAAGTCTCCCCACACTTAAAGACATATAATTTGCTATTTTCACCCAACCAGGAACTTAACAGTTTCATTTAAAAAAATTAAAAACTTTCTCCTGCTACATTAATGCAAACTAGTCCTTATTTGGACATGCATAAAACATTTATTTTGTTTACAAATCAGCAAATAAGTGGAAAGCCTGTATTTACATAAATATCTTACTATCCTTACTCAAAATTCATCTTTCTTTGCCAAGGACCTTTAACAATTAATACTTTATTTAGGGATTCTGTGAAAGGATTCTGTAGTAACTTTATAACAAAATTCCCTTTCACTCATATACTGACAGCACAATTTATGCCCTGTGATACTGTCAGTATAAATTTTATATTTTTATTTAAAACATCCAGAGTACTCAGAATTTTATAAAACCTATAATAGATGGATTTCCTTTATTTCATTTCTGTTTCTTTCACATTTATTTCACTGAGCCCTCTTCCAAGTACTTGAGGCAAATAACAATTTAAAAGCAATGCATATATAACTCTAAAAATAAATAACATATTCTCTGCTTCAGGATAATGGCACATACCAGTTCACTTTGTAGAGCCCTTTGAAAAAGTCGTAGGAAAGAAGCCAAACTAAAGCGGTACATGTTATTAATTTTGGACAAGTCAGAAATAATAAAGTACATCTTGCTGGCACTTGCAGCCAGAGGGAGATAAGCATCCCTTTCCTGAAAATAAATAGGATTCAACATTAGAATGCTATTGCCATCTTCTGGACACAAAAAACAAGACAATTTCAAGTAAAATAAAGATACATATTAGAATCCTACATATTGCAAAGCAGTTATATGATAGATAGGATCCCACATTCCTATATATAGACCAGGTGACATACTGCAGCTTGTCACCAGTTATTTTAACCCACAATCAGCCATGGTGCCCATGGGCACCAAACTGGATATCTGGCTCCCACCTGGGGGATTTTTGTAAGTGAACCTGCAACTCTGGGATATGCAAGGGATAAACAGCCCTCATGTAATTCTAAGATCACTTGTAACCTTAGAGTTGTTTAATCATTCTATTAACTGTACTTGCATAATACGAAGATTACAAGGTGAGGGTTGCATATTTCAAATACCCTCCA
This sequence comes from Varanus komodoensis, assembly GCF_004798865.1. Lineage (NCBI taxonomy): Eukaryota > Metazoa > Chordata > Lepidosauria > Squamata > Varanidae > Varanus > Varanus komodoensis. The sequence continues at coordinate 52,522,626 of NW_025335941.1, forward strand.
CACTTCCTGCACAAATCTATGTGGGTTAAATAACCCTTGTCATGTCATGCAAATGGCTCCACAGTATTGTATTCAGAAGGATTCACAATGGGAAAGATTATTCTTGGATCACTTTCATCCCATCGCCTGGCCCTGTGGTGAGGGAACGGACCCAAGATGGGCCTGCATCACTGACTCTCATTCCTGATATAGAAGATGCATTCACAAGCCTTGCTGATGATGCAAAAGAGCCAGCAGAAATTGTCACATCAGTGCCTTTTCCTCCTTTAGCTATGGCATGAGGTGGCTGAGCTAGGCCAGTCTCAGTACCTGACTGCTGGATCTATGCACCCTTCTGAATCCCCCTGTATGTCCCTGGTCCCTATTTGGATACATCAGAATGAGGGCAATACTAGAGGTCAGAAAACAAAATAAGCTTCCCCATCCTGATGCCCTCCAGATGACTGGGACTTCCAGCTTTCATCAACTGCAACCAGAATGCCCAATGGCCAAGGGATAACTGGGAATTGTAGCTGAATACATGTGGAGATGTCCAGTTGGGGAAAACTGGTGAACTCTCTCCCACTGAAATCACGGTGACTTAAGAGTGCCTGACTTTGGAAAATAATGAAAAGATCCATCTGGGATGGATTATACTTTTTCATAAGGACTATGCTCAATGCTTTTTCACTGTGAAATAACAAAATTTCATTATTCATGTTATTAATTTCTAAAAGAACACAAAACCATTTAAAAATGAAGTAATCCTACCAACCAACAGAGAAGACTTATTGACAGACAATATGTTGTTGTGGTTGTTGTTAGTCGTGAAGCCGTGTCCGCCCCATTGCAACCCCATGGACAACATTCCTCCAGGCCTTCCTGTCCACACCAACTGCTTCAGTGACTCCATCTAGCCACCTCATTCTCTGCCATCCCCTTCTTCTTTTGCCATCTATTGTTTCCAGCATTAGGCTCTTCTCCACGGAGTCCTTCCTTCTCATTAGGTGGCCAAAGTATTTGAGTTTCATCTTTAGTATCTGGCCTTCTAAGGAGCAGTCCGGGTTGATCTCCTCTAGGACTGACCGGTTTGATCGCCTTGCAATCCAAGGGACTTGCAGGAGTCTCCTCCAGCACCACAGTTCAAAGGCCTCAGTCCTTTAGCGCTCAGCCTTCCTTATGGTCCAGCTTTCATAGCCATACATTGCAACTGGGAAAACCATAGCCTTGACTATACACACTTTTGTTGGCAGGGTGATATCTTTGTTTTTTACTATGCTGTCTAGATTTGCCATAGCTTTCCTCCCCAGGAGCAAGCATCTTTTAATTTCTTGGCTGCAGTCCTAAGGCCCATTTGACTTCACATTCCAGGATGTCTGACTCGAGGTCAGTGACCACCCCATCATGGTTATCAGGGAGTTAAGCTCTTTTTTGTATAGTTCTTCTGTGTAATCTTGCCACCTCTTCTTAATCTCTTTTGCCTCTGTTAGGTCCCTGCCATTTTGGTCCTTTATCATGCCCAACCTTGCATGAAACGTTCCCTTCATATCTCCAAAATTTTCTTGAAGAGATTTCTGCTCCTCCCTATTCTATTGTTTTCTTCTATTTCTTTGAACTGTTTATTTAAGAAGGCATTCTTATCTCTTCTAACTATTCTCTGGAATTCTGCATTCAATTGGGTGTATCTTTCTCTATCTCCCTTGCCTTTCACTTCCCTTCTTTCCTCAGTTGTTTGTAAAACTTCCTCAGACAGCCATTTTGCTTTCTTGCATTTCTTTTTCTTTGGGATGGTTTTAGCTGCTACCTCTTGTACAATGTTGCAGACCTCCGTCCATAGTTCTTCAGGCACTCTATCAGATCTAGTTCCTTAAATCTATTTGTCACCTCTACAGTATATTCATCAGGAATATGATTTAGGTCATACCTGAGTGGCCTAGTGCTTTTCCTTTCTTTCTTCAATTTAAGCCTAAATTTTGCAACGAGAAGCTCATGATCTGAGCCACAGTCATCTCCTGGTCTAGTTTTTACTGACGGTATAGAGCTTCTCCATCTTTGGCTGCAGAGCACATAGCCAATCTGATTTCTGTGTTGACTGTCTGGTGATGTCCATGTGTAGACTCGTCTCTTGGGTTGTTGGAAAAGAGTGTTTGCTATGACCATCGTATTCTCTTGACAAAATTCTACCAGCTTGTGCCCTGCTTCATTTTGTACTCCAAGGCCAAACTTGCCTGTTATTCCAGTCATCTTTTGGCTTCCTGCTTTAGCATTCCAATCCCCCATGGTGATAAGGACAATATTTTTTGGTGTTAATTCTAGAAGGTGTTGTAGGCCTTCATAGAACCGGTCAACTTCAGCCTCTTCAGCACCAGTATATCTGATGTTCATCTGAATTAAATTCATCCATTCCTGTCCATTTTAGTTCACTGATTCCTAAGATGTCGATGTTCAGTCTTGTCATCTCTTGTTTGACCACATCCAGCTTGCCTTGATTCATGGATCTTACATTCCAGGTTCCTATGGAGTATGGATCTTTGCAGCATCGGACTTTCCTTTCACCACCAGATACACCTGCAACTGAGTGTCCTTTCGGCTTTGACCCAGTCACTTCATTCTTTCTGGCGCTACTAGTAATAGCCCTCTGGTCTTCCCCAGTAGCATATTGGACACCTTCCGACCTGAGGGGCTCATCTTCCGGCATCATATCTTTTTGCCTTTTGGTACTGTCCATGGGGTTTTCATGGCAAAGATACTGGAGTGGGTTGCCATTTCATTCTCCAGTGGATCACGTTTTGTCAGAGCTCTCTAATATGACCTGTCCGTCTTGGGTGGCCCTGCGCGGCATAGCTCATAGCTTCATTGAGCTATGCAAGCCCCTTTGCCATGACAAGGCAGTGATCCATGAAGGAATGACAGACAATAGGGTTCGGTTAATCAAATGCAAAATAAAGCAAAAACAAGTTACATGGCAAATATAAACCCAAATAAACCAAATTTAAAGAAGAAAAGTTACCTGATCAAGAGAAATCTGAAGTTTATGAAATTCAGCAAGTGATTCCTGGATGAGAGCACTACTTGCTTTAGTTTGATTCAGGGATTCAATCAGATCCTTATTTTCAAGTATATTTCCCTGAGAAGTTGCAAGGGTCTGTGAGGAATAAAAAAAACAATCTTCTTATAACTAGACTATTTAAAATACACAGATACAGATGCAAATCTTATCTTAAACAGGTTATCTTGACACTTAATGTCTGTTTTACATTTCTTCAATAATTCACTTATTTCCTTGCACAATATACTGCTTGAGATTGGTTGTCCAGAGTTTTGGAGACTGGATATGAGATTGTATACTGCTGAGTACACTGAACCCTAAATAGACTTCCTAAGAAGTAAATAATATTCAATAATAAAATTAATAAATCAATCATATTGAATACCATAGGATGTATATCTGTGTAAGCTGTAAATACTGGCATATAAGACAACCCTTGAAACTGGAAATCATGAGGCAAAAATCAGGTGGTCTTAGACGCCAGGTGAAAAATTTTCATCATACAGTAGGACCCCCATATCCATGGGGGATAGGATCTAAGCCCTGAGCAGATGCTTGAAACTGCAGGACCCTCATGAAAGTGGAAAACTCATGAATATCTCTGGGGACTCTCCTTGGGGACACCACACTCTGTCTAGCCAGCCTCACTCATGTGTTTTGTCTCTCAGTGAATATGCAGACTCTACACATATTCACAGGTTTTTCCTACAGATATTCATGTTTTTTTCCTAAAGATATTGGGGCAGGGGGGCAGTTGCTAGAGGTATACCTGTATATACCAGTATATAAGAGGAACCTTGAAACTGGGAACAGTGAAGCAAAAATTGGGGGAATTCTTATACTCCAGACATATGACAAACAGCAGAAAAAGAGCTCAAAATATCAGCCCTCATTTTATAGATGAGTCAGTAGCCTTATACGCCAGTAGTTACCATATGTTTTAGCACCGTACCTGATCATTAGCAGCCCAGATTAACATAAGACTAGATTTAATCAGTTCTGTACCTTCTCACCATCCCTAAATCTGGGATTTCACATTGCATATAAACTGTGTTTAAACATCACACTTTTCCTCACGATAGGAGCCAAAATTAAACTAATGGGATTCAATAAAAAGTATATCAAGAGGCATACTGATATAGTCAGCAATAAAATGTCATACTAATACAGTGGTACCTTGGCTCATGAACGTCTCAGTTCATGACCAAATTGGGTCGCAGACAGACATTTCAGAAAAATTTTGCCTCAGGTTACGAACTCCGCATCAGGTGACGATTGTGATCAAGCCCATCTTCCCTGCATGGGTGCGACTGTGGTCATGCTCGGGGGAGTGGGGGGAGATGACCACAATTGTGCTGGAGGAGGGAGATGGCTGCAATCACGGATACACTCATGCAGGGAGCACGGGCACGATCGTGGTCATGCTGGGTGGGGAGATGGCCGCGATCGTGCTGTGGGGAGGGAGATGGCTGCGATCATGGTGCGAACACTTTCTTTCCATCTTCCATCATTTATAATATGATTGTAACTGTATCAGTTATGGCAGAATTCATTGCAATATTAAAGCAAAACAAAAACAAAACAAAATAAAAACTGCTTACTTGAAAGTGTTTCCAATTTTAATTTCAGAAATATTTTTAAACACAATTGCACTCTGCTCTAAAAACTAGCAACTGGATTCTGTTACTCAAACTTGTTAACTTACACAGTTTCACACTTATTTATCTTTTTCTTACAACAAAGTTACATAAATAACTTTTTACTAAATGCTGACATAATATTCCACTTTAAATGTTCATACCATGATTTGTTACCAGCGGCAATCTAAATGCATTTACTAGCAGGTAAATCATATGGAACCCAGTAGGCATTACATCATACAAGCATACATCAGATAATGTTGTAAATACATAGGGCTATACTCCAACATACACTTAAGAAGAAGCCCACTGATCTCCTCCTCTGGAGGAGGTGCTTACATTCCTTTGTTTACGCCAGATAGGCCAGTGGCTGCAATGGAACAAGGTGTAAAGAGTTTAGTATGTTGGGTGGTGTCTACAATAAGAACAAACAATTTTGATTTTTTTAACTTCCTATAAAAATGGTCTGCTTGACCAAAGTATGAAGGAACTGCTGAGGTTCTTAGGACAAGTGCTGACGTTTCATGGGCTTTCGTTAATGCAGCATAAGAATTCCTTTCCCCCTGATCTTTAAAGGCATTGTTATCCTCGGGCAGAAAATGGCTTCTGAAATTGGCATAGCTACTGGTGCATTTACTAGAATTTTTTTCATATCTTGGTAAAGCATATAGAATCTCTGGGCCATATTGACTCCTTTCCTTGAAGGGGTGTTTTTTTTCTTTTCATTTCTTGTTCCAAGTAAAGAAAAGGTACTTCTCTGATAGTTTAGGCTCTGGAGACATCACTGTCCCTTTGGATAAAGGCTGTTTCTTCTCTGTATCTGTTGGATCAATAGCCAGAGCAGCAATTGCTTCAAGCAATCGGGACAGAAAATTGTCCTTGTTAAAGAATCTCTAATGATACATCCTCCAGATTCTATATCTCACCACCACCACCCCTTTTCCCCTTCTGAGCTGACCTCCTGGTGGGATGATGTAGAGAAGTCTTTATTAAGATGAAGTTTCAGAGTGATATTGTGAGGCCTGTTATCAAAATGGCCCATGACTGCAGTCCATGGATAAGAGAATTTTTCTCTTGTGTCTGCAGAAGAGTGATGGTTGGTGTTAGAGTTAACTATTTAGGTTTAGATCTGTTTTTGTCTGAATTTAAAGATGTAAGGGAGATAGAAGGATCTGAGACGTGTTGTTGTGTATTATGCTTTGAACCATGCTCTGGTCTTGTAGTCTGTTATTAAGCAAATGATCCCTTAAGTTGTTTGAGAGAGCCTAAACTGTGAAAGCATGGATTGATCTGCAAAAGGCTTCAAATGGGATGGAGGGCTGGGTTTCTGGGCCCTACTTCATAGTGCAGGAGGGGGGAAAGGATTAATTTTCTTCTCATACCTTGAAAGCGAAACCAGTATCCAAAACGTGTGCCAATGAGGCTGGACAAAATTCTGGATGATGTGGCATAATCTTCACCATTTTGATGGTTCTGGCACTGAAGCACTGCATCTACTATGACTGCCTCCCTCCTCCTCCTCCTTTGAGCCCAAATTCAGCTAGTAGTAGGTTCTAATATGTTCCAGGAGAGGGTAACACAGTCTGCAGGCCTAAGCACTCCAACTCACTCAGCCTGAATCAGATGGATCTCTTGCAGCTGGGCAATTTTTCTCTTCTCTTCAGTGAAAATGAGCAGACAGCCTGAGCCAGCAAGCCACTGCTCACCATGGTGCTTGTCTACTGCACAATGAGGAGATGAGGATGCGCATTCACAAGACTGTGAATCATCCAAATATGGGTAACCATATTTTTTCTTTTTTTCTGGTGCATTTTTATGAGGGGACCATTAGAACAGTTAAGAAGGAAGGCCGGGAAAGAAAGAGAAAATGCAGAACCTTTTTTGTTTGTGCAGAAGATAATGAAGATAAAGAGGATTTGTAGAACTGGAAAAGACTGTACAACGGGAAAAGATAATAGGGTAGAATAGAAAAAAGGCTATAAAAGAGGAGGAGAGAGATCTTTTCTGGGGAAAAAATCGAAGACTATGTGGCAGGGACCAGCAGATTGCTGAAAGTACATCACATGGTCACTGTTTTTCCTGGGTGATAGACAGAGTTAACACACAGTGCAATACTTTCTTCACAACAGCCTAGAGTGCTTAGTTTCTGATACTGCATCATCATTTGCCTTCTCTTTGCATTTTTCCACAGCATGTGGAAACAGCCTTTGCTTATCTTTTTTAAAGATGCTTCCTCCTCTTTGCACAAAAATAATTCATATTTCATTACAAATCACCAAAATTATTTATAGTCAACAGTTGCAAATGTTACCTCTAAAAGTGATTCTTCAAGTTTTGCTAATTGTATCTTCTTATCTTCTTCTTGTTGTAATAGCTTTGTCTTCTGTTCTTCCAAATCTGGTTTTTCATGCTGGATAGTCAAAGCTAAAAGCTGAAATGCAATTCAATTAGTGGAAAAACAGAAAAAGGAAAACGTAGTAATTGTAAACTCCCTCCATAACTTTAAAACAACTCTGAAATTGATCAAATGGTGCCTGGCATGAGCAGAAAGACACTTCTATTCATATGAGGTTGTCCTTATTGCATATCACCAAATCTCCTGACTTCTGCAGCCCCCTGTCCCACATATCATCATATTCTGGAGGTCCCTGACCCTTGGACAGCTTTTTAAGGATTGCAAGGCGATCCAAATATCCACTTACACCTTCCGGATCCAAGCCATTCAGGGAAAAATAAGGGAATGCAATGGCAGTAACTAAAGCCTCATTATTTTCTAAGCTAAGTGCACAGAAAGTTGCCATCTGCTGAATCAGAACAGTGGGCAATCTAGCCCTGCAGTACTGACACTGACTGGCAGGGCCTCTCCAGAGAAGTCAGCCACAACTAGATATATTATTTGCTAAAATCCTAATTTGGAAGGACTACACTAAGAGTACCATTTTCATAAGCAATTTTCAATGCAATAGCATTTTCTGATCTAACCAGTAAATAACATATTAATTAAAAGGGGGTTTATTCTTACTTTAAAAACTACTAATACAGGCAAGATAAACTGTTATTTTTTAAAAAAATGACAATGGGACATGATTTGAGACAGTTATTTATTAATTTCAATGGTTTATTATCTATTCTTGGGGTATAATATATACTGCATATAAATTACGTATTTATTAATTCTACTTTTTCTATTTTGGTTTTATCTAATTCTTTTAATTTATTCATAGATATTATTATTATTATTGGTCTTTGTAGTTGAATTATATATTGTGCTTGTATTGTTTTATGTTGTAGGATTTTAACATTTTGTAAGCTGTCCAGAGAACCTATGGCTAGTGGGACAGCATATAACTTGACTAAATAAATTAACAATATATAACATATTTGAAATCCCATCCTTTATACTGCCTACATAAGACATCAGGTTCTTCCCAAATCATATATCTAGGTTGAAAAGGAAGAGCATAGTGCAGGGACTGTGAATGCCTACCTGCCCTCTTAAGCCACTCCGTGTTATTGTAAAGTTAACTTCTGTAACAATAGAAGCTGCATCAGGTGGGATATAAGGATTTGGGTTTCGTGTTGACAGAAATAGGCAAAATTCCTCATTATAGTCTATTATTTTGTCACCTATTTGTACAACATATCGTGGACCTACAAGAGAAAAAAATACTTTGCTAGTTCACAATACATCCATATGGAAAGCACATGAAGTCAAATGTTAGCTTAGGAATTACGAAAAATTGTCCGCTTTTAAAAAATGGAATTATTTTTATTCCACTCAAGAAAATGACTCATAACTATCCCTTTGTAATTACTGTAACTCTAATGACCACCTATAACACAATTTATTGAACAATAAATGCTTACTCAATTCCCATTAAAATTTATCCAGTCCAAAAGAAAACATAGCTCTCTGATGGTCACCACAGCCTAAAGCTATTCATTATTTAAGATGGAAGATTCATGGGATAAACTACTGGCATGGTCCTTCTACCTGTAAAGAAACAGGGAACATGCAGCCATATTCAGCAACAAGTGCATCTTCAGGAGTCTTCCCACATAGTGCACTTGTATACACAGACATACAACCCCCCAAAAAATAAACCTCTCGTTGTTTTTCCCCTATAGTATCATTTGCCACTGACTGACAAACCCAATAAAACAGAAAAAGGCAATAACAAACCAGCATAAGCTTGACTTTACTTGACTGGCTACCATGAAGAACAGGTAGGAAGAAAGTGTAGATCAGTTCACAGGATCAAAAACAACTCTATTTTAAAACAATCAGAACAGATTTTATATTGTTCTGTTGTTGTTCAGTGCTAACACAGTAGCCTGAGAATCAGGATTTGGTAAAACATGACCTCTGCAATCCAGAAGAAACCATCACCTAATCATAATATTTCTGTTGGCTTATTTGAATAAACATGAAATGAAATCAGGCACATGATGGTTCCTTGTTAAGGTAATTGTGGAGTAAATTTGAACATAATACAGTATTACTAAAGTATAAATTCAGAATCTAAAAAACTGCCTTGCTGCTACCAAGTCATGGGAAGAGAAAAACATTATAGGATTGTACAGAATATTTTCCTCCCACTTTCAAAGTAGAGCAGAGAAAGGCATTCACATGTAGGAAGCAATTTCCATATTTTTCCTAAAAGCAAAACAATAGTGCCCTTAGCATAAACAATCAACTGGTAAATTGTTTCAGATAAAAGGATTGTAAAGCATTTACTTTTTACTGCATGGGCTTCTTCCTGTTTGTTGTACAAATGTCAGGATGATTCTGTACTAATATTGAAATATAAATCATATTTTTTTAAAAAAGTTCCAATACTGCCAAAACCAAAACACTATTGGTGTAGAGCATATTCCATATCCATGTTTGCACACAATGGAAAATGCATCTGTAAAGGGGCATTTGAGGAAAATTATGCATGAAAAATGTTCTTATTTTCTCTGTTAAACCACTTCAGAGTCTGGTGCTCCACAAACTACAACTGAGTGACCTTGAAACCTGGCAGGGCTATTAACAATACATCTACTATCAAATGGGCAGGGCAGATATAGAGGGGAAAATAGTGCTGAAAATAATTTAATCTACTGTGCCCTTATTTCTATAGGGTAAGTTGTAATATGGATCATTAGAAGTTACTGATTTAAATGAAGCTTTAAATAGTTGCATAAAATAGATTTTAGAAGTGAACAGAAACTTTGCACTTCATAAGAAGATAATCCAAAATCTATGCTCCTAGGACCCACATCCTTCTGCACTGTGGGATCCACACTGTCCCTGAGGACCTCTTCATATCTCATTATTAGCTATGATTTAATATTTTTAAAATATATTGTACAAAGTGAATTTTTATGCACAAAAGTAGCAGAGTTATTTCTGAATGTCCATTATTTAGCTGTTTTTATCTGAAAAGTAAAAAAAAATCACACAGCCCTGACAGTTTTAAGTTAAAAGTTTACCTTGTGCAACTAGATCCTTTCTGAGCAGTGGATAAAGCACAGGCTCTACTCCATCCATTTCTTGTATAATGAGGGTTTTCCCAAATCGTACAGCCAATTCAAGAGCATTTATGAAGTTGGCATCCTGCACATTAAAACTTCACAATGAGTGATTATTCTAGTTCGATATTAACAAATGATAAAGCCAGTTATAGGGAAAAAATTCTGAAGGCATTTTCAGAGACAGTCAAAATGTAAATGAGGCTGAGTGAAATTATTTTTAAAGAGGCTAGATCTGAACACATTTGCCCTGTAACCAATAATACTGGACTTATAGTTATTGTCTCCATTTTGTTTGGAAATGGTAGATTAAGCAAGAAATTGGACCACTTGTATTGGTAAGCACAGCAACAGGGTACACTGGCTCTCTTCTGTTATAGAAGTGATTTTCGCTCTATGCGATACTGTACAGATATATGCCTTACTCTCTGTCCAGTTCTTTATTTAATACAGTCACTCAGATGTACCCTTTACTTAGTTTATCTAGAGCACTGATAAGGTAAATACCATATATCAAGCACTTGGAAATGTATGCAGAAATCCATCATTGCTTTTTAGTCATGCATTACAACACATTAGCAACACGCTTAAATTGTGTTCTCTTGGGGGCTGGGGGGTGGTGGTTATGGAATACCCAGGTCACACATAATAGTCATGGTAGAAGAGATGACCATAATCACTCTTCCACATGTGGAAACTCTCACTGTCATTATTTGAATGTCTTAAAATTGATTTGAAAGGGAAAAAAAGAATGAAGAACATTCCTTATTTTGACCACAATAAGATAAACAACAGTACAGACAGAAGTACAGTGGCCAGGAGTGGTGGTGGGGAATCCTGAATGACAATGTGACGTAATTTCAATAGCCCAGTTACACTTAATAAGTAGGCTGATCTACGTAAAGCCACTGAAAGAAAACTAGACAGTTTTCAAACAGTATGATATTGTTCAGTTGATAAATTATATTGTTCAATAGATAAATTATTCAATGTCTTTCAAATTTATTTAACATACTAATAGTAACCAAAAGTTTTTTTCTCCAGAATTACAGAACAAACTACACAGTTCACGTATGACCTGCTGGTTGATGATTTCCAAGCGTGATTCTTTCAGATGTGTTTTGAGCCATTCTGTAGCTCTGGATGAAGGGTCTATTAAAAATGGGCACACTTTACTCTATCAAAAAAGAAGAGAGAAAGAAATTATTTGTAAATCATTATCTGTTTAGAAGGAAACCATACAGGCATGCAATTTGTATTTTAACAGTCCTCTCCCTGTTCTCAATTCCTAAACGAAAGAAATTAAAAGTTTGCTACATACAACAATATATACAGCATGTACAACAAAGACACAGGATATAATTTTATGTATGAATTATTCAAATATTACCAGTAAACTCCCTTTGTACTTAGTTAATCATTCAAAAGATTTAAAGTGTGAATAAAATGAATATTGTAACTGATGAATGGGGTACTTGAATAGATTTGGAAGAAATTATACCAAGCTATTCATAGATACCATGTTGGCTGGACACCATAAAGAAAGGACACTGAGATGGACATGGTGGTCTTGAAGGAAGCAGTGCAAGACAGAGAGGCATGGAAAGCAATGATTCATAGTGCTGCCAAGGGTTGGACTTGACTGAATGGCTGACGATGACATTCAAAGATAATCCAGTCTAGCATTCTTAAAATCTTTGGCCCCCAAGATCTTGGGAAAGGGCACAGAATAAGCTAAAACATTTTACTAAAGACAGAAAGGGATAGAGATTCTCCAGCTGCACTTTCATTTCACTGGCCAACTTTTCTCAACATAGTGCCCTACAAGTATTTTGGGTTAGAATTCTGTGTGTTCTCAACTACTGGTGATGCAGGCAAGCACTTCCAGGAGTTAAGTCTGAAACATCTGGAGATGTACTTTCTGCCCATCCTTGTCATAGATAGTTAAGTGAAAGAAATAATAAGGAATACAATTTACCTGCAAAATCACAAGAGCATTTTCTATTGACAAATCATCAGAGGGCAAACCTTCACTTTTCCAAATCAGCTGTTCACTCTCCGTGCACAGGAACCGCCTAAGATCAAATTCTGACAAACAGAATTAATTCCATTTAATCTTGTTATTCATTATTTATTTATTATACTTACATAGTACCCTATAGCCCATGGACTATCTGGGTGGTTTACAACCTTAAAAGTCATATATACAATTCATAAAATACTCATATTAAATAGATAATAAGACAGCAAAACAATACAACAAAGCAACCCCAGGACAACAAACACAGTAGCTGTAGTAATTTAACCCCAAAGCACAGTGGCAAGTAATAAAACAGTATTTAAAACTGGTGCAGCAGATAATAAAACACAACAGACTTGACTATTAAAAATAACTGAAAAATAAAAAGGTATTTACCTGTCACCAAAAATGGCAAAATGGTGCCAGGTATACCTCTCTGGGGATATTCTAGAGATGGGCTACCGCTACTGAAACGTCCCTTCTCCTGAATGACACCCCCTTGCTTCTTTAAGAATCTCGGCAGACAATCTTGAGGATTTAGTAGGAACATATGGGACAGGGTGTTCCTTCAGATAACCTGGCCCCAAGACATTTAGAGCTTTAACTGTTAGTACACGCACTTTGAATTGGGCCTGGACTTCAAGTGGCAGCCAGTGCAGCTGGAGGAAGACTGGGGTGAAATATCTGTGCCTACTGACAGAAAAACAACAGAGACTTCCAAAGTCAGGAAGACCTTCCCTCATATTCCCACCAAGCAAGCCTCCAATACTGGTAGGACAGAGAGAAGGGTCTCTACCAAAGAACTGAAATCCTGTGCAGGCATGTATGAAGAATACAATCCTTTAGGTAGCATAGCCCCAAACCATATAAGGACTTACAGGTTATAACCAGCACTTTGTACTGTGCTCAGAAACAGACCTGTAGCCAGTGAAACTGGTGAAACAAGTGAATCATATGCCCCCTTCTAAATGGCTCTGGTCAACTGAAACATTCAGGACAATGGAATTTCCAAATTTGCTTGAATGTAACATTTTATGGCTTTCTGCCATCTATAACCAATTCAGCTGTAGCAGCTTTAAGGTATTATGTATAGTTCTGATATTTTATTACTGGAGATTGAAAAAGCATCTCTGATACCTAGCCCATCCATAAATTACAACATTTCCTTAGTAAAATTTGCAAATAGTTGAGTTCAGAAGCATGCATGGGGTAGAATCTGATGAAGATGGGTGTTATCCTCCAAACTCAAGGGGCCCATGCTTCTCCAATGCAGCGTAGAAGGAGTAGCAGGGACAATTATTATCTTTCTGCTCCTTTCTTGCTAGATGGCCATGTTTGTCATCTAGTGACAGTGCCTTGGAGTGGGAGGGGAAAAGGCTACAGTGGCTTCAGAATAATATTCAGTCTCCTCTCCTCCCCTGAAATGTACCCTTCAAATCCTTTCCAAGGACATTTTCCCAATCTCAAAGCACTGTCAGCACAGTTCTTTCCATGCCAGCTCTGAGGGGGCAAGGGGGCAATAATACACAGTATTCTATGGTGCTCCAGATAATTTCTAGGGAGCATAGGATCATTCCTTTAAAGAATTATGAGAGATGGACAATATATAAAGAACCATGTCTAGTATGTAGTACTATGGTTCTACCAAAGAGTTGGTAACAAAAGAAAACAGAATGTGCATCTAGAAGAAATACCAACCAAGTGCTATTTTAAACACAGCACCCAAACTATGGTTTAGTGTTCAGGTTTTTAGGTTTTGGAAGCAAACGTAAGAGCCATTTTTTAAAAAAGGGAGGGGCTGCTTGGTTGCAGTCTCTGTCCACAACAACCATTTTGTGCTAAAACTATAGTATGGGAGAGCTCTAAATTGTTTCAGGGTGGCCTCTTTTCTTTCCTGGATAGGACCATAATTACTATGAAATAAGTAAGAAACTACCGTATTATCTACATAGAAAGCCTTGAACTAAGATGTTGCTGCATTTCTTTTCTGTAATGCTTTTGATGCTTTAAGAAATATAATTTAGTATTTCAAGAGGTGCATTCATCTATCATGCATTACTAAATTAGCTTTAGGTAAACATAGTTCCTTCCATTTCTACTTCTCCTCAGAAACATTATATTTATCTGCAGCCAATTTGTTATGTTATGAACATTTCTGAAATCTGTTCTAAAGGATTTAGTCAAGGCAGGCTGTGCAAACGCCCAGATCTACTAGGTTTCCTAAAGCACAAAACTATAAAAGACTTTTCCCAAATTGATATATCTTCCCAATCTAGCTTCAAAGAGACTTGGATCCCCTGCGGTAGGAACTACTCATACCTTTGATACAGGATGATTTGCCTCCAAGTGAAAAATGATACAGAACTAAATTGCAATGCAATCAACCATGAGAAAAAGTAGCAGAGATCAGTTTTGTCTGGACAAAGAAGATTACAGGCCAGTGTAAACCTGTGACTTGCAAGTCTGGGGCATGGGCCTTCTTGAGAAGGTATAGCTATTTCTAAAAGCTGTGTTCTCCTCCGTAATGCCAATATTGTGCATCTTCAAGTAACTGACATTCCTGAGGCTAGTTGAAGGAATAACTTCTTCATTTTCTTCCCTGGAATCCTAGAGAACCATAAATTCCACACAAAAGTCCAAAACAGATTTGTTAACCACTTTTTCTGTTGTGTATTTTTTTGATCAAGGAACAAAGTGAGCCATGCTAGCTAAACAGGTTGTCCTTTTCCTAGTTCTACTTGGAGAAGTGAAAAACTTTGTTCCCCTCCCTTGAGACAAGAGGTTCATAATAATGAAGATGCCAGTGTTGTATGGTTTTCAGCACTCCCAGATGTAACCAGTCATAGTTTTATTTTTAACTTTTATTTTTCATGTTTTATCTTTTATAGATTTCTGCTCCATAATCTTCATACTGGTATATGGAGCAGCATGTAAACTTGCAAAATCGATATAGTATACAATTATAAAGTATGCTTAAGCTATTTTATTTATTAGTTTTCCCATCAAAGAAAAAGCAATATTTACTTTCCAGACCAGCTGATTTTGTCCATGAATCCAAACTTGCTTTTCTTTGGTCTTCTGGTGCAGCAGAGAGGTAAGTGATAAAAGCAGCAGATAGTTGAGCTCTTCTTGGAAGTGTACTTAACTCATCCGCTATCTCTGAAACCTGAAAAAAATCAACCCAAACATGATTTTTATTCTACTCTTTACACTTGTGGTAGCAGAAATGAGTGCGGTAGCAGATTCCTCATCTCCATCCCAATGCATGTGATACTATTGTCATATTGCAGTATCTATGGTAACTTGGTCAAACTTAAATATCTTCACATATGAACAATCAGAAATGCATGCTAGGCACACTGCATGCTTGGGTATACTGACACTCTGTGAAGATACTGCTAGCCTATATAGGCTTGGCACACTTTCTTCATTACATGCTTAAGGGCACAATTGTATGCCCCCCAGGCTCAATGCACAAAAGCTTCTGAATGTAAACCTCTCATGCACCCTATGCCTGAACAAGACATGGTCGTGCCAGTATCTGCTGCTGCCATGTTTCACACCCTGATTTTTAGCTTGGCATTCATTTTTGACCATCTAAATAAAGGGGCAGGGAAGGGTGGGATATTGATCAGAATTAGCATAAATTCTTGCCTGGCCCCAGGCAACTCGACTCCCTGCCCCCCAACACATTGCTTTCACTCCCCTCTGAGGCACATCTGCAACCTTGAGGAAGGCAACTAGCTGGCTGCCTAGAGGTCAGGATGGGAGCTCAGCTTTCAGAATCTCAGCTTTGAGATTCCAAGGTGCTGGAGTTAGGACTTCTGCTAACCTTATGATACCCCTCGATAACACTGGGAGGCTGCAAGATTGCATTTTAAAATTTTATTGGCTAATATGAAGAGGAAACGGGAATTTCTGTTTTATCTAGTGACTCTCCTTTCTCGGGAATGGTAGAAAACGACCATGTTCAAAACTATAGGCAAGAAATTAAGGATGTGTGTATATAACTGAGGTTTTGGGTCTGGGTCAGTCCCTTAATCAGTAAAGAACCATACATTAATTAAAAAGAAATAAAATAAAAAATAATTAGAATTGAAAGACTTTAAGAAATCTTTTCAAAAAGATATTTAAGATAACAAAAGTGTGTTCCAACAACCAACCTGTGTATTCCATCTTTTGTGCTCTCTATCAAGTTGCTTAATCAATATCTCTGCAGCTTTCACTGTCTCTTGTGCCTTAGCAACTTCTGCTTCAAGCTTAGCTGCCTCACTTGTTCTTGCCTGGAATCTATAAACCAAATGCACATTTAAGACCAAATGCACATTAAAGCCCCACAAAAAGTGTGCTTTCAAGCCAAGATTAATGCTCATTTAAAAAATATTAGTTTGCTTTAAAAGAAAAAGAGATGCAATTAGCTTTACCATGAAATGTCAGGAAAAAATCCAAATTGTTCAGACAAAACAAATATATACCTGTCTTTTAATTCTGCTACTTTTTGACCAACAGAATTGACCAAGTCTTCCAACTTTTGTTTTCTCTCTTCTGTTTTCCTGAGGTTACTGAAATACATTAGCAATAACAACAGAGATATTCCATATCAGTTTTCCCACACTTTTAGGTAATCTACAGAAGTTTTTCTCACTTGTCCACCACCAAGGGAAGTAAAGCTGGGGAATACACAGGAAAGGGCCTTTTCAGTAATGGCCCTGTACCCCTGAAATCAGCATCCATAAGGAGTTCATCATGAACTATCTCTGCATGTCTTTCAAGAAGGCTCTCAAGACCAACCTGTTTTTGTTGGGTTTCCCATAATTCGTGTACTGTGGATTTTATTTGTATAATTTGTTTCCATAACATCTTATTATTTATTTATTGCATATGTGTACATTTTGAATAGTTTTTATTTGCTACTTGGCTTTTAGAGAGATTTACCCTAAAGGACAGAGTAAAATGTTAAATTAATTAATAAATGAGACTAGCTCTCAACAATCATGAATATTTTCTTAGATAGTATGTAGATGAGCAGTACCACAATGAAGCTAATTCCTACTATGCAAAGAACTGAAGCCACACTGAAAGAGCTATCATATTCTGAGTAAGAAACACAAACTGCATGAAGAAATGTTTTCCTAATGCCAATATCTGTCGGTAAAGTCTATGCTATGCTATGCTATGCTAGTCGCAAAGTCGCCTCCGACCCATCACGACCCCATGGACAAGATTCCTCCAGGCCTTCCTGTCCTCCACCATCCCCCGGAGTCCACCTAAGCTCACGCTGCTTCAGTGACTCCATCTAGCCACCTCATTCTCTGCCGTCCCCTTCTTCTTTTCCCATCTATTGTTCCCAGCATTAGACTCTTCTCCAGGGAGTCCTTCCTTCTCATTAGGTAACCAAAATATTTGAGTTTCATCTTCAGTATCTGGCCTTCTAAAGAGCAGTCAGGGTTGATCTCCTCTAGGACTGACTGGTTTGATCTCCTTGCAGTCCAAAGGACTCACAGGAGTCTTCTCCAGCACCACAATTCAAAGGCCTCAATTTATACTTAAGTATAAGGTTTAAGTAAAATTCTTCTATCAAGTTAGCTCAATGTAAGATATCAGCTTACTTATTATATATTTGATGTCCTCGAATTCAGAATGACAAAAAGAAAAAGAAAAAGTGTGCTACTCACGCTTCAAGGCCTGCCTGTTCTGTTTCCAGAGGCTGAATACGTTCCAGAACATAGGAGTATTGAACATTAGCTTTAACCCATGCTGCTAAGGGTGCAGCTGCAATACTGGCTCTTTTTGCATTCTGCAACATTCAAATATACATATTTTATATTGAGGATACATTAAAGAGCTTTAACAATTTCAACATTCTCCTAAAACTAAGTATAGCAACACATATAGAAAAAAGCTATATAGCAATAGTGGTAACAGCTAAAATCAGTAACAGCAACACTGCAGTGTCATCATATAAAATACATAATAAAAAGTATTATTGGGGACCATCTGGCATTCTTTACCAAATTATTTTGCCCTGTTAAGATGAAGTAACCTTGGATAATGAGTGACTGCAAGCTATAGTCCTTTTCAACAATGTTATGTACGTAAAAGGCTGTATCCACTGCAGAACTACCAGTAACATAAAGTATATTGCACTAAAGTAAACCACCTCTGTTATGTCAGTAGCATTTACTGTCATGATAGGTTTTCTGGGATACCAATCACAATTGCTGTTGGCATTGCACTGAAGATCACTTATGTTACCACAATGTAGCTTATGATTGCGGATGTTTTCATTGGATACTGCCCAAAGAAATTACCTTTGGATCAAAAGATGCCTTATTCTTAGCCAGAAGTTCTTCTACATTCTCACGAATTTCTTTTGGAATATTTCGAGCATCAAAGGTTGCAATGTCTTCTCTCACACCTCTTTTGGCAAGGAAACTGTAAAGTATATTAAATAAGCAAATTTAGAAGCAACAAAAAGAATATAAATTTAGGCATTTTAATGATTCAGTTTTAATGAAAGTGTATGTGTTACAATATATAGAATTCACCTATAGTTATAATCATGGTCTTTTTCTGGTATTCCAAATAATATTATGAACTTTTGAAATTACAGGAAGGCTGTTTTTCAGAACAATTAAAATCTTCAATTACCTCTTCATGCTCACCCATGATGTATCAAAGATACCCATCAGTCGTAAAACTCCTTCGAGTATATCTCTAATAATGTCAGGTGGCATACGCAGGGAACGGATTTCTGACAAAGATTCTGGTTTAATATTTCCAACAGCTAATTTAGCTTCATTAACTAATGGCTAAATAACAAAAAAAGGAGGAAAAAGTTGCTCTGTTTTAACAGAATTGCCATTTCATTCTCTTTATTCTAAAATTAAAATTCTACATTGTCTCCATAATTTCAACAATTAATTGCAAACAGATGAAATTAATAGTATCTTATGATAATGTTTATATAGACCTTGTGGTCATTCCTAAATGGAGGAGAAGGGAATAAGGCCATCAATACTATCTGAATTTTTTCTCCTCTCAGTTCACTGTGACCTTTGTGGCTACTCTTCCCAGCTCTTGCAAAGCAAGAAGCTTTGGTTCTGCTATTGTCAATGCGGTAGCTGGAGCACCAACTTTTAAAGCAGTACTGCAAGAAAAAGAAAACCAGGCAAAAAATAATCAAGAAGGAATGGAGAACTAAAGTAGGGATCACGACACCACACAGTTAGGAAGAAACTAGGAAGAAAAAAAGGAGTTGGGGTGGGGGGTTACAGAGTCTTTCTTTATGTTTTAGCTGTTTGAAATTTTGTTATGTTTCTTTGATTTTATGGTGTTCTTATTTTATTTGTCTTGTTTTTATGGATTGCTGTAAACCTCTCAGAGAGCTTCAGCTCTGGGGCAGTATAGAAATGAAAATAATAGTAATAGTAATAATAGGTATGTATAGGTAGGAGACACAGCAGGTCAGAAAAGAACCATGAGGGAGTACTTTATATGATTAAGAAAGAGATATGTGGGTTCTGGGCAGATTGCTGGAAGCACAACACATTAAGAGCAGAGAGCAAAATATGCTGAGGAAGGGAAACACCATATTAGTCTGAGAGGTGTGTTCTTCTCTCTCTCTGCACCTACACTCATACCTATCCCTAACTTTATGCCACTCAAACAGCTTACTCTTCACCATATTTAACTTACTGTCTAAACCAGTCCTGAAAAAAACTTAGGACTAAATGAATATACTCACATACATTGATATTTGTGCACATTAAATAGATAACACAGAGTTATCGCACAAGCATTTTTTGGGGGGAGGGGGGAGAAACTTGTCCCCTTAAAACCCACATTATTTTTCCTTAATTCTATATAACAGAATGCAATAGTGCATGGGAAAAACACAGTTCCACATGAAGCCTCACTATTTTTTTGTTTTATAAAGCATGATATAAAATCAAGAAAAACTTATGCTTTTTTTCTTTCTGATTACCTGAACCTCCTTTAGTTCATCCTCAATTATTGCTTTCCTTTCTTCAATTTTTACAACTTCTTGTGCTATTTTCTGTTTTATTTTTTCCATTTCTGATTTTTGCTCACTTGCATCCTATGAAAAAGTAGACTGTGATTTAACAGAATTGTTTATCTCCATATACATTTTGTATTTTATTTGATGTTGTAAGCCGCCCCGAGGCCTCGGCAAGGGGCGGCATAGAAATGTTTTAATAAATAAATAAATAAATACATCTGTTCATATGTACAATGAATCTATAAATCTTTGACACAATATGATTATTGCACTGAAGAGAGATTTTATACAAATTAGGCCAGATCTATGCTTTGCTGCCAATACAGAGCCTCACAGGATCAGACAGCACAGCCTTTCTCACTGACCCTGGGACACAATCCAGCCCTGCAATACAGGAGCAGCTACCCACATTTCTGAAATCTGTGCAGCTGCAGGTACAGCAATGCTCAACCAAGTGAGTGGAGATGGCAGTGGCTCTCTCTTTGTGTTATCCTAAAGGATATTAGAACATCAGCATGATTTCATTGTAAGGATTCTTGCACCAACTAGAATCAACATAACTTAACAGCAAGGCACAACAGATCCTAAGCTACCCCAAGCCTCATAACTGCCCAGGCTATCCATCTTTGGAAGGGACAAATGATCATGATATTTTGGACAGATCAGTGTTCAGTGGATATAGAAGTGTTTGTTACAAGTAGAGCATGCATCTATATTGTGGGTTGATTCATACTCATTTTTCAAAAATACTGAATACAACATTGATATAGTATGCAGATCTTCAGTACAATTCTGCACAATAACCAGTGTATGTAGAGACTCTGGATTCATTTGTTTCACGATATTATCAACATAGCATATCTTTTGCATAAAGCTTTTTACACACCTGCATAGAAGCAGTGATTTCTTGAAGGGCAGCATCAGCCTCATCTTGCTTCATTTTAAGCAAAATGCTTTGTTCTTCAGCTTTTTTGTTCAATTCATCAACAAGTGCTTTTGCTTCATTCAGTTTAGCCACTCCAGCCTAAATACAGTTTGGAGGAATATCATTTAAAAATGTACAGAAGCAAAGCTTTCAAATGTGCAAATAACCTACCATCAGCCTTCAGAAATGCTGTTTTAAAAACACAAATCAAATGCATCTGTGTATGAGGTAAGTTAAAATGAAATCAGTATTTGTTTAAGTCAAGATACCAATGCAAATCTAATCAGAAAGGTCTTGACTTTCCTTTAAGAAAATATTCATAATAGTGGTAAAGTGATTATTTTATTCACACTATGGCTAATGTTCAGTTTTAAATGTGCTTAATTTAGGTATTACAATATGACCAGAAGATGGTCACTAATAGGCTATTGAGATGTTCAAGTCATCAGCAGTACTACCAAAATACGGTTATATTTATTAAAAATAATGCTAGGAGGAAAGAAATGGCACAAAAGGCTTACTCAAGATGTTTGGATAAGAGAAATAAATCTCAAACTTGATCAGTTGTGGGCTTCTGGGCTTGACTTTGTCTGCTCTGGTATACCTGTGTTTATGTCTTCCATACTGAATCTGTAATTTCCATCTTGTGTGCTGGCTGTTTCTTTGGCTCAGTCAGTGTAGACTGGTCAAAGAACAAACATATACTTTGGTTGGCTGTGTCTTCCATTTTGTGAGCAAAGTCTCCATCTTGTCTGGCTCAGCAAAAAAGCCTAGCTCAGCAGAGAGGATGGACAAAGGACACCTCAGAACATCAACAGCAATTCATGAGCAAGTGTTTGCTACCAAAGATCCTAACAAGGCCTGCATTCCAAGACCTAACTAGCTTATGTGTCTGTGGGAATCTGCCACCCCTATATCCCTGCTTATCAGAAACCTGCTCAGCTAAGCTGCACTCGCTAGACTGAGAAACTCTCAGGTTGCTTAAAATGCAGGGCTTCACAGCATCAGAAGCAAATAGTGTCTAATTAGGTGTTTACTCTAGCCCTGTTGTGTTTGGACACTGACAGGTAGCTTTGCTGATTGTTCCCGCTGACTGATTCTTGCCTTGCAGTCTAGTTCATGCTGTGTGTTGCAAGTAACTTGCTCAACTCTTTTGAAAGGTACCAAACTTATATTTTGTGTACAACAGGGAACTTCCTTCCTTGTAAGTAAACTTAGATTTTGCATATTATTTCCTTGGAATCTCAAAGAACTATGTAAGCCTACTGCAGGGCACTAACAAGGGGCAATACATCAGTATATTAAAATACTTCTCTACACTGAAGCAAAGTAAATCCAAAAGACTCCAGATACATTCTTCTGAAAAGATAAGGCAAATCAAAAGAACTTTACCTACCTGCAAATGGTTTTGCCTTTTTATTAACTCTGTTCTTTTACTATTATAGATGGCACGATACATATGCAGAAAAGTCATGTATCTTCTGGGTGTAGCTCCATAAGGTTTACATGAATCATGAATCATCAAAAATGATTTTAAGAACTCAGAATCATCTATAAAACAATAAAAAAGTATTTCTATGTGAGCAACAAAATATAAAGATTAAAATTACTAAAACCAAAGTTTATATAGTATATGTTTAAAAAAAAGAATCAATTGAGTCTCCTTCAGAATTTATCTGTTTACAAGAAAAAAAAATCTCTTTTTTCTTACATGCATTACCCCATGTGATAAAATCATTTTGATTTTCAATCATGCCTAGCAGTAGAGTATCATGCCACAAAGGTATCATGACACCATAATTTTCAAGTGGTTTTATCTAATCCATATGCAAATAAAATATTTGGAACTATGTAAATAATAAATATTTTTATATATTCCAAGACTTCCCTCAATTCACCAATTTTAATTTTATTTCCCTGAAATGGGCCTAATTATAATTAAAACTTAATATATAAAAGTTCAGATCTTCACAATTCCATTATTAAACTAATGGACTTTCATTATTATTTACTGAGAGCATTTAATGGTGCATTCAAAATAAACCAGTCAGCCATTTGACACCACACACACACACACAAATGAAAAGTTAGCCTTTCCCTTTTTAAAAAATTCAGAATTAGGATTTCATCTTAGGTCTTTTAAATGACTGTGAGGGCAAATTGTTTCTCCAGTACAATAGCTCCAGAAGTCCCAATTTTGCCAGATAAAGTGATCCAGCAAGGGACTAGTAATAAAGGGCAAGAAAACACAGGTGTAGGCTTCCTGTCCCACAGTAATATGGTCAAAAGAGTGTCCACTGAGCAGACATGGGGCCTCGAGAATATGTAAACACCCTACTCAGTTCTTAATACTATCAAGGTTGTACCGACTGGCTTACCTAGATAGAGCCCTAATGAGGGAAAACACTACACAGAGAGTGCCAGACCTCTAAGTGAAAAATAGTATTCTGACCATTCAATCACCGATTAGCATTGTAAAAATCAAGATCTTCTATTTCCTCATGCACTCTGCACTAAGCACCCAGAGCAATAAATGAAAAAGGTATTATTTCATTCATATCTATACTGCCCAATAGCGAAAGTTCCCTGAGTGGTTCACAAAAATTACTACCCATAAACACACATATGGATGTATACTGATTAGTACCGAATGTGTTTATCAGGTTTCTAGTGACCTCTTATCTTCTTAGTTGGAATTGGTTTTCCCCTCCTATCTTCTTATCCCCCTTGCAGGCTGTCCCACCTTAACCAATTCTTTCTTTGAAGAAACAAATATTCTCTGGTTTTACTGATTGTTATTTATTTGATTATTCTGCCTAATTTAGTAACAGATTGCATATCTAAGTGCCCTGTCCCTTGACTTATTATTTCCTTTGCTCTTCTCTCCACCTGATTTATTCTTCCTGTGGAACATCATTGGTTAAAGATCCCCACAAATATGAATGTGTTTATGAGTATATCAGAGCAGATAAGGACATACAGTAACAATTTCTGCCATTTAGTCAATTCCTTATTCAGAGCTTAAACTGAATTAAGTTAATATAAAAAGTTTAAAGTTTGTGATAAGGTCATTTTTACAATGACATATGATGAACAGATATCATGACTAATAGAATTATGAATGTTTTATATAAGGGATCATAATTCAATGTGTATGTAACTTTAATATTTGTCATGTGAAAAAACCTACACAATGAAATAGCAAAAAAAAAATCTTACCAGAATTCTTCCTTTTGGGTTCCTTTGGTGTTTTACCTGCTTTTTCTCTTTCATCTGATTCACGAAATAACATTTCAGGTATCTAAAATGTACAGTTGAAGATATGAACAAACTGCATCAGTGGGATTATTTACTGCATTTATATTTACCATGGAAATAGCATTGTATCATTGCCACCCATTTTAACCTATATAGTCAGTGCAGACTACTTCTACTCAGCTAAATTATGCACACTCTGAGAAGACAGAGCTGAACAATTATTATAAGGAAAGACATTCTTTCACAGTTTAAAGTGAAAGGAGAATGACTGTGCTTGAAGTTACAAAATTTTCACATTCTAGAAGCAGAACTAGGGAAATGAGGTATAAACTACTATAGCTGCGGAATGAAGGATAAGTATGGAGCCCTGTAAAGCAGTTACAGCCACACAGATAAAATTTCAGTAGCCAAGAATAATTCACTATCCATAGCATAGGACTATTACCTCAGCCTCTAAGTTAATATGTAATCAACAGGAATTAACATTATTAAATAAAATGGATGAATCTTTATTCTTTTCTTCTTGCACTTGCCTTTTTCATACTGCTTTCAGACCAATTTTCCATCCAGAGCACCTGACATTTCTTATGAAGTGCAGGATTACTTTCACAATTTATTGTGAAATTCAAGTTAGTAGAGTCCATAATCAACACAATGTGAAGATTCTGTTGTATTCCTAAAGGTTATAAGTACAATATTAAAAATCATAAATGTATTACCATCTTCCACAACAAGTGCATACCTACAAAAATATTGCCCAGAAGAGGTTTACAGATAACATGTTTACAGATAATAATATTAAATTAATTTCTTAAAACACTGTTAAATCAATAATAACTTTAATACAAATAAAAACAATACCAGAACCCTTTAAAATGTGCCACATCATGGATAATAACTATTGTTTACATGCCAGAGAAAACCTTCTTAAACAAGTGCTTTTAGGAGACATTGTAAACATACCACAATGCTTACTGAAGAGCAAGAATTTTTTTTGTTAACTATCTCTTTATGTTGTTAGATTTTGGAATCTAGTACCCCTGGAAAGTCAATCTATGATAACCTATTTAACTTTTATATTCCATTATAATCCCATTACTATATTAGATGCCCTGACATTAGTACTCTGCATGATGGTATAAGTCCAGCGATCAGATGAACACTACTGTGGCTGAGCACAACTGAGGCCTTTATCCAGTACTCCTCCTGAGCAACTTTTTTCAGCCCTGTACAAGTGTGCAAAACTGAATGTCAGCTGCTATAAAACATTTCACATCAGTTTTAGTACTCTTGTACTTTGAAGTACTCTTAGTACTCTTGTACTTAGTACTCTTGTACTTTTAGTACTCTTGTACTTTGAAGTTCCTGAAGATTTTTCCTCAATTTTACAGTTTTGTCTTGACATTTGTGTCACTTTCCCTGCTATTCCCCAGAGTGAATAGAGTCACTCTGCTTTCCCCACAGTGGGTCGTCAATTTATTTATGCTGTTAGCCATCCAGAGACGTTAGTAATTGGACGGCATACAAATTTTATAAATAAATAAATAAATAAATAAATAAATAAATAAATATTTACTGCTTTGCCATGACAACTGAGTACAATCAATTGCAATCCCATACACTGCTCTGCAACCCATGTATAAGTGACAGTCAGCAACAGAAACCAGTGAAGGGCAGAGAAAATTAAAAGTGGTTGATGACTGCCAAAGAGAAGGAGCTTTAAGGCAGGATGTGCTTCTGTAGAACATGAAATAGCCTTTATAAAAGGAGGCACGCTAAAAAAGGGAGTGAAAAATGAAACCAACAAGGACATCAACAAAGGGGGACATTGATATGCATGGCTACATAGTGGATATGAGGTCTTGTGTAAGATTATTTTTAAGGGTGCAAACATATTACTGTGCCCATAAGGGCTCTGCAAATTCCACTGGGCAATTTCCGTGTGTGTGTGGGGGGGGGGGAGGGGAATCTCCTGGAAGCAGGCAAGCCCAGCCAATAAACTGAAGATAGGGCAATGTAAAGAAATGAAGATGCCTGCTAGCAAAAGTGCCTGGGATATATGACAGGAGCTTGCAAGAAGACAGATGAAGGAAACAAGCCATGGAGTGCCTAATTGTTTGTTGGGTTAGCAAGAGATCAACCAAACAATGCTAACTTCTTCACAGGGTGGATCAGTATAACATGTAAACTTGTCCATATAGTCTGAAATGCTTACTGTATGTAAAATAGTTGAAAACTGGTCCTGTAAATCCATCTTGTGATGCTTGATCTTTCAGAGGGGACAGCAGTGGCTCTAATTCTTCAGTTGTGTACAATCCGGGAACTTCACCTGTTTCAGAAACAGTTATTTGCTTTAGTTAAAATAAACTTACTAAAATAATTTTGAATATTCTTTTTTGTGAGTTCAGAAAATGTTTTAGAACTTCTTTATTATTTCTAAAATTGCCTCAATTTTTCTCTCCAAAAGTAAAACATGCATGCTTTGTGTTGTGGGGTGGGGGAGGAATCAATAAAATATGTTTAGTTTTACTTCATGGGAAACAGGAAAGCCCATGTTCCTCCTTTTCCTTTTCTCTACTTTGAAATAAGGAAAAAATAAAGTTGGTGTCTAAAGGTGAAACCAATATTCTTCTTTGTCATTTAAAAATAAGCAGTTATTTCATTCTTTTAAAGTTCTTTAAAAAATTGGAAATTCCCACTTCCATTTTAGCTGGTTCCCAGTTCAGCACATCATTCAAATGCTAATGTGTAGGGAAGAGAGTGGAGACCCTACATGCCCAATGCTTGCACTGGCTTTTTCTTATAACACTAAAGCATGGCTTAGTTTTATATTCACAAGCAACACTATTGCGTACAACTTTATTTCCTGTTCCCAAACATTTATGTATCCAAGCCTTAAAACTAAGGGTATTTCTGTATAGTACCAATCCATCTACTAAGCCTAATAATGCATGTTGATATATAATACTGAAAGACAATACCATATATAACAAAACATAAAATCAGACCACTGGATAAAATGGTTAACTGAAAATGCAGGCACCATGTTCTATGCTGTCTAACACAGCTGTTTTTTCCAACTGTTATCTAAACAAGCAATAGGGAACACACTGAAAATATGTAGCATTCTCACTAAGTAGTACAACTTGGAATCCAGAGTCTATGGAAATCTTCAATAGCCATCACACATTAAATAACAAGTTGAGATTCTGCTCTTATTGTAGACCATTACATTTTTTAAAAATTGTTCTGAAGTGCCCAGAGAGCTTGGCTATTGGGTAGTATAAAAATATAATAAATAAATCTAGTATGTTCTTCTCACCTGATGATAATAAGCTATTGATCATCTCCAGAAATGTGGACTGGACAAATTGATAGTCTTCAAGCAACAATACAATGTGCTGAGCTTCAATGCCCGCAAGCTGCATCACCTGCAGAAATTCATTTAATTTAAGACAGAGTACAAATTCATACAAATCTAATAGCTTTGTACAGTGAAATATAGCAATTTATGGCAAGACTTTGGTTGCAAGATAAACGACACTGAATACTTAATATGCATGAGAAAAATGAAAAAAGAAAACTGAGGCCTTTCTTCCAAACGTCAGTTCAGCTATCATACATTCTCTTAAACACCTGGGAGGAAAGCTATACCATATTTATTTATTTATTATTTCAATTTATACGCTGCTATCATAGCTCAGAAGATATATACAGATTGTTGAAGGTTATTTGCAAAGAAGAGCAATTGCACTGCCCTGTCCTTCCACCCAATGAATGTTGATCAGGCTGTCAGATTTGTCAGAGTGCAATACTTCTCAAGTTCAACCACATTCAGCACGAAATTGGAGCACACATACTATGCAGCTGGCCAGACAGGCTATGGGCGTTAGGTGAACAAATCCCTATACAAATATGTCTAGATATGTACAACAATCAGGCATGCATACACAGAAGGGTTGAGCAGCTATGCCACAGGTGACCAAAAATCTGAATCCCTGAACACATACAACTTCAATCATCTATATACAGCTGCAATCTACTATCTTGTACATTATGCTTCTAACCACATATGAGGCGGAACTAAGTTGCTTTAGATAAATATTTCCAATTAAATAAACAGACAGTATTTAAAAATAAATATGATTCAGCTGAAGTTAATATGTTCAGCTTTATAAATTACTGATAGGGTGGTAAAAATATAGAAGAACTCAAAATATTTTCAGGAAATGTAGGTTTACAATGCGAAGTAAATGAAACAGCTGATAAGTTTCTAGTGATACTATCATCTCCATAGTTCAATACATGTTTCAAAAGAGGTTAGACAAGAAAGAACTAGTCTCAAGTAACTGTTCCTGTTAGTTGTGTTGGACCTATAAGCAACCTTCAATACCATCAAACATGATATCCTTACCTGCCTGTGAGACTGTGCTGAACCAGCTTTACTTTGTTTCTGGTGTTTTTAATCTGAGTAATTTTTTTCTTTACTTTTCCTACTTTTCTAATTTAATTACATTTTAACTGTTGTATATTTCCATTAGTCTTGTAATTAAGTTTTTAATATTGTGAGCCACCTTGAGTCTCAATACTGGAAATAGGTGGGATATAAATAAATGTAATGATAATGATGTATTTTGTAATATTTCATTTGTGACATTATTCATCTTGGGAAGCAAACCTGAAAAGCACAAGTAGCATATATTACAACTTACATGTTTCAGATCATTTTTGAACTGCTTCATTTCATAGCCTCTGGAAATTTTGGGTGTAATCAGAAAAGCTCCATGCATATGACTGACTAACGATGTAACAGTTCGACGACCCACTCCACTATGGCCTGCTAACAGAAGTGATCCTCCAGGAAAACTCAGTACTCTGTCAACTCTAGACATATAATCAAGGACTTCTGGGAAAAGCAAAATTTCTATTTCATGGTTATCCCGTCCATAGTGAATAATACCCTAAGGAAGGAAAACACAAGTAAACAAATGTGGATGAAGTACAGTACAAGACAAGAATTCAGTAAACAATCTAATGGCTTTAATTTTACCTATTATGACCTGCTGGTTCTTAAAACATAGTAACCAAAAATCAGAAATTACAAAATCATATTCTAGACTTCCTAAAGTCTGAGGATTCTTTTCTCTTGTTATTTTCAGGGAAAATAATGTTTGAATTTCTGAGATCTATGGCTGTAGCTCCAAAACTATTGTGACACAGAAGCTATGCTTGGTTCTTCCTAACTGGGAATGGAAAAAGATATGGTCTGGTACGTAAATGCGTATCCATCACTTAATAAGTATTCTATCAAGTGGTGAAACATATGTGAAATGTACATCAAAGATCAAATGCTAGAGTTACACTTTATTTTAACTCACAACAACCTGGAATCAATTCTTTTCTATGCAGCCTGTCCACACATTAAGTCAGCAAATGTTAAGCCATCTGATAACCTCTTAACACATAAAAGTCATCACTAGATGATGGAGTCATGATTTAGGGAACATTTTATTTGTTTGTTTATTTTGACACGTGTATGCCGCCAACTATCTCTACAGGGATCTCTAGGTTGCTGACAACAGTAATCAAAAACATACTTCTTAAAAACAGTAAAACAATAAAACCTCATACAAAAAATCATAATAGAACAACAACAACATAGCATTCTCTTAACAATGATAAATATAGCAAGTTAAAGAACAACTATGTACACCATTAACATTAAATAAATTAAAATAAATTTAAAATTAAAAGTTGTTAAAATGCCTGGGCTTTGTAATGAAGAATGTTTTCAAAGTCTGTAGATAGTGTCTACAAAAGTCTCAAAAGCCAAACAGGGGCTGGATTACATTTCAACTGGCCAGGGATGGAACTTTTGTTTCCTACACACTTCCTGATCTCACTTCTATCGATATAATTTCTCACCCTTCTAAGTCTACTAAATTTCTACCTACTGTTGCCATTTCCTCCTCTTTTCATTTTTCCACCTACTAATAAACCAAGTATTGGAAAACCTGAGTCTTAGAAAGAGGAAATTATATGAAATGCACTAGATTCATACATCTTATTCTGTAATCAGAATTTGGATCTTCTTAATCCACTGGTCTTAGGTGAACTGTATTAATCTAAATGTAACTTTAATATATCCATCTGTTTGATATACCTTTCTAATAATATCCTTTAAGTCTGCTGAGTTAAGTTTTCCCAGTGGCCTTCCATGGGGTGGTAGGGTCTGTCCTGGAGCCATAATGGTTCCTAGGTCATGATGAGCTCCCCAAGTTACATAGAAACTATCTGTGGAAACATAATGAGTCATGTCACAATTTAGATTTTGATACAACAATGATGAAAAACAGAAAAATCCATGTAATTTTCATTTTACCTATCATGTTGTCTAAAATATCAGATCCCCAGTCTCCTTGAAAAACTTTCATTAGAATATTATCAAAGACATGAAGTTCCTTGGTTCCAACAATTTTGTCACGGAAGAGACGGCATGCTTCATAAGCAACAATTTCCAAGACAGTATCTACCGTGTGTGTTGATGTCCCTATGAAGTACATCAGAAATTTGTATACAAAATTACAAATTGCAGAAATTAAAATCCTTATTTTACCGTTCAGACAAAATTAAAGGAAAAAGTCATGCTACATACCACAAGGAGGCCATCAAGATGCAGCAGAGGAAAAATATCAAGGAGATATATGAAACAAAGTCATTCTAATTATAGAATTCTAGACACATAATGAAATGTAACTCTTCATTAGCCACTTAGGGCACAATCCTATACATGTTTACACATAAAAGAAAAATCCTACAGTTCCCAGCATCTATCTACCAGGTGGGGGGCTTAGGATTTTTTCTGCTTGAACATGCACAGGACTGTGATCCTGAAGGACACAAAGTACATCATATATAAGCACCACCACCCAGGAAATAGCAGAAGTGCAAAGACGGACAGACAGACAGACACAGACAGGCAGACAGAGAGACACCCTAACTAATCAGGGGAGGACTTCCAAAACCAGCACAGTGATGTCTGACCACGAACTGGGCATTAACTGCTTATTATTGCCTTGGGGGAAACAGACAACCAGAGGAATAGGAATGGAATGGAATGGAATGGAATGGAATGCAATGCAATGCAATGCAATGCAATGCAATGCAACGCAATATCATTGAGGGTGTGTTTGAATACACTGGTCAACAGGAGCACACCAGAGTGCAGTATTGTGTTACAGATTCTTCTTTTTCTTCTTTATCTAACTCCCTCCTCCCATATAAAGGTTCAAAGTATGCAAGAGACATCTGCAGGGAATCTGAAAAAACCAGCTTTGTAACTAGAATTCTAAGAAGAAACAAGTTTAGATGCTTTGTTATACAGAATATGCCAGGATTACTCACCTCCTGTTAAATCATATCTGAACAAGCCTAGAACCCATTGAGTAAGAATGCAGGGTGTAAAGAGGTAGTGGCTGTAATCATCAACTGTGAACTTGGCTCTAACCTGGAAATACAGATGATGTCAGCACATTTTAAAACCTAGCTTTCATTTAAATAATGTAATGAGGTAGTTTTCAACATTCTCCTGCAAACCTATGTGTGCTCATTTACATGCAGAGCAACCCTGTACATGTTTAATCAAAAGTAAGTCTTACTGATTTCCCTTAAACCTATTCCCTGCAGCAGCTTTATTGTACCATTACTGAACAAACAAAACAAATGCCATGCAGCATATTATCATACTATAAGATATAATATATATAAGTGGTGGCGAACCTATGCCACACGTGCCGCAGCAGGCATGCAGAGCCTCTCTGTTGGCATGCGAGCCAAGTCACCACAGCATTGCCCCAGCAGCCGAGCATCAGATAACAGTAAACATATGGGACCTGCGCATGCACATGCTCAGAAAGGAGTAGTGACGCCAGGCAATGATGCCACAAGCCACAACTCATTAACTGTGACTCATTGAAGTGTTCGCATGGCCGGTCACTGTGCTGCCAATAAAGATATCTGCTTGGACTGGCTGTGAGTTGTTTTTATTAAACTAAAACCCCATTTGTCAGGTTTTCCTGCAGTGTTGGAAATTTCAAAAAAATAGTGGGTTCCGGATTACAGGTTGGACACACGTTCTTTAAAAGGTTCACCATCACTGGGTTGGGGTTAGAAAAACGAGGTGTCCTGGCAAGATTTTGATGGTTGGGATATGTTTAGAAAAGGCAGAAATGTTGTGCTCGGTAGAAAAAGCTCCTCAAAAAAGGCTATTTCACAATCACCCTCTTTTCAATGGAACTTCTGCCCTATATTGGGGATGGGGTGTGCACCAGGGTAGGGTAAGAGTAAAAAAGGCAAGAGATCGTGGCAGGATTTGGAAGGTAGGAATGTGTCTAGAATGGGCAGAAATGTTGAGCTGCGCAACAAAAGTTCCTCAAGAAAGGCTTTTTCAAAATCGCCCTCGTTTCTATGGAACTTTTGCCCAATATTAGGTTGATTTTTTTTTTTTAGGTTGAAATTTTTTATTTAAATAAAAACATACTACAAAAGTTACAAAAGGCACAAAAAGTGCAACGTTACAAAAATAGAAAAGTACACCATCCAATATTTACAAGGTATCAAAATGACAAATGTACACACATTTACAGGATTCCCAAACATTACAAATCAAATTTACAGAAAGAACGTTCTACAGACTTCTCCTTGAAAGGTTCATGGGGTGGGGTGTGCGGCAGGGTAGGGTTGGGGTTAGAAACAAGAGGTGTCCTGGTGGGATTTTGATGGCTGGAATGTGTTCAGAATGGCCAGAAATGTTAAGCTGTGCAGAAAAAGCTCCTCAAGGAAGGCTTTTTCAAAATTGCCCTCTTTTCTATGGAAGTTTTGCCCTATATTAGGGTTAGGGCTGTGCACAACGGGAGAGTTAGGGTTTGAAAAAGGAGGTGTCCTGGCGGGATTTCAATGAATGGAACGTGTTTAGAATGGGCAAAAATGTTGAGCTGTGCAGAAAAAGCTCCTCAAGGAAGACTTTTTCAAAATCGCACTCTTTTCAATGGAAGTTTTGCCCTATATTAGGGTTGGGGAGTGCACGAGGGTAGGATTATTGCTGGAACACGGAGGTGCCCTCGTGGGATTTTGATGGCTGGAATGTGTCTAGAATGGGCAGAAATGTTGAGATGTACAGAAAAAGCTCCTCAAGGAAGGCATTTCCAAAATTGCCCTCTTTTCTATGGAACTTTTGCCCTATATTAGGGGTAGGGTTTTGCACCAGGGTAGGGTTAGGGTTGGAAAAAGGAGGCGTCCTGCGGGGTTTTGATGGCTGGAATGTTTTCTGAATGGACTGAAATGTTAAACTGTGCAGAAAAAGCTCCTCAAGGAAGGCATTTCCAAAATCACCCTCTTTTCAAAGGATCATTTGCCCTATATTAGGGCTAGGGTTGTGCACCAAGATAGGGTTGTGGATGGAAAAGGGAGGTGTCCTGGCAGGTTTTGGACGGCTGGAATGTGTTTAGAAGGGCCAGAAATGTTGAGCTGTGCAGAAAAAGCTCCTCAAGGAAGGCATTTCCAAAATCGCCCTCTTCTCAATGAAACTTCTGCCCTATATTACGGTTAGGGGACTGCACCAGGGTAGGGTAAGAGTAAAAAAAAAAAACAAGGGATCCTGGCAGGATTTGGAAGGTAGGAATGTGTCCAGAATGGGCAGAAATCTTGAGCTGCGCAGCAAAAGCTCCTCAAGAAAGGCTCTTTCAAAATCGCCCTCTTTTCTATGGAACTTTTGCCCAATATTAGGGTTAGGGGAGTGCACCAGGGTAGGGTTAGGGTTAGAAAAAGGAGGTCTCCTGCTGGGATATGGATGGCTGCAATGTGTTTAGAATGGGCAGAAATGCTGAGCTGCACTGAAAAATCTCCTCAAGGAAGGCATTTCCAAAATCGCCCTCATTTCAATGGAGAGTTTGCCCTATATTAGGGTTAGGGTTGTGCACCAGGGTAGGGTTAGGGTTGGAAAAAGGAGGTGTCCTGGCGGGATTTTGATGGTTGTAATGTGTCTATAATGGCCAGAAATGTTGAGCTGCAGAGAAAAAGCGCCTCAGGGAAGGCTTTTCAAAATCATCCTCTTTTCAGTGGAACATTTGCCCTATATTAGGGTTGGGGTGTGCAACAGGATAGGCTTAGGGTTAAAAAAACAAGGTGTCCCAGCATGCTTTTGATTTTTCGAATATATCTAGAATGGGCAGAAATGTTGAGCTGTGCAGAAAAAGCTCCTCAAGGATAGCTTTTTCAAAATATTTGACCCCTATTTTAGGGTTAGGAGAGCGCAGCAAGGTATATGATTGGAGCAGTGGTGGTGAACCTATGGCACACACGCTACAGCGGGCATGTAGTGCCGTCTCTGTCAGTACTTGAGCCAAGTCATCCCAGAACCCCCCAGCAGCCAAGCATCAGATAACAGCACACACAGCAGGCATGTGCATGCTGCAAAGGAGCAGCGGCCCCAGCCGGTCACATCACGAGCCATGATTCATTAGCCATGACTCGCCCGAGGTTTTGCTGGGCCAGTCTGTGCGCTGCAAAGGCGAGAGAGAGGTGCGCTACCAAGGAGAGAGAGAGAGAGAGATGTCTATATTTCTAGGGAAGGTTATGAGAGAGGAAGAAAAATGTATCTCTGATGACTTTTTCCAGGCCATGAATATTTTATCAATGCCATGTTATTGTTGCGATATCTCAGCCTGCATGATTCCAGGTGGAACATAAAGACTGTTCTGATGGCACAGTATTCTAAGAGCAAAAAAGGATATGTTTTCACTGTCCCGGAACACTCTGGTTCTTGAAGTCAGGTTCTTATAAATGGGTTTTCAGTCTGTTACAGACATAGGTTTGATTTGTAGGAAAAGTCAGCTCAAGAACAGCAGGGAAAATTTCCTAGCCTAGCACTGTGAACGCAGGTTCCTTCATCTTGGGGCTAGCATATTAAGGTTTATGGGGCAAGGCATCTCCTTGCTTATTCTGGGAACCAGGGATGTAGGTGCCACAATATTAACCAGGAGAAAAACAGAGCCCATCAAATATGTTGCTGGTTGAGTTTCCAGGCTACCTGCAAGTATTCCAAATTTTGATGGACTATGTACATGTCCACATGTGTACATTTCTTCCTCAAGAGAAGACATAGCAACAAAGTATTAGTAACAATGAGCTTAACAATATCTTTTCTAAAAGAACCCTCCCTACAATTTTGAACAGTTTTGACAAAAATTTGGGCTACAGAAGCTAGTTTTACCACCATGTTCTCTCCTTAGTTACAGAATGCAGAACAGACAGCACAAATTAAGAATGCAGCAACACTGGAACCAACAGCAAATACAGTAAAATTGATCTGAAGTCATTAGAACAGTGATTAAATCATTTATACCTGTTCATATACTTGAACCATAGATCCTGCCAATTGATGTATTTTTGCTAAGGATCCCCAAGCAGGATGCTTCTTTAAGTTCTTGTGTAGAACAGGTTCCAAATATGCAGTATAAATGGTTTGCAGCTGATCTCTTTCTGGATAACTAGAAAATGGAAGTATAAAAATCAATTTAATGTTCACTATTACATTAGATTTATTTGTGTAATGACAACTATCACCACTTGAGCTAAACAGACCAAAATGAAATGTAGTTTGGCTTAGTTAAAGATTAGCATTGAAAGACTACACTAGTGTTTGTTTAATAATACTACACTATCTAAAATTCTTCATTTTTTTAACTAGTAGCCAAACATTATTTTATCATAACTTATAAATTATTGTATTGTATATGTATTTTCTTGTTCTACTGTAAGCTGCCCAGAGAGCCCTATGGGCTATGGGATAGTAGTAGTAGTAGTAATAATAATAGCAGAAAAAGCATAAAGCAGTAGAAATAATTTAGCATCATATAAAACTAATTTCCCATATCAGATCTTTGGACAATATATTACAATTCTTTACAGATAAAGAGTGCATTTTCACATCATACACACCCATCCTGTCAATAAGCCAGAGTGTGTTGAGTGTTCTGCAAATAACCCATGGTGCACCCAACAGATGATAGAGCTATGGGTTGTTCTCCCAGTACCCACCCCCCTTTGGTCATTCAGCTGGTATCCCATGGGACTTGTCAACCAAAATGACTTTATCTCCTTTTCCCAAAACAATCAGAACCCCTTTTTGGCTTAACACAGCATTTTCCTCTTCCCCCCACCCCCCAAAAAACCACACATGCAGATTGTGAACAGCAATCTCCAAACTGACATCCCCTCCAAAGTCCCATATTGAAGGGGCTGTCACTAGTTCATCACCTGTTTAAAACACACACACAGGCCCAAATGACAGTTATCAAATGTATGGTTGAGGTTTGTGTGTGCTTATTCGAAAATAGGGGCTCAGGGAAAACTAGACAAGACACTAAATCTAGCATACATTCCTTCAGCTATAGGAAATAGGGAATACAGATAAGTAAAGGAGTGAAATAAAATTGCAACAGTAAAGATAACCTGTGACAAAGTCAAAATATAAAGAAAAAATATGAAATATTCAAGAAGATACTCACTCAATTGCACAAAGGCGAACAATAGAAGTAAACCTAGATGTGAGTTTATGTCTTCCCAGAGTTCCTCCAGCAGACATAGAAGCCACTATTTGGATGTTTTCTAACCCAACCCATTCAAGATTTTCATCATAAAATCCCTGATATGTCAGCACCTTGCAGAGAAAACCGTAAGACTTAAAATAAGCACATACAATGAGAACTAATTATCAACGTTGAAGCACTACTGGGACTTTACAATAAGTGCACTGTGGCAGGAATGGTGAACCTGTGGCTCTCCAACATGAGAGATAATGTGAGAGACGGTCCAACAACTTCTCAAGAGCCACAGGTTCCCCACCCCTGCTATGTGGTAGAATAAAAACCATGCTTTGTACAAATAACAAAGCTAATCACTACAGAAAGTCGGTGACAAACCATACCTCTATTCTGTGAAGTATGACAGGGTGCAAGATAAACTTTTATCGTGGAATATTAGAGATGGAAGGCCAGTGGTTAACAGTGTAGGACTGGGACTCAGGTGCTCTGGGTTCCAGTCCCCACTCAGCCATGGGGCTTACTAGGTGACTTTGGGTCAGTCATAGACTCACAGCCCAACCTACTGCATGGAGTTCTTGTGAGAATAAGGTGGAGAGAAAGAGAATGGTATAAACCACTCTGAGTTCCTTGAAAGGAAAAAAAGAGAAGATATAAATATAATGAATAACTATTAATATTTGGCAACTCATGTTTACTTAAAAGTAAGCCCAACTAAACTCAGTGGGGCTTACTCAGACTGATTTGACTAGAATTACAACCTAAATTAGTATTGTATGAGATCTTGTGACTTCATTGCCCTATTTGAGCTCTCCTGTGATCTTGAGTTCTTAGTGCAACACACTTAACTGCCAAATTCTGCCAGAAATTAAATTCCAGAAAAATATCCAATCTCAGCAAAGTGAATTCACAAAAACCATAAATATAACATGTTGTTATAGTGCTAGCAGAATGTCACAACATGGAGTTTTTCCATATCCAATTATCAGATTCAAACCTCTAGGTCTTGCATAAGATAATACTGAAAAGCTAACGTGAAGATGGGCTTCATTGTTTTGATTAATTTTCTACAATACTGAAACCAAAGATCTGCATTAGTCTGTACTTTATTGAATTAAATTTTATGCATCTTTGCTCCTCTTGCCTATTCTTGCTAATATGTGAATTGAACTCTGTGTTTCATATATTACATAATTTGTATTTCTGGCAAGGAGTATGGAGGTTTGGCATGAGTTCCTGAGTGACTTTGGTTTACATCAATTACATCCTTATGTAGACAGAGATAACAAGGCTACAGTTAGTCATGCTCTGTTAACCTCTCATCCTGATCACTGCAATGTGTTATATGTGGTCTAGAATTTCAGCTCATCCAAAATAGGACAGCAAGACTGTAAATGAGGATTGGCCCATATTAATGTACTGTGGCAGTGCTTTCTGATCTACACTGAACTGATCTATGAGAGCCAGTGGGATTTGGTGTTTATACTGGGGACCCGGGAGATCTGGGTTCTAGTCCACACTCAACCAGGAAGCTCCCTGGGTGCATCTGAACCAGTTGCTCACTCCCAGCTCAGTCTATCCTGTGAGGATAAAAGGGAATTGAGGGGGACTATGTAAGCCTTGGGTTTCTCACAAGAGGAAAAAAAAGTAGAATATAATGCTATAATAATAATACTAATACACTCCAGTCTGATACTGGATCTAATTCAAAGTGCTGGTATTAACTTTCAAAGCTCTAGATGGCTTTGAGCCAGGATACCTGAAGGAACATCTCTTCCTACATAAATACTTGCCTGGGCCTTAAGACCATCCTTCAGTCATTCTTCTTAGGGTACTCCACAAAAAAGAATAAAGCATATAGCTAATAAGGAGGTCTTTTCTTTGTGACACTCCAGGTACTTTTTTTAGTACCAAGTAAAAATTTCTTTTCCACAGCATTTTATTTTTTAAATTTCTGGTGCTGTTAACTTTGTTACTACACTTTGTTACTATTTTTCAAATCTTTACTCTGCTGCTAGATTTTGTTTTGCTTTTATACTGTAGCTTTAAACTTTTAAAAATATAATATTATGTCTTCTAATGTTGTATTTTATGGTTTTGTTATGAATGAATGAATGACTGACTGACTGACTGACTGAATGTGACTCAACAGACAACAATAAGAATGAACTGCAGGTATTCCTCTGTATAGTTGGGACAAGTAACCATTTAGGAAATTCAAGAGTTAATTTTATTCACCTGCTGCAGGAAAGCCACAAGCGTGCTAGTGCCCCATTTATCAGGTTTTGGCAAATTGATATCCTTTAGGTATAACACCAGCCTTTCACAATCCTTTGGTCTATACACCCGTCCAGTATTCGTGCTGATCACCAAGCATGTCTGACTCAATTTTTGTAGAAGATGCCGAGATGTAGTCTGTGCACTGCAGTGAACTGTAGCAATTTGAGTGGATCGAAGCTGAGAAAAGGCATAACGGAGTAGCATTCTAAAATACAGAAACAGAGCGAGTCAGAAGGGGTCTCCCGGGCCATCTAGTCTGACCCCCAGCTCCAGCCGGCTGCACTCACGACATGCCCACCATGTGCATGTCCAGCCTATCTTTGAACACCCTCACTGATGGGGCCTCAACGACCTCTCGTGGAAGCCCATTCCACACCCTCGGGGTCCTAACTGTCAGGAAATGCTTCCTGGCATCCAAACTGAACCTTGGTTCCCTGAGCTTTGCTCCATTGGAGTGTGTCCTGCCTTCCTCTGCAGGGGAGAACAGGTCTCTACCCATCTCCATGTGACATCTCCTCACCTGTATGTCACCAACATATCCCCTCTGAGTCTCCTCTTCTCCAGGCTGAAGAGACCCAGTTCCCTCAGTCTCGCCTCATACCCCATCCTCTGCAAACCAGCCACCAACCTTGTGGCCCTATGCTGCACTGACTCTAACCTGGCTATATCCTTTCCGTAATGAGGGGCCCAAAACTGAGCACAATACTCCAGTTGCGGGCACAAAAGAGTTGTATAGTGTGGTAGTAATACCTCTCCCGATCTAGAAGCCACACTTCTGGCTATGCAACCAAGGATGGTGTTCGCCCTCTTGACCACCACAACACACTGCTGACTCATGTTTTGCCTGCAGTCAACCAGTACCCCAAGGTCCCTTTCACAAG
Organism: Varanus komodoensis; assembly: GCF_004798865.1. NCBI lineage: Eukaryota > Metazoa > Chordata > Lepidosauria > Squamata > Varanidae > Varanus > Varanus komodoensis. Next base: position 52,562,797 of record NW_025335941.1, read on the forward strand.
TGCTGCTCTCCAGACACTTGTCCCCTAACCTGTACTAATGACACCTACTCCTATGCCCCAAGTGCAAGACCTTGCACTTATCCACATAAGTTGTCTCCTGCCCACTTCCATAGTCTGTCCAGATCCTTTTGGATCTGGAGTACCTGCTCCTCAGTTGTGGCTACTGCCCCAATTTTAGGTATCTTCAGCGAATTTGATCAGCGAACTGTTCACCCATTCTTCCATGTCATTTATGAAAAGATTAAACAGGATCGGCCCTAGGACAGAGCCCTGGGGGACCCTGCTTGTCACTGGCCGCCATCCCAATGATTCCCCACTAATGGTTTCCTTCTGCTTTTGGTTGGTCAACCATGCCCTAATCCATCGGACAGTGCTTTGGTGTATCCCAAAACTCCTCAGTTTCTCAACCAGGATATCATGGGGTACTTTGTCGTAAACCACACCCACTGCATCCCCTCCATCTAGCCATCTCGAAACCTTGTCATAGGATTCCACAAGGTTTGTCTGGCAGGACCTGTTTTTGTGGAAGCCGTGTTGTATGGCTGCCAGCCTCCCTTCCCTGTCTAGCATCACTAGATCTCTCTCTATTATGAGCATTGTTTTTCCTACAATGGACGTAAGGCAAACTAGTCTGTAAAAGATGAAAAGATGCAAATTTAAAAAGCTGTACAGAACTTAACAAAACTATCTGTCCCTGTCATGTAAGACGAAAATATGTGTATTGATCAGAAAATAAATGAAAATCTCTGAGCATGCACACATTTTTTCAAAAGTATTAAATATAATGCAATTATGAACTAAGAATGAAAAATAGTTCAAATTCTGTAGGATTCTTTGGATTTTAATTAATAGAAAAGAATATAATCCTCCCCCAATCAAGGGTAAATTGTGATGCCAAAATATACTGTCTTTTTTATTAATACCTTAATACCTTCATGTAATACCTACATGAATGTTCTTGCATTACATTCCTTTTCTGAGCTCTTTCTTGTCTACCCAAATCACATCTGATCTAAATCCTCTCCTTCCTTAGTGAACTCACTACTGTGCAGCAAGACAGAGCTGAAGACCACTCGATAACAGCACAGAATTAGAGTTCAAACCAAGATTCAACCTCATCCCCTTACCCCTTGGCCCTGCCCCCTTGCCGTTAGTACGATGCAGGAGTGAGCATGCATAACAGGGAAAAGCCGCAGGAAAAAAAACTTTCCCCTTGCCTTGTTTTTTGGCAGTGTTCGGTCGATGTGTACATGCATTTCAGTAATACAGAAGGGGAAAATATACACATTAACTAAAAACTGTGTATTAATTATAGAAATTATCTTAGCCTAAAATATAGATGAGAGAACTAGTTAATGAAGCTTTGGAATAAAGTAATGGAATAGAAGACATCCACTCATGCTGCCCCTGCATTTTAGATTGTGGAACTTCTGCTGGCAGAGGACATGATTTTCAGGTAACAGTATTATAAACATCATTTCTACTAATGGAATTACTTCAATATCATAGCTGGCATGAAAATAAAATGCCTTACCCTTTTCCACATCCTTCAGGTCCAACAAGAAGAAATGGTTGCTTAGTATCAAAGCCTAGCCAAGGTTTAAAGTAATCTAAACCTCTTTGCATATCTGGTGTTTGAATAACTGGAAGAGTCCGAATATTGCTAAAATCATCAGCAGTCAGTTTTTCAGGTTTTTTCAGCTGGTAGGATATTAGACATTCAGTATCTGGGTCGTAATAGGTATCCAGCAGTTTGTTGGGATTTGGCAGAGACACTCGTGCCCAAGTAAAAACCTTAAAATGTATATATTTTAAAGGATCTAAAATTAAAATGTTATAACAATACAATCCTTAAAGTAACAAACATAATTATAAATAAATATACATTATACAGCATTTATATAAATGTTAATAAATTTATTCTTATATACCCAATATGCTTCTCAAACATTATAGAAACTTAGATTCAGCCAGCAGTGGTGTTCTCTACCCAGACTTCAGCAAATTCTCTCCTAATGTAGTATCTACAGATCTGTAAAGCATGCTTCCTTCAACTACACTGGTTTAAATACAGACTAGATCTCACTTCAGTCCTACTAATTTGCTCCACTGATTTCACTGGGGCTGAAGTGTTGTTAAGTTGGATCCAATCCACTAACTCTTCTACTAAATAAAACACAAAATTCTGATACTCATATTCTTATTAATTTGGCAATATGGTTTCACCACTGCTTCTTTTGCCCAATCTCTCAGTAACCTTTTATGCTTCTACCATAGAATTAATACATTTTGAAACTAAAAGCATAAAATTTATGCAAATCCTCATGTACTTAGGCATGCAGAAAAAATCTTGTACAAGTGAATTGTTTTCTGCATGTGCAAATCTCATTTTTTTTCCTTCAGGTAGGAAGAAGAAAAGCAATTACAACTACACAGAGAAAACAAAGATATGCAATTACCAGTATCTATTGTTCAGTGCAGATAGGGGATATTACGAAGGGTCTTCAAAAAGTTTCCACATTTTTTGGTGCAATTTATAAGTTTCACAGCCATCTTCACCACAGTGTGACAACTCTTATACTAAACTGCAAGGGCAGCCAGCTTGCCAGACTAGTCACAAGACACTCTCAGACACAACCAATTACTACTCCTCCCACCCTCCCCATTTCCAGTGAAAAATATAAGTATGGAAACTTTTTGAAAACCCCTCGTATTTCCCATCTGAAAGACACTGTAGATTCTCCCCTCTCCTTTCCTCTTCCCTCCACACACACATTATTCATACCATAAATATTGTTTATATACTGCACATACACTGAAACTACTAAAAGAGTAAATAATTTTGTTTTCAAAATAATGACCTCTTTTGTAAATTCCTGTCGTGATTTCATGTTGAGATTTCCACCAAGTCCTCTTATCAGGCTAATTATAAACTGTCCACGTTCAGTGCACCCATGGAGATGAGATAACCCATTCATCACTGTTCCAACCAAGCTTGTTTCTATCACATAATCATTCTGTAAAATAGAGTGATGCAGTAATCAAGCTTTAACACAGTTTCCAGCATTATTTCAATAAGTAGACAAAGTAGATATAACATATTATTTAATTTTCATGATAGTTACTGCTAGAAGATCAACCCTAACAGTTAGCACATATTAAATCTGCTGTCTTAATATTTGTTTTAGTATCTATACAATAGGTACATCCCCTCAGTTTTCAAGGAGGCAGAATTCAGAAATTCCACAGCAGTGAGAGTGAAGAACAAATGACAAAGAAGGGGGATGCAGATATAAAGGAACTAAATTATTCCCTCTTTCTGCTTCTAAGTCTCACCTGAGTTACTGGACACAGTGATGAAATAAAGCATCATGAATGAATTTAAAACATTCAGCAGAGGGGGAAAAAGCTGTATATTTAGTGATATTTTAAATGCATCAATATTTCAAATAAACAAGTTTATATCATGGCCCAGATCTTCAAACCCTTAAAGATTGATGTCTCTATCAACAGTGAGTCCAAGATGACATCAGAACCAAAAAGTCAATCTGAAGTCCTCTGCTTTGGAGCCGGCATCCTGTTCAGTGAATCCTTGAGAAGTACTTCTGAGGAATGGATTTCAGACTCCTCTAGTGAGCAGGAATATCTTTAGGAGCATTCCTCAATCCATTCCTCCAAGATTCATCTCCAGGACATGTCAGAGACTATAGAGAAGGGAACTGGCCATTTAACAGACAGTAATTCAGTGAGTTTAGCTTCCAGAAAGACTCTCCTGGACATCCTATAAAACAGTTACAGTTTGTAGGTGCTGGAGCAACTTATCTGTACTTTAGCTGTGTGATTTAGTTCTGAAATTGAACTAAAGTCTCTGGCTAGTAACTGCAGTATTTGCCATGGTCTTGAATCTAATCTACCCAGAATCTAAATTGGCTGTCTCATGTTTTACCTCCTCAGCTGAGCTGTAGTCTACAGCAGGCAATGGATTAACCAATGAAGTAGGCAGTTTATAGCACCTGGGAGATTTGTACTTCAAGCTTTCCAAGTATTATAGCCAATGGATATTAATTTCCAACAAATATTTAACACCTTAGAATAAAAAAAGATTGCAAAGTAGTCTAATCCCACATAGAAAACAAACTTCTAAATAAACTTACCTGTTTCACAACCCAGTTTAAAGCTTTCTCAAAATAATCTCCAATCCAGTTTTCAAGATTTTGCCTGTATTCTTCAGGTTGGTTTCTTAACCAAGATTTTATTAGTGAATTAAGATCAGTATCTTCATCACTAGAATAAGATATTCCCCACATTAAAAACAACAACAAATTTTGCCACTCCTTATATGGACACAAACATCATGGACTAGAGATCTCATCCTATGCATATTTAACTGTGTTAGAGGAGACTTCCCTTCATGTAAGTGTATATAGGTTTGCAGCCATGACAGCACAGCAGAGAAAAGCCAGAATATATATTCTTCACAAGCAGTTAAGTAAATACCAGGAGTATGCAAACTACATCAAGCGCAATATCAATACTTTGTGAACTAGTGACTATAGTTACATCAGCCTTTATTCTACTCAGATCACCTCACCACCTGATCTAAGTCCAGGAATCTACAGCAGAAACTATACACCAGCTTTGCTTGATGACTAGTTCCCCAAAAATGCTGCTTATAATTTTAGAAGCTCAAGGAGGGTACACATAGATTGAATCTAAGCACCTCCCCACCTCAAAATTGGGAGTTAGAGCTTTTCAAGGCAGCACCTCAGAAGAGATCAGTGGTGTTAAGTTACTGAACTTTACAGTTGGACCATTAAATAAGGCAGCTGGACAATTCCTTTACCATTTTACATTCTTAGATACCACTGGCTTTATTTACCTTTCAGAAGGTAAATAAACTGAAAATTCCACTTATTTTCTTAGTTTTAGATGTATAATTCTATCCACATAAGTTCACGGCACATAAGAATTACATGAAAAAACAGAAGTATAAGAGAAAGCTTAAAGATTCATACAGGAATGTTAATACACAAATTCTGGATTAAATTATACACATTATATAATGTAATTTGAAGGATTCTGTACTAGTTACAGTTGTTTCAAAAGCACAGAAATCATACTCCAGCTGTATTTTGACAACTCCCTCACTTTGCTTTAAGTAGTGCAATACAGAGAGATCACTAATTTTGTATATTCACTGAGCCTGTCAATAGCAAGATTATTAGTGGAAAGGCTTTATACTCATAAAATCTTAATTACTTTTCAAATGAAATCAGAAAGCAGTGAAGACAGACAAGAAAGCAACAAAGGCCAGTTAAAATAAACTTTAAAAAATCAAATTTAAACTTCAGCCTTCCTTAGCATATGTAATCACTGTAAAACAGGCTTGGATTGACTTCAGGATTGTAGAACTCTCTTGTGCTTTTACTAGAACACCAAGATCCAACAATCAGAGAAAGAAGCAAATGATGTACTCTTAGAATTAAGGAATTCTAAGTCGAGGAATATTCTTCAAGTAAGGTTGAGCAGCCCTTCCCTAGAAAATTCTATTCTTGGTTAATCCAAGCTTTTTCTATTTCAGCAGTATAATTTTGAGGAAGCAGTGTCATTTGATTGTTGCCGTTCCCTAAACAAGTGGAAATCAGAAATCCCTTCCATTGTACTGTAACTCATGCAGCTAGATATCTGCTATAAACAACTCCAATACACAGCTATGTCAAATATCAAATTACCTTAGGAAGATCATCCCCATTCGCGATATTGTGGCAGGAGAAGCACAACTCAAGTCATGGGTTTCAAACACAAAGTTAACATTTGGGCCAAACTGAATTCTTTCTCCACTGGGCATAGTGAGTAGACGGTTATCATCAAGGACAGAATTTAAAGACTCGATCCATTCAGGATCTATGTCTCCATCACAGATTATCCATGAAGTAACATCTGTTCACAATTAAAAAAAAACTCTCTCTCAAACTAGTTAAAGAGCTAACTGCTCTTCACTACAAATGCATATTAGATTTACTTTAACACTTGAATACAGGCATGCACAAGTATGATTCTTGCAACAAAGTACAATTCTAATGTATTCAACCATTTGTATGAACAAAGGAAAGATGAACCAGATTGATATGCTCCGCAAAGATTTTTAAAATTTATATTGTTTTCTACTTTATTACAATGCTGAGATTTTTATTGTTCACTTTCAACTTTACACTTGTTATTTACTAGATAATGGCACTTTCAGAGCCTTTATTGTGGCAATGAAGAGTTCTAACTTTTTTATAGAAAGTTATTATCATAATGAAGACAAAAAGTACATTCTTATGGTCACAAACATAAAATAGCACTTTTTCTTAAGATTGCAATTCTATGCAAGTTTAACTGGAATTAATAGCTAGTATAACAGGACATACGCTTTCTGTTATAGTATCACACACAGAGAGAGGCTACTGGGACCTCTCTGGTATCCGGTCTTCCACTCCCTCCTTCTGAAATCTTAAGCACCGCAAGGGATGGTTGGCTTAGATTTCGGGTTTGCGCTCTCTAACGACACAAGGGCGCGTGGAGTGTGGAAGTCGGTCTCCTTGCGTTCCTCTTGCCTTACTCCTCACTTACCTTTTATATTGTTAATTTGTTTCATATTTTTAATGTATTATATTTTAATTTATGTTGTGAGCCGCCCCGAGGTTTCGGCGAATGGGGCAGCATAGAAATGTTTTAAATAAATACATACATACATACATACATATATACATACATCTGACTATACATGCACAGTAACAAAAAAGCAAGGTTCTTTATTTAAGAATATTAAGAGCTTTAATTCACAGACATACCTGGTGGTTCTCGTACCACTTGCCGAGCACTGTTCGTAAGCACACCATCTGACCACTCTCTTGTATCCATATCAATGTGGCCTAGCAACTGACGGCGAGGCATAGCTTTGGGGTTCATAGTGTATTGCTTTACTACTTTGCCAACTTTCCCAAGTGCAGCTCTCAACATTCGCCAGAGGGTTGATTTACCTGCACCACTTGGGCCTACAATCACTACTCCCATTCTCTGACGTAGTTGCTCATATAATTCCAAAACCTTCTTGATCTTTACAGAATATAAAAAGTATAAAGCACAGTTATAAGCTTATACATTCTCCCTCACCTTAATAAGCAGAACTTAACAGATGTTTTCAGGAATTTAGTTACCAGGTAAGAACAAGAACCACTTTGAGTGTCCCTAAATTTTACAGAACAATTTTGTGTCAGGGTATATAATTCTACTCATTAACCATCCACAATGAATGAGTTGATTATTTTGTCTTTGATCTTACAGTTTTGCCACAATAATTAATGAAACTTGCTTATGGGAAGATTTTACCTTTTGTTCTCTTTCATTTTGCTTTCGGTATTTATACAGAAAGATCAACTCACAGTAGTCAGTATTAGCTATGTTATACGTGATATTTACCTGGGTAGGTATGATTTCTAAATTGGCTTCTTCAAAGACTTCTTGTAAAGCATTGTTCAACTCAGCATAATCTACATCCTTAAAGTCTATACCAGGAAAGACATCTTTAGCCAATGCATCAAACCGTGCACAATCTGCAAATGTAAGCTTTGACATGGTATTAAGTCGCAAAGCTTGGACCACAATATGGCTTTCATTAACTGTATGGGAGAAAAGACAGATTATACAGTTTATTTTTTGCTTGAAGCTATAATACACGTACATCAGCTTGATTTCTAGTATAACAAAAGAATGGCAGTCTCCAAAGATTTGCTATGACTCAGGTTTCAAATGCGAATTCAGTGACAAAGGATAATAAGCAAATTATAATGAAAGTACAATAACATCAGTCAGAGCATTGTCAAAGGATAACAATCCAAGAGGAAAAATATATTCTTAAGGACATAAGAACAGCCATACTGGATCAGAGTCCAGGACTCTGTTCAAACAAGTGGCCAACCAGCCGCCCACAGAAAACCCACAAGCAGGGCATGAGTGCAATGGTACCTTCCCACACTGTTGTACCTAGACATATTGTCTCTGACACTGGAGGTAGCACTTTGCCATTAGGATTAGCAGCAACCGATAGCTTTCTTCTCCATCAATTTGTTCAATCACCTTTTAAAGCCCTCTGAACTGGTGTCCATTACTATATCTTTGCATGTGAATGTCATAATTTAACTATGCACTGTGTGAAGTTGTACTTCCTTGTATCAAACCAATCAGTTTTGTGTGATGATCCCAGGTTTTAGTATTATGAGAATGGGATAAAAATGCTTCTCCCCACTTTATCCACACCAAGCATATTTCTGTGCATCTCTATCTTATTACTTACCATTTTTCTAAGCTAAATAATACCAGATGTTGTAACATTTCACCATAGGGAGTTATTATAGTCCCTTGATCATAGTCCTTTTGGCACCTTTTTCAACTTTTAGGTGTGTTGGCCAAACCTGTACACTGTATTCTAAGTACTGTCAGATCACAGATTTGTATAACACCATATGATATTGATAGTTTTAGTTTCAATTCTTTTCCTAATTGTGCTTAACATTGAGGCTGCCCTTTTCACAGCAGCTATACAGTGAGTTAACATTTTCAGCTACCCCAAGACCTATTTCTTGATCAATCACTGCTAGCTCAGATCCCATCAGGTTAAACTTGAAGTTGGGACTCTTGGCCCCAAAGTGCATTACTTCACACTTGCCTAAACTGAACTAAATTTGCCATTTGAAGACCATTCTCCCAATTCTGACAGATCCTTTTAGAGCTCTTCATTTTAGCCACTCTAAATAATTTGATGTCACCAACAAACTTTGCTACTTCACTGCTCACTCCTAATTCCAGATCCTTTATGAATAAGTTGATAAGCATAAGTCCTGATACAGAATAACTATTTTTAATGAAAACCTGCAAGACTGTTACCTCAAAGAAAAAACTGTTCACTATCTGTAAGAATGCATAGGAAGCCACCAGAAAATCAACATCCTATTTTTGCTGAAAAAGTCTGTAGGGTTCTGCAACAATCTTGGCATTATGTTACCAAAAGCAGAATCCAATTTTATTTGTTGTTTGAGGCAAGTAGGTTCTTCAGTCATTAACTAGGAATTACAAGTATTACCAAAAAGCAAAGAACAGAAATGGCTTCTACCCCTACTGGCTAGATGGCTGTTTGGCAGGGATCAATTTTAAGTGAATGATGCTACACAGATCTTCTCTGAAAAGCAACATATTTTAGGAACCACCCAATTAGAAATACCTACAACAAAACACTCCCAGCTACAATGTAGCATATGTAATTCATGAGAAACGCCTTTATCATAGGATGACCAGAATCCACTAGATTGCCAGATTTCCATGAACTAGTGATTAGTATTTACTCCAACAGACACCAAGAAAGACAAAACCTTTGTAAAATCTTTTTTACCTTTCTCTTTCATTCCATTTTTTTTCAGCTGTCGAAGAAGATTCCCACATCCCCTCAGAACAGTCTTCAATGCTCGCAAACCCCAATCATAGTGCTGCTGAGGTGTTAAGAGCTCCCTAAATTTTAAAAATAGTTTTATTTTAATGTTTTCTCTTTATATCTTTCTGGCAATAAAGAATAATTCCTTTTAAAACTTGTGAAGAAAATCAAAGCATGCAATGGACAGATAGGGGCATAGACACCCAGGTACCTAGTTTGGATGCAGTGCTATAAAGCATGAGGGATACACAGGCCACAAACAGCCCCAGAAGGACTTTAGTGTGGTCCAGTGGGTCCCCAATTCCCATCCCCCCAATGAATCCCCCCGCCCATAATTAGGGTGTTTATGCTAGCCAGCCACCTGCAGTTTCAGCCATGCCCACTGTAAGTGGCCCCTAACCACCAACCAACCTCCATATATGGCTTTCAGGGAAAAAGGTTGCCTACCCTGTACTATGCTATGCTTAATTATGCCTTGTATGCACATTCAAATCCAACTAGGCTCACAAACAATGATTGCTTTAGGGACAACAAACCATAATCTGAAAACATCCTTTATCATAATTTAAAGCTGGCTTGTGAATCTTAACTTCCAAATCTTGGCTTGTGAACCCTAGCCTACATTAATAGTGCTTTATAGTTATGTCCAACCCAGTATCTTTGTTTAGTCCTAGTTTGTTGCTTCACTCAACAGGCTCTTAACAGGTTGCGGTAAAAAACCTGTGGTTGGAAAACCAAACTATTAAAATGGCTAAAAAGCTTCCACTGGCACTTTCACAGACCTTGCCATCCCTCCTCACTCTGCCTGGCAAAATGTTTCTTTCCTCATCCATCTTTTCACAGAGAGGCTCTCATTCTTCCATCAAGCAACTTTGTAAGGGGAAAAAATTAAAAGAATATGTGGCTGGCAGAAATAGCTTCAGGGAGTTGCGAAACTTTCCTCAGCAACAGACAAGCCACAATTAAATCTTATGCATAGAATTCAACACAGAATTTACAAAGCACTTTTCCTAAATGTGCCATACATTTAACATACTTTACATCCTTACGTCTTATAATAACCCCATAAGGTTTCCTTCTAGTTTTAGTATTCAAGAAGGGCAAAGCATCTTGTTATATACTACTGAACAATCAGCATCCTACCTCAAGGAGACAAACTACCCATTACCTAAATGAAGAGGAAGAAGAAAGTCTGGAGAAAAAAGAAAATACCAATTTCCAAATGCTTACCTTGCCAAATTAAAAATATCCACTAATTTTCTTCCAAGAGGTTTAGCATCTTTAAAACCCTCTGAATATAAAATCACTTCTGCAATAAGCTCATTGTCAGGACGAGTCATAGCAACTGGTCTAAAAAGTTGTTTGAGATTGTCAGGCAATTTCTGTCTGCCTCCATAGCCCTTTCCAGCAGGATTCATGGTGATAAAAATTCCAGAATTGTGATCCATCTCAACCTATCATTAAAAAGGAATGTGCTTTTAACAAATGATACTTTCACCGAGAGCTTCAAGAAAGCAAGGTTGCTTATCTGTAACTGATGTTCTTTGAGTGGTGCATTCATATATATGGGTTCTGTGCCTGCATGAGACCTGTTGTCAGAAAGATTAGCTAGGAAAATCTTCCCAACATCAGGCTCCACACAGGCCCAAAGCCCATATAGGTGCTGCACAGAGACCACAAAGAACCACCCATGTGAACTACTAGTAAATATACCTAAGAAACAATCTTTGACATTGTCTTGGGGCCACAGGATAGACTGGTGTCTTAACTATGACCTCAAAACCCCTCCAAGATTGAGCTGGGACTTTAACCTCACAGGGCCCTCCATCCATCCTTGCAGCCAGTGCAGTTCTTTCATACTGGTTGGGTTCTGAAGACAGAAGACCACCTTTGGAGCTGGTGGAGGGACATTTAGGGAGATGGGAAGAGGATAAGCAAGGCATTGATGTCCTCCAAAGAGTTCCAGTGGTGTCTCAGCCTCTCCTCCTTGTGAGTAGGGCAAAAACATTTAGATGGCCAAAATCAGCAGCCTAAATATTTCAGAGGGCAAGAGGAGTGCAAAGGCAATCCTGACCTCACCCTTCCTCCTGCCTTCTATTGGATGCCTATAATCCTCCAAGTTGAGAGGCACACTGGAGAGTGCCCTATGGACTTCATGTTATATTATTTGTAGAACAACACTATATCCCAATTAGCATTAGGCACACCAATTAATTTCCCTGTCAATTTCATTTCCCAGTTAATTTCACAGTCTCATGTGAAACTGTGTCCAGAAAACTGGAAAAGTTGACAGAGCCTGCATTTTTGTTTTCTGGCACTAAGACACCTTCTAAAATATATATCTTCTTTTAAATGAATTCCAGATGGGAAAAAGATCAACAGAGGAAATGTCACCAGAAGTTTAGTTTTTTTCTTTTTTGAATCTAGAGGGTAGTTTACTTTGAGCTCAGTGCTAACAGAGAATTATGTAAAAATGGCAAATGGCATTTAGTACCCTTGAAATTAGATAAGCTCTATAACTCAAAATACTAACTATTACTAGTATGCTAAAGAGGAAGGTTTTTTTCTATATATGGCAAGCGTGAATTATTTTAGAAAATGATTATACAAGCAATGAGGATGGTACAGATTCATTAAACAGACCCTCTTATTTGTCTTCTCAATTTTGCAAGAGTGTTTACTAGACTGGTTATTGCTGCTACTGGCAATATATAAATATAAACCTTCAATATAAGAATGGCTGGGGAAAACGTAGAATATCCTTTGTTTCATTGAAAGCAGTCTGTACATTCTCAGTGCATTTGAACATGATAATGAAATGGGGCCTTTATTAGCTGTTTTTATATCAATGGGGTAGATAGAATCATTTTAAACAAGTGTAAACCTTATGATCTGTCCTCAAAATAATGTGTTGTCACAAACCTTATTGAGACTTTCACTAATAAAATCCTTAGACTAGTGATGTGTGAGGAACCCAGGTTGTGGGTAGGGATTGTTAATGGTATTTATTTTATTCGTGGGCCAGGGCGACTTATTGTATACTGTTAACTTGTTTTATATTGTTAATTTATAGTATTTTAATTGATAATAAATAAATAAATAAATAAACAAACAAACTGTCAGATTTCCTCAGTTCAGCTTTCTGGACTCTGATACACTTTCTCTCTGCCCTAAGTCTGCCTCATGCCAAGTGTTCATGTAGGAGTCCTGCAGGAAGCAAGTCCAAGTGAGCCTGGGAACCTGGCTTGCACACAGCACCCACTGCCCACATGCCCACTGTGCAATCGGAATTCAGCACACATTATTTTCAAGCTTTGCATACTTTGCGCAAAGAAGGAGTCAGACAGTGTTCCCAAACATTTGCAGACTTGGTATCAGCTTGCTTCCAGGCCAGGGCAGAGTACAGAGTACATCTGGGGAGTAGAAAAGATGCCAGGCAGACCTTTGCATTCCTACATTAGATTATACTTGGTTTGAGATTAGAAATGTTTGGCCTTTGATCTTTTTCTTAGGGCAAGGCAAGGATTAAAAGAAGTTAAGAAGACCGAAAATAGTAAATGGCCACAAGATGGCTTTCCCCAACAACCCTCCAACGTACTTCCCTACAGTTGTACGCCACAGCAGAGGAACAAAAAAGGGACATTACACCAGAGAAAAGGAACATGTCCATACCTTCTTGCCAAGTAATTCGCAGACTGGTTGATGTTTCTTCAAAGCATGTTGAATAGTCTGAATTTGCATAGATACAGCAGACAGTACAGCTTCCTCCAGCCGATTAAATTCATCAAAACAACCCCAGGCCCCACACTTCACTAAGCCAACAAATATCCGTCCCATTGACTTCACATCAATGCCCTTAAAGTAAGCAAAGCACATCAGGTCAAATATAAAACTTTCAGTACTCACTTTTCTACAGAAAAGTTAGGAAACATATCACTGAGTGAGAGGCAATACCAGAGAAAATTAGGTCCTACATAGACATTACATCCCCTCCCTCCATTTGTGGGAGCAGGTCTTAAGCTTGCAAAGTCTTGAGCTGAAAACCAATGTGGTATCATGGTAAACATATTGGAATGAGACTTGAGAGATATGGGTTCTTGTTCACACTTGGCCATTCTAGGAGTCTTTGGGCCAATCACTGACTCCCAACCGACATACGTTGCTGGGTTGTTGTGAGGATAAAATGGAGGGCAAGATTATATAAGCCACCTTGCAAGAGGAAAAAGGCAGGATGTAAAAATAATTATTGAAGTAAATAAATCAATAAAATAACAAGGACTCCTACCTGTACACAAAAAATACCCAAAACTGGTCTTACATTAGTTTAAATGCTAATGTGATGTGAAGGGAAGAGAGAAGGGAACACATTTCAGCAACAAATTCAGCATCATAGTAAGGTTATGACCTCCAATGAGATTGAAGAGGGCTAAAGCTGAGGAGGCCCCTTCCCCAGTAGCCAACCACCTGATCTCTTAATTTAGTGGCATCCAGAGGGTACCTAATGAAGATTTCAACTGGTTTCTGTGGGGGAATGCATTCTGGCTATTCAATACTTTATAAAAAGGTGAGATCAGGCTTTCAATTGTGTTTATAGGAAACATTACTTTACCTCATCACAATTAAAAACCAAAACTTGTCTTCCAAGTAATCCTCCTAGAGCTTTTACAGATTCAGTTTTGCCAGTTCCAGCTGGACCATAAGGATTTCCTCCAAGACCCGTCTTCATCGCTTGAGTAAGTGTGAGATAACACTTGTCGGTCAGTGGCGTATAAACAAGCTTTGGTGAGTTGCCCTAGTTGTAAAATATATACAGTATTATTTATTACATTTATAAATCTAGCCAAATCATTCAGATATTGGATGAATAATAACACTATGAATTCCAAATTAGTGGTTATCTATGGATTGCAAGAATGTTGGAAACTATGTAACTGTGCAGTTCATGTCTGTAAAACTTTAAGTTTTCTGAAAAGCTGTTGTCATGCAACTTGTCGTGCCTGATGCCCCGACAGAGGCAGCACCTCACGAGGACGTCTTGTGCTTGAGACCCTGTACCCAAATGTCAACCCCACAACCTAACTTGGGAATGGCTGAGCAGACAGCCATACCTCATCCTGACCCTTTGCCCATTGAGCAAACACCCAAGCCTACATCAAAGCAAGAGAGCTCTGAGGGAAAAGGCACTAAGAGTTCTGCTCATGGAGGGCCTGAGCACACTGACCCTCCCTCCCCCTCCTGACGCTGAACTGCCTGAGCATGACGCTGGAGGTGGGACAGACTTTTCTCTCACGACCAATAGGAGAATTCTGAGACGATGGGAACAAAAACAGACTATGTCCCGCCTCAGGGAGGAAAGGCAAGACCCAGATAGCTAGTCCCACGTGGGCTCAGGAAGAGACGTCACTAGAGAACTAGCATCTGACTAGTAAAGACCTTCACATTAGAGATTATCTGTAGTGTTGTAAATCTCGTAGACAAGTAGCAATAAAAGACTTTAGTTTTATTGCTCATGAGCGTGTGGGTTGTTTATACGTGGAGTAATTCACACACAACTAAAGAAAAATACACAATGAAAAGAAATTGATACATGAGGATGTTTCTGTCTCTGTTCTAAAACTGTTGTTTCAAACATTGCAGGTCATATAACATAGTTTCCCCCTGAGTGGCTGATTTTTCAATTAATAAATAACTGGCATAGGGTAGCTTGAGCCACAACAGGACTGTGATATGGGTGTGGAAGAACTATGATTTCAAACAAGATCCCATGAAACAAAACTGAAGATGCTGTGAGAACAAGCAGCATTATAAATGATGGAATCAGATAATGAAAGCATCTCTCTTCAAAATTTCAAAGTAAAAAGAATACCTGATATTCATAAGTATACTGAAGTTCAGCATCCACCATTTGAATGTAGCATTTTTTATCCTTCAGATAAAATCTGAGCTGTTTCTTCCAGGCCCAATCATCAGTGCTATGGATCTGGGCTTCATTCAGCTGTCGTACAATATCAATGTTATGAATAACATCAAGGATAAGGGCTTTAAGCTTCAACTCAAGGATTCCAGATTCTAAGAAAAAATGAAATTGTTTCAAAGATACCTCTACAATTTAAAAAAAATCTCTTATTTTTTCTTCTCACAACTTAAGTCTCACTTATGGTTAAAATGAAAGATAACAAAAAGGAGAAAATGAAATGATAATATCCACATCACTAAAAGAAGAAAAAATGTATTTAACAATATTTGCAGGATTATGATACAGGGTGGCAATGCCTTGCCCTGTGAGTGGAAGGGAAAACAAGCAAATACATCCACATAACTTTTCTCCTTTCTTTTCCTGTGACATTTTCCACTGCCGTGAGATAGAAATCTTGATTTATTTGGCTACCTAAAGTACACTGGTCTCAAAACTCTTAAATATATACTTTAGGTAGCATAGGGTTTTGGCTGTTAGACATGGAGCAGGTAACAAAAAAGAGACCACAAAATTGTAAATAGCAAATGTAAATGTTACTGAAGAATAATGTCAATAGGAAGACCTTTTAACATCTGAATGAATACAAAAAAGTCTGAACAACTAGGGATATGCAACCAACTCACCTGTATCCCTGTTCAATTCAGGTTCCACATCCAAGCCATATCTTACTGTCATCAGTATAGCTTTCTCAACTTCTCCAATTCTAACAGCTCCAACTCATTCTTTCATCTGGGATTCTGGACTGCCTTCTTTCCTTCTTCTCTCTACTTCCCTCTCTGCCTTGTATTTATATCTTCCAAAATTATATTTTTCCTTCCCTAACTACAACCAATCAGGACAGTATTTTTGGCCATTTCTGCAAACTCCATTTCCTCTTCTTGAGTTACTTTTTTCCCCTCTTCTTCTTCCTATGACCTTGTACGGGATCTTATACCCTTCTGGCTTCCTGAGTAAAACTTTCTGACCTCTACACTCTTAAACAATGACCTCTAAACTAACAACTTTTTGGCTGCAACTGATATTACATACAAGATTCAACTTCCAAATACCCATAAGCCAACTAAATACAGAATAGAAGGCTGTTTTGTTCATTTCCAGTTTAGAATTTATAAGAGCGAGCATTAGCATTTACAGCAGAGATATATATGGATGCGGGGCGGTCAAGCGTCTCACCCAGAAGGTGCCCAGAGTAACATCCATTATTTTCAACTAAAATTATTGGTTGTAATGGATAGAGGGTGAGTAATAGGTGCAGTGGTTATCCTTTAAAATATCCTCGTCATCCAACCCCAATTCCCTGCCCTTCCACATCTTGCTTGCCCATGTCTTTTCAGTTAGCATGGAAGCTGCCCCAGTCATCAATGATCCACTGCAAGGCTTGAGCAAGACCCTCCATTCGTTGGCATTTCCCACATGCTGCTACATGACTTTTCAAATCATTCCATATGACAACAGAATAGTACCCGTTCTACCCATTTTGCCAATCTAAGAAACCCTGCCATTACTTTATGCACCATTCACAGACCATTAGCTTCTACTCATACCCTCCCCGCTAAGCTGTACATTTTGGCAAAGCGTGTATTTCACTCTTGACATCCAGTGACATTTGCACTCTTATATAAAAATATAGAAGTATGACCTTTCATTTTATCATATTTGAAGGAGCTCTAGAGTATACGGTGAAAATGGCACAGGGTTAACACATTCTAATCAAGAAATCAGAATGATTTAAAAATCACTAATACAGTAACATGTAGAGTATGTTTCAGGTATGAGAAATTGTTTTCAAAACTGCTGAAAATGCATTGTTTCCCCTCTTCCATACCTGTATTACCTGAATCTTCTGTATTTGTGTCTATGCTAGTATATTGCTCCAATTTAGCCATTAGTTCCAATTCTAGCTGCTGCAAATTACGCTCCTTGATTGCATATTCAACATCTTCTGTGAACTGAATTTGTTCAGCTAAACAAAGAATCTATTGGGGAAACAGTATTCATAAGCAAGAATGTTTACTCAAGTATGTAGAGATAGCTATTTAAACAAATCTCACTGCTTTATTTTAACCCAATGACAAATCTATAGTACTGTTTTGCTAAAAGCAAAGAAACAAGCAAACCACAATACGGTTAGGGATGTGTGAGTTTCAGTTTGTTTTTATCTGTATTTACTGAGATTACAGCTTCAGGAATGATCACAAAGCCAGATGCAATCTGAAGTATGCATTTCCAGTGTGATTCACTAAAAATGTGTTCCGTAGGATGTGTACACATTATGAAAATGTGTGAAAAATGCATATTCTTTTAAAATGTACACAACCACACTTTTATCAATGGGGGAAGTATGTACACATTTCAAAGATACATAAATTTGAAAAATATGCATAGATTTTCATCCAACTCCCCGCAACTCACAATCTGATGACAAGTTGAAATAAGCTTCAAGATGGAATTTAAAGTCCTTCAGCAAGCTCAAGATTGCTGATTTGCATATCTCTAACTATACTGATACCTCCTCCTGACATTCTCTAATCAAGGACAAGCCATAACCTGGCAACACCGCAGCTCCTGCCACCATTTCCAACTGGATGGAGAACGTAAAAACAGCCATGCTGGTTCAGACCAATGATCCACCCAGTCCAGTAGTCCATTCACATGGTGGCCAACTAGCTGCTTAGAAGATCCTCAAGCAGGATTAGTACAATAGTTCTGCCTGGACAAGCTCCTTAGCAACTGGTGGACGCTAGCATGTCATCTCTGATAACAGAGTTAGCAAACAGCCAACAAGGATAGTAGCCATTGACAGCTGCCACCTCCTCCATGTACTTTTCCAGTTCCCCTTTAAAGCCATCCAAATCTGTGGTTCTTACTACTTCCTGTGACAGTGAATTCTGTAGCTGAACTATGTGCTATATAAAGAAATACTTATCTGTTCTGAATCTCCCATCAGTCAGCTTCATGTTGTCACCCTGTGTTTAACCCTGTGTTCTAAGTATCATGGGGGAAGGAGAAAAATGTGTCCCTCTCCACACCATGCATAATTTTAAACACCTCTATCGTGTCTCCCCTTACTTGCCTTTTATCTAAGCTAAGAAAACCCAGTTGCTGTAGTTATGCCTCATAGGGGAGCTGCTCTAACCTCTTCATCATTTTAGATGCCCTTCTCTGAACCTTTTTGAACTCAATAACGTCCTTTTTCAGTCACCAGAAGAATACACAATATTCTAAGTACCAAACTTTTGTATAAAGGGAGGTACAAAGGACAGCTCTTTTATTTTCAGTTCCTTTCTTAATTGTGACTATCAGGAGATTTGCCCTTTTCCCCAGCAGCTGCACACTTGATCAAATTTTCATTGAGCTGTACACCACAACCCCAAGATCCCTTTCCTCATTAGTTGTTAGCATGAAATAGACTGATTGAGACTTATAACTCTTGGCTGACAGTAGCTTCTGTTTCAGATTCTTCCATCACCCGCATGAACATCAGAGGCATTTATACAACCAGCCAGCTATGTATGCAGAGCACCCAAATATGGTTTGGGTGCACTGTGACTTCGGGGCTAGAAAGTTTAGCAAATTTATGAATCACTCCCTTAAATCTGTATGATTCCATTCTGTCTTATATAAAGCCACATTGCATTATTTGTTAATAATACTTGTATACTGCTTGATATTACAAGATCTCTGTTTCACATAACAACATATTTATAATTACTATTAATTTACTCGGTTAATGAAACAAATATAAGTACTACAAACAAAGATAAATAAGAGAAACAATTTAAAAAACAGCAGAAGAAAACAATCAGATGCAGACTGCACTATTGTGCTTCATAAGAATACAGTAGTCCTAATATTAGTAAAATTTTCTCCCAAAGTGGGCATAACCTTTAAAAGTAAAGCTAATAGAACATTATTTATTTAAATGTATATATCCTCTTCTTCATTTTACATACCCAGAGCAGAGTATATACATATTAATAAAACAAAATCACTATCCTAATTCACATCATAATCCAAAATATTTAATCCACATTCAATAGGCATAGTTTATGTACTTCATTTTGGCTATTCAGTAACCTTATGAAAATTTATAAAACCAGAATCCAGAACAAAATTCTACTGCTGCTAGAAAGTGTCTAGAAGGCTTTATAATTATTTGGAGTCCCAGCTCCAATCTCAGCAACTTGCTCTGAGACCAGAGTTGAGACTCTGGACTTGAAGCACCTTCACAGCAGTGAGGAAACCTGGTGGCACTTCATTCTCCTCTCCTCACACCCTGAGGCAAAATACTTAGAAGTCTAAGTGTTTTGCAGAGTGGGAGAAGTGTAGCAGCAATGTTAACCTCCATGCTCCTCCACCCTCTGAGGTTATGGGCTCCTCATAACCCATCTAAGTACACCCTAAGTACACCCATTCCTTATAACTAATTTAATTATTGCAATGGATCAACTCCAAGTATGGATAAGCCTCAAATCAACTCATTAATTTTAATTCAAAGTGCCGAACACAAATTACTTCTTTTCAGGTCACTTATTCCTCCAGATAAAGCCTGTCTCTACACGCTTTCTTTGGTTGCAATGATATAAAGAAAAAATTACCTGTGAGGGGAAAAGTGATGGATCAATTGAACCCTGTGATTTTTTCCCGGTGGTTACACAGTCAATCAATAGTTGTTTCAATGTCTCTTTCATCTCCAAGGACAGTTTGTTTAACCAAACCTGGCAAATAATATCAAAGAATGTCAAAGCCACACTACTTTGTACAGCTTTTGATATTACCTTTCTTAGACTTACTTTCTTACCTCAACATCATTGGACAGGAGGATTTTATTTTTAAAAGGTACAATTTCGCCTTCCAATGATTTCATTGCAATTATGTTTTTAAAGTCTTCATCAAAACTGACACTGTGGATTCCTGTTAAATGACAATATCATTTACAATTGACTCAACATGGTGTTGTCATATAACTATAAAGTCACTGAACTACAATACTCAGTTTCTAAGTGAAATCCCTTTTATGAAACAGAATATTGAAGTTCATGTAGATTTAATTGAGCTAAATCTATGCTTTTGCAATGGATTACATAAATTGATTTAATATGTCATAACATTTACATGTATGATTTTTAAAAAGTATCTTTTTTTAAGTAAGACATGTGAAGACAGTTTTGGAGCATCCTTCTGTGAAGGGCAAATTACAATTCCATACTTTCCCATTTTTCCATATGTACTGCTTAAAAGTGACCTAAGCACTTATCTTTTAATGGAAGTTTATTATAACTAAAGCTGATTTGAAAGCTTGTACTGTCCAAAAAGTATAAATTCTCCCTGACACAGAATAAATTCAGAGTTGTAAATATTGTGTCACATATTCACAAGGGCTTTCTTCAGAGATCTTAAAACCTGGGTAGGATCGGAAAGGATATGGTGGCCTTTCAGTCGCATGATCCCAAGTTGTATAGTTCTTTACAGGTCATAGCACTGTGAACTGTGCCTAGAAACACAAGTAGTCAGTGAAACTGTGGCTTCACAAGGGAGTCTCATGCTCTCTGTATCCAAGAAAAATCTATTTGCTTTAAAAGAGATTACTACTTAGTCACTTTTGCAGTGCTGACAAGAGTAGGGAGTCAGAACATCAAGAATAGGCCATTTTCGAAGCCTCCATGGTGTTGAGAGACCTCCACAGTATCATAGGGAATACATGATGCAGGAACTACTCCTATAGCAGCACATATCAAATGGCTCATGGCTTACCAGCAAAAAGCTTCTTCAGGTGAGACTGAATAACTTGTGGATTAGTGGACTGACCCAAGATTTCCAGAAGATCATCATCTCCTATGAAATAGAATCTAGGGAATGCTGAACGCTTTTCCTATTTAAAAATAGGTAAAATGACAAGGTAATCCATTCTTAGAGAGCACTACACTAAATCCACATTTCATAAATGAAGATATGCACTGGTGTGTACTTCCACTATTTCTAAACTGACACAAAGAAGCACCATCTAAGCCATATATCCCCCATCTCATTTTTATTGTTTTATTGCACATGCTTCATTATAAATTAAAACCTAAAATGGAGTACAAAACTAATAAAACATAGCAAACTCATACAACTTCAGTCTTAAAATGTCAACACTATCTTATAAACAGACCATTTATAAGACAAATCAACACAGAGTTTATACATTTTGAACCAAATTTTAGTATTGCATCCATAAAGGCTCATGTTTTACATAATTCTTTCCCAACTGACACTTAGTATTCCATCATTACTGAACATGTTTGCTTCTTACTAGAAGCAAGCATCATTATGTTTTGCTCATATTTTGTTTGTCCTTTAGGGTCATTATTATTTTTCTAAAGTTTTTCTGTATTTCTGCAAATTTTGAAGCACACTGAGCCATCTTTTTTTTTCTCAGTGGCTAAGCTCTGGCTCCATTTCCATCACCTCTCACCACCTAAATTTATTATTAGAGGGAGCAAAAGCATACCTCCAAAAATTCATTCAGGGATTTCTGACATCTCTGTAACTGGTCAAGAATAGTAATCAAAGCATTTCTTATTCCTGCTCGAGCATTCAACGATGTAATGCGGTTGTCCTGCTTTATATCTGTCAATATTGATCTTTTAAAAGACAGAAAAAGAAAGAAGAAAGAAAGAAGTCCTTATGTGAAAATATGCCATTACATGTTCTTTAGACTAAATATTATAGGTCAAATATCAACAGCTAAATTAATATCTGCAATTACTTCCATTTAATAAAATGATTAATTCTGACCTTGAATGTGAAAATACACAAAATCAAATTAAACTTTGCATACATTACATACTTTTTACTTATTTACTTGGAACAATGTTCTGAGACAATTGTGCTGAAAAATGTTGTGCCTTTAAAATAACACTGACCTAAAATCTTCATCTACTCTGTTGAAACGTGCTTGTTCTCTCGGTAAAGCTCCACGACCAAAAATGGGTTCCAGATAGACCCACTTCCTCTGGATTTGGTTTAAATTCTGCAGATACTCATCTAGCTCAGCAAGTTTTTTCTCCCAAACAGAAACTTTATCCTGGAAACCTTTGTAATATGGAGAGTCCTTTAGTGACTGAAGAAGGCAGCGATTGTCCCCAACCTGGTTGACTATGTCTTTCCAATCCTTAATCAATTTGATCATTCGACCCTGGCTATCTTCATAATCAGTTAATGTAAAGACAGCTCCAACTCCCCAGAGTTCAAGTTCACGCAAGGCTTCTCTTATTGTGACTTCACCATGAGCCCGACTGTTCAAATCCTGTTTTCAGATATAAATATTTTAAAAATCATTCCTTATATGATTAAACCAAAGGAGAGAAGGCATTTCAAATGACAAGTTATAAAATGCAACTTAAAAATAAACACAGTATTTTCTTTTAAAATCAAGTACCATGGAATTGGTTACATATTACTACATATATAGATAATAATTTCATTCAAACAACTGCTCATTGAATAAACTTACTCAGTTCAAACAAGGCCAACGGCAAAAACTAGGCCCCCACCAGTAAAATTCGCCTTCATATTAATCCAGTTCTCTTGCATTCAAGTGATTTCATAATGTAAGGTATGCAAACAAAATTGATTCAAACAGATTTTGTATGCAGTCTTTCTCTTACTTTAAAATGGAGGCTACAAAATTGAGTAACTGTGTAAGTGAGTAACTGTTCCTAATAATTTAATAGCTCACAGGTACACTATTGAAAAATAATCCATACCTTAAGTTCGGCTGCTCTTTCCACAATGACATCCGCCACTTTTAGGAGGTCTCCAAACAACAGATTCTCTAAACTAGTACCTCTAGGAAGACCAAGGATGCGAAAGAGGTCCAACCAATGGTCTGGTGACAGGTGTTCTCCTCTAACATATTTCAAGATAGGAAGTGTCATCTGTGGCAAACAAATGCAAAGATGAGTCTACTTGTAAGAATATAGCTTTTTGATAAGCACCATTTTAATCCTGTCTACTCAACTCATATGTAAGACCTATTTGATTCAGTGGGGCTTCTTCCAGAAAACTGTGTGTAAGATTAGAGCCATTCTAGATTAAGCCAACATTTATTCTTGAAAATCTGCATTTTCTAACTCCATGTTTTTCCCTGTTGCAATGTTAATGAAATTATAGATGTAGGAGGAGGCTCAGAAATCGTCTAGTCCAACCTCTGTTCAATGCAGACTGTGTAATGCAGAATGCTGCTCTAACATCCACGACAGATGATCATCCAGCTTCTGCTTAAATGCCTCTAGCAAAGGCAATGGGTGCATTTCACATGTAAGCAATGCATGATATTTAAAATCAGAAATAAATGTTATGAGTAACAATAATTTGGAAGAGATACATTCTTAACCCATGCTGAATAAAACTCATTTATAACCAGGGCTTTTTTTGTCATAGAACGCACCGGAACGGCATTCCGGCACCTTTTTTTCCAATGGATTTTACTAAGTGATTTTGAATCGCCTGTCGGGAGTAGCAGATCAGCAGCAAACTTAGTGCCTGCGGGCTGCTTTTGTGTCTGCTATCTGATAGTGAGACAGTGAGGGTGCTGCTCTTGGGATTGGTGTGTGTGATCGCTCACGCTGCTTACTGCATTATGTTTATGCATGTGTAGAGTGACTGGCAATGTGTAAAAGGTAAACAAGTTCTTTCTTTCAAAAAAGACGTGAGTTCCAGCACTTTTTTTTTTTTTTTTTTTTACAAAAAAAGCACTGTTTATAACTTTGGCTAAATGACAAGATAAAAATGGGTAAATGAATCGATATAACCATAGAATTACCTAAAAATGTGTCCCTGGTTCAAACTGAAAATCTTGTTTCAGTTATCAACTCAAATACTTCTACAATGTTCTCAATCCCCTGTGAACAGTATGCAAATAACTGCAGAATCCCACATTACAGAACTGTTGTAATGCTTATGGAAATAATAGATTTGAAGCACTTTGAACACTTGTCATCAAAATCAAATTTCTGAGATGAACTTCAATAAATTGTGCATGAAGGCAGAATTATATATATATAATTCCTAAAGGTTTAGTTAATTTATTCTTGTTCTAAATTATATATACTCTAATACTTTCTATTTGCTTTATTTAATATACACATGTGAGCCAGTGTGGTGTAGTGGTTAAGAGCATGGGACTGGGACTCAGACGACCTGGGTTCTAGCCCCACTCAGCCATGGAGCCAACTGGGTGACTTTGGGCCAGTCATAGACTCCCAGCCCAACCTACCTCACAGGGTTGTTGTTGTGGGGATAAGACTGAGTGATAGAAGAGGAGAATGATGTGAGCTGCCTTGAGCCCTTTGCAGGAAAAAGGCAGAATATAAATCAAAAAATAAATAAAATAAATAAAATAAAATCTCACCTTATATTTGTCAACCTCTTTTTGCAGCTTTACAGTCATTATAGTATGTTCCTCAATCTTCCTTAGTTTTTCATGCCAATTCAAGAGGAATTCTTCAAACAAGTAGGTCTTGCTCCTGCACAGAATATTTATTAAAGAAAGGTCACCACAGGTTAAATACTGCTAGAATCAAGAACAGTAAACAGTTAAAAAATAAAGCAAGACCTGAATGTAATCCAGTCTTCATTGGCCTTTTCTTGAAAGCCTTCATAAAATTGTTCATATAGTGCCCAAACCTCTGCGCAGCACTCAATGTCTCTGTGTACTTCATCAGCTAAAGAGAAATCAGGCACTTCTAATTCAAAGTGAGAACAGTCGTTACTAAAGAAAAAGAACATAGCAGTATTAGCACTGAATGCCAAATAGAATCTTTTTTCCAGTTCTTCCTTTAAACAACTCCAATCAGGTAATATGGGTCTCCTTTGATTAGCAGGTCTACTCCAGTTCAACAATGCCACCGTATCATATGCTTTCAAACCATTCATGGGATTTTGATAACAATCTATACCCACTGGTAACTACAGGTTGTAGCGAAATGGAGGCTATGAATGCATCCTAGATCAAATCAACCCAGAACATGACCAGGAAGCAGAAATACAGAACTGAGGCTGTCATAATTCTGGCACACCATGAGAAGTCAAGACTCACTAAGAAGAATATACGGAGGAAACTAAACATAGAAAAATAAGAGAAGATCAAGTATGAGGTGGATCAACTCCATAAAGGAAATCATAGTCCTGAGTTTACAAAAGCTGAACAAAGGCTATCAGGGACAAGACATCTTGAAGCACACTCATTCATAGAGTCACCAAGTCACAGGGAACTTGAAGAGACATAATAACGTGAATGTATATATAAGATATCAGTTGTTCAGTGCTGACAAGAGTACTAGATCATTTCATTTTATAACTATCAGTTCAAAGGGTGGGGGAAGCAGATAGAAATATGGCTTGCCAGTTAAGCCTTAGAAGATTAAACACATAACTGAGAATACCCAGAATTAAATTATTGTCTAATTTTATTTATAGTTGTCCAATTTGCTTACAAAATTGCATACACAATTGCTGCTTGAGTTAATATACTAATATGTAGTCACACATACACAGAAATAAACATACCTTAGTTTTTGTTTTGTATCCTCAAGTTCATCAAATTCAGTTTTCTTTTCCTTTATCATCTCAGCACTTTTTTGCAACAAATCATGATGACCTGTTTCAATAATATCATTACTGGGTTTTAACTGGTCCCAGCGTGCTTTAAACTTTTCCAGTTCTTGAAAGTATATATTAACACGTGACATTAGATTATCCTTCATCACTTCAATCTAAAGATGAAAGAGCATAAAAACAAAAGAAAAACTTCTTACTTTGGCAGTTCACAAACTACTAAACATAAACAAATACTGTGAGATACTATCAAAATAGTAATGAATGTTTCAATTAGTTTGCCTAATTCTGCCTTATAAAAATTATTGATCAGTGTAATTCTTCAAAGTAGTGATGTTGTATTTAATACTTCACTTTCCAAAGTGTTAAATATATTCTAACATATAAGGCATTTGCAAAAGCTGTAGAGACTTCATATATGCAAAAAGACCTCAGAGGCTCAGGATACTTCACAATGGAAGGTTCCTAATACTAACAATCAAAAGGCATAGTGCAGCTTTTCTGCTTTGTCTTCCTTTGCTGTTTCCTCATCCCCAACTCTGGTAGGAAAAGAGGGAAGAAGCAGTAGAAAACCAAAAAGGGTCTCCAGATTGTCACCTGCCCCCGCCCCCAAACTTCCATAATAAAAGGCTCCTCCAGATGCATCCTTACATACAGCAAAGGTATCACCCAAATCAGTCCTTTTGCAGTTAGCATGCATATGGAAAACCTCTCTCCCTTTCTCTCAGGAGGGAATAGGTCCTGGGATATTTCAACTCTCCCTGGCAGCAGCTGCCTGGGATGTATTTATGAGTCCCAGCGTCACCAGAACTTCCAAAACAGCACAAGGAACAATTGGATACATGGGGACCCTGATCCTAAGCAGCAGCGTGCTTTTATACTCTAAATCCACACAAGATAAGTTTATTTATTTAAAAAAAATATTTAAAATAAATGATATTTGCCTTTAAAAGGAGAACATTCAATAAAAAGTAGGTATGGTTACACACTGTAGATACGCTCTTCAAAAGCTACCATGAGCAATCAATTCTGACACATACTACCACAAGCAAATATGGACATCCTGGGAATGCTTCACATTCTATCTCCTTAAATGTGACCCACCAAATATAATGTGCATATGACCACTATGTGCTTGAAAATATGTGTATCCTAGAAGTACACTTGTCACAGAACCTCAATTCATTGCTGCTTCCTGTAAAATGAATATTTAGAGGCAAAACCACATTTGGTGTTATGTAATGTGTTGTATAGCCTTCTGAGCATATGCCATGGAAAGGCTGCAGCTCACAGCTTTCTGTCTTTACTGAAAATATTTGCACTTTTTGTCTGCTCTACAGTATCTGGGCATAATTTCATGCCAGTTAAAGACAAACATTTTGTCCATAAGACAGTAGGTCACAAAAAAGAAAGTGATGTTTTGTTAGCAACAGCAAAAATATGGCTCTCTGTACCAGTGTAAACTAAAATCAAAACCTGTTCATGCAAAACTAGAAAAGGTAGTGACTTGGGGAAAAGATATTTGCAATTCATTCCCAAATTACCTGCTCTTTAATCATAAGCTGATGACTTTCAATCATTAACTCAAATTTATCCCATGTAGCTCTTAAATTACCAATTGTTTCGATGCCACTACCAGCCACAGTTCGCAAAAGCTTGTTTTTACCCTCTGCTTCTTGAAAGAGGAGGAAGATCTAAACAAAGGAATTTGAGTATAAAAGTCAATGCAGAATCTTTATTTGCATGGTTAAACACTAGAGTTTACATTCAGTATCTGTCTTCCATTAACAGAATGTGGAAGGTGCTCTCAGAAAGTCCTTCTGTCCATTTCAGAGGTATCCCTCCACTCATCTCCAAAGTTCAACCCATTCTTACTATTTTTGCTTATAAAAACAAATGAGAACAAGAAGATTCCTGTTCAGCCTGAATATAGTAAGATACCTGATATCTGGCAGATGAATATATGACATTTTCTTGATAACCCACACAAAGATGCATGTTTGACTGGAATAAAGTGTCTCTGGGATAAAGAGTGAATTGCTCTCCCATTCAAGTTGGAAAGAAATGATTAAGCTACCACAAAAACAGATCTAGAGCTCTAGTAAAACACTGTATTCCATCTCCCTTGCTCCTGAATTGGGTATACACAGTGCAATTTGCAACAATAAAAATGAAAGACAATGAAGAAACAAATCTCCAAGAATTAAATAATTTTTCTGAATTATGATCACATTTAAGTTAGAATTCCAACAGCATTTCTTTTCAGAACTCAGTTCTAAATACAGAAAAATACTACCTCTTCTTTTTTTTCTTTTAGGTTTTTATATTTCAAATTATCTTCCGTTATTTCATCCACAGTTTGGGGTCTTGCTACTAAGGTTTTCATGGCATCATTGAGGAATGATGAAATATCATGTACATGAGCTACATAAATGACAAAAGAAAATACATTTATTAAATTTCAGTTTTAATCAGTTGATAGCAATTAACCGTTAGTAACTACTATGGCAGCTTTCTCAAATCTGGATCCCTGCAGATGTTTTGACTTACAACTCCCAATATCTCTTACTATTTCCCATAGTGGCTGGAGTTGCTGAAAACCTCTAGAGAGATCCAGGTTAGCTGTTCTGTGGTCTATTTCACACAATACTGTCCTACATGGATAGCATTTGCCCAAAACAAATATCCACATAGGATGCCATAACGCTGTCTACATGCATTTTTCCCTCCACAGAAAGGGTATCCATGTAGGAAATCAGTCTATGCAAAGCAGTAAGATCTGTTTACTAAGTTTCATTTCTTAAATAAATGCTGTACATCTGTGACAGAATAAATTGATCTTTCTTTAGAGAAAAAATATGCAACAGCTCTAAAGAAAGCACAACATGCTAAAACAGAAAGCTGTAAAAGTGAATTAAAAACCAAATACAAGGGAACCTCTCACAAAACAAGTGGGAACTCAGGGGAGAGTACCGTTCTGCCTTTAACTCTGCCTTCCCTGGCCCACTACCAGAAAGAAAAACAGAAAAAAAATTTGGATAAAACTGAAACACTTAGACCATAAGGTACTTGGTAGAACATCTCAGGGGCCACAGGATTTTTTAGATATCTATAAGGCTGGAGACAGAGGTCTGCTCTTACAGAAGGAGAGCTGCCTTTGTAAGTCTCCTCATGTGGATACAGAGAGGTCTGCTTCTCTGTCATCAGAACCTGAACACCAAACAGCACAAAAAGGAAGATGTTGCATGGGCATTCCATGGTCATGTTGGCAGAGGCTACTGATGCATAGGATCAAAAGTCTTCCTGTGTTTCCAACATGGCCTAGGAATGGGGAACGAACTATACCAATCTGGGAGCTGAATTCATTATGAGGGAAAATTAAAGAAACAAAAAGGTCAGGAAAAAACCTCTCCCCATTTGTCTTCTGCTCTGCCAGAACTAGTCAGAAGAAATGCTGCAAAAGGCAGTTCCTTTGTTTCAGTACCTCTCTACCACTGTTCCTCAGATTTGCTCTGTTAAGGGCTTTTAACACAGATTTTCCTTTAAGTTTGTAACTACACATATCCAGTCCCCAAGTGAGACAACAGTTACAGGACAATCCAAAATAATTTATCTGATGATTTAAGACTGAAGATTGCTTTGTCCCACTGAAATCAATAGCACTTTTGGAACAATAGGTAAACACACATTTTGCATAAAATTGTTTCCTATTGTATCTCACTGTTCCTATTATAAACAGCTATTGCAGATGATATAATTGCAGATGATATAATAAGACATAATAATTTTTAATATAGAGACTCAGGGTGCAAACCTGTGCCCCACCAACATCATCTGAGATTCATCATAGCTTGGCTCCAAGGTCCTGAAGCTGGAACTTTGAAGGTCAAGCCCCTACCCACCCCTTGAAGCCGGGGCTGAAAGAACCATGTCAGCTGCCACCCAGGCCACAAATTAACCTCCAAAGTAGAAAATAAGAGGCATGCTGGGGGTCAGAGGACAGAAGAGGCCGGGGCTACAGATTTATGCAGATACCAATTGGGATCCCAGCCTCCTTTCCTCCCTGGTTCCAAATACCTGCTGCAGTGTGGCAGCAACTGTTGCTGCACCTCACACTGAGCATAGGATCCATGGAGGCCTCTGAGTTCAGAGCTTGCATGCATCTGCTGCAGGCACAACAGGATTGGACCCCACCAGAGTCAATACAGTTTATATATCTAAATCCCAAAATTTCAGGCCTATCAAATGGCTAAAGCAAGAAGCAGCAAGTGTTGATTACTGTTTTCCAAAGCCAGATAATATTTCTTCATTTCGAAATACCTTGAATGGACTTCCTCAAAGACATCACAAGAACATCATACAACTTCTGGATAAGATCATCAATCACAGACTTTACAGGATTGCAATTCACTGTTATACAGTCTACTTTCACAGTGCTTCAAGAATAAAGACAAAGATTAATTATATTCCACAGAGTTATACAAAATTAAAAATAAATTGTCCATAGTACAAATATAACAAATCATGGTTTGCTCTTAAAAGTCTCATGCACTTGTTGTATCACTTCTTCTCATAAAATTTCTCAACAGAAATCCCTTTCTCATTAAATATGAACAGGAAATAGAGAGAACACAAGCTCAAGATTCAGGCTTGTAACAACGAACTATGTCAGGGGTGGACAAACTGAGGCTCAGGAGCCACACGAACTCTTTTATTTTGTGGCTCACCTCTCTCTGCTGTGGGCTCCCAAACATATCACACATCGTATCACGCATCAGGTATTTACCATATGTGGCTCTTCCATTAAGCAAGCCTGGCTACACCTGAACTATGGTTTACTTTTATATCTAAAATGGGCCATTAGTTAATGCAGTACTGTGATATTTATCATTTAAATGCATAGCAAAGAAAGCAATTCACATATAAAAAACTTTATGACGTCAAAATTTCACATGTGTCACATAAATGCTTTGGCAAACATCACTATGGCCATTTACTGAAATACAGAAACCCAGCACATTGGCACTAACAGAAATTCTAACTGTACTCAACTATGCTGAAAAATATTTTTAATCCCCAAGGATTTATCTAGGAATAATTCTGCCACTACCTACAGAAGTAACATGATAGCAATAATCTAGCTGTTCCATGTGGCTGTAAGAAGTTCAGATACCTACTGAGAGTTACCAGAAGAGCTCCAATATTGGGTACATTCAGCTTTACATACACAGCCAAATGAAGAGTGATCTCTGTCAGAGATCAAGGGAAGTCCCAGCCTACTTGCAAGCACACATCATGGCTCAGTAATTCAGTATTTCTGGTCAAAGTCATTTTATGAACTTGTTTCACAGAAGGTTGCTCATTCATAAGAGAGATTATCAGCACCAAGGATCTTGGTAACTATTGGCCTCTTTGACCCTTAGATTTAAATTACCCTTCTCTGTACTTTAACCTTAAACTAGCTTTGACACTTAAGAATATTTTCTAAACTTGGGATGGGTAATGCAAACCTATGACCACTCGACATAGTCTAGACAGCCGTAAGATTTTTGGAGTCTCAAATCTGAACTCAAAAGCTTGCTGTGAGGTCAGAGCTGGGACTCTAAACTCAAAGTGCCCTCCTCCCACAAAATGGAGGAGAAGGGTTGTGTAAGCCACAAGGTCATAAGTGTAATGTGATAACAGCTATATATTATTAGTATAGAATTATTCTACTACATACCTTGGAAGGCGTTCTACTTCTTTTCCTTTTCCCTTTAGAGTTTTGAAATTTTTTTCCCAATCATGTTCATTGAAAAGATTCTTCTCCACCAGAGCTTCCATATCTACTTGTCCAATTATAACCCACTCCTTTGGCGCAGCATTCATGTTTAATAACAGAGAAGATGAAATACTTATTTATTAGGTATTCAGCTTAACTATTCTACTTAATCCTAACCTTTTAGACAGACAAGCAAAATATGTATGTCTATTAACTCAAATGTATCTGAAGAAGTTAGCTCTTAACTACATCAACTCATGCACAAACCACATAAACCAAAAGTCTAATGCTGAGCTTTCAGTCTGAAAAACGTACGCATGTAGCTGTACAACACTCCCTGCATCAATCATAGAAACAAAGAAACAGAGTGAGTCAGAAGGGGTCTCCCGGGCCATCTAGTCTGACCCCCGGCTCATGGAGGACAAAAGCATTTTGTCACTGAGTAAAAGAGATGTTCTACATATTAAAGAAGCATGAGGCCATTTTTACAGAAGTAAGTGAGGACAGCAGAACTTGGAAGGACCTCTGAATGTCTGTGACTCAGAAATCACTGAACTAACATCTACCTAGTCCTTTTACAAATCTCACAGCCCAAACAATGCACCTTGGAGAGCACACAATCTCCAATAAGAGCTGTGGTACATATACCTCCAGCACAGAATACCTTTCTGTAAACACTGTCAGACTCAGGTAGACTCTGCATACCCGCTGGCAAGCTATAAACTGTCTGCTTCAGTCAACCCAGGTCATGGGTAGCCCTTTAGAATGAATGGTCTGCCATGCATACATCTTATCCAGCTGCACAGATCTGCATATAAAGCAACAGAAGGAGAATCCACATGCACAGCTAAATTCTACCTTCTGTATACACAGATGTAGGTTAATCCTACACTTTTGGGTCAATCGTTTTAAACTCAGGGGCCGCAATCTACATGCATAACACACAAGGGTCCTTCCAGCTATTTCTTCTGCAGTTGGTCTTTTCAATGAATTTCCACACATATTTCTTTTGTAATTCCTTCCCAAAGTGAGTTTAAACCTTCATTCAGGCAGTTGCTTCCAAGAAAAATCCTGGAAGAATTCTAATGCACATACACAAGTGCTTGCACTCACATTAAGCATCTTGTAAGACTGCATCCAGTGCCTGAAGTCCCACCTACATCCTATTTTGCACTACTTAGTCCAAATACTACCAGTTAGCATCGTATTCCCTAACTGGATACCCTTCAAATATTTTGAACTTCACCTTCCAGCTGTAATAGCTAGACATGATGAGAGTTCTAGTGTAAAATATCTGGAAGACACTGGGTTTGCCGAAAGATGGGTTAGCAAGTCCCAGCTGCACAATAATTTCAAATGTTTCCTGAATATCAGTGTGGAGTTTAACAGGAATGATTATAATTCAACTTTGATAGCTGTCATCTCATATTTTGAGATTTGTCATACTGAACTCATGGTTAAGGCTACAATTGTAAGCCTGTTTTCAAGTAGGGGATTCTGAGTAAATAAGTTTATGCAGAGAGTAAATTAACATCAGTAAACTTGCAACAGACTTATGCTGAAGAGGGAAAGTGTTAAAAGCAACATACCTGCCCCTCACATTGCTCTGTTTACTGCTGGAAACCAGGGTACATTACTAGTGGCACTATACCAAGCATGACTGCCACACGAAGTGTGAAGAGGTTCTCCAGGACTTGACATTAAATTTAGGGCACAGTCCATTGGAGATGCTCATGATCTACAAAACTCAAGAATTACAGGCAATGTATGCACAATGGGAAGAACAGAGAGATGGCCTCTGTAGTCCTCTTGCTCTGCAAAGCTGCTAAATAGCAGATTTTGAAGAGAGAGGGAAGGAGGCTGTAGTACCTACACAAAACACCATGTTTTGTTGGCATAAATTTTCTCTGCTCCCCACACCCTAAACCCTATTTCAAGGTTGCTATTAGAGGCTTGAAAGTAACTATTATATGTTTGTAGTTTTCTCCTCACCAGCTGCAAAAGTGAGGACAAGATCTGAGCAAAGAACCCCTGTTCAACTTCACATCTAGAATCCAAAACATGCTATGGTCTTCTAGATACTGTCCAGGGCCTATAGCATTGCTCTATTAATTGCTTTAAGTAAACACAAAATAATACAAATGGGAGCTGAACTGCTTTTAAAATACCCTTCTCTACAAGTGTTTGAACCAAATACAACTACAATAAGCACCTTAAATTGTTCTGCAACTTCTGCCAATCTTCGGAACAAATCTTCAGCTTTACTGAAAGTGGTCAGAAATCCACTTGCATTTCTTTCAGTCATGATAGAAAAAATGGATTCCTCATCTGTCTCACTCACTCCCTTAAACTGATTGGGAATAGAGATGAATCTTTTCATTTCTCTGTAATATCTTGCTCGTACTTCTTCAAAAGGTGGTTTAAACTGTAATCTCCCTTGCCTGAAAGGTGTTTTGAAAATATATTAACAATTAGAATATTTATACATTGATCCTCAAATTGCACACAATGTGGCTATCTCCATTACAAGCATCTTTCACTGATGGTATTAACTGGAAAAAAGATCTTACTTGTAAGTTAAATCAATGTTGATTTCTGCCAGATTTTCACTGAGTGCCTCCAAACCCATTTGGTACTGATGCTCTAGAGCTTTATAGAGTTGATGGTTCCAGTGCTGTCTCCATGCTTTCATGTCATGTGAGAGGAAACCCTACAGTTTGGCAATGTTAGAATGCAGACATAGTTAACAAATCCTTGATTATAAATACAATTCATTATGGGAACAACCCATCTAAGGAATTCACTTCCTTCTCAATTGAAAACACTATTCAGAACTCTTGTTTAGCCATGGAGGAACCTGGAGTAGAGAAGATAATTGGACCAAATGGAGGACTAGACTGAGGTGCAATTGTTTGCATGTAGTGACAGAAAAAGTCCTACAACCTCCAGCATTCCCCAGCGCAAATGGCTGGTTGGGAAACACAGGAAGTTATAGAAATTTTTCCTGTCTCAAGATTGAATTCTAAATGTTCAAATGTTGTTTTTTGACTAGAACACCAAAATCTGATCTCTACATGTAGGAAAATATCAAGATTTTCAAGTCCTTAACATAAAGGGGACCGCATATTCAAGTGTTAAGTATGGAGCTCACCCAACATCAAAGCTAATCAGAAAGCTAATCCGAAAATCACTGAGCAAAAGTTTCACCAGATTGCTTACTAATTTGTTCTGCTACAGAACATATATAATTGTTAAAATATGGAAATGTACCATTTAAAAATGAAATTCATTATTTCCATCAAATCTCACTGGTTAAAGACATTACAACATATAGACTTTTCTCACTCTTTTATCTTCCCAGCAACCATGTAAGGTAAGTTACCATATATACTGTCAGCAAACTACAAATAAAGCAGGATTTGACACCATGAAAGTAATCTATTCTATAGTGAACTTAACTTTTTATCCATTGCAAATATTTTCAAATATTTCCATATACCTGAAAGGATATTCCTGAAATAAACATTTTGTTACAAAAACGTCATATGTTCAATCTTTATACATATGTGCATTAATTGTCCATACTATTTTACTTTAATAATATCAACAATCAAACCATGCCTGTGACTCAAGGATGGAAAACCCTCCTCGTAGTTCTTGTAAGCCATCTTTCCAACGCTGCTGTTGCCGAAGCAGATCAATGTTCATCAGACCAACAACCTAGCAAAAAGAATAGAACGCATGTTAAGAGTGTTCCTGACAAATTGGGAAGGAAGGAAGGAAGGAAGGAAGGAAGGAAGGAAGGAGCAAATTAACATGATAGTCAAACATACCTTTTCTGTAAAATTAGTATGCCATTTCCTTAGCTTTCTATTTTCTGTGGCGAGTCGCTCAGCTGCATTTTGGAGTTTTGTGATATATGCTTCTAACTCTTTAGGGTTGTCCCAAGTTATTTGTCCCTCTGCTTTTGAGTGCTATTCAAGAAATGAAATAATTCGATAAATGACAATTGTTAATTCTTTGGATGTTCAGTAGAACTCCTACAGCAGAATATTCATAGGTCTCACAAAATACACAGATAGTTTTTTAAAAACTGGTTCTTTTGCATTAAGAGGAAAAAAGGAGGTGGGGAAAGAGTGCTCCCAAATTGCAAGAAAAAAAGCTATTCAATTTCAAATATTTTACACTGCTTTTCATTAAAAACCTCAAATCTGTTCACAAAATAAAATGTACTGAAACCATAGAACAGTAATGAAACAATATCTCATTAAAATATGCAAGGGTAGCTGGCAATGCTAGTCAATCATGAAAACAGACTGTCAGAAATTTTAAATGCTTCCATTATGTTTTATCATGTTTTCTTATTTTAATTGTTGCAAATCACCCAGAGAGCTTTGGATTTTAGGCAGTATAAAAATTTATTCAGCAAACAAATATGCCTTAAACTGACAGACTTCCCACTTGGAACCTGTCTCAAGGATTAGATCATTCCACATGGTGGGTACCACACTATAAAAGGCCCTTCTTTGCACCACAACTAAGTGAACATCAATATGCTGGGGTACATTAAGGAAATGCACCTTGCAGAATTTTGAGACTCGGGTGGCTCGTATAGGAAAAGGCAGTTCCTAAGAAGGCCAAGTCATGTGCTGTTTAGAGCCAGAAACCAACTGGGACCCCAAATCTCTTCCCTATTGCTACCTCAAGCTTGGGGCAGCACCACAGAGTGGATCACTGGCTCCTGCATCCTGATGATTCAAAAGCAGACCTTTCCAGCTGATGGCAAAGATGTATACTTCTCCTTGCCAACAAGGCCTGTGTCCCCTTGACAAAGAGGAGCAGATATCCTTGCCAGAGGTTTGACAGGTCTAACCTCAAGCTTCCAGCAGTGATGGCTGCTCCATGCCACCATGGACAGCTGAAAGTTTCTTACAGCACTATAGGAACATTATGGGCTGCTGTGAGCAGCATTCACTTGGCAGTCACTTGTCACAGTAAGGATCTTTTGCAAATACTGGCTTGTCTTTTGAGTCACACCCATGGTAGGCTGTGTTTCCCAGGTTTAGACCGTAGAACAGCCCACAAAATGTGATAAACCACTCTAGAACAGCTCATAGGTACCACAGATGAAAACTAAGTCACCCTTGGTCAAGCAAGCCCTCTTTGCATGACAGAACAACCCACTTACATTACAGAGAGGAGTAGACTGTCGTGTCAACCAGGCCAGTTCAAAATTACTGATAAAATAAAGCAAATTACTTGCTCCCTTGTGTCATCTGAAGAACCATACAAAACCGTCACAAGACACAAGAACAAGAGGTGCTGTAACCAAACCAATAATTACGAAATGACAGACAGTAAAGGAAATAAATAAAACAATGAAAACTTTCAATCTACTTGAAGATAGTGTTGAAACAATAACAAAGAATTACTTTTATTATCTGTTCAAATGCTAAAGCAGACTGTAGCATCATTGGCTTCTGACATGGAATCATTTGCTGATCAATACTGTTGTAAAAATGTGCAACCTATAAACACAAAGGGATAAACTAGCTATAAATAACCATGTTATTTAAATTTGAAGTATTATTTAAAACATTGTTCATATTAAGCACATGGCCTAGCTTTTCAATTACATGTTAAACAAGCAAGAAATTCTAGTCTAAACCAACAGATGTTTCCTCAGAAGTAAGTCCCACTGTATCCATTCAGGCTTGCTCCTAGTTAAAAGTGCATAGGATTGTAGCCTCAATCTTATTATTTGAAAGACAATAGTACGAAGTTCAAATGGCTACCACATATGCCTGATTTGGTTTTTCTACCATATTTAGTGTTCACAAACACTTATAAACATTTACACTTCAAAAGCTGTTCAAAATGTAAGGTTCAGGCTTGGACATCAGCATGAATTCTACCACCATATTTGCTCTAGCTCCTACAAATGTATACAAATAAAAGACATTATCAGCAATTTACAAACATGGAAACATTTATAAATTTTTTGTGGAGTATTTACTTAAATGTTAATATATTTTAAAGCACTCTGTGATGCTGTTTTGGTGGCTACCATCAAAACTGAAAAAAATTCTAACACTTACCTGGGTACACGGAGGCCCTAGCACATCTAGAAAGATCCTCTAACCATTATGGTCACCAGTACTGGTCAACTGTGACCAATCAAAAGAATTAAGATTAAGGTATCATATGGTATAAAGTGCAATGAAAATTAAATTTAAAATACAGTATTATCACTTTCATGGCATTTTATATCAAGTGCATTTCTTCTGCTCCGTGTCTTTGTTTCTATGTTTCTGCTATAGAATAGCTGTTTGGGAATGATGAAAGTTGCAGGAATTTTTTCTGCCTAAAAATGTAGAAGACTGAGCTCTAAATGAACTAAATTAACACATGTGTGATTTTGACCTCTATTATCTACAATTTGATTTCAAATTCCACTATATTCTTTTAATTTAATTTCAGAACAAGATAATTTTAACATGTACATTTGTACATTTCTAAGTTTTCTCCTTCTTTTGGTGCTGGAATTAACTCCCTAGCTGTACTCTCATTAAAATACATTGTAACAGAAGCATAAACTTAAGAAAAGTTTATCATGAATCCCATAAGTCAACCCATCAATCTGACAGTGCTGTATACACTCACAATGTGTAGCTAGCAATATCATACCTGTTTGAGAATTGCTGCTTGCTTGCAAAATTTTTGTGCAGTATTTGAAGCTTGCTGTATTTTAGCAGGAATGACAAAACCAAGTGCAGAAAGCTGACGTACTTCTCTAAGGAGGGTGACCAAGCGATCTGAATAATGTATTTTTAATGTTCCATCAGAATGATCTAGTTCCATAACAGGATTGCTGGCCTGTATGCTAAACCAAAACATTTAAATCACTAGCCCTTAATTTCCAGTAGCAATACTTGCATATAGTATAAATATATAAAAATTTTAAAAAATCTGAACTAGCCAATAGCTTTTAAAGACAAATTGTTTCCATTACAAAACATAACATCAATATAAGCATAAAATGTAAAAATGGAGTTAACCCAGACATTTTCACACCATCTTCTGTGTTGCTTCCTCCCCTTTTTTGTAGCTGTGGGTAAAGTACGTGGATGCCAACATATTCTGACCCATTCCCACACCCCATTCCTCTAACATGTTGAAAACCAAGCATGAATCCAGCCATCTCACTTCCAAGAAGAAAAGCACCAACAGACTCCTCTTCTCTCATCCAGTATCTTTGCAACCTCTGAATCCTCTCCATCCAAAGAAGAAAGAGATGGTGACAGAGGCATGCAGGTAACTGAGAACTAAATTGTGTGGAAATGTATACACATGGGATTTTGACATAAACTATGTATATCAATGGCAGAACATCTTTGCCATCCTTTTATGCAAGTTATACCATCATGGTCTAGATTCTGCTAAATTACCTAATTCATTTCTAGAATTACTCTTACAAGGAAGAATGTTTTACTCTTACCAAAGACCAGACTTCGGGTTTGACAAACCCGACTGAATATCCCTGGACCACTCATTGAACTGTTCTTGTTCATATACTTTAAACTGTTCTAGAAGGTCATCTGCCATTCGTCTGAAATTTCGAAATGCAGTGAGGTCTGAAAGAAGCGCTTCTGCAATCTTAATGGCATCATCAACCTTATATGTAGAAAGATCAAAAGTTTGACATTTTAAGTGTAAGTTTTTACTTTAGTAACCCAACACATTAAGCCAATACCTCAAAAGGCAGTACATCTAAATTACGCAAGCTTTCCCTCATATTTGGGGAGTGCTGTTTACCTTTTAACGCCAACACTGAAACATTTTAATACCAACTGATCAAACATATCAACATAACTTAAACTATACAAAATTAAAGTTTTGTGAAGAAATACATAGCCTGAGCTGCAGACACCCAATGTATATAAGAGAAATATAAGAGAAATCCTGTGCAAAGTTAGAATACCTGACTTCCACTGGGTACAACCATGCACTCTGTGAAGTCAGGTGCAGAGTGCTCAAGGGTAACCTATGACAAGTCTCTCTACTAGTTGCCTTCTTGCACCCATCCAAGCACGCCGCAAGGGCATTCAATTGCAGCAGATGCTCCCCAGTCTGTTACTAGGTCTCCAAGCACACAGCATGCAGGCAGTTGCTAGCAGAAGCAGGTGTCAGGAAGAGTTGGCAATTGGAGGGATTTGGATGCTACTAACCAGGCCCATCAGGTTATAGTACAATCAGAAGGAGACATGCAGGAACTGGTGTTTTCAGAGACTTCAGGAAACATGTCTGTCATCTTTGCTCCATGATTACACACCTTATTTTTAAAAGAATCTAAGTAACTTTTAGAGATGCAGGGATATACTAACATCATGATAGTGCAATCCCTGAAAGATGTCTGAAATGTCAATCCAAATCCAAATATGCCACATTCCTTCCTTATTAGTTAATATATTCGTTGCTACATGCCACTTTGACTAATGGTGACCCTATGAATGTCCAAAATGTCCTGCCTTTCACAGCCCTGTGCAGCTCTTGTAACAGTGGATTCCATTATGGATCAATCCATCTCATAGTTGGACTTCCTCTTCTTCCACTGCTTTCAAGTTTCCTTAGCATGATTGTCTTCTCCAGTCAGTCTTGCCTTCTCATGACATGCCTGAAGTACAAAAGCCCCAGTTTTATCATTTTTGCTTCCAGGGAAAGTTCTGGCTTGATTTGAACTATGCTCCACCTGTTCATCTTTCTGTCAGTCCAAGGTATTCACAAAGTTCTCCTTCAGTATTCTGGTTCAAATGCATTCATTTTTGTCCTGTCAGCTTTCACGCCAATGAATAGTGATCTGGAATAGAATAGTGTGGATGGTCTTGGCCTTCAGTGAAATATTCTCACACTTGATGAACTTTTCCAATGCCTTCAGTGATGTCCTCCTTAGTTTCAGTCTTCTTCTAATTTCTTGGCTGCAGTCTTCCTTTGAATTGAACCAAGGTCTGCACAATCTTTCACAGTGTCAATTTTTTTCATTGTTGACATTAAACTTATATGATTATTTTATAGCCATTAATCTTGTATTCTTAATGCTTAACTGCAGTACTGTTTTTGCACTTTCTTCTTTCACTTTCATTAGGAGTTGTTTCAATGTGTTAATACATAATTAAATTTAAATTAGTACCTTCAGTTCTAGCTGGCGCACCCAAACAATATTATTCACAACTTCAGAGAGATTTTTGCCTGAAAGTGGGCCTGATGCATCACCTGGAGTTCCATGGCATCGTGCCTCAAAATCTGTTTGATAATCTGCATAACAGCAACAAATTAAGCATTAGAGAATATTTTAGAAAAATTGAGACCCCACTGAAATTCTTCTCCTGATGCCTAACATAATAGGATGGGTGTCTGATTAACATTTTGAAAAGTTCTATAGCACCAGTAGCTCAATCCTAGATTGAGGATGGATGGAAAATGAGCATGCTTAAAAGCACCGACCACAGCAGCCATCAAACATAGGGATTGTCAAAACTTTGGTCTTTCCAGATGAGTCAAAATCCAATGAAACAAATTCAAGGATATTTTACTGAAGAGAGAAATTGGAAGATGAAAGTATGGTCTTGCACAGAATGAGAATTAGGCTCATTCATGCCAACTGTGGCAGTTTATAATACATTACTGAAGAGGACAGCAAACAAAAGAAAATATTATTGCATAATTTCAAACAACAAAAATAGCAGATAAATGCCCTTAGCAATTTTCTTTCATATCTACCTTTAACTGAGTCTTGAAGTTTCACCAGCAAAGTTTCTCTTTCCAAAAGCAATTCTTTGCTAATGCTTGGGCGTCTTACTAACTCCTTGTATTTCTGAAATGCTTGAAGAAGCTAGATATATAAGAAGATTGTTACTAAACAAAATTATCAAATTATTATGGGGTATATTCTTATCAATTACCTTTTTAGTTGATATATTTTAGTTACTTCCCTTAACAAAACAAGTTACAGCTTCATGGAGGATAGGAGAAATAGTGCTTTAACCAAGTTGACCACAAAGGCAAAATATTTATTGCAACAACAGGGGTTGCAAAGCAATTCACAATAAAATAAAAAACAAAACAACAATCGTAACACTTAGAATTATCCAGAGCAAGTAGTACAAACAGAAACAGTAAGATCATAAAAAGATAAATAGTAAAAATAAATACAATTGAATAACAAAGCAGCAAAAACAATAAGATAACAATGCTATGGCCTCTAGACAGTTTCAGGAGCCCAAGAGCATGCTATAGATTTTTTCCTCTGCACCTGTAGACAGAGCTACAAGCATGGAAGAGACCCAGTCATAGCTCTTCCCTAACCCAGTTATCACAGACGGATCCAGGGGCTAGAAAAACATATACTGGCAGGCAGGGAAAGAGAAAAGACCAGGATCTAAAGGATCCGATCTCTGTTTCCATTTCTTTCCCCCCTCCCCCACAGGAAAATAAGCAAGATAGACAGGCTCAAAGGCTGGTCTAGTTAAAATAGTTTAAAGGAGAATGGCAAGACTGTAAAAACCTCTGCCATTCCTCCCACCCTGCAAAGCTCTTGTAGGCAGGGCACTGGATGGCAAGAAGATATCAGTTTCAGAGAATTCCATTTCAAGAGCAGACTGTAGAACCAAGTTCTTAAAGGAATTTCTAAATTAGCCATCATTAACAAAAACCTGCCAGTTGGCAAAGAAAGTTCTTATTCCCAGAGTATAAATGGATTAAATAGTGGAAGTAGTGGCAAGCACATTGCCATTTCCCTAGAGGCTCACCTCAAAACCAGGTGTGCAATTTCTTTCTATATTCTTGCTGTTATTTCATTTCTGTGCTGTAGTCTTCATTCTGTAAACAAACGGACCCTACCTATTTTTGTAAACAACCTCCATTGGGAGGGAGTCATCAGAACATGTGACCCCAGACTGATGGGCTGTTGTTGGCTAAATAATCAGTTAACCCAACAAAAACCATTTAACCACTGGATTTTTTAGCCCCTAAACAACACATTAGTCTAAGTTCAACATATCACACTGATTGCACTGATTGGATGCTGTTTACAGAAACTAGAAATGGCTCATGGACAGCACATGTACTCAAAATCATGGACTATTTAAAGACATTCTGGTATTGTCTTTAACATTATTGGTTTTATCTGGCCAGGGCGGCTTATTTTATACTGTATTGTTGTATTTTTAATTTAATATTTATATTTTTAATTATATTATAATTATTTTAACTTAGTGATGTGAGCTGCCCCGAGGCTTCGGCGAATGGGGTGGCATAAAAATGTTTTAATAAATAAAATAATAAATTGTAACATGTGAATCCAATCAGTGAACAGGTTCAGATGGCATGCCATAACTTGAGGTGGGTTATTTAACCCATTGCTTAT
Organism: Varanus komodoensis; assembly: GCF_004798865.1. Lineage (NCBI taxonomy): Eukaryota > Metazoa > Chordata > Lepidosauria > Squamata > Varanidae > Varanus > Varanus komodoensis. Next base: position 52,606,028 of record NW_025335941.1, read on the forward strand.
GACATGTGAATTTGGAAATAATAAATTATGTAGGCAATAAACAAACGTTGTGAAATCTTAAAACAGACTATTGGTTATGAGAAGGTTAACTCTGTCATAAACCACACTGGCTGGAGATGCATGACACAACCCCCAAGAGAGACTGCATATTCAACCTGGTGGCCACACACACCAGACATGCAACAGTGTTTCTTTAATCCCACCCACATACTGGAAGACAGAAGGTAAGCATCACTAGGCCTCTCCCTCTGATGGACAGAGTGGTAGATGTAGCCAACATATAAATCTGAATTTCTTATGACACACCTGTGGTACATAACTGACCAAGCAGGACTGCATTTCAATTTACGACTGATAAATATTACTTCTTATTGATGCGCAAATGTCTATTTATCACACTGGAAAAAGATATTTACCTGTTGTGGACTATCTTGAATTTCTGAAAGAAACATTTTCAATTTGCTTGCTATCTTTTGTTCTGCTGGAGCAATAATTCTTTCATACTGGCATACTGCTGCTTTCCACAAAGGCTAGAAACAAAGAATATATAGTAATCTGGTGCATTTTCATCTAGTTCTAGTCAACATAAGACAGGAAGAATAAGATATCAATTTTATACCTCTGTGTAGGGATTATAGTGCACAGGATTCAAACCAGCAAAAGGCTCAAACACCTGGGCAAGGTGCAGTGCTTGCTGTTCTCCAGTTGGCAAAAAATATGTAAGTTTCTCATGAAGTGTTCTAATAGTAAGCACCTATACAAGGAAAGGTACATTGTAACAGTATATATGAACCCATCACTTTGATCAGTTTTCCAACTAACTACATGGAAAGTAACAAACTCTACAGGCTGTAAAATCATGCCAAAATGTGATTTTAAAAAACCTTTTGACAAATGAAACATCTAATGAAAGTTATATTGCTCTAATATGAAAAGTATTAATTAATTTATTTATTTAAATTGTATACCACTCAATAGCCAAAGAGCAGCTATTACACCACCACAAAAAGCTGTATGTTAACATTTAGATATATCAATTTCTATAATTGTAATAGTATGTGATTATTTGTTACTATATCAGAGGATATAAATAGTATAACATATGACTGGTACCAATGGGAAAACTCCTCATTAGTTAACAGAACTCAATTGCAACTTATAGGATTCTATCTAAATCTTCCCTAATGTATACACTATTGAAATGAACAGAAATTCCATTAACCATATTAAGGTTTCTACCAAAAACATGTTTCTGCAGAGCAGATCAAACATATATGAGAGTCCTTTAGATCAATGCAGAAGATTAATTCATAGATCAGCTGTTGTCTTTTTAAGGCTCAGAAGGGGGTTTCCGTATCCTATTACCTGAGGGGTTTTTTTGTAGGGGACAAACAGTGAATCTGAAATCTGCCACATGCACAGTGACTGGTAGATCGAGCTCTCCTCATGGAGAGCCAGTGAGGTGTAGCGGTTAAGAGTGCAGGTCTGGGACTCAGGTGATCTGAGTCATCCCCACTCAGCCATGGAGCCAACTGGGTGACTTTGGGCCAATCACAGCCCAACCTACCTCACAGGGCTGCTGTTACTGTAGGATAAGATTGAGAGCCAGAGGAGAGGAATTATGCAAGACAATTTGAATATACATTTAATAAATAAATATTTGATTCCATCCAGTATTACTCATTTTGTTTATTTGAAGCTACCTTATACTAATTAGAACATTGCTCCATTAAACTCAATACTCTCTACATTAACTCACAGCAATTCTCCTTTGTCTCAGGGCTACATTAGACAAGTCAATAAATTTCCATGATCAAATACCCCATCTCTTTAAAGACTGCAGAAAGCAACCACGGGACCACAGCACTTTGGGATGAGAGGTAATTTAACCCTGCCCCTCCCTACTTATTTCTCTAATAAAAATCAACCCCAAACTGCCATTTTTCCTGTAAGAGAAAACTTAAGCTGTCTCTAATGGACAAGGAGCAGCTCTAGTGACTTGGGGGTTTGTTTGTTTTTAATCTGCACAGAGGTGTCCAAACCCAATCAGCCACCCTGTGACTGCTTCCTGCAAAGGAGGCAGGAAGTCTGTTCACAAGTATCATCCCATCTAGTTTTGCCTTCAAGCAAAACTCTGTGCTTTTGTACATGCAAGGCATATGCTCTATTATTAGGGCATGGCCACACCCCATTAAAAACATTAAACTTAAAGCATTCATTCTTACCTCTTCAAGGCGTTTACCAAGTTTTCCAAGTATTTCAGGAACAAATTTCTCTGCTTGCCATAAATGTGGGGTATAACGCTGCCACAGTTGCCCTGTAAGATGGTCACAAGCTGCTACCCATTGTTCACAAATCATAATGCCAGCCTTCAGATTTTCTTTCACAATGTGATAGGAATCCTCCCACAAATTTAAAGTTCCCAACTTTTTCTGAACAAACCTTCCAAGAGCACCAGCTGAAATCACAAATATACATAGTGTAAATTAACTTAACTGAAAACTTGCATAAGATTATACTTTTGATAGCATAAAGGTTCAGACTTTTTTCACATATATTTTAACATGTGATGAAGTGACCTACTGGCTCAGTAGACTGCAGACTATGAAGGTATCTGTATAGCAGAGTTGTCAAATACCCAATATCTTCCTTTAGCAAATCTGATTATCTGCAAGCCATGTTGCATCTATTTTCATGCCATCTAGGTCTATCACACATCAGCACAGGAAACAAAGGGGAAGCAAATATTGTATAGAAGTACAGGAGTAGCATTGGTGCCTGTAACTGTTCTTGACATCACCTTCCTTTATCAGGTATTTCTTCAAACATTTTTGCTGAAACACTAAAATTCTAAGATAAAAATGCTAGAAGATGCATTCTGAAACTATACGAAAAGAACATTTGTGTTAACCATCTGAACATCACTGCTCAGTTTATTCTACCCACGACATTACCTATGATATCCAAAAGATTTTGCATGCGTGGCTGTGGAAATGGTTCATGATCAGATTGTCTCCATACATCATCAACAGTATCCTTTGTTGTCTCCACTAAATCCACAACTTCAAATAAAGACAGGCTGTCCAAATTGTAATAATCCTAAAAGTGCAATGCATTTTGAAAACATTTTACTTATCAGAACTGGAATCCTTCATTTACTTATTTAGATGTATTTCTATAAAAATGTTGCATATAGCTTGAGATGTAAATGCTCTGCCATGTTAATTTTATTCTCTGTGGTAATTACTCATTTACTTGTGTCTGGAATCTAGAGATAGGGCACATGGTAAATTACTAACAAATAATGCCTTAGGGAACAATCCTATCTAATTGTCTCCCCCTATAGGGAAGCCTCCAAACTTAGAGGTTTCCAAGATTCTCATGTTCTGTGGGGCTGCTGCCAACAGGACGAGCAATGAAGGTGATTTTCATGTCTTCATCCTCCTTTAAAAAAATCCTCTAGGCTGGTCTCTGAGTCCATCTAGATGCAGCATGTTGGCAGGGGCAAAACTAGAAAGAACATAGGATGTTGCAAATGCCAGTCTTCTTTCTCTCCTCTCCTCCCAATGGAATGTGCCTTGTTGACCTCTTTGAGGTCATCTAAGGTTACTTTTGTAACTACACGAGAGTGGGGAAGGGATTGATTTTGAAGTCATAGCTGGGTCTACAGGTTCAAGAGGGAGAATCTATGGCTCCTGGGATAGTCATTGGTATCCTTTCATTAAAGAGTCAATCAAGCAGGAATGTATGAACATATGAGACACTGCACATTCTCAACAATCCTGCTGATGTCATGGAGAGCCACATACAATATACATTGCCTTGTATTATTTGCTCAACTCTGAAATGAAGCCAAATGATAAGATCCTATAATTGAAACTACCTGCTGATCTTTGAAGCTTATAAAAGTATTCAGATGTTTACTGACTAGAAAACATAATCCTTCACGCTTTCTTTAGGATTTCATGTAATCACTGGGAAACACTTCCATGCAAAGACAACATGGAAACATCTGAGTGAAGCCCAATCCCCAACCCACAAGGAGAGTTTCTTCTGTGCACTTTTATAGCTCAGGGTTGGCAATAGGAGCCCATCATGTGTGGGACTATGACAAGAATATTGAAAGTGGAGCATAAAAATAAAATCTATATTTTGATATCTCATAATACCTATTGTATTAAATAGGTATTAAATAAGGCAGAGCCTTATTTATACAGACCATCGCTGAATAAATGAAGTTACATACATATGCAATGACTTCAAACAGCTCCTTAAAATGAGAAGCTCTCTCCTTGCTACTTGACTTGCTTCCACGTTGGGCACGCTCTATCCAGAACTGAAACTCATCATTTGGAGAAAGTATTGCTGAGGGGAAAAGGCAGCTTAATTCAGCAGATACAACATTCAGAATTGGTTAAGATCTTGTATTAAAATGCATTTCAAGTAGGCCAAAGGAGTGGTAGTGTTACAGCATTTACTTTAATAAATTTCCATTATCCCTAACAACCTCAGATTGTGAAAAGAAGCCACATACTGAATTTGACAATTTTATTATTGCTTGTAATCCACTCAGACAGCATTAGTTATTACTGGATTAGAACTGTAATAAATAAGTAAACTAAATAAATGTGGAAATAAGTTATGCAAAGAGTAACTTTGAATTAACTAGCATTGAAGCCTTACACCATAATTTCAAACACAGTTTCTGGAAGCACATTTATTTATTTATTCTCCTGAAATCAAGGAACATACGAGTGAACTTGGAATGACAGATTGCTGTACACACAAATTATTGCCACCTGTTTCTCAGTTAACATTTACTATCTATAAATAATAAATGTTATATACCTTGGACATCATCTTCTCGGTATTTAGAGCCTGTGTAAGTAGTATCTGTTCTCCTCAGAACAGAACCTAATCCCGCTTCTAACTCCCGCAAAAGGTTCTGAAGTTTGGGATCAAAATCTCTACTCCATTTCTCATCCTGCAACAAAAATTTCAGGTGATGTAGCTTTCATGCAGATACAGTGGATACTTTGCTCTGAAAAAGTCTTCTAAGCTTCCCCAATCTCTTGCTTCTCCAGACAGGGCTGGGAAAGACCCTGCCTGAAACTATGAAGAACGATTGGCAACCACCGTAGGCAATACTGAGCTAGATGGATTAATGGTTTAACTCAATGAGGCAACTTCCTATGTTACTTTGTTCCTCCAACTTATGATTGTCTTTAATATAGCTCCCCCTCTTGCCACTCCACTGAAGCTGCTCTCACAAAAATCCTTAATGGTTTCTTCATTCTAAATTTAGAGGTTTCTATTCAATCCTCTTTATTTCTTGACCTTTCTGCTGCTTTTGATGCACAGTAAGAGCACAATCCTATGCATTTTTGGACAGAAAAATTCTTACAATCCCAAGAACTCCACAAAAAAGCACGGCTGGTTGAGGAATGCTAGGAATTGCAGGACTGTTTTTCAGTCTGTAATGTACAGAATTACACACTTAATCACTTTTTCCTCTCTGAATCTCTTTATGTCCAAGGTTTGCATGATTCTGTCTTCTGATGGTTCTTTTCCTAGCTGTGGGATTATTCAATATTTTAGGACATCATCACTCACAGAGGCCCATTTGTCAAGCATGTGTCAAACATCCTTCTTCTTATTGATTGCAAAGGGTGAGATGCTTTCTGTTCAAATTTAATATTGTATCCTTTCTCTCAGCTTTTTGAAAAGGTATTAAGACATAACTTTTCACTGGCACCTTTTAAAATGCTGCCAGTGGTCTATTTAATTTATAAGATTTATCTCCCACTTCTTTCCCAATGAACTCAAAGCAGCTTAAATAATTTTCCTCCTCCTGCTCAATCCCCACAACAACCCTCTGAGGTGGGTTGGGCTGACAGTCTGGCCCAACGTCATCCAGCTGGCTCCATGAATGAGTGGGGACTAGAACCCAGATGGCTTGAGTCCCAGGTCCACTCTCCTACCCACTACACCACACTGGCTTCTAAATACAGTGGTTTAATGTTCTTTTACTATTTTAATAAGTTTTATTGCTCTTTATAATTTTACGGTATTACTGCACTTTTACTTGATTTGCTGTACATTTCCATAATGATTCATGTGGAAAAGTGGTATAGAATATTACAAATAAATACAATAATAAATGTTTCTGTAAGGAAAAAAGCTATTCCTCTGTTGGAGTTTGTTCTTGGTTCTCTGCTACCTTCTCTATATCTGCTTCGTTGTAATCTCAAACTCAGTATTTCCAGGACTGAATGTCTGTTTTTCCTTCCCAAACCTTCTGTTATCATCCATTCACTTTATTTACCTCCAATACCATATACTATACTGCTAAAATCTAACCTTCGCTTTGTTTTCTTTGATTTTCACAATTAGTTTGTTACCTAGTTATTTCACATTCTCTTCACAACATTGCACAAATATAAGCTTCCGCCTGCCCCTATGGCAAAAACCCTGCTTCGTATTCTGCTCATCTATTGCTATATTCTATTACAACCTTCTTCTCTTAGGTCATCCTCAGTCTCATCTCAAAAATCATGCACCTCTTTAAATCCCTACACTGACTTCTTGTGTGCTCCAGATCCAACACAACCTACTTGTAATGAGCTGTGAAGCCCTGCATGTCCTTATCTATACTCCTTGCTCATGTTCTGATACATCTCTGTACGTGACCTTCACTCCACCAGCTCTAACACTTTCAGCTGCACAAAGTCTTCTGCTTCTTCAAATGACCGTACCCTTTCTTTCATTTATCTTATGCCTGCAACTGCCTCTGAGAAAACCTGTCTGATACCACTTTTCTTACTACAAATCCTTCCTTGAAACCTGCCTTTTATGTGTATCCTCCAGCAAATTCTCCTTTCCTATGCCCTGTTATATCTAAGCTTGTAACAAAAACTAAGGGAGCAGTCCTACTGCAATGATCATAAGCCCAACAACAGAGAGGCTTACATTAATCCTGTGCAGGCCAGGAGAAGTGGCAATAGTGATCTGTTTCCTCATCCTTGTGTGTGGCATTTTCGCAAGGCAAGTTTTTTAGCCCACTTAGTGAACGCATTTTTGAGGGGAAGGGAAGGACACTAGAAGGGTATCAGGATAGCTTGCATCCACTCCAGTCTTCTCGTCTCCCACTGAAATACCCCCTTTTCCTCCTCTCTGAGATCACATTCCCAACCTTGAAGAAAGGGCCTGTGTAATTCTTTTCATGTTGGCTGCAATGGAGAGAGGGACAAAGGTTCTGATTCCCATTCAAAGGTCAGAACACTCTCTCAGACCTCAGATCTGAAAATCCAAAGTATCCTACATCCCTCAGATGCTGTACAGGGATCACAGTTTGCTCTCTCTGTACATGTAACTGGAACAATCTCATAGTACTTCCCTCCCTTCCCCTTGGAATTTTCTGTGTTGAATTTTAGATTATAAATTTCTTGGGGCAAGGACTTTGCCTCTTTATAAACCTATCCTCTATGAAGTGCCATTCACAATTATTGTTTAAAAACATGGAAATAAGTTCCATTAATTTCAGGAAACCTAATTACCAGATAGTACTGGTTGGGAAAATAGGCTTACTTTGAATTAATGTGGATCAACTGGGAGCCTTATAACTCAATTTAAGAAAAGAAAAAGCCCTGGAAAAGAACTATTACTTCAAATGTCATATTGTAACTCTGATGTGAAATATTAAAAGCAGTCAAACTTGGGGGCAGGGGGATCTGCACATGTATAGAAATAACCTAGATATTGCATACTCACTTTCAATAATGCTGGTGCAAATACCTGTCGTACTGCTTGGTAAAGCATATTGACAGGAGAATCTAACATAGATGATACAAGAATGTTGCTGTGAAGGTTATCTTCTGTGATAATATCTGGTCGTAGCTTGAAGAATACCAACATTTTGTCTTCTGAATTGCCAGCTTCAACCTGTTTGATCAAGTAATACAAATATATTAATGGTAAAGTAAATACTTATTTATCACAGTGAATTTAATAGAAGCTTGACACTTTATTCCTAGCAAAGGTCATGTGCACAGCTGTACAATAAGCAGAAAGATGAAGCTTTCCTAACATAAACAAAATCAGAGGAGGAGATAAAACATCATCCAGCAGATTTCTACTTGCTAGGAGGTGTCAGGTGCCTTGTAAAATGCATGGGAGCCTTGACAGAAACAAAAGGTCACATTTGTTACAGACATACTAGATCACAGAAAAGGAATATCTGGGCATCTCAGATTTGTGAGCAGACTGGATTAGCAAAGCTACCAAGTATGCCAGAAAATAGCACTCTTCCTTCCAACCCTGAGAGTACTTCAGAGAGGACAGACTTGAAGCTTAGCAAATATAAGCCAATGTATGTTTGCTCTGTTGTGGCCAGTATGACGAATTATGAGGATTTGATTTGATTGTTATAAGTCCTATCCTATTATTATTATTATTATTATTATTACTGTTACTACTCATTACATTTCCATATCGCTCATAGCCAACATTATCTGGCTAGTTCACAACATTAGGTCACCAAACATTCAGATCTCAACCAGGCCCAACCCCTACTGTTTTTTGGCGCCAGGCGAAGACCTTTTTATTTAAGCAGCATTTTAAATGTTAATATTATTGAATTTTATTTGGCCAGGGCGGCTTATTTTATTCTATTACATATATTTTAATTGTTATTGTTTTAATTTATTGTGTATTTTATTAGATGTTGTAAGCCGCCCTGAGGCTTCGGCAAGGGGCGGCACAGAAATGTTTTAACAAATAAATAAAATAAATACTTAGCTTCCAAGACTAGGCAGGATCAGGCATTTCAGGCTATATAGAAGCCAGATATAAGGATTATCTCAAATCACCAAGACAGAAAGCACGGAAAGTGGTCTGCTGTTTTATGCTGCTTATCCTATACAATGAATCCTTGGACAAACAATCCCCCCACTTATACTAACAAGACCCAACTACAATGTTTTATCCTGGCATGACAACAACCTTTGCAAAAGACAGCTGAATTTTCTTTTGTGAATGCGAGCTAATTAGTCCTGCCACACTACATTGCAGAAATTTACTGAAACTGCACAGAAGAAGCTGGGGAATGCTGGGAGATGCAGGTTTTTTGTATCCCTAAATCTGCAACAGATTGCTCCTTAAGTGTATTATTAAGGATTATTATTAAGTATTATTTCTTAATTTTTCATTAAATTTTTAACCTAGACATATAAACTTTTAGTTTTGGTTAAGAGTTCAGCAGTATCCTGCATGTTTTCTAAGGGCCATTCAGTTCTTCATCTTCAGAGACTCTTTGTGTCCTTTTATAAGACTTTGTGCACGTGCATTTTGGTTACTGTAACCATAATGGTTGAAACAATAAACATTTTCTAAAAAGCAAGTTAACTTGTGGAAGCATGTCCCCATTGTGTCCAAAAGTAAACCGTGATTGCTCAGAAATCTATTTACATTTTTCAGCTGCTGGCCATTTTGGGACTGACATTACCTTATTGGAGACAAGGACCTCTTCTTGCGAGTGCTGCACACAGAGGAGAAACTCGTTGCCATCATCCAAAAAGTTCGTCAGTTCGGGGCTGGTCGAGAGTGGAGCGAGGCTCGAGGACGAGGACAACCCGAAGTAGTTTGCGACCGTGGTTGAAATGAAGATCTTCCTCTTATCTCCATCTCCATCCCCATCCCGAGGCATGACAAACAGTGCAGCTCAAACTGGGGCAACGAAAGAAGGGAACCCTTTCCAGAAACGGATCTATCAGAAACGTGGACGACGTCCCATAGCAAACGCTGGAAAAAGCAGAGCGAGTCCTCAACGCAGCGAGCGGAATGACGAGGAAAAGAGCAGCCACGGTACAGAGTCAAAATCCCCTCTGGATCGGCGAACGGGAAATATGCATGAACCGCCCGGGAAGGAAAGAGAAAGTTAGAGAGAGGGGAGTTAAAGCAATAAAATATACCTGACAGACGCCTGTTCATCGGAGCACGGCACGGGATGAAGTACTACACCGGCCCAGAGAAAGACAAGGAAGGGAAGAGTTTCTCCCCGATTTCTTCTTCGAGGCTGCCCGGCGTCCGCGCGTTGCTAGGCCCGGTTACTATGGCGACGGGAAATGGCGGACGCCACTCCACACTCGAGGTTCGTTCCAGCGAGCGAGCCGGCGCGCGCCCCTAGAGAGAGTAGTCGAAGGCCGTTTTCCGGGGGTCTTCAGACCTTCTCGATCAGTGAGATAGGTAATCGCCAGACGCCCCTGTTCTGCGGCTCTTTGAGCGGCGCGATGGGTGCAGAACTTAGAGTGAATGCTGTGATCAGTCTTTCTTTTGCTATCGTGGAAACGCAGGAGGCGTCACGAAATAACTATTCCATGTTTCCAGACAAGGCTTTTATTGCGCACAGTCTTACTCGTGAAATTGTATAATCGTCCTCATCATCATCCATTTGTATTTTCTCACCAGCTTTTTTCTTCCTTAATTTTTGGTATTTCCCCAATCATGTTTAGTTTGAAAATGTAATAAGAATACAATAAATACCATTTCATATTTCAAAGATACAGTCTTATGCAATTTGAGGCTGCGAGGGGAATACTGGGATCGGTATGGCTTCTGTTTAAACATGCATAGGATAACACCTTTAAAGAGTTTTCCAATGAGAAAATATGGTCAGATTGCAAGTGGATGTGAACGTCGGAATCTCCTGTACAACTCTAAGGAAAAACATAATAAAAGTATTGTCCATAGCATAATAAAAGTCTAATCCAAAAGCATCACCAGATGAAGGGATCTTAAGTGCCACCAATTAGAAAGTGTTGCTCAACTACTCTTTTGGATCTTCTCCGGTAAGAAAAACAATTGGAAGAATGGGAAAAACAGGATTATAAGAAGACAATATTGTCTGGACTCTCTGTAAAATTCTGTGAATGAGGCTGGATAACAGCAGGATAAGACCTTGGTTGGAAACACTATTAGGAGAAAAATCCTGTTAAGGGAGAAAACACGGACGAGTTGGATGCTTTGGAAATGGTGGGCAATCCACCATTCCCCTGTGGATCCTGCATTGCAAAGAAATGTTCCTTCAATACCTCACAGTTTATGTTTTAGATTTATTTGGAAGCCACCTGTTAACATTATGCTAAGCTTTCACAGTAAGAATTTGATAGTTATTTGTATACACAGCATTTCTGTCCATATCCTTTTACATATGCATTGGAGTTTTGTAAACAAGGTTGTTACCTTTATAAGACCTTGCAATTGTAGCTGTCTTTAAACATTGCTAGTCACCCCGAATCCACATGAAACTATAAATTTGATTGATTTGCCAGAACTTTTTTCCTGAAGCATTGGGCCATTGAACCCATTCTCACAAGTTGTTGTATACCACAGCAAACAGCTGAGTGTAAGCCTGGTAAAAAAAATATGGGTTGGAGATACTTGAGAGCCCTCTTCTAAGGGGATCAGAAGAGCGGCTACCTGGAGGGCATTATCTGTGGTGGCACCCTGGCTACAGAACATGCTCCCCAAGAGAGGGGTGCCTGGCTCCAACACTTTTTATTTTGGCAGCAGGCCAAAACCTTTTAATTTTCCTGATATTTTAAGTGTTAATGTGTTTTAAGATGGGGGTTTATTTGAATTTGTCCTCTGATGCTGTACTTTTATTTCACTGTACTACTGTCCTGAAAGTGAAGGATGGTATATAAAAGCTTAAATAAATAAAACTGAAGAAGTCCTTATGGGTGCTCAACTTCCAGCTCCCGAGATTTTTCTCCTACACCTCCCATAATCCCTCACCATTGGCTCTGCAGGCTAGGGATGATTATTATTGTTGTATTGCATTATATCCCGCCTTTTTTCCTCCTGCGAGGAAACCAAAGCAGGTTACAGAGTCCACCACTCCGTTTTATCCTCATAACAACAGTCCTGTGAGGTAGGTTAGGCTGAGCATGAGCGACGGGCTCAGTGTGGTGCATGGCAGAGTGGGGTCTAAGGACCCGGCTCTCCCAGGGCACTGACCTGGTACTCTGTACCACACTGCCCCGGCTGTCGGAGCCCACTGACGGCCACCGCAAGCCAGCAAGGCTCCATTGAGCGGGGCTGACCTCACGGCAACGCGCTCACGGAAAGGGCTTTCATTATAGGCTCACAAGGCCCGGCTCCGTCCGCCATCGCTCCTGACTACGTCATGACTGCACCCCGCACAGCGCGAGAAGGGCGTGGCCAGCGCGTTCGCCCCACCCCTGTCTGTTAGCTCCGCCCGGGAGGAGACGGGCGAGTGGTCGAGCGCGGCCGAGGCGCGCCACTGTCACTTCCTGTTCCCGCCTCCCTGCGTCAGGGCGGCGCGGCGCGCTCGTCCGCGTCTCCTCGGCGTCTGTTCCTTGCCGGCGCCGCCGCCTCCTCCTCCTCCTCCTCCTCCTCAGCCTCGAAACAGCTCTCCTCACGAGCAGCCTTTCCGAGCTCGTCCCGCCAGGCGCGGTGGACGCCGCGGGGAAAGAAGGGGCCGGAGACGGCGAGGAAGCGGAGCGACGGCGGCTGCCGCGGTAGCAACTTCTTCGCCGCCGCCGCAGCAGCCGCAGAAGAAGGAAGAGGAAGAGGCTTCTTCGCAAGCGGCGGCGGGCCCTCGCCGAACCCGAGAGAGAGGGCCCGGCGGCCCTCACCTCCCCCGCTGCACGCCCTTCGGTGAATCGGGGAGGAGATGCCCGTGAAAAAGAAACGCAAAACTTCGGGGCAGGCGGGGGACGAGTCGGGCCTCAAGAAATGTAAAATCAGCAGGTACCGGATTGCCGGCCGGGCCCAGGATTTAACGTGGGCGAGGAAGGGTGGGAAGCCAGCCAGTCCGCGGCAGAATGAGGGCCCCCTGTCTTGTTCTGTCTTCTCCGCGATGACATTTCCCGTGGAGGCGGAGGGGGATGAAGAGGAAGGCGCTCCCTCCCCTTTTGTGATATCAACGGTGGGCTTTGATTTGCGGCAGGGAGGCACCTTGCTCTCCTCTTCCTACCCACCTGCAATAACACATCGCCTTTTCTGGCATGCGTGCTAGTACAGAGAGTGCCAGATGTTAGCATCATGGCCTCCTCTAACTGAAATGAATTTGCTATAATAGCATCTGCATATAAGGATATTCAAAGGCTTTCGACTTCGTCTCTTTGCTTTATTATGCCTGATCTGGGCAAAATTTAGATAATTTCTTGGGGTACAGTCTTCCTTCCAGAGCTTTTGTGTTCCTCTGTAAAGTGCTGTAATGTGCCGTGATGGTTCTTTGTTGAAGGTGGGCAATTTGTTGGCCTTCCAGACATGTTGGCTTACTGTTTCCATCTCTCATCATTGGCTTTGCTGACTAGGGAAAATAGGAATGGTGGGCCAAAACAGTGTATAATGCTGCAGTAGGCCTTTCAGTTGATGTACCATCTTGCCCTACTGCTCCTCGTAGCCTCCTGTGCCATGGAGGTCAACTAGTCCTGTAAAGTGTGGAGTGGGTTCACTTTCTGTCACCAGTCTGCAGGTCTTAACTCTTAATATTGGGATTTACACCTTATAGAAAGTTGATTTACACAGAGTCAAATTGTTGGTTCATCCAGTTCAAGTATTATCTACCCCAGAATGATGCTCTGCAAATTCCATCTGGCGCCTTCCATCATTGCCAGATAACATGGCCACCATTTAGAAATACTGAGAGATGTAGTAAAAAAAAATATGGCAGGCAACAGTTGAAACTGGCTGTTCTGTACTGAATAGCAGTAGCATACAGTTTTGGACAGGGGTCTTTCTTAGCTCCTACCTAATGATTCTGAAAATGGAAAGTAAGACCCCTGCATTCCAAGCATCTGCTGTATTTCCATTCCCCTTTAATTTTATCTTAGGCCATTTCCAGCTTATTTGTGAAAGGATTGGTCTGGGACTGAGGAGAGTCAGATTCTATTTTTCATTTGGCCATGTAGCTTACTGGGTGTGTTTGGGCCAGTCAGGGTTGTTGTTGCAGGGATACAATGAAGAGGAAGAGTGCACTGTAAGCTGTGCTGGGTTCCTTGCAAGAGGAAGAAAGACAGGGTATAAAAGTAATGAAAAATAATGGTGATGATGTGCCAGTCTATGGAACCAGGATTTGGCAACTATTCTGAAGATGGGGGCTTAAAGAAGATGCTTTCCTTATATCTTTCTTTCCTATACATGTATGCATTATGTACATACATTTATTTATGCCTTGGTAAATGTTACTTTCAAAGTAGTAGAAGTCAGGTCTCTGCCCTGAGGAGCATATTTTCAGTCCTCCTTGACACCATCTCCCTGCAGCAGAGATGCCACTATGCCCCTTCCAAACACAATTTGTTCCCCCATTTTGCTTTAGCTTACCATGTGTGCCAGAAAGTATACCAGCACTTGCCAGTACATCTTTCAAGTATGTACCATTTGACTTTCACCATAGTCCACCTGCTCAGGTTATTCTCCATCTCAGCCATTTTTTTTTCCTGTGCAAGTCAAGATGCAGAGGGAAAACTCTTCGAATTACACTGCAGCATTAATAGTTGCTGAATGTTTTTCTCTTTTATGTCTTAGCTTACTTGTCAACCAAAGGCGCAAATAAGATACCTAGGGTGTAAATTTTGACATGGTCTCTATTGCTATTTATACTAGAGGAAAATAGGTTGCAGTGCCCCTTGACCACGTGTAAGCTTGCATGGTGTCGGGTCAGTGGGAGAAGCAGATATTACTGCTTTTTAAAATACTGCAATTTTAAATTATCCAAAAATAAAACCATTTGTTGGAAAGATCTCAGAATTTTTTCCTGAAAAGTTATTAATTCTGTATAGTGATAAATTTTTACATAATGTTTATTACACCACATTGAGATTCAACTTTCTTATAGATGTTGCTGAACCTACTAGTGTTTCATTTGTTCAAAATAAGGTCCTGTTTAAAATATAAATAGTGACCAAAAGATCCACCAATTGCATATCCACTGCACCTCAAACTTGCCTGAATAGCACATGAAAGCTAAGTACCTGGAGTGTTCTTCCTATCTCCTCTCTAATGCTGTAAATCTGTTCTTCTTACTTAGGAGTAATTACACTGAATGTATTGACCTCCTTTTAAGCAGATTTGCATAGAAGCAAGCTGGCAGAAACTCAGGAATGACATTCTACACATCGAGCTTTTTATTTTAAGACAAGATAGCACGCATTTAACAACGGTTTTCTTAGTTCTCTCCTAAACCCTTCAAGGAAGAAGATTATGCAACCTGTCCAGCTGCCTTCTTTTGCAGTCTGCATATATTTCATGTTTTCTTTGGAAAGCTTTGGTTAGATTGTGTTTAATGCCAGAAAGAACAACAAAGATCCATTCCATTAATGATGGTGGTAGTGCTGTTTCTTATTTATTTCTATACCACCCTCTAGTTGAAGTTCTCTGGGCAGTTTACAAATTTTAGCTGGAATGACTAGGTTCACACAGTACAACAACTTATATTTAAAGTTGAGTTGTGTCTTGAGTTAGGTGTATTGTTTGAATCCAGGCAACTGACAGTTCACAACCCAAGAACAAACCATGGACAGTTTGCATGGATTGTTCCTGGTTAACAAACCATTGCTTGGTAGCACAGCAAACCATTATTTGGTAGTACAACTGCATTCACACAAGACCCCACAATTCAGTGGCAACCTATGCTCAAGCTTGAGCATGGGTTGTCATGTTTTATTACTCTAGCCAGTGAATTCTGAACAAAGCATGCATCTAACAGTAATGCTTATGCAGATTTGCATTGCTAGGATGAACGTTTAATTTTCATGTCTAACAAATTTTGAAAAGTGTGCTTTGTTTCACATGAAGTAAGCTTGAATGAATATGAAGGATAATGGAATTAGATATTGAAACCTATATCAGGAGTTAATATTCCTATGTAGGAATAGCTAAATGTTTACACAGACCAGTATCCACTATTTGAGTAGCAGGTAAACTGCTTTTTAGTGCATTGTTTTAGGACTGTTAAAACTTGCTGCAAGCAGGAAAAAAGCCAAGTTTTACTAAAGGTGAAGCATAAGAGCTGTTGAGCTGGTGTAATACTACTATCCAGGCATTGTAGCTGGAAACAATGGCAAAAATGTTTAGGATCAGGATTCCAGGAAAGATGATGCAATGGAATACAACTGGGATTGCCAAGTTGCAACCCAGAGAACCCTTCTCCCTCCCTCTGTCTCATTATCCCCCACAGCTTATAATGTGGATTCAAGTATGACTTTCTACAGATTTCATTTCCTTCCATTTCTCGAGTTTCCCTTGGGCAATTTTTTCCAAATGGGAAACTGGCAGTGGAATTATAATTGATACCTTACAGCAGTGAGACTTCGTTGATTCATATAGCGCCATCAGTTAAAGGATAGGTCTCTGCCGTGAGTGTCTTGCAATCTAAAATTCAGCACAGGAAAGCAAGGAAATTAAGGCAAGTTGTTTCAGTTGCACATGCTTAGGCTTGGCTACAGGCTGGGTTTTAGATAGTTTGGTTTTCCAGTTTACTCCCTGTCATTCAGTCAACTGTGTACATTTATTTATTTATTTAGAAAATTTCTATGCCACCCCATTTGCCGAAGCCTCGGGGCGGCTCACAAACATATCAATTAAAACATTATACAATAAAAATATAAAACAAGTTAACAATATAAAATAAGTCGCCCTGGCCGAAGAATAAAATAAATGAATAGTATTAACAGTTAAAATGACGTTTGAATAAAAAGATCTTCACCTGGCACCGAAAAACAAATAACGATGGTGCCAGGCGGACCTCTCTGGGGAGCGCATTCCAT
The DNA here is from genome assembly GCF_004798865.1 of Varanus komodoensis. Lineage (NCBI taxonomy): Eukaryota > Metazoa > Chordata > Lepidosauria > Squamata > Varanidae > Varanus > Varanus komodoensis. The sequence continues at coordinate 52,622,821 of NW_025335941.1, forward strand.
AGATTGGGCGCCACCGCAGAGAAAGCCCTCCTCCAAGTACCCACTCTCCTAATTTCTTTCACGGAGGGTTCCCGGAGAAGGGCCTCTCCCGCAGATCTCAAGGGGCGGGCGGGCGTATATGGACGTAAGCGGTCCTTCAGGTAGCCAGGACCCAAGCTGTTTAGGGCTTTATAGGTACATCTTTCCTGAAACAATTGAAGTCCTCCACAGTTATCCCTGCATTCAGCTCTTCTGTGCTAGAAACATTGTTTACTGATTTATTTGAAGGGAGAAAATGATAAATCATCATTCTAACTGATTTCACTACAACATCAAATTGTCAAGGACTTTTGAGTAGCAACAATGAAATGCTGGGCAACATGGGCCTGCATTGCAATGTCTTTTTCATGAGGGTTTGAATGTTGAGTATCACTCAGAAATCAGGTTTTCCATTATACTTCTGTTCATATTAAACTGGCAGATGCAAATGTTGTTATTACTTGGCCTCTAACAATTGACTCTTAGCTGTCATTTACAGTTGAAAAAATGTGTGGTCTAACGCTGAAATCCTGTGTTGTGAGACAATAAGTCGTCTAGCGCTTGTTGATATGTTCTTTATGCTGTCATGTTTAGGATGATGTAACTGCAAATTGGCAAAAGGAAAAGGGGACAGCAAAGGTTGAGGGTGGCTGGATTGGGTCACTGGAGAGGTGGATGTGGGCTTGGATGTCCTCCAGGGGATGGTAGAGGACAGGAAGACCTGGAGGAAAGTTGTCCATGGGGTCGCGAAGCACAACTTTGTGACTGAACAACAACAACAAACTCTGCAAACTGCTATGTATTTACCTGATGCCCTATAACCTGCCGTTCAGACGGGCTTTCACTAAGATCACCATTAAGACAACCTAAGTATGATTAAAACAAAGTTTTTAAAGATAGCAGTATAAACTCCACTTTAAATCATTGTGTAACCAATCTTCCACCAAAACAGGGTTTTTTTAATAGCAGAAAAGTCTATAAAAGTAGAGCCATCACCCAAATGACCCTCCTCCAAACTATCAGACTTCATCATATAATACAGGGCTAGATAGGAGGACCTTAACAACCTGTCTCAAAGGTGAGAGAACTTAATGCCCTTAAGTATGCTAGGTCCAGAACAATAGAGGTTTTAAATTCAGACACAGAAAATACTCTGAATATTTCATTGAGATTAGTGTTTACATCTACAAATACTTCTACTACCAGGATACAAGTTCTTTGTTTTAAGACAGATCTTTTTCTTCAGCTGCCTGTGTGTTACTTTGTGTATCATTTGTTGTTCTCTAATAAGCTAGCATTACAGTCTCGGATACAACAACTGGTGGTTATAATAGGCATGCAGATCCCCATTATGCATTGAAAAGCACATCCTTAAGATGCACATCAACATGTATGTTGGTTGTAGCTATTCTGGCTTGCAAATCTCTGCAGTGCAGTGGGCAGATTGCTTGTTTTGATGCTTATATAGGCAACAGCAACAATGTAGTTAGACTTGTTCAGTGGTCTTTCAAAAATATATGTTATCAAGTTCCATTCAACTCACCTTGTGGGGACTTACTTTTTATGTATTCACAAAGGTACATTGCAACACCTTGCAGCATTCATAAGCTTATGTGCCATTCCTACAGCCTTGAAAAATTGATTATCAGAATGAAAGTGAATTAGTGATGTGTTAGATTGCTGGTCAGTTCTTCAAGCTGTTGAATGAGTAAGAATAGAAAGAAAAAATGAAAGTGAGGTGTTCCACCATCTGCGTTCTGGCACATTGAAAGCATAGGTACCTGTATATACTAGTTGTGGGCACTTGAGTGGGAGGGTGCAGTTGTACTCCTATCCTGCTTGCAGGATCCCACAGACAACTAGTTGGCTCCTGAGTGGGCAGAATGCTTGGATGGCTCTGTAGTCTGATCCAGCATGGCTCTTACGTTCTCCTTGTAAAACATGTAACAATTGGTGCATCAAACTCAATACTTAATTGTTTTCATGCCTTTTTAGAAAAATGTGCTTTCTTTTAGCAACTCATTATTGGGAATATATATTGGGAACAGCTTTAACAAAGCTATATTTTATGTCTTTCTAAGCTATTGCAGATCACAAGCTTCTAGTAAAGTGATAAGTGGTGATGAACATTTTTCAAGCAAGAAGTGCCTGGCTTGGTTTTATGAATATGCAGGTATGAAACTAATGCATGCTTACATTTTGGATTTTGTTTCAGTTACTTAGTAATACTTTATTTAGTTATTTATTGCATTTGTATGCCGCCCCATAGCCTGAGGGCTCTCTGGGTGGCTCACATCGCAAAATCATGTTGCAACTGTTTTGTGTCAGTAATAATGTGTGACTTTTTGTGTCTTTTCTCAAGCTATTTTCCTCAAACTAAATCAGTTTGTTAAAACTAAGAGTTATGTTGGAATAGGAAGTGTCCAAACTTCTGAAAAACCAATTTTAGGTTTAGAAAGCCTGGCAAGCAATTACTGAGGGTGTTGTTGCTGAACCCTAGTTCTTTTCCATGTTCCTTCTACCTGCACTTCTTTGGCAGGTGCCCCATGGAGATTAGCAGTTGCCCCTTTTAAACTGCATCACAAGACCATACTGCTGAAATCTTGTTAGGGTGCAAGTATAGCTCAGCTTCTTTTTCTTCTGCCTTAAGCATCAGTTGACCCATATGGCAGAAAAGAGAGAATGCTATGAATATAGTCGAACATGGGAAGAGCACATTGTGTTGGTTTCTGTTCAGTTGCATAAACAGTTGGCTCAGTGCTAACTCTTATTAAAGACTGCACTGCTTCCCTAGATACAAATGACAGTCAGGGTTTTGTTTTGTTTTGTTTTTTCACCAGTAACCCTTAAGGGGAGTGGGATGGGGGAAGATTGCTGTGAAGCTTGCCACTTGAGTGCTCATACTATGGTGTTTAGTACTTTTTCTGAACAAAAGGCCTTAGGCAGTGATGAACTTGATCAATGTGCTGTTACAGTTCATTGTGCCGGCACATTTTACTCAGAGTAGAGCCATGACCTTACACTTTTCCCTCACTGATCCATACAGTGCAATGTCTTGATATTATCAGTAGTTGCAGCTTCTCCATTGTCTTTCCCTGTATGTTATTATTTGTGTTCATGTAGTAGTGAGCAATGTATTTTGCACGAATACATCTGATAAGAATAACTACACTAAACAGAATCATACAGAGTTTCTGTTTTAAGTAAATTTCATCTTAAGATATTTAGATATGTTGCTCATATGGTGTTATTGTACCCTTTCCAGTTAACTTCTGGAAAAGCAAGCTTCTTGAGTATAATCTCTGCTTTGTTTATGTCTTCTTCTATGCATCCCTTGTATAAGTTAAATGTGCACTTTAGAACAGCCCTCCAAAACCTGGTGCATGCTAGATGTTTTGGACTTCAACTTCCATTAGCCCCATCCATCATGGGCAATGGTCAGGAATCCTAGGAGTTGTATTCCATAACATCTAGAAAGCACCAGATTAAGGTGTGCTGCAGTTGAGCCTCAGTTCTTAATTAGTCATGACAATTTGTTTTGTTTACCACTAATAGTCTTTATTTTACCAGCTAAATGAAGGGTGTTGGGTTTTGGAACAAAGTGGGAGTCCATAGACAGCACCAAGTAATTGGAGAGGGGTTCTTGAAAGTTTTGCTTCACTTTTAACTGATCCAGCCAAACTGTCTACCTTCTGAAACAACAATAAGTTGGAGGCATTATAGGAAGGGGAAAAATGAGTGAAATACTGATAGTGTAGTTATCAAATGCATTTAGCTGTTTTTCACTTGTTTGAAGTAATATAGAATTGTTCAGCACTAAAATCACAAGCTAAAGAACAAGAGCAAATTCTAAAAATATATATGAGGCAGCAAGCAGTAAAGCTGCTTCAGAGTATGGAAACAAAGCCTGAATCATGACACTTATATTGGAAGTCTTAAAGTTGTCTTGGGAAAACACCAATTCATACTGAATTCACTCAGAATTGTACTTTAATACATCTTTGTATGCAAGTAAATGAGGACTTGTTTGTGTAATAAGATATGTACTAACTACTTAGCTTATTTTAAATTCCTCTTTACTGGAAGAAGGAGATAATCTAAGGCTGAAATAAAGGCATTGAAGAAGATCCCTGAATTACTGCCTCAGTTTGTCATCTGTTCTTATAAACAATGGCATGATATTCCCTTAGGAGTAGAATGAGTGGAATTCAGATATAGCTCCAAACACATACCAACTTAAGTATATAACTGGAAGCTTACACTAGCCCTTCAAGGGTCTTTGTTTAAGGATAAGAGTCCTGAAGCTGTTATAATTGAAATATCCTAATTATGTCATTAATGATGCAAATTAGTCCTGTGCAGGTTAAGAACATAGGAGAAGCCATGCTGAATCAGATCAAAGGTCCATCTAGTCCAGCATTCAGTACACACACTGACAAACCCACTGCCCACAAGATCACTCAAGCAGGATGGGTGCAAAACCTCCTCCTGCCCAGCTCCTCAGCTGCTGGTGCATGCAAGTCATGCCATCTCTGGTAAAGGAGGCAGCACGTAACCAGCAAGGCTAGTAGCTGCTGATAGCTTCTTCCCTCATGAATTTGTCCAATCTCTTTCAAGCCATCTGGATTGGCAGCCATCACCACTTCCCGTGAAAGTGAATTCCATAGTTTAACTATTCACAATATGAAATACTTGCTTTTATCTGTGTAAAACTTCCCAACAATCAACTTCATAGGATGGCCCTAAGCATCTTTCTTCATACCATTCATTATTTTAAACATCTCTATCATGTCTCCTTTTCCTTGCCTTTTTTTCTTAACTAAACAGTCCCAGCTTTTGCAGCCATTCCCATTGGGGAGCTGCTCCAGTCCCTTACATGTTTTTGTTGCCCTTCTTCATTTGATGGCAGACCAAGCCTTAGGGACCACAGTTGTAGGACAACTGGAAAACAACATGGTTAGTGTCCAGTTTGCTGCAGAAAATTAACTTCTCTTTCCCCCTCAACATGCATTTGTGTGCTCGCTCTTGCGCGTGCGCGCGCGCTCTCTCTCCCCCCCCCCCCCCACACACACACACTCCATTAATCCAGATTTATTTATTTAAACAACTTACATGCTGCCCCCTTCACATAAGCCTCGGGGCGGCTTCCAATCATAAATAAATCAACATATAAATATATGAAATAGTGGAGACATCTTGGCAATTTAAAATCAATAAATAACATTAACAATTAAAATAACATTTGAATAAAAAGGTCTTGGCCTGGCACTGAAAAGCAATTAATGACGGCGTCAGGCAGACCTCTCTGGGGAGCGCGTTCCATAAATTGGGCGCCACCACAGAGAAAGCCCTCCTCCGGGTATGCTGGTTATAAATGAAGAAAGAATTTTTAAACTATCTGTGTGATTCCTTAGCTGGCTTTCTTTGTTTTGAAGGTGACGATGAAGTTGTAGGGCCTGAAGGAATGGAGAAATTCTGTGAGGACATTGGTGTTGAACCAGAAAATGTAAGTTTAGCTACTGAATATTAGTTTAATATCATATGTAAATAGTTAAGGTATATCTATTAGCCTTCCCACATTTCTTGAATTTAATTATGCTTCTCTCTGACCTACCACCCCTAATTCATTTTGTTGGATTGTAGGCTTGAATAATATATGAATACATAATAATGAATAACGTATTGGCTGATCTCCAGAAGCCTTTAAAACCCTATGTTTTTTTAAGACATGTTGGGGTAAAAGGTGACTGTAAAGGAGAATTGGGTGAGAATTTGGGGTGCTTTCTCCTTTCATGTTCCTTCTCAACATATATCCTTACACCATTTTCACATCTAATTTATTGACTATTTCCAAACTTCTTTTTAAAGATCAAAACGAAGTTACACATTCCAGGACCCATAGTTACCATAGTGGACTTGAAATCTGAGTTGCTCCCAAGGGAGCAACCTTGGCATGAATGTTGAAATCTTCCCAAATAAGAAGCTCTGGGTGATCCAGCACCAGTGTGAGATCATACCAGCTCGTTCAGGAAGGGAAACTGTTGAGCAGTGGGCCAGTGTATGGATTCCATGAGTGTGCATTCACCATCTGCAACAGGAGACGCTCAGACTTTGTAAAATGTTGGATGCAGCATGTGGTTGCTGACACAAAATTCCTGCGGTGTGCTTGATCGCCACCTCCCCCATGCACCCAAGCTCTAGTCGTCAGTGGCACAGTCTTAACCTGTCCAGTACAGCTTGGTGAGACATGCTCCCTTCTTTTCCTAATCCAGGTCTCCATGATACCTGGGAGGTTCACATTTTCATCCAGAATTAAATTCTTTCTACCAACAAGGCTAAAAAAGCAGGTGGAGCTAGTTTTCTCCTCCTTCAGGTGGAGGAAACTACCATTGCAGCCACCATCGCCTTTTTAAATTATTTTTCCCCTCAATTCCAGTTGTCACTGTTGTTGCATGTTTATATATATGTTTTATGTAATGTAATTTTCACGTTTTAATCTGTGTAACACACCCAGAGAATGTCAGCTGTTGGGTGGCATAAAACTGTAATAAACAAAATGCCGAATGGCAACCTACCCTCTTTTCTCTGCCCTATCTCCCCCTGCTAAGTCATGCCCAATTCCTCATTCTCCAAACTGCCTCTCAAAGCCCACTGGAACAGCTTTCAGACCACTTCCTGACAGGTTCAAAGAAGCCCGGGTAGTACTAATTTTTTCCACAATCGCTTTCCACGTGCACATATTCCCAGCTTCCTTTGCAGGAAGAGGTGATGTGATGAACCTGCTGCCTAAGGGCAGCAACACATGCGCCAAGAATCTTGAGTATCCCTCCGATCTCTCCTTTCAAGAACAACAGCTGTCTCCTTGTGAGAGTTGAGAAGGAGCATGTGTACTCAAATGTCCCTTTTTCTCCTGTAGTAGCAGTTCCCTGTAAATATGACTTTCTTTCAAATCTCCATTTCTTGTACAGATTGTAATGCTAGTTCTAGCCTGGAAACTGGAGGCTGAAAGCATGGGATTTTTTACAAAGGAAGAATGGTTAAAGGGGATGACTTCGTTACAGTAAGAGCTTTTTATGTTTAAAATCACCTTCATATGTATTTGATAGTGGATAAACTTTTCGAATACTTGATGCAAACCTCTGTCTGTGGTTGCCTATTTCAAACTGGTCTGAGGATAATTGTCATATGACCTCTCGATGTGGCATTCAACTTCTCCTGAAAAGTACAGCACTGTGTCCTTGCATATATGTCATTTGCTAAAGGTTTGCCTGGGATGTGGAGAAAATAGGGAATTTTGTCATTTCTCCGAGAAGCATAGGTTTTGCCCCAGTGCAGTGCTGTCTGTAAAAGCATTGCTTTGCTGCTTTTTCACTAGCTGAAGCTGGTGACCAGGTTTGACCCTTTCAGTATGAAGGTTGGCTGGTACTGCCTTAAAATACTTCCCAGAAAGCTTAGTTGGTATCAAGGCTGCTAGTTTACTGGCTGGGACCAATGCAGGAAGATACTTTATCACGGCTATAACAGCTGCACCTGCTGGCAGCTGCATTCAGTGCAAAGTACAGGTCATTGCCTTTAAAGACCTAAGTGGCTTGTGTCTAGGTATTTGAGCCCACTTGGGCCCTTTGCTCATCACTGGAGGCTACCTACAGATGCCCCACACAGCCACTCCATAGGGGATAGCCACAGAGAAGTATTGAGACATGGCAAATCATACTGAGTGAACTTGAGAAGCTTTCCTTTCCACACTTACCTTCTGTCTCTTAGATGCCAGGTGAGAATTTTTATGTACCCAAGCATTCCAATGTGTGCTGTTTTTTGCATTGTCTTTGTTGCTCTGCTTGAGTTTATGGCTGTCATTCCTGTGCTTTCACTGCTTTGTCTTTATTTTTAAAGGGGATGCTCTCCTGATACTCTTATAATGAAGGGCAGCCTATAAATCTACAATTGGGACCTGCAACATAATGTTGTAGTATATCTTATGGTGTAAAATGAGTATTCCTGATCAGAATGCCTGCCATGCCAATTTCTGGTTTGCTTTAAGTTCTTAGAAACCCAAACAATACAATTTACTCTCCCTCCGCAATTGATTTCATTTTTTTCTGTGTCAGCTGACACTTCGCATTCTGTAGTTTCCTATATCCATTAAGCGTGCCCAGACCTTGTTGGGAGTAGTCCCCTTCTGATGTGTTTTTTAAGATTTGTTATTATCCCTCTCAAAACTTGAAGGATCTCTCAGATATGCTAATGCCACCCCTTGTTTTTCTGTAGCCTTATTTAGCCCCTAGTCTCATTCCTGAGCAGCCAACCTGATGCCCACAAACAGGGCATGGAGGGAATGTCGCTCTCCAGAAACAGAGCAGCTGACCTACAGCCATCTTTCCTTTAGCTTAGGGCTGCACAACTTTTTCAGATCCAAGGGTCCATTTGGGTGTCTGCTGGGGTGCATGCAAACATACACAGACACATTCACATGCGACTCTCCTACGGCATGTGTCTCTCCCTCCCTCCCTCCCACACATCCCACCCCACCCCACCTCGTCAGATCCAGCACCAAGAGTGTTTCAGAAGGCTGATACCTGCTTTGATCAGATAAAAGTAACATTCCTTACAGAAACCCCAAGAAGCCTGGGTCCTAATCCTGCTCCCTCTAATCCTCTTTCTTGCAGAAGAAATGTTTTAAAAAATCAGAATATAAAAGGAAAGAATGCTCTAGGAACTATTTCTGTGTTTCCTGCCAGGGAAGCTCTGTTCCTAGAACATCATAGGAAGTAGGCAGGATCCTTGAAGTCCTATGTCTGAAGGCACTATGAATGAGGTGTCTATGGCAGAAATCATAGAGCCCATTCCTAGAGTGTATTTTCCCCTCTTTTTCTTGGGTGGGCCGGCCGTACACTTTTTTCAGCCTTGCTCTAGGTAGTTTATCATGGAGAATGGTACTTTACCATTCTCCCCAGTGCAGCCCTTGGTAGAGATTTATGTTCATTCCAACAACTGTAAACATAAACATGTGCATTTTGAGAGGAAAAGTTGTGAGCCCATTCAAGATGCACATTTTTCAGAAAGAATGCATTCTCCCACTTTAATGGGAAAATGTACTTTTTGGGTGTGCTTTAAAAAAATATATCTTTTCCATTGAAAATTACATTTTTTCCCATTTGAGGGAAAAGATTGTGTTTAAGAACATAACTGGTATGAGGTATTCTTCAAGGAGGAATTCAGGTAACCTTGACAAGCTATGCATCACATATTTGCCATCCATTATTCCAGAGTAGTTAGAATAGAGATCTTCCTGGAAAGGAAGAGGAAGCAAAGCCCCTGTAGCTGCTGCTGGCTGGTGATTCTGATCTTGCTGAATTTCATTTTGGCATGGCTGTATTCCTGCTAAAGAGGAAATGCAGCCTCCTTGCAATCTTGTGGTCCTTGTTCCCACTATTTGTATCTACTTGTTTTATACAAGAATATAAACTCAAAAAGTAGCATAACCTTTATATTCCAAATATGTTTGACATGTAACTTTTTCTCTCTTATTTAAGATGTGACTGCACAGAAAAGCTGCAGAGTAAATTTGATTTTTTGCGCTCGCAACTGAATGACATTTCAACATTTAAGAATATCTACAGATATGCATTCGATTTTGCAAGGGTAAGTGCATTTCTCTTTAGAAAAAAATTGACTTGAAGGAACTGTTGTCTGTATTCTGAATTATGCTTTTTTCTTAAAAAATCTCTTTAGGACAAAGACCAGAGAAGTCTTGATATTGACACTGCAAAATCTATGTTAGCTCTTCTTCTTGGGAGAACATGGCCACTGTTTTCAGTATTTTACCAATACTTGGAGGTATGTCCCCATTAAAAGGAAAAATGTATTACAAAGCAATCCTACAGTCCTTAAGGGAATGTTGGAACTCCCTTCAAAAGCCTTAGACAACCTTGTTCCTTAAAGTTGTAGAATTCAGACCTCCCACATATACACACCCTCTTGCAGCTGCCGTGGAAAGAACTACATCGACTGCTTTCCAGGGCTGCAATGGCAACTTCAGATGGCCCTAGAAGTCAGGAGCGGGGTTCCAATGGGAAAGGGGAGGCTGTGTATCCCCTGACCTCTCCTGTCTGGCAGCACAGCTACTCTAGGTGAACGTGGAGGCCCATCAAGAGGTGGGAGAATGTAAAGGAAGGCGGAAAGGCAAAAATGGTCTCTGTTGTCCCTGTCAGCAGCCTGTCAGATTCTCCGAAGCTGTGAGATCAGATGCTTCAATCTAGCTTGTGGTCAGACCATAGCATTATGACCTTAGATATTTAGATCTGTCTTGTGATTGCATCCAGAAAAACTGTTACTAAAACCAACTATTAGTCCTGACTTTAAATGAGAAACAACTGTGGACTTTCCTGACAGCACAACTAGGTGGGTCTCATGAGTAGATTTGGCATCCTTTTCCTGCATTACTGGGTTAAATAGACTTTCACCTTTTGTACAGTGGCAAGCTTATTTACTCCAAGAAGTTCTTTCAGAATCTACAAGAAAGCGGAAACCCCATATTTGTTGTAGTTTTCTGGTAAAAGAAAAGGAAAAGATGGTATTTTCTTTTCCATACTATCTATGCCTTTTCCAATGCTCACATGTCTGCCTTTGCTTCAGTGCTGTTCCTGTTACCTTGTCCAGAACAGCATTTAGCTCTAATAATCAAGCTGGCTTCCTCTTCAAACATTTCCAGGCTGCTATATTCTCTTGCCTTTAGAGAGAGGAAAAGAACCCTGACTGTATCCATATACATCATTCTGAGGAGGTGGTCTGAGTCTCTATCTCTTATTTTTCTGTAGCAGTCAAAATACAGAGTAATTAACAAAGATCAGTGGTACAATGTGCTAGAATTCAGCCGAACTGTCCATGCAGATCTTAGCAACTATGATGAAGATGGGGCATGTGAGTATTCTCATTTTTTTAACTTTACTCATTAAACTATTTTTTCATTTTCAGTTAAAAACATCAGTCTTGAGACTACATCAAGGATGCATCAAAAGCAAAAGAGTGGGATAGGAGGCTTGGATAAAAGGCTTAGTGGTAAAGAAGAAACATAACAAAGTTACAGTTGAACATCATTTTTCATTCAGTAGAGCTGGGGTGGGCAATAAGCAGGCCAAAACATTTAGAGGGGTGCACCAAAGCCAGTGGTGAGTGATCGTGCAAGTTGTAGGCCAAAGCATCTGGAGGGACAGAAATGGCTCACCCCTGCATTACAGCGATATAGTCCAGGGCTCTCAACAGTGCTGTCTGGCAAAAGTTCTGTATAGGCTGTCCAGATTTGTAAATGTGTATCCATACAGTTTTCACTATAAGGCACATTGATTTTTATTTTTTAAACTGTAGGTACCATTTTTCAGAGTCTGAAAAAACAATGGAATTTATTCTTATGTTTTTAAAAATAAATGCAATCTGAGTTGGCTCATTATAATCTGATTTTGGAGATGTTTAAAATTTTGTGGTGGTGGTAATAATTTCTGTAGTTGTGTAGGATACACATTTTATTGTCCCTGATTCCATTATTTCTGTATGAACTAGATAATGATATTTTCAGGAATCACATGAATAAGCAGAGAGGAACTTTTTTTTCTTCGTGCTGTGCCCAAGCTACACTGTCTTGTCCAGAATCTGTCATTGGCCCTTCCTTATTGACCTTTCATCCTGATGTTTCTAGAAAGAGTTTTGATTTAAAAATCTGGCCATACCCTTGCAGATAGGGCTTTTACTAGCATTTGTAACAGGGGACTACTATTCCACATTGGCTTTTGTCAGTTTTGGTTTTTATTGTAATTTGTGGTTCATTTGTGTGAATCCTTTTGACCTTATATAAGAAAAGATGGGCTATAAATATTAAAGTTTAAATATATAAATATTAAAGTCAACTTCTTTTAATGCTCTGCAACTCAGAAAATTATTAAAAGCTATCACAGATATACTAGTGTAAGGATTCGACCAAACAGTGCCAGTTATGATACAAGAATGTTTAATTACACAAATGTCAGCTGGAAGGAACAGATTTAATTTCTCTTCTGGAAGGCTAGTGATAAAGCTCTTGCCAACTTTCCTATCTTTGGTCTGTCATATGCAGTAGCAGGAATGAGCAGTCTTATCACTCCAGCCCTCCTGCACAGAAGGACTGAAATAATCTGTTTCTGTGAGCCTTAAAAATGTGCATCCCAATAGGGCCAAAAGCCACATAAACATGTGTACAATTGTAGTCTTAAGCTAATGTTACTCTGATATTTCATTTTGCTTCTCCAACACAGCATAATAGCTGCTTGGCTTGCTCCATATCTCCACATTTTTCTTCCATCCCAAAATGGTTGAAGTTGAACCAGTGACTTAATTCAGTTGAATCTTAAGCAGCTTCACTTATATCTTCAGTTTCATAAAGTTCTGCAGGACAAAGCAATAAGTGGAAATGTGTCCTTTCTAGGGGTATTCCTTAAAAAACAACATGAAATGTTTGCATGTCAGCATTGCTTGCTGTCTTAGAATGCTTTGGGCAATGGGGTCCTAATACTGATGCTGCCAGTTAAAGCCTTTGTAACCAGTACACATTAATGGTTGTCATGATCTTGAGTCTCCATGAAGTGGGATATGTGACACCTTGCCTGTGATGTCACACTAGGCTTCATAGATGGGTCATCTCTCTCTCAGGCCCAGTGCAAATACAGGAGTAAGCCCTGGTGGGGAGTGTTGGGCAGAAACTTTTTCTTGTAGCATTCTCCTCAGAAAGCAGAAGATTCACTGTTCTAGAATTCTTTCGAAGAAGTCTGTAATCCCCTGTCCTTTTCCTAGCTCAGAGGAAGGGTGGAGCACCTTGCAAACATTAGGGGAAAAATGCACTGTCCAGCAGAAGCCCGGGAAATGCATTTGTGGAGCCCTGTATATTGGCAAAGGTTAAACGCACAAGAAGGGGGTCGAGTAATCCCTGCCCTATATCTCAAAAGTAGTGGAAGCATTTGTAAAAGAAGGACTCTCTCTCTTGCTCTCGCTCTCATCTTTTGTAGTTGCTGAAAAGTTTGAGGTTGCCTGAAATACTGTGGTTTGAAATTGCTATTATTCCATTTCCAGGGCCTGTTCTTCTTGATGAATTTGTGGAATGGCAAAAGGTTCGCCAAGCATCATAGCAAGAGCAGCTCTGAAGAAAATGCTGGATCTTGTGGTGCCCACACCTACAAAAACTGAGTCAAAACCAAGGGTTGCATTCACATGAACTTAGCCATTTTTTCCTTTTATTTTTAAAGGGAGCATTGTTACACATGAAATGGGCATTGAACCACATCTCTTCTGAGACTGAAAATTGGAGAGTTTTGTCTTGAGTTTCTATCATTTCAGAACAATAAAGATTCAGATTTGTAACAGTCTTAAATGTGAAGGATATCCCTTGAATAGGACTGTGGTTTCTATATTCAAAAACAAAATATGAGTGTTTATGAATCTTGGAGATGTGTTAAAGTTGTAGGACTAGTATATGAATCTGGTATGGTAGTTTGGATGGAATGATTGTCTTTAGGAAGAACGATTAAAGTTGAGCTTTGGCTGGTTGCTAATACTCACCTTCATTGCAGTTTCTTACGGAACAATGGCCTTAAAATTACTTTTCCTACAATTGCCATTCAACATTTTCCATCTTTAATGGAACATTAATAGTCTGCTTTTGAACTTTAAGGTAAAAAAAGTTCAAAATAGACAATCTTGATGAAACAACTGTAGGCTTTTGACTTATTCAATTGTGTTTTTGCTTGTAAACTGACCTAAATATTAAAAAAGAGAAACCTAGGAAAAGATAGATCTTGTAATGTGCACTGGACTGAGAGCATTGAGTATGATCCTTTTTCTTCATCTCTGACTGTGGAGAGCGATGGGGCAGTGGTTATTACTTGATTCCAGGTCTCTTCATGTCAACATGGAGCCAACAGTTATGCTAATTTGACGAGTACATTGCCATTTCACGTGAACACATGAACATGTGAAGCTCGAGTTGTATGTGTTGACTTGCATGGAAGATCAGTGCAGAATTCTGAAGTGTTCAGCTATCTCCTTATTTTACTGCTTTTGTAAGTGCTATACTTTCTGAGGTTACCAGAGCTGAGCAGGGCTGCCAAGGTTTGGACATTTTGGAGGGCATTCATTCAAGTCGTTATAAGTCGGAGATTATTTGATGGCACATAACAGCTATACTTTCTTATGCACAATCTTAGCCAAACATGGGCCTGATTGCTAACATATACCAAAAAAATGGCAATGAGTAGAAGTGTGGATGAAAGTTCAGGAAATAACACTGCTGCTCAGTATCCTTTTTTGAAAAACAGCAACCTCCTCCAATGTGGTGCTCTCCAGATGTTTTTGGGCTACAGCTTCTAGCATTCCTGATGATTAGCCACACTGTCCTTCTGGACATACCAATTTGGTAAAGGCTGTTTTTCAACCCAGCCATCCTATTGACTAATCTGGGTCAATTTTGTGATGTGATATCTCCATAGCTTACCAAGCCAGGTAAGACATGGTAGTATTTGTCTCAGGAAAATGAGAAATTATTTATGCACAGTGTAGCCACATTTGGGAAAGATAACCCCTTTCCTCCACAAAGTGGTTTGAATATTTTTGTGGGGGAGTGTTATTCCTTTTAATCCTTAAGTATGTTTTGTATTAAATAGAAAAGGGCTATTTCATTTCTACCAGCTGTATGTGTGACCAAGTTGGTCACTGAATTCCCTTTGGGTCCTCACCTTTGCTCTCCTCTGTCTTTCTGCACAAGGAAAGGCAATTTAGGGTGTTGTGAAGACAGCACTACACAATACTGCTCTTGATCAATTGTGTTGATGTGTGTGTCCCATTACAGTTTAGCAAGCTTTAAGAGGCTTTGTGCTTGGCTTCATCAGAACATATTTGATCCACTAGCTTATCTGTACAGACAGAACGCTACTAACATTTTGCTGTCATACCACTCTCTTTAAAACCACTCCAAAACTGTAGTCTTAAGTATATTTGACCTGGGAGTAAGTTCCATTAAACTTGTTGGTAAAATAAGCAGAGTTTGTCACTCAGAGGAACACTGCTACCCAGAACAGAGTGAATATTTCAGGATCTCCAGAATGCTGTTGATTTGCGAGGCATATATGATTTTCAGGAAGGCTGGGAAAAAAGTCTTTATCCAGATGAGTATGAAATGCTAAAGTGATCCTTCATGTTTTCAGGAATTCTATTGGCTGCATGGATTTTTTTAATCTTCAGACCCAAATAATTGGTATAAATCTTGCTGGAATTTCCCAGGAAAGGCTGTGATTAGGATGGCATCCTTTCCAGAATGAAACAATGCTGCCTTTATTGTCCCCTGTCAGAGCTGGCACTGGGTTGACTTTTGGTGTTGTATTTTTCCTAGCTGAGCTCTTGTACATTCTGAAACTCAGATATAAATGGAAGGAACCTGCTTGAAATTGTATCTACTGATGGAACTAATGGGTGGGGATGTATTCTCTCCCTGCTCTTTTTTTTTTTTTTTTTTTTTGCCATGGTGCATCTGCAGCAGCATGTTCCTGTCTTAAGATTGCAATGATAGGCACAAACACTTGGGAATAAGCTGCAAAGAAACTGTGACAAACTTCTGAGTAGACATGTGTACTCAGTCTTGACCACTGAGTCATCATACTTGCTATACTTTAGAAAATCTTCTAACCTTTTTGAGACTCAGATGAAAAATCAGGAAAATCAGCTATGTTTATACTGTAAATGAAACCATCTTTTAATTCCCTAGGAATTCTGTTTTTTAAACAACTTTGTCCAAAAGAGCTGGAATTAACATGGTAAATGTTGTGGCCACCAATGCCAACGTCTTAATGTGAAGGTATCCAATTGCTGTGTATGACTTGTATCTCTGAGGTTTTATCACTATTCTTCCAATAAAACCATATTTCAGGGATTTAGAACCTATTTTTTGTCAGTGGTTTTTAAAGTCCTGGCGTATCAGCCGAAAAAGAATGAAGACACTAGGGTTATATGTTAAGATCCATTTCTTCAAGAAAGCCATTGTTGAGGAAACCTACTTATGTACTGCTCTTTTTATCAGCCTATGCAATTGTTTTGTGTCTCAGTTTCTGCTTGTATTCTGTTACCTCACATCACAATCCCTTTTCTGTGAAGTATTTTTAAAAGTTCATTTCACTAGACCTATATTGAGTTTATGAACTATAGTGCAAACAACTTTTGCAAACTTTTAAAGTTTCTGGAAAGTAATTTGGAATGATGGGACAATAGTTCATAGGAAATTACACAACTGAAGACCAGAATTAAAACATTTAAAAAATGAAAAAAAGGGAAGCTTATAAAGGCAGTGAGAGGGAAACTACAGTTATCAGACCCCAGTAAAGTCCAATAAAAACTGTCAAAGGTAGAACCTCTTAAAATGTTTCTCAGAACATTTCAGGACCTATCATCAGAGCTTTTTAACCTTGAAAACAACCTGATAAAGGGTCATACAAGTGAGTGATGAGAAATAGCAAGCATTGTGTGAACACTAGAAATGGGTGAAGAGCTAGCTGCCAGTAAAGTTTTTTTCCAGCAATCAAAAGGTCAGATCATAGGTACAAGCAGGCAGAGCAGCCTGAAGTGAACAGGAAGTGAATCCATTTTTAATAGAAGGAACAGATATTTCCTATGAGTTTTTACATGTTTTGCATGAGTTTTATATATTCAGTCCACCCATTAACAAACAGTTCTCTGGGCAGATTGCATAGTAAAAGAACAAAAATGACACAATAAAAATGATCAGCCTAGACAAGAGACTGAAAAGTGCAAAACAGTACAACCTCTAGTTTGCTCTCCCCACTGCCAAGAAAGTTTAATTTCTTAACAAAGCAGGTTAGATATAATTTAACTTTTGTGGCTTCCCACCATGGATGTGTGTTTAAAGGAAAATTTTAAGTTGGGCAATGTTCTGCTGTAACTCAAGATCATATGCATAGGGGGGGAAACAGTTTGCATTGGAAAGAATTTGATGCCTTGGAGATCTATGTTTATTACATCTCTAGTACCTGGTAAAACTGAAGAGTTAGCCCCGCTTTTATTTTGCTATACTACACCACAAGTATTTGATCTGAAATATGGTAAGGAGAAACACTAAAGCAAGCATAGTGATTTAAATGTTGCACTGTGTAAAAAAAATCAGAATACTTGAAAACAAATGAAGACAATACCATATGCTTCAGGTGCCATCCAATATGCCTTCCCATAAACCTCTGAAAAGGCGTCCTGCAGAGGGCAGAAGGAGCACTGAAGCAAGGATTGTCTCCATGCTTCCCTCATCCTCAGGCATCCTCAGACCTCAAAGCCTTACTGCTCCCTTTCACCTGCAATTGCACACATGACTTCAGAGCGGCAGCTGCACAGAAAGCCATGCCAGCTGCAAGCACAGACAGCAGCTCAGAAGTCATAGCCCTAGTTCCCACCCTGCAGTACTTTTGCAAAGTGGGTGCTGCGGCTCTGAATTTTCTCATACCAATTTAGGCAGAATGTAGCAATGTTTAAGGATAAATTTAAGGGTCTTAAAATTTTCAGTACTTTTTATTAATTTTTGCAACCCAAAGAACTGTGTATGATATGATGGCAACTCAAGTTAAATAGTCTCCCAGTAAGATTGTTAGAGCACTGTCAGTTTCTTTGCCTCTATTGCAAACACTTCATTCCCACGTTTCAGTAACCTGCCTCCTTTTTCAGGTCATGCTAAAAAAGCATTACCTGAGATTGCATTTGCAATTGGCATGCATGCACTTTTTACTAATGAAGTTATGAAAAGGGAAAAGATCTGCAGAAAAGTGCCATACTAGGAAAGAAGTTACATGACTGGTTCCCCATGTATATGCCAGTTTCCAAAACCCATGTCCATGTAGGCAGTTGAGACTGGAAACCAGGAGTGGAGTAGGCTTAAATGAGCCAACACTTTTCACGTATCTCCCCTCTGTGTAACTATTGCTGAGATCTAAACTACAACTTCTGTACTATGACTTCCCACACACACAAGTACAACACACTGAAATATTAATAGACTGCCCAGAGAACCACTGGGTGCTATAGAAATAAATCATAATTTATTCATTTTCAGATGCCATTTTAATTGTTGATATTTATTTTTATGGCCAGGACGTCTCCAATTATATTGTTTTATACTGTTATTATTTATTGTTGTGAGCCACCCCAAGGCTTCGGCTAATGGAGCAGCATAGAAGCTTTCTAAATAAATAAATAATTTTATAAGCATAAAAATGTAATCAACCATGGTAATGATGGTGCCAAGGGGAATAATACTCCATGACGATGTTAAAAATTAGTGGACCTGTCAATGAACTACTGAGATATTTGTTCCAAGAACCTGAAAAAGTGTTTCAGCTCCCTGAAAGAACTATCTTCATTAGGCTCAAATGCCTCCTGTGTTTTATCTTTGAGAAGTTACTTTTGGTACAGTTTACAGATGGTAACACATCAGTAAATTCAATAACATATTGTTTAATTATCTTACAAAATTTAAAATAGATTGTGCTTATTTGCTTAACTTTCTGCAACATACAGGTAAGACCTTTAAATTTTAACACACAGACATTTCAACTAGTGTGACACTGGTAGATTCTATGGGGCTATTTGTTTCCTAATGAACATTGCAACACAGCCTAACATACAAATGACCCTCTTTTTATCAACAATGTTATAACCAAACATCCTGAACAATTATATAATAACAAAATACTACAACCCGTTGCACCAAAGACTCTGGCAACAGCACCAGTACAAGTAAAACTGGCTGTAAAGCTGCAAAGTTCAAAGTCCTTCTGAATCCAACTCAAACGAAGAGATCCAAAGTGTCCTCTTCAACTGTCTGAACACAGAGGAGGCAGCTGCATGTGCAGAATCCTCAGAACCCTGGAATAAAATGCCAATTCAGTTGCATATACATGGATTTATTATGTGGATTTAGGAATGTTGCCTAAACCAAGTCACCAAGGGCCTTTGTGGCAACAGCAGCTCCTGCATCTTCAGCTTTCCTGTTCTTGAGTCAAATTTCTTACAGTCTCGCTCTTTCTTAGATCCATTCCTTTGGGCCGGACCAATATTCCACAGGGGTTACACTAGCAAACTTAATTGGCAAATGTTCAACTGGTTGATTAATAGTTGACACAGACTTTCTCAGTTTAAACTATGGCACCATCTAAAAGACAAAGAATGCAATTCAGTGAAACGTCTATAGCGTGAGCAGATGCTTGCTAGAAACCTTTTGGTCAAACATGTTAACTTGCACAACTACAGGCTTGATGGGCTATGATGTACATCATGTCCACCTTTGTTTTTACCATACGTTTTAATTAAAATCTGATTTACCTGGCTATGATGCATTGACTACCATAGCCAGGAAACCTCTGGTTTGTTGAAAAATCGCCGTAAGTTTGTGGGTTTCACTGAAGCACTCAGCACTTCTCTCAGTGGTCTCTGCTCCATTCTACACAATTATCTCTGTACTACCATGAAATGAGCATCACTTCAGAGTTGCTTTTCAGTAATTAGTCAGAAGCTTTTATTCCCACCAAATTCATTTTGCTTTATTTATTTCTAGTTTAAGGCTGTCAGCCATCAGATACTTTGGCATCAGAATCTTTATTGGGGATTTGGGACCAGAGAGTTCTTTTAAAAAATCTATGACCATGAAGCCTGAACAGACAGACCCTGATTTTTCCTGTTCCAAAATCTGTCAAGCATGCCAAAAACTCCCATCACCCTGCCTATAATTGGCTAACAATTCACCCCTAACATAAAGTTTCAGGTTTAAAAGTAGCCCTTAAAAAGAAGAACTTTGATGAGGGAGGCATGGCCTCTTGAGTGTATTAAAAAGTCCTGGAAAGACTAATGTCACTCTGAAAACAATTGTTTAGCTGCTCGATACCTGTAGTTGGAAAAACAAAAAGGCATTTTAAGCATATGGCAACCTGCTGCCACTAGAGGTCTCCTAATACCTTGAGATATTTGAAAAGGGTATCTTTATTCTGCTATCAAGCAGATGCCAAAATACTTTCCTTTTTCTCTGAACTTAAGCTAAAAAGGAGTAAGAACTGAATTATCATGTCAATGTGGCCTAATATGATCATGATTACTTTAGGAGGCATGAAATGTATTTCACACCTTTTAGAAAAATATTTCTATTGGGAGAAAGGAACCCAAATATTTGATTCTTCCAATCATGATGCAAAATTCACACCCAAAATTACTAATATGTTTTCTGGGTATCTAAAACCTTAATGATGCTCTCTAAGATCCCTTGCAAGTCTAGAAGGGCTTAGGGAGAATTAAGAGAATAAGTCTTGCCTAAGTGACGCAGATGGGGACTGCAGCCAAGAAATTAAAAGACACTTGCTCCTTGGGAGGAAAGCTATGGAGAATCTAGACAGTATACTTAAAAGTAGAGACATCACCCTGCTGAGAAAAGTTCATATAGTCAAAGCTGTGGTTTTCCCAGCTGTAATGCATGGCTGTGAGAGTTGAACCATAAGGAAAACTGAGCACCAAAGAATTAACTTCTTTGAATTGCAGTGTTGGAGAAGACTCCTGAGAGTCCCTTGGACTGCAAAGAGATCAAATTAGTCAATCTTAACAGAAATCAACCCTGACTGTTCTTTAGAAGGTCGGATACTGAAGATAAAACTCAAATACTTTGGCCACCTAATGGGGAGGAAGGACTCACTGGAGAAGACCCTGATGCTGGGAATAATCGATGGAAAAAGAAGTGGATGGCAGAGGATGAGGTGGCTGGATGGAGTCACTGGGGCAGTGGGCGTGGGCTTGGATGGACTTTGAGGGATGGTGGAGGACAGGAGAGCCTGGAAGAATGTTGTCCATGGGGTCATAATGGGTCAGACACCACTTGGCTAAACAAACAAACAACAAGAAGGAATACAGAACCAAGGAATTTGTCTGCCTGTGTTAGGACAACAAAGGGTATTCCCCCACCCCACAGGTGAGAGAACAGGTGAAGGGTATTCCCCCACCCCACAGGTGAAAGAAAGTACACCAAGTACTTTGGCAAGTGCGGAAGATGATCTCACAAGCACCTATTCTTTCTGGCAGTAGAATATGTTGATAAGTATTGTTTATATAACTCTAAATGTGCTGCCTTTCATAACCTCCCAAATATATTCGAATGGTATTGCTAGCAAAGGAGTTCATGGCAGAAAAAAAACGGGGCACAGACCTTGTTTGGGTTTCATTTTTAAACACTAGATTCATTCACAACATTCATTTTTTTACACTAGATTCACCCACCTCATTTTTCCAAGAAACGCAGGGGAATATGCATGGTTCTTTTCTCCCCACCCACAACAAACTGAGGAAGATCTGATGGCAGAAAGAGAAACACTATCCTCTAGTCAACTAGTGAGCTTCTTGCCTGAAGGTTGGGGTTGGGGTAAGAATAAGAAGGAAGAGGCAGAGGAATCCCTAGCCCTTGTGCAGAGCTAATTTGCCCATATGTTTGGGGTAAAGATCACCTGATCTGCCTTACAAGTGTTTTCAGCTTGTGAATAAAACCATAGCAATTATTGACAGTTAGGAAAGCAGAGCTAGCCAATTAGGCACATGCAGTATTTGGAGTAGGAACTTCCACATTCATTTTAAGCTTGTTGTTTGTTTCCCCCAGTGGAAAAAACTCAGAAATCAAGGTTTTAATTTAACTCTGATTTGAAATTATTCTTTCTATCCCAAAGGAAAAGGTATCAGTAGAGACCTGGAGTTTATGATCTTTCGAACTTGTGGCTAATTTCACGCTCTTTTGGGAGGGGAGGTCAACATCTTAAAATAAGACCCTGCCAGTGCAATTAAGTCCATCATCACTGTACCCCTATTAAAAGAACCCTGTGTTGTGTCAGTGCAGCACTATGCCTATTTTGTTGGTTGGTGTTAGAGTACAGCAGGACGCTGGATAAAATCACTCTGCTGCTCTGCCGGATGCCGTACACCACCGGAATGACTGGATGCGGAAGAGATGTGGAGAGAAAGTAAACTCAGGAAGTATAACTTGTGCAGTGACATATTTCCTGTACTTCTGCACCTAATAAAGATGCAGTAGCCCCATCTCCGTCTCGTTTACCAATGGATGACAAGCGTTCAGTGTAGCCCAGTGTTTTACTTTTAAATAACTCCTGGTGTGCTGCTTTTTTAAGGAAAATGCAATGTGGTGGGGGCTATGAAGCAGATTTTAGTAGCAGTGCTATTAAATACGAGGTGTGGGGTGTGAAGAGAGCCTAGAAAAGAATTGATGGGTTTAGTTGGGAGTGGACAGATAGCTTCAAACACCAGTGCCTATGGAGGCATTCCACCTGCTCAACCAAGGACTAAAGCTTGGAGGGGAAGATGTGAATGTACATGTATGCACCACCATTTACATTCATGTCCCCATCTGCTCAATCCCTAACTCTACCCTTTTAAATGAGAAACACTTATGTACACTACAATCAAGTTATGGGGCCTTCCTCTGAGCACCACCTCTGAGTGAGGCTCAGATGATGGCAACAGAAGCAGAGCCTTTTCAGTGGTGACCCCCAGTTATGGAAAGAGCTCCCCACTAAGGCCTGCCTGGCACAAATTTTACTATCTTTTTGGTGCCAGGTAAAGACCATCCTCTACTGCAGGGCACTTAATTAGTTACTTGCTGCTTGTTAAACTGGGTTTAATAGAGTCTTCTTAACTTATTATAATGCTGTTGTTTTAAATTTTGTACAGCTGACTTTATGATGTTTTAATATGTTTTAATGGTATACCATATATATAGTTCATTTATATGGTATATAAATATATTTGAATATGTATATCTATTAAAAATAGGCTGTGCTGAACTGCCCGGAGAGCATTGGCTACAAGCAATAAATGAATGAACTCTGAAGAGTCTTCTGCTCCCAATCAAGCTAGCACCAATAGAAGCCCCCTTCAGACCTCCTTCAGCATAGGAAGGTGAGGGGCACTGAAGGCAGAGTTCGTATGCCCCTTCCCTGGCTTTCTTTGTGCTCAGCCCTCTCATAGGGATGTTGGATAATTCTACAGTGGCTCAAAATAACACCAAATTTCTGTGAATCTGCCCACAGAATACATGAAGAAATGGCTTTGAAGAATCCTATGGACTTGCAAAGTGTTTTTTTAAAACTTTCCAGAATTCTACATGGCTTTATTTGTTCAAAGCTAAAAAGGTACCGTAAAATTGCAGCAAAGTGTATGCCGTTAAAAAAGAACAAGTTACACATCTGATCTGTTTTCAGCCTCTGCAGTGCAACAATTGGCTGAGAAGCAAGGTAAAAATACTCTAAAACCCCATTTAGCTATTTTTGTGTAGCTCTCTTAACTGTTTTATTTGGTTTAGAAAAAAACTGCTTTTAAAATTGTTGTTGTGAAGCCAGATTCTGCAGAAACATGTTGACTGTCTGAAAAGTGCAATCAGTCAATCATTCTTCAGAATACCAGTGGCCAAAGGAAAGACACTTTTTATGGAAGCAGTCCAGAACCTTGGCTTACCAACATCCACGCTCAGTCTTTGCTAACAGCTTCTCATTTAATCAGTTAAGGATCTTTAGAATCATCCTCCGTTTCACAGCACGGCACAAGCTGGACCACAAGCCAAAAGTACCAAGCTATGCTAAATGGGTTTAGATGAGATTGCTTTCCATGCCCCGTGGCTGCAGAATCAGGCTGTTGTAAGCATTCTGTGTTAAAACAGTCGCCACTTTATGCTTACCAAGTGAGAGAAAAACCACCTGATGTTCTGCCAGATTGTGTGTCAACTCACAGTTCTCTGTTCCAAATTTAATGGGAGAAATGTTACACCATGCCTAGTGGCTGCCTTGCCTTGCATGCTTGAGCCAAGAAAGGCAAAAGGAGGCTGCCCTATTTTATTCTTCTCCAAGTGTTTTTAAAATGTTTTAAAGGGGAAAGCAATGCTTCTGGAGTGTACCATTTCAGGCTATAAATGTTTGCCTCCTTGGATGTGGAAAAGTAGCACATCAAAGAAAATATTTAGTGCAGCCATCTCCCTGATGTGCTAGTTTTCTATGTGAAAGGAGGTGTGGGAGTTTCTTTTGGACAAAGGAGCAAGTTTTCAGTCCTTTATCTGGCTATGGGATTGCCCAGTGGCCTGGAGAGGCAGGGGAGTAAAATTTTCCCTCCTGATTTGGTTGCTTGCATTGGCTGGCTTTGATTCACCAGGACTAAGAAAGATGCAAGTAAATTAGAAAGGGTCCAGCAGAGGGCAACAAAAATGATCCAGGGTTTGGAAACACTTCCCTATGAGGAGAGACTGAGAGAACTGGCTGTGTTCAGCCTTGAGAAGAGAAAACTGAGGGGGGACATGATATCCCTCTAGAAGTACCTCAAAGGCTGTCACAAAGAGGAAGGTCAAGATCTTTTCTTGCTGATGCCAGAGTGTAGGACATGGAATAATCAATTCAAGTTGCAACAACCCTGATTCAGGCTGGACATCAGGAAAAGCTTCCTCACTGTCAGAGCAATACAACAGTGGAACCAGCTGCCTAGAGAGGTGGTGGGCTCTCCCACACTAGACACATTCAAGAGGAAACTGGACAACCATCTGAGTGGGATGGAGTAACTTGGTGTCCTGCAGCATCAGGGGGTTGGACTCAATGGCCTTCATGGCCCCTTCCAACTCTACTATTCTATGATTCTATGAGTAGAAGCAGCAATTTCACTTAGGGGGCTCATTGGGGGTTTGGTGGTGAGTCAAACAGGCTTTTCTTCTTGAGGGGAATATCTGAAAGGCTGGTGACATCATGGAAGGTTGGTGATTCCTAAGTCAGTGGAACTCCTTATTGATTGCAGCTTTTGGCTTGAGTGTTATAGGAGCTCTCTGAGGTGTTCCTTGGTAAAACTTGTTGGGGTTCAGCACCACGGATAGCTCTTATAAAACTCAAAATAAAAGCTACAATGGACAAGAAGCCCCTACTTTTCTGTAGTGGTCTTTTCGACTCATATTCTCACAGGCCCTTTTTTCAGTGAATTTTAAAAAGTTATTGTATTTTAAACTGCTCTGCTGCTGGTTTTATACTGTAGGTGTGTGTGTGTGTATAAACATATATATTAAATGTTTTGTTGTGCAGCATTTTACAGTTTTATTTGTTGTGAACCATGTAGCTATGGCTGTGCAGCAGGGCAGAAATGTAATAAATAAGCAGAAGCAAAATTCAGTACCTCACAATGTAAAACCCATGAGTTCATTGTTTTCACTCCCAGACTATTTGTGGATATGGGGAGAGCTTCAAACAACCTGTTCTGTGTCCTGCTATCATGGCCCTCAAACACGCAGAGCCTCTATATGCCTTCCACATGGGTTGCATTCCCTGGATCAGTGCAAATATTTTCCAGTGGGTCATGTCTCTGCTTTTGCAAGCTCCTTGCCTCCATTATCCGCTGAGGAAGCTATGTGACATTCACCCCTTCCCGGCAACTAGGAAACCAGTGGTTATTTTCTGTGGTGATTTCTTCCCTCCCCACCTGCAGTGTGACACAGATACCAAGTCACCTCTTGACCAAGCTGCCCGAGGCCTGCCCTTTCCTTTTCCCAGCCGGAGGAGGAAGAGATTTGTGGTTCGTCCTTGCTGGCTGCTGCAAAGTCCTGAGTGACCATTTTTGTGGTTGCCTTTCCTGGCACAGTCAGGGTTTCTAGGAATGTCAGCTCCATAGCTCGTGGGTAAGTCTGAACTGGCAGAAATAAAATTATCTCAAAACCCCAGAAGACGAAAACACAGAGCTAAACTGAAGATGAACTCAGATAATCAAATAACTATGAAGAGGTCAGACACTTTCCAGAATGATAAACAGCAAATGATTATTGAAATGGTATGTAGCTTCAAAGAACCATTCTGCACAGGGGGAAAAGGACTGAGAGGTTGTTTGGTTGGGGTGGTCTCCTTAGTGGAAGAAAAGTGGCTACAATATTAATATTATTATCATCACTATTATATCTATCATCTATTATATCTATCACTATTATATCTATCATCACTACTATTAATATTATTATCATCACTATCACTATTATCACTATTATCATCACTATTATAAATTTATCAATGTGCATCCATGCTGAATGGGATTTAGCAAGTACATCCACTAGAATTCTCATAAATGTGACATCATGTAGGGTACCTAAAATGTCATGAAAATCTCCTAGTTGTCATAAAGCAAATATGTTCCAACTAAAGATGGAAACTTTAGTTGCCTTTCAGGCCCTTTATTCTTCCTTATTTCTTATGTTACTGGGGCCAGACAATAACTGCCTCAGTGCTTGGAGGGAGTGATCCCATGGCTGTAGGCAACATCAGAAAGGCCATGGGATATTTTGGATTCCCAGGTCTGCAGCTAGAGACAGTCCTCCAACCATGCAGCTGAGCACACAGCTCCAACCCTGCCCCTCTTCATAGTTCATGCAGAAACACACGATTGATCTCTGATGTTGGGAAAGTGACCCCAGAGAGCAGGAGAAGGAGGGCTTTTAGGGGTGGAGAAGCCAGCATAAAATATATCCTGTAGCCCCTCCAGCCTCCTTCCTTCCCCTTCCAAAATGTTCCAGACTAGACTGGCAAAAAGAGGCTGTCCAGAAAGACCACAGGGCAGGAGGACAGGGAGGCAGAGACTTCCTCCACCATTCCTCCTGCTTTGCCTAGAATGACCAGCACCTCCTGCCTGTCGCACACTTAGATACCTCGTTCAGTCACAGTGAGACCTTAAGAAATGGGCCAGAAGCTTCAGCTGTCCCAAAACAGGCAGTGAGATTGTTTCCAATAGGAACTGGCCAATATAGTCACATTAGGTCAGTACTTTAGCATCTGCAGTGGCTTCCAGTTCATGTCTGGACCTGATTGAAAGTGCTGGTGTCAATACTCAAAGCTGAAAATGGCTTGGATCCATGTTACCTGAAGGATCTTCTCTTCCTATAGGTAACTGCCTGGGCCCTAAGGCATCCTCAGCGGTCCTTTTGAAGGCGCTCCTGCCAAGGGAAGCCAGGCAAGTGACCACCAGGAAAAGCACCTTTTCTGTTTTGGTCTCTTGACTATGGAATGAACTTTCCTTCCCAAGAATTTTAGTTTCACACTGTTTTAAATTCTATATTAGCTTTTATGCCTTTACAGTGCTACTAGATTTTACTCTAGTTTTCACTGGTCTATTTGTAAATATTTAAACATACATACTGTATTTAATGTTTTTAATTATTTTTAATTTAACTGTCTAAAGAGCTTCATCTATTGGATGGTATAAACATGTAATAAATAACTTACAGTGCAAGGTGCAATCCACAGGTTTATTTGAAAGTGAATAAACAAACATAGTAAGATGGTAATTTCTCCAATGAGTTTCCCCCCTATTTAAGGGCTCTACTGGTGGAAGATCCCTCAACCCACTTTTGACGAACCCACCCTCCTTCCCACACCACATTCAGCAGGGACTTCTGTCTGTAGAAATTTCAGGAGCGCAGAGAATCTGCTTCAAAAATGAAAAAATGGGGGCACTGACTTCAGCCATTTTGCTGATCCCGCTTAACTCTAGATCTAGTTCTAGATCTCCCAGGCTGAAATCCCTGGGAGAACCATAAGAACACCATCATGCTTCTTGCCTAGGTTATGCAGCACTGGTTTTGTTCAGCGCATGAAGCATCCCAATCCTGTTTAAGCCCAGTAAAATATTTCTATGGACTTTTCCACATGAGGCATTCACTACTCACTGTTGATAGTTATTTAGATGATGCTGTGACCCTCCAGTTTCAAAATGTTAGTGAGACTTGTTTTGTTCTGTTCTTAAGAGCAGGGAAAATGCATCATTTAATAGTAAAAGTGAAAGAAAATGCTGTTTCTAGCTGTGCATTTGTGCTGTTCCATCATACCACAGTGCCACCTAGAGGTTATATAGGTGAAAAGCAGGAAAATGAGTATTATGTGTTACGTTTAGATCTCAGTTCTGCAATGAAGCCAAAAGTGGATACAGCCGATTAATAGCCTTGTTTTTTAAAAGTTCTAATTCTCCATGTGCTGCCCTATCCTCCAGAACAGAAACATTGCTTAAGGGGCCAAGTTTGGCTCATGGATCACCAGTTGGCCATCCCTGGCCTGTGACTAGTATACCTGGATGAATCCTGCTTAATCCCAGCAGAGAAGGCTGTTCTGCAGGTTGCACAACATGGTCTGTGTCTAACAACAACAACAACAACAACAACAACAACAACAACAAAAACAACAACATTTCTTTACTGTCCACAGCCAAAGCTCTCTGGGTGGTTTACTATAATAATCATAGAACCATGCATTAAAGTCCTCCATCCAGATTCTAACCAGGCCTGACCCTGTTTAGCTTCCAAGATTAGGCAGAATTAGGTACATCAGGCTATAGAAAAACTATAATGCCCCAGCCATCTGGAGGGAGCCCGGTTGGAGAAGGCAGATCTATTGCACAGACAGTCTTTCACAGTTGATGCCACCTCCAGAAGGCAAGCAGACATGGCTGGTCAAGGAGTAAGGTCATGCCCTCTGCAAAGCCGTACAGCAAGCCTCAACTATTTCAATTTCTCCCCAAAAGGATGCCTTGTGGAGCAATGGCCTGACCTCAATTGCACCACAACTTCAAAACTTAATCTTCAAAATAAATTGTTTACCTGTCTCTCTGCTGGTGTTTACCTTGGGACTCTCTTCCCATTCACAGAATTGGGGAGGAACGACTCCGCTTACCACTCTGACCCCATGCCATGCCGTGCCCTCAATTCTTTATTATCCATACCTGAAAACAAACTTCCCTGAGAGCTGGCAGATAGCATCAGTGGTGTCATCTGGTCAGGACTTTAGGGCAGAAGTCCAGGACCCTGAAACACAGCAGGCTTGCTCGAAAACACAAGTGGACCATCTAATACCAATCTGAAACTAGCAGTATATGTTACCAACAAAGAACAGGACACTTGTAAGATCATAAAGTCTAGATTCTAAAATCAGCTAACACCATATACAGTGGTACCTTGGCTCACAAACGCCTTGGTGCATGAACAAATTGGGTCACGAAAAAAACTTTCTGAAAATTTTTGACTTGGGTCCCGAACACCCCTTTGGGTGTCAACCAAGGTCGCAGCCATCTCCCCCCCACAAGTGGGAGATGGCCACGATCGCAGTTGCTTTTGTGCAGGGAAGGCGTGCGTGATCAGAGGCGCGCTGCTGCAGGAAAGACAGGAGCAGCAAAGCAGAGCCGTGGGGGAGATGGCCGAGATTCCGCCTGTCTTTCCTGCAGGAGCGCGCCTCTGATCAGGCACGTCTTCCCTGCACGAATGGAACTGCGATCGCGGCCATCTCCCCACCCCCCACCCCCAACCAGCACGATCGCAGCCATCTCCCCACCCCCTGAGTGGGGAGATGGCCGCGATCGTGCTGGGGGACGGGGATGGATGCAATCTTTGTTGTTGTCACTTTGCTTCACATTTTTGTGATTTAAAAAATGGTTACAGAACCGATTAACCTTATTGACACTGAACCTTATGGGGAAATTTGACTTGGCTCACGACCAACTTGGGTCACGACCAGAGTCCTGGAACGGATTAAGTTCGTGAGCCAAGGTGCCACTGTACTACATGTGCTGCTCCGTGTACGTAATTAAGGGCAAGGTCCACTTCCGCTCACTTGCAGACTGCTTCCATCAATGGAGCAAAGAGAAGAGAGATCCCTTCCCCCTCTGAAGCTGCCTACACATCCTCAAAGTGCCCCACAGGGTTGGGGGGTCCTCTACTGCAGATTTCAGGTGGCGATGAGGATACTAAAGGTGGAGGAGAAATCCCAACATGTGAGTAAATGCCCTTGTTGCTGGACTTTGCCCCAGCCCTGCTCCAGTAGATGATAGACCCTGCACCATAGCTGAGGCCTATTAACACACTTGTTGAGTCATTTTGTACATTCCGTGCATCATTTGTTTGGCTTTGCAAGCCGTGAGGAGGAGCAAGGGCACTGAAACTTCATGCACTACCGCCGCCACTCAAGATCTTATGGAGCAGCTATTGGCCCTGGCCTGCTCACCTCCTGGAAAGCTTAGAGCAGGGGTCCTCAAGCTTTTTGAATAGGGGCCAGTTGAAAGACTGTGGTGACCGTCACGGGCCGGTGAGGTGGGGATGCCTGGGGGCGTGGGCCAGTGAGGTGCCATCGGGCGCACGCAAAGCGGCATCGGGCACATGCAGCGGTGGCTTGGAGATCTCCCAGCGAGTCCAAAACCATCTCCGAGCGAGCGAGCCACCACCTCCCTGACCGCACAGCGAGCACACACGTGGGCAGCAAATGGTGGTGTGGGCCGGATGGATGGCCATGGCGGGCCGGATCCATCCTGCGGGCCGTAGTTTGAGGACCCATGGCTTAGAGCAAGTGTTAACCTCTTGTGACCTTCCAGGTGTGTCGACCTACAATGCCCATCAGTGCTAGCTAGCATAGCTAATGGTTACATTGCATTGTTGTTACGTGCCACCAAGTCATCTCTGACTTATGTTGACCCTATTTTGCTGTTTTGCTCTACTTCCAGCCCATAGACTCGCTGTTTCTTTCTCCACTACATTGTCCCACCATTCTCCCCACTCCCAGCTTCTAACCTCCCTCTTCCTCTCCCCTTTCTCTCCCTTGCACCTTGCTTTCTCTTCCTTCCCACCAAACAGTTGATCAATGGAAGTTCAGGAACAGGAAGGAGAAACTGGTCCTCTAAAACTGTTCAGTTTTTTATTAAATGCTTGCTCCTGAAAGGGGCAGGGACTGAATGAGTGTCCTTTGAAGGTGACTGTCCATGCCCTGTTGGGGCTCGCCGTGCTTGTTTTCTGTAGCACAGCAGTAGAAAGTCTGGTGGGGTGTGGAGAAAGTGGGGTAAACGTGTCCTTTATTCTTTTCCTTACCTAATAACTTCCCCTGCCCCAAAAGGCCTGAAGAACAATATAAGGCTTGCCCAACTTGTTAATAATACCAACCTGCAAGTTACAGCAACTCCTAACAGCTTTGCATTGCTGCTTTTTCTGGCCCACGGCAAATGCGTAGGTACTTGCTCCTTTCCACATACAAAATCAGCAATACCACCTGGGTGTTAACTCAGCAGTCGGCCACCAAGCAGGATCTTGTCAGTTGTGCTGCACTTTTTGTTGGCAGCCATCTGCCTTCTGAATGTAGAAAGACTGGAATGGTTGATGCAAAGTGGAAATTCCCAGAAGGGAATATTTTCTGA
The DNA here is from genome assembly GCF_004798865.1 of Varanus komodoensis. NCBI lineage: Eukaryota > Metazoa > Chordata > Lepidosauria > Squamata > Varanidae > Varanus > Varanus komodoensis. The sequence continues at coordinate 52,654,111 of NW_025335941.1, forward strand.
CTCTGCATTTTTCTTCCTTTTTTCCTGCCAAATGATGGAAATGACAACATAAACACACATAAACCTCCCTGAATGTTTTCTTTCTGCAAGGCTCATTCAGCTGTCTGTCCCAGTGACCTCAGAGTTAGTTTCATGTTCGTGTTATTGGCAGGTTGCCATCCTGTGCCACCAAATGAAAATTGAGACCTGGTTTGAAAGTTAAAAATGCACACGAGTTGCTGGGCAATATGACCCAGAGGGTGACATGGTGACACCCATGTCCTGGTGGTCAGAGCCAGTGTAGCTCAGCTTGCATTCTTAAAAATGCCATATCTGCTGATGGTACTATCTAAATGTGTTGTAAGCTGCCCCGAGGCTTCGGCAAGGGGCGGCATAGAAATGTTATAATAATAATAATAATAATAATAATAATAATAATAATAATAATAATAATAATAATAAATCACTCGACCATCCCAGCATAAACTTCCAGCAAGAATGGTTATAGCATGTAATGTAGCATTGAGGCCATTCGTCATCTGCATGGACATGGGGCAAGCCAGGACGTAGAAAGGAAAGACTGCTTCTGACTCTTTAAGAAAGATCCAGAAAAACTGGAAAAGGTTCCGAGGAGGGCAACAAAGGCGATCAGAATACTGGAAATAAAGCCCTGAGAGGAGTCGTCGGAAAAACTGGGCATGTTTAGCCTTGAGAAGAAAATGGCTGCTAGTCCTGATGGCCGCATGCTGTCTCCAGTACGCCCACGTACCTCAGTGGCTGGGGGGAATAAGCAAGAGGTCCTGACCTGCTGGTGGCTTTCCCATAGGCAGCTGTGTGAACAGAATCCCAGAGTAGATGGACCTTTTTCCAACCCAGCCAGCATTCTTATGTTCGCACTCACAATTTGCATTTACAATAGCAAACCTATATTGAAAGCTTTGCAATCTGTGTTGAAACTTTACCAGGATACCACAATCTGCCTGGAATATGCAAGGAAACCAGAAACCTCAATGGGTTTCAAAACAAATTGGATGTCATGCCCTTTTTGAGAGTGCAGTGGACAGATACCCAGACCTACACACAGAATTCCACATGCGACTGGTTCCATAGATCAGTCTTCCCCAACCTGGTGCTCCCCGGGGCAACTCCCATCATCCTCAGTCTGCATGGCAATGTGCCTTGCTGGTTTGAAATGATGGTGGTTGTAGCCCAACTTATCTGGAAAGTATCAGGTCAAGGAAGGCTGATACATGAGGGTATTTAAGTGGTTCTTTTCCTCCTCTTCTCTTCACTAATCGCTGCTAGCATGAAATTTGCCTTTTAAGCATCTCACTACTGTGGCATTGAATTATACAGGACACTGGTCAGTAACAGTGTGATTAGCAATTAGGGCAATTAGAATTTAGGACAAGCTGTGGGCAAGAGGCAGATTTGGGGGCTGCTGGACATACCTGGCAATTAAGAAACTGCTAGGCAGCCCCACAAACTGGGTACACTGCAGATGATCTTACCAGCCTGCAGCCTTCCCATTGTCCAGCCTCATTTCCTAAGAATGTCTCTGAGCCCCACGTGCACCCCAAAAGCATTTGTGCAGAAAGAAGGTGGAAGCACTCAAAGGACCTCACTTTCTTTGTAATGATTCCAGCTGCCAGCAAGGATGTTATTATTTTGACAATTTCAAGAAGGATGGGTAGCGCACCTTGATGATTGCCAAGGAAAATATCTTGGGTTGCACTGGTGCCCATGGGCAGCAAATAGTTTAGTCCTGCACTAGCCAGTGATACTGCCCCATTTGGAAGGGAGAGTGATCTTAGCAAACCAGCAACAGCTGCCCTGTTAGCTGTCTGGCTTCTCACATGGCTAGAAATTATGTTCTGAGCATCATCCGTTCTCCTTCTCCAGGCAGGGGAACCAATGTGTAATCATTAAGAAGTCAGATACCTTTTCCTATTAAATCTCGCCCTTTTTTGTAGGTCACTGGATGGGACGCCCTGCACACACACAAACACAGACTGCAATCTTTTTACTGCTTTAAGGCAATTTGGATACAAATGCTTGATTGTCTTTTGTATGGAACTGGGTAGATCCACAGATCCACGTTTTGTTGATCCCCAGAGCTCCTGGAGGGTGTAGAAAGTTCCTGCATAGACTGCTGAATGGAAGCTCACTTCCCTTAGGGAAGTGTTATCACACAGCATTGCAAAACCTGCTGCCCCTCTATGGGATTTGTTGAGGGGGCGGAGATCAAGGAATAAGAAAGAACAGTTTAAGATATGCAAAGCAACCAGACAGATTTCTGTCAGAGGAACAGGTCTAGGAGGCAAAAAACTCAGAATGGTCTAGGAAGCAAACAACAAAAGAAAAAAGGACCCCCCCCCCCAAAAAAAAAACCCCAGCATGGATGTACAGGCAACCTAACCCAGCTTTGCAGTTCTCTGCTGAAGGAAGGAGGCACGGGCAGTTACTGGGCATCTACGGCTTCCTCTGCTCTCCCTCCCTCTCCCAGCAGTGCAAAGGGAGCCCGGACGCACCCCGGAGAGCAGTAGTGATGGTAATGGCTGGAGCCAGGCTATTTTGGGCCCTTCTTCACGCCAATGCAGGGAGAACCCACTGAAGCCCCAGCCTGTGGCATTTCAGGGTGTCTTGCTCCTGCAAGGTTTTCTAATAGGCAGGCTAGTGGGATGTATGTCAGTGTTTGCAGGTAGGGACATGAGTGTGGTGGAGCCACGTGATTGCTCCCATCAGGCTGCTGCCGGAGACTCGTGCCCCACTTTGCTTCATGGGAGGGTGAGCCCTGCTCAGAACAGCTCCTCCTGCCTCCATGAAGGGCATGGTTCAAGAGTGCTGAGCCCTTTTCAGCCTGAATTCAATTTCAGATGCATTCTCAGGAGCCGGATTGCAGCAGTGAGTGGGGAGAGGGTAAAAGTGACCGAGCCTAAAAGATTTCCATGCTTTACCTTAAAGTTCTTACCTCCAGCAACTAAAGTTTATGAGATTTCATCCTTTTAGAATGGAGGAAAAACTGAAGAAAAGCTGGCGATCCACCATCAGTGGTCAGGCCAAAAGTGGTGGGAACAGAGAAAAGATACAAATAGAAATACAATAAAATTAATTAAGAAGAGATTTGGTGAAGCTTAACACTAGTGGCATAGATGAATGATGCCAGCCAATGGTCCTCTCTAGGCCAAATTTGGTTGGTGTGTCACCAGATGTTTACTGTTCCCAACCTGAACTCCCCTGCAACTGCCACACTTACTAGCACCAGCCCATCTTGTAACTGTGATACACATCCTGAGAAACCTTGGAGAATAACTTGTAGTTGCTCAGATTAACTTATTGCCACAGGTCATGCTGCCAACAAAACAGCAGGTGTCTGTCTTCTCCTGCTTTCCATCATAGTGTGTAATGCTACCCAGCCTGTGATATGGTAGTGCTGTGCTTTGCACTTCCACGCCCCTGTTCCACTTCATTATCAGCTTGTTGGAGCAGAGACTCAAAACAGGATTTGCAGGATGGACATTCGTCCTACATTGCAAGGGGCTTGTCTTCTGCCTGAAGCCCTGTCCCGCCCACATCTGCTTTGTGGATGAAGAACTGTAAGAAGGGAGAGCTGGAGGGACCTTGGCATTCCTCATCCACAGTTAAGTCCTGAGCAACAGACTGAAAATGCACACTGGTCCCCTGAGAGTTCTCCTCCTAGTTATGTTGAAGTGTACTGGGTTTTTCTAATGATTATTTCTAAATTTGCATCTATACATATCCATAAGTATATGCAGACTCATGCAAACTTCTGTTTCCTCTTTCTCTTTCTCTTTTTGCTTTTTTTTTTTTTTTTTTTTTGGCAATGCAGAAATGACCACCATAAAACACAGGAATACCATAACAAATGTGTTGCAACATTGCGCAGTACGGCCAAGCTGAGTACACAGAGATGCACTGAATAACATAGATGCCAATATCATTACTCTAATGTTCGGTGCGAGGGTGGCAGGTTGGCCATGTTATTCAGTGTTGAAATACCTGCAGCCTTCCAGTGATGGCAGGATGCATTCAAGGTCACTATGGGAGCTCGGAATAAACTTGCTTGCCGCTTGGGGTAACAACAGACAACCACATAGATTGATCTCATTCTAAGTCTGCTTCTTATGTGACGTTCTCCCATTCTCATGAGATGCAATCGAACTGATACCTGAACAACAGGTAAGAGTTAATGTTGAAAAGAAGAAGAATGGCTAAAAATGCAGAGATAAAGCCACCCGTGTGCATCTACTTCAGCAAAACCAAAACATGCTGCAGTTCAAAAGTTGAACCAGCTGTGGAAACCCCAGTGCTGAGTCACTGAAAAATGACCAATTGGAAAGGTGTATCCAGAGCTTACACCTTAGGAACAGTAGGGCAAAGTTTTGTGTCTCATTGACTTCCTGTAATTTTTCTTATGCTGAGACCAAAACTTGATTCAAGAATTGCATGACTCAAATTGCCTGTAAATGGCCTTATCAGTTCATTAGAGATTAGATGTAGTTAAACCTTGCTCATCAAAAGTCCAAAACATGTCCTTGAATAGTGAGAAGCAGAAGAAGATTGGTTGCTGTCTCAATAGTAGGCTCAATAGTAGAGAAAAAGATATTTTAGTTTTATTTGGGGTACAACCTGGTGCATGTTTATTTAGAAATAAGTCCCACAATTCCCAGCATTGCTGCCCAGGTAATGTTTGAAATTATAAGGCTTTTCCCTGTATAAACATGCATAGGATGGTGCCCTTAAATGATGTTTAGGTTACTCTTTAGGGGAAAAATGTTAGGCCAGTTTATAGAGTAAAAACAAACTTGAATTTAAACCAGAAGGCTGGACAAAAACAGTGACATAAAAACTCAGTGCAAAAATACAACAGAGGAAAAACATATAGCATTAAAACAACACAATATGCTGCAATGCAAAGAAAACTTTTTTCACTTTGCACTAAAATGACATTACAAGTGAGCTTCTTCAGGAGAGTTCATGGAGTGTTATGACTGAAACAAGATGCTGTATTTAAAAAAAAATGTGTGGATGGATACATGTGAATTTGTAGCTTTTGAAGCCCTGGAAGGTTACCCAAAAAGGAACATAACTTTTGCAAGGGAAAGGTTCCCTCCCCTGCTTTTGGAAGAGCTTTATCACAACTGATTGATCACAGTTAACACCCACAAATCACATGGAGAATGCATTGACCCTGGACTTTGCTGCTCCAAATGATTTGCAGGATCAGTTCGGGTTGCGCAGCAAGCTCAGTGCAATACCAGCAATTATAGCGCCATTTGGAATCCTTCCTTGGCTTCTCCATTGTGAAAGGCTAGTCTTAATTTCTCTGAAATAATTCCCTGAATCAGTTGCTGCTTTCTTTCATAGAGAAAAATAGTAATCTCTCCCCATCCCTGGCAGAATCATGTAGATTTGTAAGGCCTGTGAGTTACTCTGTTTTGTAAGTGTGAAGATCTGTTTTCATTGCTTACTGGCTGGCTTTGGAAGCTTGCTTGCTGCATGATTCCAGTAGGGCTTCCATTATGGTTGACACCTGGCAAGATGCTTGGTGGGAGTGGCTTTGGGTCCGCTGCAGAACCCTACAACAAACCATGGGTTCTGTGTGGGTTTGAAGCCACCCCTGTGGTGTACCTCACCAGGCCTGGACAGCAGGGAAAACTGCATGCCAGCAGGGTAAATGGAGAAACCATGAGGTGCACAAGTGGCAGGGAAAAGAAGCTTCTGTACTTTCCCCCAGCAATCACCTGAACCTAGTCAAAATGATGATCTGACAAGGAGCAGAATTGCAATGAGGGCAGGTGTATTTTCCTGAGCTGTGAAGTCTTGCAAAAGCTAAATTGATTAGGTCCTTTCTTCTTCATTTTTATATTTTACTCATTCCTCCCTTGGAGCTCATTTTGACAGGCACTATATTCAGGGAATGGAGAAGATTTGTCTTTTTAAGGATTTTAAAACTCTGCCAAGGTTCTTCCTGCTTTATCTGCCTTGGCTCTTTCAGCTGTGTGGAAGTCATTAGAAGTCTTGCATTTTTGCTTTTTGCTTTGCTTTGCGCTTCAAGAGGTACTTAAGCTGAGAGGCCCAGAGAGACTGGAACGGAGTTACACAGAAGGGAAGATGCTTACTGCTACTGTGATGTTGGTCTTCCTTGCCCATTTATGAATACCACTGTGTCAACTTGTCCTTACCTGCTCTTACCTGTGGGAGATCCTTCTTAATGAGGAGGAAATAGTAGTAATCAATCAAAAGACCAAGGAACCAGTCCAACCTCTAATCAATCTGAAATTATGCATTTATTTCATTCATATCCAACCTTTCGACCATGAAAATTGCACTCAAGGCAGCTTACAGTCACAGTGAAATAAAACATGAATGAATCAAATACAAATGCACTAATTAAAAATGTAACTTCAGCACCCAGCCCAACAGACCTGCTTACATGCCAAAGGCCTGCCTGAATGCCTTTGCCTGATGGCAGAAGGGCAACGAAAGTGGAGCCAACCTCGGCTCTTGTGGCAGGGAGTTCCACAGCCTGGGAACAGCAGCCAAAAACCTCTCTGACACACACCATCCCTAAATGCATTCCTGAAGGCAGTGATCCCAAATGAAGGGCCCCCCTGAAGATCTTACAAATGGGGCAGAATCAAATGGAAAAAAGTATTCTTTCAGGTAGGCTGGTCCCAAACTGTACAGGGCTTTACAAGCATTTTGGCCAGTGAAGCTGTTACAACAAGTTCCCTGTGATAGAGCCAGTCAACCATTTGGCTGTGCCAATCTGGGCCAGCTGAAGTTTCCAAGCACTTTTCAAAGACAGCCTCACATGGAGTAGTCAGACATGCGACTGAGGCATGCACACACATTACCAGGTCAGACATTTCCAGGCGTGTGCACAGGTGGCATATTGACCTCAGCTGCACAAGAGCCAGTGTGGCGTAGTGGTTAAGAGCATGGGACTGGGACTCAGATGACCTGGGTTCTAGTCCCCGCTCGGCCATGGAGCCAACTGGGTGACTTTGGGCCAGGCACAGACTCTCAGCCCAACCCACCTCACAGGGCTGTTGTTGTGGGGATAAGATGGAGGAGGAGAATGATGTGAGCTGCCTTGAGCCCTTTGTAGGAAAAAGGCAGGATATAAAGCGAAAAATAAAATGAACAAACAAATAAATAAAAAGAACATATTGGCCACCACCGAAACCTGGTCACCCGTGTTCATATTGTGCATTTGGTGCAATGGAACCCCCTGCAGTAGGGGCGGTGGGGACTGCAGTATTTCCAGCATTGCTGCATTAAATGGGTAAAGGTAAACTTAGCTGGATCTGGATTGTTTACTGTCTTCTGTCTGACTATCAGTACTAATCTTATCAGCATCTTTCCTACTCAAGAGATGTGGCAGTGACACTTGACTGCTGAGTTCAGACAATCTCCATATTGCAAATTCTTTTATTCTGGGAAGGTTACTCAAGGAAGAAGGAGACAAGGAACTCTAATTCTTGTTTTGCAATTGATCGTAGGCAAGTTAAAAGAGAAATAAAAAGGGAGCACAGAATTCTTAAAGCCTTCAGTGTAGTATCTTTTCTTCATTCTTCTTTGGTCCTTCAACATTACTATAAAAAGCTGATTGTGAGGAAAACAGATGAGTGCCCTTTGAGACAACAATCTGTGTGGGCTCTGTGCCTCTGACATAATGATGGAACTAAAATTTAGTGCCATTTCATCTTCAAGGTGCCTTGGAGATCCACTGCCTTGATACTATTATCCCTATGTCTAGGAAAGGCATTTCAGCTCCATCTTTTATGATGCAGCAGATATACTGTCTGCATTGCCTTTGGCTGATTTAGTTCTGCCAGGCTGGGCTTCAGTTATCTGTGAATGATAGCACTTTATTAAGGAAATTAAAAAGGGGAAAACCCCTGGGATTAATGGAATTGCCTCCTGATCTTGGATCAGTTGTGCTGGCTGGCAGGTCCCAGCTCCATTCTGCTCTAACTGGCAGTTTTCCAGCTGATCAATCAATAGTCATTGTGGTTCCTATATATAAGCAGCATTTAAAATATGATCCCAAGAAGGATCATTTGTCCATGAGGACTGTAAAAGAAAAGCAAGGCACATTTTGAGTGAGTTAGGTGGACTCAGAAAATATTTTGAAGGAGGAGCAAGTAGCTTTCTGTCATGGTAGATCAAAAGTTGACCACTGCTTCCTTCTGAAGAACCCGGGCAGGAAATGCACATGCCCACCATGGGCTGCTCTTGACTTCATATCCTGTGTCCTCCTTTGGAACAAACTGGCTCTCTTGAATATGGACTGTAGTTTGTTCAGGAGAATTCAGGGGTTGTCTGCTTTTTTTCTGGTCAGCTGCCGCAGAGGGGAGCCTGCCAGGAGCAATTACACTGAATAAAGGAGCAGGGCTGTGTTTAATACTCACCATTTCCTCTCTTTCCAGTATATTTTTCCTCTCTGATTCAGGGGTGAGAGCATTTCTCTTCTATTATAGGTTTCTGTTGTATATCCAGTTGGGGATGAAGATGTAGGTTGGAGCACCGTGGGAATTCCGGGACTTTCCCCCATCCAAATATGCATAGGATTGCACTCTTAAGCTCAGAGAACTTGCGGAAGTGAACTATTCAGAAACTACAATATTTACTTAGTTATTTATTTATTACATTTTTATACTGCCCAATACCCAAAACTTTGGTGTTCAGGAAGAGATTGAAGAAATAGCAGTGTTAAACTGGGTAAAATTACCTGTGTTTATCCAATTTGCTAAATGATTTTCTTTTTAGGAATTTTTTAACACTTAGCATGAATACTGTGGGCCTTTTTATACTCCTTTCATAGATGCTTTATTTTGTTGTGTTTAAATTGGTTTTAATGTGTTTTATTGTATTGTAAGACCTTGTATTGTATTGTAAGCCACCTAGGAAGGCCTCGGCAGTTATAGGTGGCCCATAAATACATGTATAAACAAATAAACAAACAAACAAACTCAATTCAAGTGATGCTTAAAAATTCTGGATGCTGGTTTGCTCATTTGTAAGCTACTGCAATTATGTTAGCAAGTATAATTGCTAATTTCTCAGCTGGATCAGATGAGAAGTTAGTGACACCCCTGGGTTGACATATATCAAATCAAACTACTGCCCCAACATTCCACGGGGCTTCTGTGTGGATTCACCAAATATCACAGCCAGGAGAGCAGAGTTGTACGCATTTCTGTCTAGATCTACCCCAAGGCAATTTTCCAAAGGGAGGCGTTCTGTTTTTTCAGCAGAAACTTTAGCTCAGAAGACACACATTTGTTTCTTGTGCAGGATTTCCCCTCACTAGCATTGGACAATTTGGGTGCAGAATTATGAGCCACAAAAATGTGGGAATTTATTGCTAAACTGGACTTTTCTGTGGGCTATTTGTTCACAAGGGTGACAGTGAAGTCCCTCTGGACCCTCAGCACATTTGATGGATGTGGCCTTTTGGATGACTACTGCACTAATTGTAATGATAGCGAAGTCATCCTGGATGTAGCCTGAGTGGATTGTGCTTCTTGGGAAGAATCAGATGATGACTGAGGGCAACACCTGCTGCTTCTGGCCTGAGGATGGAAAGGCCACAGTTTGGGAGAGTTCAGTGGAAACATTCTGCTTATATAACACTTAGCTGTCTTTGGAAGACAGGGTGTTTGTGAATCAGAGGGGTGAAGTGCACCTGCTTTGACCCACTTGTGACCAAGAGCGGTTCCAGCATTCCTAAGAAACATCTTTTAGCCCTTCCTGAGAAGCTTCCCCCATAAGTCCAGCTTTTAGATGGATCTTAATGCAATTTGCATCCCCAGCAATTCATGGAGGTTAAGGGATGCTGTAGTGGGTGGCCCGCACTGGATGGACAGACATTTTCCAATTGCATGCCAAAGGCAGAGGATGTGGTTAGGTTTCCTTTAGAGTGCCTACTGTAATTCCACTGGAGGACTCCATGCTTGGTTCCTCTTATGGCTGATATCTCTATCTAACTCCTCTTTGAGCAAAATGTTATTACTATTGGCTGGATTACTTTGCGGCATGCCACACTGGGAAACCCAGCTCTAGGCCAGAGGAAATGTTTTATTCACACAGATACCCTATATAATTTTGTCATGCAGACCATTGGCTGATGGTTTGTAAATGTTTTATTACCTTCTTAATATTATGCTTAGTTCCATTCCCTTGTCTGTTGATCCCCTGTACATTTCTTGTTTTGTGTTTTTAGTATATGTATATGCAAAAGTCTAACTGGCTGTCAAACAATTAATTAAACTTCGTCTTGTTATTGTGGGCATGTTAAGTAAGAACTCATTCATTGGCTCATTCAGGTGTAGTAGGATGAGAGTCATAATAAATAGCAGTGCTCCCTTTTCCTTCCTTCCTTCCTTCCTTCCTTCCTTCCTTCCTTCCTTCCTTCCTTTTAATCTTCCCTGAGTGCTGAAGTAAATGATAGAAGCATCAATGCCCAAGAGTATATACTTCTTCCATTTCAGTATTGCTTTAAAACAAACAAACAGCTGTTTGTCCACATTGTAACAGGAGGGCAAATGAAATGAAGGCTCGTGCGATAGGTAACAAGCCTTTCTCCATCGTATCTTGTTCCACAAGTTCATCCACCAGGCCCAGAGTTTCCGGTGTGGTGCTTAAGCACACCAACAGGTCTGTGGAGTCAGTGCCTGCCAATCTCGCTGGTCCCAGATTTTTATTTTATTCGATAAGATTTTAATGGGAAAAAACCTGGAAGGCTCACACGCTGCAAAACAAAGTGCTGCCCCCCAGAATCATATTTATTTTGTGGAAAGGGTGGAATTCTCTTGCCTTCCCCAACTTGATGCCATCCAGATGTTTTAGACTACAACTCCCATGAATGCTAACTATTGGCAGTCCAAGCTGGGGCAGATAGGAGTTGAAGTCCAAAACATCTGGAGGGCATCAGATCAGAAAGTGGTTTGAATTTGGATAGAAACAGAGGGAAAGCTTTTTAGAATCTTTGCAAACCTATTTTTGTAGCAGTGATGATTCTTATGTTTATGTGCTGCTCATCATAGTTCTTTACACTACTTCTGTCAAAATAGATTAGAGAGAGATTGAATCTGGCAGGAAGCAAAGCACTTTCTTAGCATCAGCAAGTGACATTTAACAATGCATTTAATCCCTTTACCACAAGCATTGAGTTTTATGTTAAACAATGTGATAAGCAGGTCTTTGGGCTAAACTGGGATGGAGATGGAACTATTTTTGCACAGATAAGAGATGAGTCAATTGTTCAGTCACATGCCCTATAAGAAGCCATCCAGGCCAGCCACCTTCTCTAGCAGTTCAGGAGTTGGGTGAAAATGGTTGCCTTCCTCACCACAGCCGTCCTATCCTGGACACTCGCTCTTGGCTTGCCTTTCCCACTTGCCAAGCAGGCACCCTTAGAGCCTGGGGTTCGTTCAGCTCATGACCTCCACTTTGCAGAGGTATCTGTTCTCACCGGCGTGCCCTGTATAGCTTATGGCTTTTCTACTTCTTCTTCTGTTATTGTCTTTCCTGTTTGTTTGCAGAGCTACCTAAATGCTTTCTACAGTCCAGGAACCTTTTGGAAAAGAAGCTCGGACTCTCTGTTGGATAAACTGAAGCATATGCAGTCATTCTTTGGTCTGGAACCAAATGGAGAGCTGAATGTAGAGACATTTAAATTGATGAAGCAGCCTAGGTGTGGGGTCCCTGATGTGGCAGGATACCAGTTCTTCCCCCAGAAAAATAGATGGCAGGTGTCAAACTTAACATTCAGGTAAACTGAATCAATTCTTTATTTTTTCCTTTCTTTGTATTTGCATGTAGAGGTTGGTGTTAGGCCTGGGATCTATCAGGGTACTTTTTGCTTGCTGATTTTCTTAGAATATGAGAGTTGCAGCAAGACCAGATATGTTGACTGCTGTTCCTGAGGGCTGGCCTATATGAATTGATACAGTATAACCCATTGCTGCAATAATATATTTGATGTGGCATATGGTAATTAAAACAACTATTTTATTGGGAGCATTCTCCCTTGAGTAGCTACAACCATGAGTCAGTCTGATCCAGGCTGCAACTCACAGCTGTGTACTCTTTTGTGAGAACTATTGTCACAGTGGTCCTTATGTTTTGTGGTTGTAACCTGGAGAAAATCATATACACACAGTACCTCTAATGGTTGTGAGACAATAATGCCGATGCCCTCCAGATATATTGATTGCAATGCCCATAATCCCTTGCCAACTAGCCAACTAGCTTAGGGAAGGCTGATGCCTTCCCATACATGCAAATAGGGCTGTCCCATTGTCCGGAAATGAATGCAATAGGTCTTCACAGAGAGAAGCAATGGCGATGGGGGCAGGGGGGGTATGGAAGAGAATTAGCCAAGTTAGCAATTAATGTGGTTGTAATGCTGCTTGATCTGCTGTTATAATGTTGCACGGCTAGGCAACTAGGAGTGCCACATAGGCTCACACACTTCTTCCTCTTCCCCTTCCTCTTTCACAAGCGGATTTCTCTCTGTCATCCCTCTTTAGAGTTAACAATAGGCATTATTATACATGCACTGGTTTTAGCACCAACCATAGTTATCTGCAAAGCAGAGTTTGCAACTTTGGTTAGACTTGGGTCTGCAAACTGCATTGAACTAGGCATGGGTACTGTTAGAACTGATGGCATGAAATGCTAATCTAGGGTGGCTATTAATGTTTGTTTTTAATAGGTGACATCCCCTTTTTTGAAGGGCTTGCAGAGGAGCAGTCCTCTATTTGAAAATGATCTGTGTCTGAAGAATTGGCTACTCCTTGTCTGGCATTTTCTTGTAATGATTTAAAAAATCACAAGAAAAGAGAGCAGATACTGATTCAATAACATTTGAGCTCCAGATATTAAACCAATCGAAACAGTGGTTTAATAGGATGATTAAAAAATTATATAGGAAGGTAATTGACTCAATAAGAGGTATAGGGTGTTACTAAGCTACTAAAACTGGATAAATAATAAATGGGGTAACTATTTGGAATAATTTGCAGCAGGATTACTTTTGCTAAAAGTAGATTTTAAAAAATCAATTCTCACATTCTGCAATATTATGATTTTATCTTTAAAACAAAAGGAGGATAAAGCAACTGATTCAGTTTTATCCTTGAAGATTTTTTATTTATTTTATTTTTATATTGCGATTTATATCCTGCCTTTTTCTTACAAAGGGCTCAAGGCAGCTTACATCATTCTCCTCCTCCTCCATCTTATCCCCACAACAACAACCCTGTGAGGTGGGTTGGGCTGAGAGTGTGTGACTGGCCCAAGGTCACCCAGTTGGCTCCATGGCTGAGCGGGGACTAGAACCCAGATCCTCTGAGTCCCAGTCCCATGCTCTTAACCACTACACCACACTGGCTCTTTATCAAGATCAAAATTATGTCTTCAGGATATATATCCTTGTAAATTGTAAACAAAGAGAAAGCAAGCTACGCATGGTATATCTCAGGCATGTGAACTTTAGACAGTCATATTTTATCTACGGTCAAAATGTGATAAACTCTCTAAGAAAAATATAGCTGAAGAAAAAAACAATGCGCAGAATAGATTTCTTGTTCCCTTGCAAGATTCTAGCACAACATAAATAGGCAAAGGTTTTAGAGCTAACCATCTATTGTTTGAACAGAGTCGTGAACTATACTCTAGATCTGGGCTGGGAAGAAGTGGATGAAGCCATCCAGAAAGCGCTCCAGTTATGGAACGATGTCATTCCTCTTCATTTCACCAAAATCTCCAATGGCACAGCTGACATTATGCTCTCGTTTGTGACCAAAGGTAACTTGAGGCAAGATGGGCTCTTGACAAATTTCTGTTCTCTATTTCTATGCACCGTTCTTACACATGGCATGATTTATGTTGCTTTGATGTGCAGAACATGGAGACTTCTTTCCTTTTGATGGGCCTTTGGGTAATCTGGCTCATGCTTTTCCTCCTGGTGATGATATTGGAGGAGATATCCACTTTGATGATGATGAAACCTGGACCAACGATTTCAGAGGTGGGTGTTTGTTTATTTATTCAGATGCAGGCTCCTCAGAAAAAGTGGCTTGTCTGGCCCAGCACACCCAGGAGTTTCTTGCCATACCATATTTGTTAAGGCTGACATTTCAAGGTAGCTGAGGCCCAGCTGCTTGGAACATCTCAGCCATAAGGTACTCACAGGACCCTGTATAACAATTCAGAGGATCTTGGTGCACAGCTCTTGAATCATGTGAGCAAACGAAGCTGCCTTGTACCAGGACAGGTTATTTGTTTATCCATGCCACGATTGTTTCCTCTGACTGTTAAAAGAGCTCAAGGCAAAGATTTCAGGCAAAGAAAGGACTTTCCTGTCACTTGCGAACTGATCCTTTAAACTGGAAACAATGGGGCCCTCTGTATAGAAACCATGTGTTCTACCATGGAGCTATGATTTCTGTGAGGTGCTTTTTCACAATCTATACATATCTAAATCTATAGATTTCTAATGCTTACTTTCTCTAGCTCGGTACCTCCACATGTGATAGACTATCCACATGTGATAGAGGGTACCTCATTAGACCATCAGATAACCTGGGATATCTTTAAATGCCTCCATGGAGAGGGCTGTCTTCACCTGGCACTGGAAGGATTACAGAGTTGGTGCCTGGAAGGCCTCCATGGGGAAAGCATTCCACAGTTGAGGGGCTGCCAGTGAGAAGGTCCCTCCCTCTATTGCCATCCTCAATCCCTGCCTCAGAGACGGCCATTGGAGGAAGGTCTCAGGAGCTGAACATAATATATGAGCAGATTGCAGCTGGGAGAAGAGTTCTGTCACATCTCTCTCAGCTTCGGTATCCCTCAGCTGTAAAATATCTGTATTGCTTAGGTGCCTTTGCCTGACCCTTTGGTCTTTGTGCAGTTCTGCTAACCAGTTTTAGAATTTGGTGCTTGATCTCTGATCTGTGGTAATGCAGATGTAGATTTTTATTTGCAGGGGAAAATATGCAGGCAAATCAGGCAGTTGGCCCTCTGAATCACTCCCCATGCAATTCAGCCATGTTTTTGCACCTTTATCTGGTTGCTAGACCTGGATACTAGCACAAAGTAGACCCCACAGGCATGTCCCTCCATCCCTGGACTAATAAGTAACAAAGAATCTATATTGGACAAAATAAAACCATTTACTCTAGGGCAGGCCGTCCACCTTGCCATCCGAAGAGGCCAGTTGTGATTCCTACCCAGAGGTAAAAGTGATGCGGGGAATCATGTGTGTTGTTCTACATCAGGAGGTGTGCAAGTAATTTTATGTTGTGAGCTGCCCCGAGGCTTCGGCGAATGGGGCGGCATAGAAATGTTTTAAACAAACAAACAAATAAATAAATAAACCTGGCTCCCATTCTATTTTATGCTTAAGTGTGTGAAAGCTGCATGGAGCACTGTGACTAACATAATCGGTCTTTGCTTTTTCCAGCCTTTAATTTATATGCAGTTGCAGCCCATGAGTTTGGCCATGCTTTGGGACTAGAGCACTCCACTAACCCTGAAGCTCTGATGTACCCCCTTTACACCTTCCGTGATTTGAAAGACATCGCTCTTTCTGAAGATGATGTGGAAGGCATCCAAGCACTTTACGGTACCCCATCAATATATGCACTTCCATTTCTAGGGAGGCAGGTATTAGTCTTCATGTGGTTCAGTCAGTTCTAGGTCTGCCTACGATATGAGTCTTCCGTAGGTAACTACTGGCAGATGGGGTTGCAGAAATGAAATGGAAGCATGTTGTCAAACACAGAAAGAGATGTGACAAAAGGCCACTTCTCATTATTTGCAGGTCCTGAAAATAGAACGGTCATTGCTGAGGCTCCAGAGAGGTGTGATCCAAACTTCTCAGCAGATGCTGTGGCAGAATTACATGGTGAAAAAATCATATTCAAGGACAGGTAAGAAACTGGTTCATGTACTCTCTGGTTTCATGTGCATTTCTAATTGCAGTCACTTTGAAGAAATTAATAGCAAAGGCTATCATGAAGAAGATGGGCAATGGATGGGAAGCCATGTGAGACATACCTAGATTACCACAACTCCTACCCTGAAGGAGCTTTGCCATGTTTTATCTTCTCTGCGCCTGCACTCACATTGAAGGCCTTTGCAAATCTTTTTTGAGCTTTACTACATACTTTAATTATGTACTCATTATTCCCTATTGATGGTTGTTTATGGGTTCCTTAGATAACACAGACCCTTCAGTTTAGCCCCATGAAGTTCCCCATTAAATCCTATTATTTTGTATGTGTGGAGGGGCTGTAGCTCAGTGGTACAGCACCTGCTTTGTCTGCCAAAAATCCCAGCATCTCTAAGTAGGGCTTGCAAACTCCAGCTTGAAATCCTGGAAAGCTGCTGCCAGTCCATGGTGGCAATATTGGGTTGAATGGTCTGACTCAGTGAAAGGCTGCTCCCTATGTTCCTGTACTTCATGTTGCTCATTATTGCTGCCAGTTAAATTTCACTTTGCACCTGCATGGGAGGAGAGTGAGGGAAGCATGCTTGACTCTCACCCAGCCATATTCACATCAAACTAAGACTATGGTTTAGTAAGAACCCCAGTGCTGTTGATTCTGAGCAGTGGAGACCCCTTGTTCCTTCTTCAAATGTCTAGGGGGAGATGCACTATGATTTCTTTTGAGCCTAGAATGTGTTTAAGCATTGATAATTATGCGTGTTTTCCATTCTAAACCAGATTTGTGTGGCATCAGAATTCTCAACAGGATGGGAATGACTGGGTCTACATCCATTCCCTTTGGCCAAAACTTCGGAACCGAGTGGATGCTGCTTATGGCCTCCCAGAGAAGGACCTTCTCTTTCTGTTTAGAGGTGAACGCTGCTTTGTCCTCCCCACTCGCCCTCTGCCCTGTAATTCTTCACCAGCCCATATGAGCCTTATTCAAACCCAAAGCGGATTCTTTAAATCCACAAGAAGGGGGAATGCATTGGCCTCACCAACCCACCTTGCCACTCTTGTCATGTTGCTCTTGTGGAGGGCAGCTCTGTGGAAAGGACAGAGGCCTCCTCTGTTCTGCAGGCTTTCCACAGGGTCCGGATTGCTAATTATTCAGTGTTCTTCTTCCCTGGTCTCCATGCAAATCACACACCAATGGGGCTCCAGGGGATTCAGGTTTTTCCCTACCTGGATGACTGGCTCCCTCTCTGGAGGGGGCCATGAGGAGCCAGTCATCCAGGTAGGGAAAAACCTGAACCCTGGAGCCCCACTGGTGTGTGAATGCATGGATGACCACTTGAAGAACGGCAGTTACAGGTAAGCAACCTGCCTTTCTCCATCACTTGACTACCCCTTTGTGGAAAGAACAGCTCCTTTTCACAAAGTTGCTCTCTCTACTTAAAGCACAACAGATGGAACAGAGTAGAGGAGCAGAGCTGATACGCTCCCCCCCCCCCCCGGCTTGGTTAAACAATCTGCTTAGATATTGCCTGAATGGTGTTCTTAATCACTTTATAGATAAGATAAAGCATAAATAATAAGTTGGGTGAGGAGGTTCAGGCCTGCAGGCCATATCAGTCTGTCTGGGTCATAATATGTCTCTCTGAGGTTCCTCAGATGACCATTCCTCATCTGTTTCTCCATCTGTTGATTGTGGGTGGATTCCCAGTGATTGGTGGTTTCCCAGTCTTCTGTCAGCCTTTGTATTATTCTGACAGGTTGAAATGCCTGTCCTAAAGCTTAGTTAACTGCAATAAGCTAATACTTGCAGGTGTATGTGGCCTCTTCCATCAAGCCCATTTTCCCCTTTCAGTTTCACAGCCAAAGCAGGGATTTCATTGGAAGGAGTAGGTATTGTGCGCCGTTATCAATGGGTAAATCTACCATGCCGTCACTTCCCTACATAAAAGAGGCTGGCAAACTCTTACTAGCTGTCCCAGAAGAGATATCAGGTAGCAGTGGGTGGGAAAGGACTGTACTTGAGATATGGAAACATTGTCTTATTCTCTTCTC
This sequence comes from Varanus komodoensis, assembly GCF_004798865.1. Classification (NCBI taxonomy): domain Eukaryota; kingdom Metazoa; phylum Chordata; class Lepidosauria; order Squamata; family Varanidae; genus Varanus; species Varanus komodoensis. The sequence continues at coordinate 52,672,130 of NW_025335941.1, forward strand.
AAAATTCAAAGCATGGTAGCCTGATAAGACAGTACTTTCCTGGCATGTTTTCTACCAATAGGGCACAACAGTAAGAGTGTGGAGATCCAAGCTACGGCAACAATAGAACAAATGTTGGGAGTCTATGTAAATAGTTGCCTAATGTAAGCTTTCTGCAAAATGCAGAGTTGTTGCAAATTCTGATTGTAATGGCGATCAATATTTGTTGGAACCTTTACTATTATATACTGTTACATACTCACATAGTGGTTGGACTGGGATTCAGGAGATCTGAGTTCTAGTCCCCACTCCACCATGTAGCTTGCTGGGTGACTTTGTACCTCTCAGCCTAATTAACCTCATGGGGATAAAGTAGAGAGGAGGAGGAAGATTATGTAAGCCTTTTTGTGTCCCTTGCAGGAAAAAGCAAGTTATAAGTAAATTCTGTAGAGCAGATGCATATCTAAACCCAGTTTTGAATTATACTTATCAATTCTTTATCATTGCATCAATTAATCAACACATTTTGTTTTATACAGGGAAGAAATATTGGGCTGTGAAAGGTTATGAGATACTTCATGGCTATCCCCAGAATCTTTCTGATCTTGGCTTTCCAAGCAATGTGCAGAGAATAGATGCTGCATTTCATGATGTAAAGACAAAGAAGACTAAGTTTTTCACTGGAGACAAGATATGGAGGTTGGAACTCAGCAGGCTGTTGACGGATGTGGCTCATTTAATCTGCATTCCCATAAAATTAAATAAACTTATGTTAGAAGCACTTTCAAAGCCAAAGCCTAGAAACCTACCAAATACTGCTTCTCTGTCATAACAGTGGATTCTATTTACACTGTGATAGAATCATGTCATAGGGTTACTCATGGTGCTGTGGTTAATGTGGGACTCAGATTTCTTCCTGGATCTTTTGCAATACAAATTTATCCCAGGCTGCCTTTACGCTAAGGTTGTCCAGTCTTCATCCTTTCTGGGATCTTTGCATCACCATGATCTGCTGTGAAATACTAACTCAGCTTTAAAAATATAGCTACAACTACAGCAATATGCTATTTTGGCAGGCATATCCATCATAAGCCGCAACTATTAATTAGCTCTGCAGCCTGAATATCCCTTGCTGTTGTAAATCTCTATGCACAAATTAACATTTAGCTGGTACTCTTGTTTTTGTGTAACAGCAATGATACCATTGCTTTTCCATGAAGCTCATTGTGTGAGTTTGAGCCAGTCACAGACTCTCAGCCCAACCTACCTCACAAGTCAGGATCTCCATTTGATATAGTGAGACTCTTTAACTGTTAATAATTTGGTATAGTTGGACCGTTACTCACACTAATCAACAATCCTTTGCTCCTTTTCCCCTCCAGTTTCTGGAGGAAAACGTTCCTGTTCGAAATTTCCAGAAACATTTAAGAAAAGCAATGAGTAAAGCTTGCACTGATCTCTTTTTATTCATTTTATGTTATAGCTATGATGAAAGGCTTCATTCTATGGACTATGGCTATCCCAAACTTATAAAGAATGTATTTCGTGGAATTGTCCATAAGGTCAATGCAGCATATCAACAGAACGGTAAGTGTTTGAACTCTTATTAGAGTAGGTCTTATTTGAATTTCTAGTCACATTACTAGTGGCTGAAAGCAAAATGCACTGGCACACACATTTTCATGCAGCTATTTAAGCATATGTCCTCACATGAATTTTTGTGTCATCTTTGTTCAGTGCCTATTCACTTGTATTGACAATCCATTAAGTAATAGGATGTCGACACATGTTTCGAGAGCAAGCTTAAGATGCTAGGAAGAAGCTCATTCTTGCACTCAAGAGTGCTGGGATATTTGGGGCTAAGCACTTTGTTAATCCAACAACAACCATGTTTATCTTACATGGTACTTGGAGCTGTGTGTGTGTGTGTGCACGTTTGTGTGCTGTCCAATTACACAAAAGTGGATAAAACACAGCAGATCATATTCAAGAAATGTTGTTTAGATGTCAAAGATCACAACCCAGAATCTTCAGTTTGCTCTTCAAACATTATAAGCAAGCAGTCAAATTTATAACAGGTGGGCATTTAACAATAGTGGCACCCTGCTTAGAATTGCAGACACTTATTAATTCCTTTGCTTGCAGGTTCCATATATTTCATCCGTGGGCCGCTGCTAATTGAATACAACATCAGTCACAAACGGAGTATCCGCACTTTGCCAGCAAACTCTGTGTTAGGCTGTTAAAGCACAAGAAATTCTGTAGAAGTCTGGCCAGCTGAAGATGTTATGAAACATAAGGATGATGCCTTTAGCAACACTGGAAGTACAACAGTAGCACTGGAAATTTCTGTATAGTTTAGACCGCCTTGGACTATGGCTAATTCTTGTATGTTCCTCTTTCCCTGTGAAGATGGGGCAGTCAGAAATCTGTTCCTCTTATTTTCTTCTCTGTACAAAACATGCAACGAGAAATGCATGAAGATCTGACAGAGAAAAGGTGTACTGTAATGAACTGCTGCAACTCACTTGGCAGCTTCTCATAAAACCACTAATTTGGATCTGGTGATTTTGATTAAAACACTAGACCTGAGTGTCTCTGTTAACAGGCAAGCTGAGAATGCATCTGGGAACATTCATTAGTGCCCATCTGAAACTAGCATTGCAACACCATTATCTCTAGTTCTGATTTGGTTAAATTTGTCTATCTCATACGGTACTTGGAGCTGTGTGTGTGTGTGTGCACGTGTGTGTGTTGTCCAATTACACAAAAGTGATGCCACAATAAACTGGGTCACATATGTGCATCCATTTCTTGATTTCTGATCAGGGGGTTGCCTTGTATTTATGACCTATGGATGAACATGGGCACCAGCATCATGGAAAAACCATGGCGCCTAAGATGATGCAGTATAATAATATGGCAGTTCTATCCATGATGTTGTATCTGTGATGCAAGATACCTCTTGATGTCATGGAGGGCACAGGGCTTTGGGTGCCACAGCCATTTCTGTAGACAAACATAATGCCTCTTCTGGAATGTGTCCTCTTTTTTCCCTGCTTCCTTCCCTCTAGGCCAAATTGCACAACTTTTCCAGTGCCCAGCCAAGGGCATGACAAGTTGCCTGCTTTTGCTGGCCTGGGCAAACAGAAAAACTAGTAGGTGTATCAGCCTCTGCTGTACAGAACAGGTGGACTGCCTGTTCATGGGTTCTGGGAGTGACAAATGGCATGGGTGCGAAGTGCATGCCATTCCCTTCACAAACAGCCCCCTCCCCAAGAAATTTGCCCCTTCTAGAATTTGCACATGTCTTCTCTTGAGTAGAAAGAACCTGCATTTACACCCCAGGATCACAGAACGTAGCAGGGAAAAAGCATGTTTGCATACAAATATGGCTAGCTACCAAAACCAGGCCAGACTTAAAGCCTTAAATCATTTTATTTTTAAGAAATAGTTCCTGAGGGAAAAGAGACCTCAAAATACATGGTGGTTAGAATGTCAAAATATGGCACACATTTTGTGTCAAAAAACCCCAAACAAGCAAAACCATAGAAGGAGGTCAAGAAGCAATCAAAAATACCCACAGGTTTTGTGGATATGTTGTCATTGCTTCTTGGGTCTTTCTCTTTTGTGTTTTTAAGGAGTTGTACTAATACACAGGTTATTCATTGCATCCCCCTTCCTCTCACTGACAAGAGTTTTTGGAGGAAAAGGATGTATAAAAATGCTCTCCTACTTTCCCACAGAGAACATGTATTCACCTCGTACATGCTCAAGTATCAGAGCTGCTTAAATAATTTGCTTATGCTGCCTTTTCAGTCTTCTAGTCTTGCACAATGTAAGACTGGCTTTATCTACATTAAAGACTATGTAATGTAAGACTACATTATCCAACCAGGGTAACATGCATTGGTTTAGAAAAGCCCGCAAGGAAGTTTATGTCTAATAATTATGTCTGTTGCTTACTGCAGTTCCTTTCCTGTGGTCCATTCTACACGATCTTAAAAATGGGTTGCAATGTGGGTTGACTCAAACATAGCCTTGGAAATTCCTATACTGTTTTTCATTTAACAAAACCCAAACAAACCCACAGTGGTTGTCTAGATCAAATCATGATAAAATACCATGAAACCAATCAATAAAATAAAGGCACAGTCTTACATACGTTTAGAGAGAGAAAGAAATGCTACCACATCCTGGTCATTCAGTGAGAGGAAACAAGCAGTCCATGGACTTGTTCTTTGAATGTTTCAACAATCTGCAGGCTGCCTTTTGCTTTCACAGCAACACATGAAAAGCACAGTTCAGCAGTGGTATTTATTTAGACTCCCAAGTCCCAAACAATAAAGTAGTAATATTTATTGAAGGCATATGTGGAGCTCTCCGTTTGAAACCTATGGCACTTTGCTGGGTGCTTTGGCTGGACTGTGTACTTATTTTGTTGGTTTGATACTTTTGGTAATACATTCATGTATTACCAAAATGCTTGTGCAGGCAATTTATTTGACTGGTTTTTTTTTTTTTTTTGCTTGCTAGCTATATAGTAGTACTCATTATCCTAATGAACACTGGAAATTAACTGGTGTTTTGTGGTGGAATAAGACAGGACTCAGCAGGCCTGTTAAGGACAGGAAATTTTGGAGGGTGTTCATTCATAAATTGGAGACAACCTGACAGCATGTAACGAGAAAGGAAGGGAGGGTATCAGCTATGGACATTCATTAATGTTAATGTGCAAAAAATGTTAGAATGCTGAGATGTTGTTAGAATGCTGAGAATGCTGGGTGAGGGTAGAGAACTGCTTTTAAAAATTCACATGCAGAGATGGAAACTGGAGACGACAAGAAAAGAATGCACCATCTAATACCTGTTACCTAATACAGCCACTTCAGGTTGCTTCATAAGGCAGAACTCACTGGAGGTGGATAAGAGAAAACACTGATTTTATGACTCAGACAAATACATAGAGAAAAGGAAGTGGTCTCTCAGCCAATCAGAACCAGCCTACCAGTCAATAAACATCCTGTAACAAGCAAACTTTGCACACATGGAGGGGAAATCCTAGATAGGTAATAGCCTGATTACCACAATGCTACAGTTGATTTTCCTGTCTCACAGCCACACCTAGAACAGATGAAACTAGAAAATTGAACCAGAGAGCCCTTCTGCCCACTTCTAATGGTTTTTGCTGTGTGATGCTGATTGTCATTATTCTCAACGAATTGGTTGACCTTTAACCAGTGCTGTTTCCTGTCTGACTAGGGTTTGGTCAACTGTCTAGATTTACTCTCGGAAAAGTCATAGGCAGTGAAACACTGAGTAACTAAATAGGTACCTCAAAATGGGCAAGGCCAGGAAGTAATTTATCCAAGCTTCATGCAGCATGCTCAGATTAACAGTGGTACCATGCAGGTGTAGCTATTCTCTCGTAAGATAGTTTAATGCTTGAAGGGATATCATTGAATAGGATTTAATAAACTTGCTATGCTCAGGATTTGCATGCCAAAAATGCTCCCAGATTATACATCAGTGGGGAAAGAAGAATTATAGGCCTCTGTAGGAGCATCATTAAATTTGCTTTACCCTTTACCTTCTGTATGAATCAAATGCCATTACTTTTGTCACATGATACAAAACCAATAAATATGTTCCAGAACCCTGTACTTGCTCCTGGAGGTCTTGCTCACACATATTGCTCCATTCATTTGAAAAGAGCTGCAGATCTGGCCACAAAAGAAATTAACACTTGGGTTCTGTATGGCCCTAGAAATTGACAGGGAAGCTCTACTGTGGTTGGAACTCTCATGCCTGTAACAAATGGGTAGATGAGGGGCTGCTGATCTGTTGTCCTCAAGGTATATGCAGCCCGATCAAGTCCAGAACTTCCAATGCAATGCTCCGTGTGACATCGCAGGAAACTGACTGTAGAGGCATTAGCTTCTTCAAACACTTCCGGAAAGCAGTTGAAAACATGCACTGATGCTCCACTTTTTAAGGTTTATCCCCTCATCTCCAAAATATCTGGCTGCCTGCCTGGAAAATATTCTCCATCCAATTTCGCCCCCTCCCCATTCCCAATGAATGGGAAGTCTCCAAGTGAAGGCTTTGAAGGGGGCATCCAGGCACTGTGCAGCCGGGGCCCGATAGCCTTACAGCACGCTGAGATGCCGTGGGAAATTTAAGATGTGGCTCACAGCCATCCACCACCGTCACACCACCAGGAACCCTGTGCATGAACGCAGAAGCCCAAAGAAGGAATGCAACATGCATTCTCGCTCTTCTCATCCCACCTTCATGCACTCCATGCAATAGATGGAAAAATTTTTTGCCTATTGCTGGATCTTGGTTGTCTGTGAGAATGAAAGAAAATAAATCATTGTTACAAAAGGCAAAAGGTGGGTCAGAAACTTTATTGCCAAGTAATCAAAAATGCTCTGTTTGCTCCGCTCAGCCCTTCCCACAACACCTGGGAATATGCTGAGACTGTGTTTCTAAGCCACTAGTGGGACAACAGATTCCTAAAACCCCAAGCCTATATGAGGGGAAGCAGGGGGCGGAGGGGGGAAGCAGGGCAAGCATATTTACTTTGCAATCACTCAGAAGTCATCTCTGAAAGGGGATGAGTCACTCGAGTAGCTCTATAAAAGTCAAGCTAAGTTGATGGGGAAACTATTGGAGTTCCAAAACGGAAGCATCCTTCCAGCATGATGTCCCTAAGCTCTGCAGCTACCTTTGTGCTCCTGCTGGGCATCTCTTGGTGCTTTAGGCTTCCAATGTCAGACGAGTCAGAAAGCGATGAGTTCACCAAGCAAGATTATGAGTTTGCAGAGGTACAGTATAGCTCTCTTTCTACAGATGATTGCTTGATTCCCTCTGTCTTCCTCCCTTGACTCTGCTGCTTTTCCCCTCTGTTAAAGCATAGCTTGTAAGCTGTTTGGGGAAGAACCCTGACTTTGTGCTCACATCGGCTTGCAAAGTAGTACTAGTAGCTGTAGTACAGGACTTTTCAGTACCACACGAGAAGTCTAAATATTGTTGGTTTTCTTTGTAGCGTTATCTAAAGACTCATTACAACCTCCGGTCCAATCCTGCTGGCATACTGAAGGCATCAGCTGATAGCGTTGCTTCCAAACTTCGAGAAATGCAGGCCTTCTTTGGACTGGAAGTCACAGGCAAGCTAGATGAAGAAACATATGAGTTAATGCAACAGCCCAGATGTGGAGTTCCTGATGTGGGGGAATACAACTTTTTCCCTCGAAAGCTGAAGTGGTCCCACAATAACTTAACATACAGGTAAGATCCCTGTTCCTAGGTCCCATTCCCAAACTTTGATGCTGGTGTAATTCCATGCAATGCCAACACACAGTGCCTTTGCCAGCTTTCAGATGTTGTCCAGATGTGTTGAGAGCCAGTGTGGGGTAGTGGTTAAGAGCATGGGACTGGGACTCAGAGGATCTGGGTTCTAGTCCCCGCTCAGCCATGGAGCCAACTGGGTGACTTTGGGCCAGTCACAGACTCTCAGCCCACCCTACCTCACAGGGTAGTTGTTGTGGTGATAAGATGGAGGAGGAGAGACGATGTAAGCTGCCTTGAGCCCTTTGAGGAAAAAGGCAGGATATAAATCGCAATATAAATATGTTGGACTATGCCTGCCAGCACCTGCCTGCTTGTCTAATGTCAAAGGTTCATGAGCGTTGTAGCCCATACAACTGGAGGGTACTGGGTTCAGGAAGAGCGACCAATGCAATGCCATTTTCAATGGCATTACATTTGCATGCATTATTATATCTCATTTTGGTTATAAAGAAAAAGTAAATGCTTTATATCAAGTAAAGAAACATGGTGCAGCTCTCTGTTAGAGTGGCAGAAGCTCCGTAGGGTCTTAGCCTTTTCCTTGATCTCATCTAATACGCAAGGAATATGGTCTGCCATTGAGTTATAACCCATCTCTTAAACACTTAGTGGTTTGCTTGGGCGTTTTTTGGTACCGCTTTAGGCATGTGCATCATGTTTTTCAATCCGTAAGGAACAGTCCTATGCACATTCAGATACAAAAAAGTCTTGTAAATCCCAGAATTTCCTGGCTGGCATGTGCCCTAAGCCAGCTCATGCCCATAGTTATGATCTGCATCCATGAGAACAAGATGTGTTACATCTTGCAACATTTGACAACTGTTAATGTGATGCATTATTAGCTTCAGACCAACAAAAGTCATAAGTTGCTGGGCATATTTCATTTGCTCGATATCAATTCCTTTGATCCATACATTTGCAAATTTTGGCTGATAAGTGAGTAGAGGAATCCATGAGCTCAGCGAATGAGATGCTAGAAGGCATTCAGTAAAACAAGAAAGAAAATAAGGCTTGCATCTCTAGCTTTACCTTCAGGGTCCTTTTGGCGGAATTGTCTGGCTTTATTTTGGGGAATACAGGACACTACTAACATCGGATGTTAGGCAATTAATTGCCTATGCACTAGAAAGCAAGACAAAAGCCCTGATCCAGCTTAATTATGTGTGGATTTTGTCTTTCACTGTTACTTCAAAAAAGGTCAGGTTACTATAATGCAGCAATAAAAACACTGTGTAACCCCAAAATCTCAATTCTATATCAAAAAGGTGCCTGTATTTGTATTCTTGTTCTCACTAAATAATCAGTAGAAAGACAAAAGCTGCTGTGCTAGTACAGGAATATTTTGCAGCCTGTTTTTGGAGTTTGCAAAAACCCCTTGTTTACCTCTTTGTTTGACTGATAGGATTGTAAATTACACTCCTGATCTGAAAAAGTCTGAAGTGGACAGAGCATTCAGGAAGGCTTTCAAGGTCTGGTCGGAGGTGACACCACTCAATTTTACTAGAATTCACAGTGGCACTGCTGATATCATGATTTCCTTCGGAAGGAGAGGTAACCAAAGAGCTTTTTTTTAAAATGGGGATAGTTGTGTTGTCCCATCACCGGATTAGAAATTAAGAAAATCGTAGAATTTATTGTAGTTTCCATTATTTGTAGAGCATGGTGACTTCTATCCCTTCGATGGACCTTCTGGACTGTTGGCTCATGCTTTCCCTCCTGGCCCAGATTATGGTGGAGATGCTCATTTTGATGAGGATGAACTGTGGTCAACTGATTCCAAGGGTAACATGTGCTCCAATGATTATTTGCATTACTTTGATGTGGGTTGTTGGTTTTAAACAGCATCCACTGCCAAGTTAAGCAATGTTTAACTACTGAATGGTTGAGAAACTAGTCTTTCCCTTTTACTGGAGAATGTGTTATTCATCTTGTTCACATGAATGATTTCACAAACTGTAAACAGTGGCTGAATAGGATAGTTTAAAAAAATCTTCTATTCCTTGCTCATGTTGCCTGAGCTGCAGCCACTTAAGCAGATCAGTCCCCTGTTGTTCTCCATGTTAACTTGAAAGTATCCCATTGAATTCCCATGGGACTTAATCCCAGTTAAATGTCATACGGTGGTAGCCTGAGTCTGATTTCAGTGAAATTGAAACATACTGCACTGAGTTCTGTACTGAGCAGATGGTTGGACTCAATGGCCTTCTTGGCCCCTTCCAACTCTATTAATCTATGATTCTATGGTTCTATTATTCTGTATCCACGTATATACTTTCTTGCTGCTCAATGAATTAATTTAGATGACATATATTATTCCTTTAATGTGAGTCAAAAGTAGTGTTTAGGCTGCTGCTATTTGAATATATTACACAGAAGAAATCAAAATAATTGCATTAATTGGATGCAAAGTGTATTGCTTTCATGACCATATCTACATGTTGCTCTCTAGGATATAACTTGTTTCTTGTGGCTGCCCATGAGCTCGGTCACTCACTGGGACTTGAGCATTCCAGGGACCCAGGAGCTTTGATGTATCCAATTTACACCTACACGGGAAACACTGGCTTCTTGCTTCCAGATGACGACTTCCAAGGAATCCAGGCTCTCTATGGTATGCCCACCCTTTGCCATGTCCTTATTTGTATGCATATTATTCTGCAGTGGATAATGAATTTGGATAGCGAATTTTGGATAGTGAATTTTGTTGGTCTTCCTATGAAATAGGAGTCACTATATGACCTTACATTACAATCACAACTTTCTATCATAACTTGGTGTTAGATCCTGCAGAACCTGATATGTAAACTTATGCTAATCAATACCAGACTTCTAATGTTCCTCCTGCTTCACATATGTACATATTCTCAGTTTTATCAGTCCTGTTTGCAATTTAAAATTTTACCTTTTCTAAATTTACCTTTTAAAATATTACCCCCTCCCCCCACCTATCTTCCTGTATCTCTTACATATGCTGTTAACGTGCTAGCATATTCTCACTGCATCTCTACTGCCAATTTTGGCAAACTCTTCACTCCATCATAAACCTCCAATCATCACTGCCATCCTGCATATTCTTTTCGTCAAGCACAACTGCTTAATGTGTTAGAGGCCTCCTTAGGACAACCTTGAATTGAGGCTAATCTTCAGTTTTCTTTGATTTCATGATCATAGCTAAAATAGCTGAAATAGAGCATATTCACTGCACACCACCTATGGCTTCCTCTAGACTCCTTCCTTAACTGTTACATACGAACGCACCTTTTAACAAGCTTCAGACCAAAGCCAGCTGAGATGCACCGTGGTCCATTCAGAAGCTGAACAATGCCTTCAGATTAATCCAGTGGTGCAGAATTTAATTTTAGACTGCAGATGTGGAAACTGCATGTCCGAATACTCTCTCATATCACCCCCCCACACACACATTGCATGTACAAAAGCTAGCACATCAGGGAGAAGTTTATCCTAGTTTTCTATAGCATGCATTTTGATCACATGCATTGTTTCCAGTACAGGTGCTCATACCACAGCTATCCTGAAACAGCAATGAGAATGATCTAGTCAAATGTATAACTGTGCTCCAAGCTAGGAAATCTATCTGCATCTGAAGCTAGTATTCAGGGTGTACTATATATTGGTGAAAGGAAAAATCGAACCTTGCATCCACAGTTATTGCTGATAGCTTTTCACTGATAGCCTTTCTTTTCCATGTCATATTGAACACTTCCATATGTCATCCACATAAGGTTTTGCTCAACTATGGGGGAACTCAAGGCCACTCTCATAACATGTAATTTACCTGCACAGGTGCAGGAGACCACGATCCTCACCCTGATCACCCCAAAACTCCAGAGAAATGCAGTGCAAACTTGACCCTTGATGCCATCACAGAACTCCGTGGGGAAATGATGATCTTCAAAGATAGGTGGGACATCCATGAAATATCAGGTGTTTTGTTGATATGCATGGACTTTATGTGGGCGTGTAACTGTGGAAGTGAGTAGGAGCTCCTTGCAGACATTCCTGCTCCACACAGGAAGGTCTATGGAAGTGTAGAAGCACCTGGAGATGCTGGGTGTGGGGCTGAGGGGTAGGAATGCACATGTGCCCTGAGTCTCCTACCCAGTTTTACCAGCACATGTGTGTGCATAAGGCTGCTGTGAACCCATCAATACAAGCTTTGCTGAATGCACTCATAGCAAGAAACAGGTTCTGTAATTTGACTTTTTGAATGAAGAATATTTAATGACGATGCTATTTGTTCATATATTTCTTCAGTGCTATCTGAAGCCTCATTCAATATCTTTAAATTTTGATGCGAGTCACCATATTTCTCTCCCTATCACAGGTTCTTCTGGCGTCTGCATCCACAGATGGTTGATGCAGAATTGGTACAAATTAAATCATTTTGGCCAGAAATTCCAGGCAAGATTGATGCTGCCTATGAAGACCCCGAAAAGGATCATGTGCTGCTATTTAGGGGTAAGTTTTCACGTATAACTTGATAACACTGGCAGGAAATTGTGAGGATAACTGTGGAAATCAGCTTGAAGGGAGATTCCCTTATTTAGTAGGCAAAGTCTCAAAACTTTTGAGTGTTGTAACATGAAACAGAAAGAGGAAACAGCCATTACAAAATCAAATTCATGTTGCAGACTTCATTTGGCCTTTTTATCTGACTTTATTTTTAAGGGCTGTAAGAAATACTGGCCAAATAATCAGATGTGAGCACAACAATCCAACCATTGGGTCAGTGAATGGGAACAACTACCTAAGGGTGGGAAGGTGCAGTGCCATCTTTCTTTTTTCTAAGTCCTCCTCATTCTTATTTTTATAATTCCTACTCACCCACACTCATTGGTTGCAGTGGGATGGAAACCATCTATACCAGCTCCAGGTCGAGCATCCATTGATCCTTCCTCTCCTTCCCTCTCAGAAAAGATGAACCAAAATACCCTATTGTCCCTGGGACATCTTCCCAGGTACCACAAGTCTAAATATGCAGAAATGTGCATATGATTAAAGCAAGTTCTAAAAAGGCATATTTGTTTATCTTTGATGCACGTGTTGCAGCTGACACTAATTTTGAAGAGACACTTCTGTGTTGTTGTTGTTGTTAATAGACCCATGCTACAAATTAACCAAAGATAATTTCATCAATTAATTGATTTTTGTTTATTTTTTTTAACAAACAAAGGCACCAGGGTAATACAAATGCCATCCTTAAATGCTCTTCTTTTAAAAGCATCACAGCTACTTAATTTTAAATCTTATTCCACTTGTTTCCATGCATGTTTTGCAGGCAACTATCTCCATGGATTGTTCCCTTCCTAGTGGACTTTGTCCATGATTGCAATATATATATGGCGGAAAGCAGCAAAGTATAGCACAGGGTGAAATTTTGATGCCTGAGTTGCATTCTCCCATTCCATGAGCACAAGGTGACTGTGATGGCCTTTGAATCTGTCCTCACCTCTGGTAGCAGGACAGTGCCCTCCATCAAACCTTACAGCATCTTGGGGGTATTGGGTAGGCTGTGTAGCGTACAGCCCTCTCCTCCAGTGCCACCTCCCTCGTCGCCACCTCCCAGCCCTCTGCCCGCCGGAGTCTTTGCTTCAATTGCCTAATGACAGGGCTAGCCATGATTAAGGATCGCCACGTCCCTCTGCTTTTCTGTAGGGCATTGTTGAGCATAAGCTTTAGTGCCCCTGGCTCAGCGAACTGGACTTTTAAATGCCATTAGTCCTGGCTGGATCATGCCCCTTGCTACAGTGGGTTTGCTGCCAGCCTCACCCCTTCTAAAATTGCCAGTGTCAAGCAAATAATCTCAAGGCTTTAGAGGATGAGAAAGTGACATAGTTGAAGTAGATCTACACCCAGCTCCAAGTAATATACATTATCCACCCTTATTCACAGGCAAGAAATTTTGGGCTTTGAATGGCTATGATATCGTAGAAGGCTACCCGAAAAAAATCTATGAGTTGGGTTTGCCACGATCTGTGAAGGCAATTGATGCAGCCGTCCACATAAGCGACACCAGCAAAACTCTCTTTTTTGTAGGAGAAGAATACTGGAGGTATGTCGGCAATGTTTTCACCTGTTGCCAGAGCGGTCAGATTATGTTCAGCTTCTCTTTCTGTCTTTTTCACTCTTGCAATGACCTGGGACAACCTGCATACTGACCTAAACATGCTGCAGACTATGATTAGATCATACCCTACAATGATAGCATCCAAACATTAGTCATATTTAGAGCAGTCCCACTGAAACTTAATTTAGACATGGCCATTTTAATTCATAAGCCTATACAAGCTTAGACAGAGAAAAGGCCTACAATTCCCAGCATGCTCCAGGCCTTTTCTCTGTCTAACTAAACATACATAGGATTGTGCCCTTAAGTGCCAATAATCTCAAATATGTGTGAATCTGGACCCAGCCTGAGAAGTATTTGGGGGAAAGGTTATTCGGAGATATTAACTGCTTAGCATTTCCTGATTTGTAAAGAAAGTTACTCACTTCTAAAGGCTTAAGTATGTGCAGTAGAGGAGCTGATTAATTCTACTCTGTCTCCTTTTGGTTGCAGAGTGTGAGGAATGGTGTGGGGCAGAATACCACCCAATTTAAGGATCTCCCTTTCGAAAGAAATGCATGTATCTTCCATTTTGTGTGTGCATATTTCTTCTGTCCTCCATCCATCCCACATATAACCACATAGCCATAGGTGGTAAAAATGTATAGATTTTGCAGCAGACACTTGCATATGGCAGTTTGTACAAAAATGCTGCCGTTTTGTAGTTTTATTTTTACAGTAGTTATTTTTCTTAATCTGGATTTTATGCTTGTTGTGTGGATTTGTTGTAACCAGCATTGAGTAGATGGCCTTGAAACAGAATTGTACTACATCTTTCTACATATGAGCAAGGCTTTGCTTACTTACTTATTTTCCTTCTGCTTGTAGTTATGATGAAAAGAACCAAGTTATGGACAAGGACTACCCTAGATTTATAGAGGAAGATTTCCCAGGGATTGGACACCGAGTGGATGCCGCCTACCACAAAAATGGTATGCGTTTACTTTTAGTGTTTAGGGATGGGGCAGCTGATATCCCAGGGCAGTAGCCAGCACCCCGCAGGACCCTTTGCTGATGCCTGCAGATGTTCCCCTCCCTGCTTTATTTTTTTGTGGCCCACCATGGAAGGCACCATCAGGGCGTTTGGTTCACCCTTTCTTTTAATATATGACAATGACCAATGCCTTTCAGAGATGCAGCCAGCTGCTTCTGCTTGGAGCGCTCTTGTCACTGCCCCTCATCCCCACTGCCAAATAAATCCACCACAGTTCCTGTAGGGAGGGTACCAACCATAGGACGCCTTTCCTTGTGAGTCTTCAAGTTGGGAGCCAGATCCATCCGGCATCCTTCCCCCTGGTCCTTCTGCAGACAGATGAATAGTCTGCAGAAGGACCAGTAAGGCTAATGACTGGTGGTCCCTCTGCTGGTTCTGTTTCTTACCTGCAGCTAAACATCAGAGGGTCACCAGGTAGGCTTTCTTGCATGCTGGGGCATACAGTGAGAGCATCCCTGGCAGTGTTCCCAAATTGTGCAGACCTGCTCTAGCACCTTAATCAGAAAATCATTTGTGCACCAAAGACGTGTATTCAGAAACAAATGAGTGACCAACTAGTGTAAGTCTGGATCTTTAACTAGGCTTTTGTGAAATAGAAAGTCTCCTTCCATTCATGGATCTCGAGATCTTGCCAAAGGACAATAATGTTCACCAGTCCCCCTCCTGCTGCCCTGGGGAAGACTTGCGGGGGAGCAATGGAAGGCAAACGGAACTGGTAAACGTCATCCCATTATCTGCTGGTGGGAGCATCCTGTGAGTGAAATCTCCCACCTGCAGAAGCAAATTCATGATTCCAGCTGTGGCGGTTTTACAATGTATAGTCAATTGTTTTAACAAAAGAAACAGTAGCTGTAGAGTAGCACATTTATCTAACAGGTTTTCTGCTCTTGCAGGTTATATATACTTTTTCAATGGACAACTGCAGTTCGAATTTGGAGTCTGGAATCAGAGAATCGTTCGGGTCTTGAACACCAACTCTGTTTTCTTATGCTGATTGCATTTGAGCAGGTTCTGACCTGTGGAACAACTGGTTGCCCGTGAAAAATCATATTGTGGGTGTTGGGTTTTGTTTGTTGTTTTAACGTAGATGCTTGATTCTGTGAACAAGCTCTGGCCACTTTGCTGTTGAATTTATAATGTATATATGAGACTATATCATGCTACGTACATCAGTCTGGAACTGAATTAAAAAGGGATGGAATTCATAATTCAGAAGCATTTTATGAGGCATTTCAACATTTAAAAGGTGCATGGAGAATCAGTGAATAACTGTCTTGCCAAGTGCCGAGTGAAGAAAGCTTCCAGACAAGATTGTCACGGTACCATTGCCCTGTGTCCTTCAAAGAGGCTTATGCAACATTCAGACATTGTCTCTGGTATTCATAAACCACCCAAGTTTTTTTTTTAAACTGCTTTTTCCATCTTTTTCCTTAACAAAGAAGATGGAAAGCTGCACAATGTCTTCTGACTGCTAATGTGAGCAGTCCTCTGTCTGGAAGCTCCTGGAAAACTACTGCTCTCTAACACGCAAGAGCAAAAGGTGAATTTGTGCCTTGTAAAAGGAACAGAGCACCTTTCCAGGGGAGCCCCCCAAATCCTACAGGTGAAGATAGGGCTTCCATCTCCTGGCACAGAGACAGTCCCAAAGACCCAGATGGAATGGAGCCTTCCTCCATTCTGACCTGCCTGCACTGTTCCACTGTGTTATACTTTTATCTGCATTCACTAACTTTTATTTGTTTGTTTGTTTATTTATTTAAAACATGCATAAACCATGCTTCTGCCATAGTTTCCATAGCAACATAGAAATAAAAATATTAAAAATACAGGGAGATAGAACAAGTCCAAGCAGGCAATTCAGATCCAGGATAAAAGCAGCTGAAGAATGGAAGCTGCACTCAGTGTCTTAGGAATAAGTCCTGCTAAACTCACCCAGGGGCTTCCCTTGCAGCAAATATGCTCTGTAAAAGGCCAGGGCATGCAAGAATTTGCTTTGTTTTATTTTGTTTACTGAAAACTAAACCCAGAATAAAAAGAGCACCAGACTTTGGTTTTTTTCAAAAGGCAACAGAAAACAAAACAAGCAGAAGCCCCAGACAAGAAGCGAGCTGAATAAAATGCTGAACCAATTTGGAAAACAGTGGTCCTCAAGGCAGGGATGGGCAGCTGAGGGGTCAAGGTTGCATGTGGCTAACTCAATTTCAAAAGCCTTCTGCAAGAGATAGGCTCAGGTCTCTGACAAGAGCAAAAGGCCCCTTCCCCAGCTGCCCACTGAGTGAGGAGGAAAGGAAAAGGTGATTGTGTATGCGCATGTGTGTGTGAAGAAAGGCGAGACAAAAAGGGAGAGAAAAGAGGGTGGCCATGCGTGCTTTTGCTTCTTGCCCCATCCAACACTGGCACTGCCCTTATCCTCAGCAGCCTTTAACAGAAAAAATGTTCCCCACCCTATGTGTGCTAAACATGATACATCATACTGGAAACTGGATTCTGTCTGAAAACTTGGATGCAGTGACAAACCACCAAGTATTTTCCTTCCTCTGTGCCTGCAATCCACACTTGCTAGGGAGGAAATCTCACTGAACTCAAAGGTGCTTTCTTCTGAGTAGACATGAATAGGATTTCACCATACACAGTTAAGAAAAAGTTTGGATAGATACTGTAATGACACGCAGTGGTTCCCCTCTCGTGATTTTCTCCTGAGTATCCTTGGGAACTGAAATTCTGAGAGGGACCACAGAAAATTGTATATCCCAGCACTATCCTTAATTTCTTGTGAGACCATGGAGGAATTTGTGACTTTTAAGCAATGTTTTAAAATAAAGACCTTCATTTCCATTTATGCCTTTTCAGTTTTTTAATTTATTTTTAAGCATTTTGTATTTTTCCTTTACTGTCTGCAAATTCCCAGTATGCAGACAGCATTTGACGTACTAGTCCTGTCTTTATGTTGTGTTATTAAAAGTTGTTAAATAAACCAGTGAAATGCACAAAAACATTGGGCCTTATAGAATTTTATTTTAAAACTAGTGCTATTTTAAAATATATAATACTATATATGGGAAACATGATTTTTAAATATTTTGCATGTGTGTTTTCATATTTCATGTCAGAAAACAGGAGAAGAAATCTTTTCTTTGTTTATGCTCTCACCCCAAATCCACTCCCTTCTTCCTTGCACAAGCCAAAAAAAGTTCCATAAACGTGTGGTTACAAAATGTAGGGCCAGAGGAAATGTTTTTCCATATGCAAGCAGAAAGTGCTTTCCGGTAGGAAGGCTCTAGTCTTACTTTTTATGATCACATGCTTAATATCTGTATTTCATTAAGTGGTGCACAGCCCCGACTCCACCTTCGTTGAGTTGTCAAGAGTTCTTTTCTGTTGCTTTGCACAATGAAGAGAAAGAGGCTGAAAGCTTGGAAGATCATAGTGTGAGTTCATGGAAAAGCAGTATTAGAAGCAGAGACTGATTCATAGCTCAGGCTTAGCCATGATATTGGACCAGTCCCGTACTGTCATTCTGCATCACCAAACTCGAGGGGAGATTTGTCATTGCTGTCTGTGGTTAAATTTGTGTTAGATTGTTCACGATGATGCCCCAATATGCTGATGACATGCAGGGAAATTCTGTGGCTGTAAAAGGGTACAATCTGAGGAAGCCATTAGCTGGTGACCTCATAGCTTGCAATTGCAGAATCCTTTCCTCATGGGAAACAAGATTGTCCCATGCAATTTCTCAGTGCTCCAGGGCTGTCCTCCAATGGTCACGAAGGGCAGTGACGATTTCTCCAAAGAGACAAGTTTGGAGGAAGCGATAACACTAAAATTCCTTCTTTGAAGTCTCAGAAAGTGATATACCCATTCCTTTGTTGCTATGTGCAGGTTCCATGTGGCCACTTTCTTGTTCAGCTGTGAGTTCCTTTCTCCCTCTTAAACTCCTGGTGAGCTGGCTTTAAGGGCTTTGTGAGTGTTTCTCTTCCTGGTCATCATTCACATGAGCCATAGTTCAGCTGTCCAGCCTGCTCATTTCTTGTTCTGAGGCCAGATAGCCAGGGAGAAGCTAGGGATTTTCCTCTTGAAGAAAAAAAATCCATTTCTTTGCAGCTGAAGCTCTCTCATGGCAGTGTACAAGATCTAAACCCACACAAAGCAGATGCTTAAAAATTCCTGAAGAATATATTCAATGAAGATCCACCAATACAGCATCCCAATAAAAATCCATGAGAACACTATGCCAGGCGTTCATTTCACACTGAGCTCCCCCGCCTCACAGCTCTCCTGCCCCAGTTGAATCTCCCCGAACCTCCAAAGCCACTTGTCTCACATGCCACACCAGGATTTCAGAAGGCCTGCATTTGTGTTTGGCATATGTAGAATTTGCAGCAGAGCTGGTGCCCAAGGCAGGCTTGCTCAGGGGCCTACCCAGGGCCTGCAGCTCAGCAGCGACCCACTGACAAGAGCCCCCTGGAGTTGCCCCAACTGTCCACTGTGCCAAGCTGCTTTTTCAGCTGCCTGTTGATGTGGTCTAAAACCTGATGGTGGA
This sequence comes from Varanus komodoensis, assembly GCF_004798865.1. Lineage (NCBI taxonomy): Eukaryota > Metazoa > Chordata > Lepidosauria > Squamata > Varanidae > Varanus > Varanus komodoensis. Next base: position 52,691,123 of record NW_025335941.1, read on the forward strand.
GAAGCCCCAGCCCACTTGCTCTGTATGTCCGGCAAGCAAGTGGTGGCCATGTTGAGAAGCAGGGAGAGAAGCCATGGCAGCTGGTGACCATGGCAACAAGAAGGTGGACTCATGGAGAAGGGGGGCCTCTTGAAGGTGTCTCGCCTGAGGGCCCTTTGAAACCTGGTGCTATATTAGAACAGAGCTATTCTTAAAAGTTTCCCTCTGGATAACTGTAATGAGATAGAGGTTTCCCCCAAAGTACTGAAGGTATCTCCTTTCCAACATATTCTTCTTCATGCTCTTGGCAAGTTATCAGCTGCTGCTTATGCTGCTCCATAACACAGCACACCACTGGCAGCTGGTGACAACCCTGGTGAGAAGGTCAATGCACTGAGGGAACAGGGCCCACGGAAGGTGTCTGGCTCAAGAGCCCTCCAAACCTGCAGCCAACCTTGGCTTGCAGGGCTTATCTGGTGGAAGTCTCTTACCTATCATAGCTCTGGTATTTAAAGTTTACTCTTGTGTATTTCACACTTGGACCATAAGGAAGGCTGAGCACTGAAGAACTGAGGCCTTTGAATTGTGGTGGTGGAGGAAACTCCTGCTGGTCAATCTTAACGGAAATCAACCCTGACTGCTCTTTAGAAAGCCAGATACTGAAGCTGAAACTCAAATACTTTGGCCACCTAATGAGAAGGAAGGACTCCCTGGAGAAGAGCCTAATGCTGGGAACAATAGATGGCAAAAGAAGAAGGGGACAGCAGAGGATGAGGTGGCCAGATGGAGCCACTGGGGCAGTGTGTGTGGGTTTGGGTGGACTCCAAGGGATGGCGGAGGACAGGAAGGCCTGGAGGAATGTTGTCCATGGGGTTGCGATGGGTCAGACGTGACTTTGCGACTAAACAAACGAGTATTGCTTTCTCCAGTTAATGTTCACAACAAACACCACACATGCATAGACCTCATTCTGTTCCTGTTTCACAGACTGAGTGTGTGCATGTGTTTAAAAGGACCCTGGGGCCAGCGCTACCATTAGACAAAGTGAAGCAGCAGACTGGTCAGAAGGGGCAGCAGACCCTGGCAGTTCCTCTCTGCTGAGGACAAAGCTGTGCTTTCCGCACTGCTTGGCCTGCCTTCCCCCACCTCACAAGCTAGCCCGCTGCCCTCAGGTGAGGTGGGGGATGCTGCTTTGTGGCCAGTGTTCCAGTAAAATGCAAATTCCAGAGCTGTTGGCTTCTGCAGAGGAAATAGAAAGGGGGCATCTTGTCCTTTGCCTCAGACAGCAAGATGTCTTGGGCTGACACTGGAGCAGGTTCCTTCTGTATACCTCCAGGACTTGTTGCATCTGAAGGAGCGCTTCCTGCCTTGCATCTCCCTTCATTCTTCCATCAAGCGCACCTCCTGTGGGTTATGGTAGGGCCATAGGAGGAAAGAAACGCTATTGGGGGAGAAATGCTCTACCTGAATGTGGGCAGGTTCAAAATGCTTCTCTTGGAGGGAATTGTATAGCCCAAAACAGTGATTTAGTGGCATGGAAGGAGACGGAACAGCTCAGAATGAACCTTCTCTTACCTTTCACTCTAATCGTTCAGGATGACTTCAGGGTGGTTCTCACCAAGGCTGGCAGGTACATGGCTTTGAAGAAGAGGGTCTTCTCTGCTGTGAAAAGACTCCCCAGTGAGGCTTGCCGTGCACCTACATTGCTTTCTTTTTGGCACTAATGAAGATTGTCGTATTTTCCCAGTCATCTTAGTCTTTTGGTTTGGGTTTAAATTTATTTAAAATATTTGCGTTGGTGCTAGGTTTTATTCTGGCTTTTATTTTAATGTTAGCTGTAGTTTTAAACTTCTATTTTTTGTGTTGTACCAGATCCAATTGTATTTTATGGTTTTAACTGTTGCTAAAGAGAGCTTTGGCTTGGGAAGTATAGAAATGGAATAAATACATGATAAATTCGAAACATTATTTAAATCATTTGTAGGAAAAGCAAAGCTTCCAAACCAACACTAGATGTCGCCTTTCACTGTTTTGTTGAATTTGCATTGCAACAACAAGATGACTTAGAAAACAAATGAAAAACCTGAAAAGCTTGGCCAAATCCTGGGAGTCAGGGAAGAATGGTGTTTAGGTTCTCTGATTAGTCTTTGCCCTAAATGCCATATTTCCCCTGTAATATACACACATACCCATCTAGCTCACCTGCACATCTTTGCTGCAGCTAACACAAGTTTGGGAAACCCAGACTAGCTGGGTTGCGGGAGCAAAACATCCATCATTTTCAGGCTGAAAATCCTAGTAGCTTTGTCCTGAATCATAGCAGTATCGAATATCAAGCTGTTTTGTTTTGTTTTGTTTTTTCATGAGCCAACCCTTAGAAGAAGGATTGTCCTACCAGCACAAAAACTTGCTGAATGTCTTACACCCTGTTGAATTAAATAGGCAACTGACTGCCAATACTTGGTGAATTCACAAAAATTGAAGCAATATTTAGGCAGCCCGGCTATTTTGCTGGCCTGAGCTGGCCTGCACATCGGCAGTTTTGCAGACGTACACAGAAAGGATGAATGATTAAAAATGATTCCATAAGGAGGTAAAGTTTGCATGAATTCCCAGGCAAAGGACCAGCCCCAGCAGAAGCTCTCTCACTACAAAGTCAGGAGAGAATCCATGCTGCCCCGTCACACACCCTTTCCCTCCTTCATCAGTTCCCTCTGTCTTACCACATGAAAATCCACGCAGCCGGTAGAAGGGGAGAACATAATCAGGGAAACAGAGCATGGGCAGCTGCTCCTGAGGGCCCCGCAGGCTTGCTGTGGCAAATAATGCAGCAGAGGTCTGTCTCAGAGGACTGTCCACAGTATCTGCAGGAGGAGGCAGTGCAGTGGCAGTAGGTCCTCCTGGTGCAAACTGGCCGAGGGAAGCAGCACCACTCACCTTTGCTCCCGTTCTGCTGCCGGATGCTAGCGCCTCACCCTATTCCACAGAAGGGCTGGCCCTGCACAACACTGCTATCTCTTCCATTCCTTTCCCCGTTCATTATTCAACACTCTCAGCCCATGAGAAGAAGCCGTCTCCATCATCCTGCTGCAAGCTGGAGATGCAGCTATTGAAGGCGTAACCACAGCCAGCCAGAAGGGAGTGAGGACTCCTGTTCAGTCCACCCTGCAGTTATGGACCTCCGGAACTGATCGCTGTGATGGCATTCCCTCAGTTCTGGCTTTGATCAGGTTGTGAAAATGCCATGGGAGGAAGCCTGGAAGCAATGGAGGTACATGCAAAGCAAAGGCAAAGCGGGAGAAGCAGCAGCTGCTCTGGCTGCACCAGTCGGAGAGCCAGTAAACTACCAGGTGAATCTTCATGGGGTCTAGGGCTAGGGCTGCTTGAGGAATATGCCCAGGGCTCCTTTGGCTCAGCTCCCACTTTCTCACAGCCACACGTCTGACCTGGCAGTGAGCATTTGCATGGGTTCCCTCCAGGAATCCAGATGGCACGAACCCTGCACAAGCAGAGCCCTCCTTCTGCACAGATGACTTGCAGGTTTTGTTTATGCTGTGGAGAAAGGTTGCTCAGATGCATAAGAAGAGTTCTGCTACCATCCTCAAGTGTTTGCAGGCATCCTCTCTTTTCGGCTCACTTCCTAAGTCAGGGCAAGCATGAGAAAGGAGTCAGACAAACAGAAGGGAGCCAGATTCCGTGGGATTTCTGCACCCCACTTGGCTCCCCACAAGATCTATTCTGGCCAGTTGCTTTTGCAAGGATTCTTTGCAGATCTTGGGGTTACAAGAACAGTGCACAGTGGCCTTGATTTCCATTGCCACCTTGCCTCACACCTTGATTTCTATCTAGGCAGCCATCCATCCATTTTCAGCTATCTAGATAAAGTGCTGCTGGGAAGGAGGGAAGGAGACCGGGGTTCAAGTTTCTTCTGCTTGCTGCTCCCAGCATGTTCTTCTGTTGGGAGCAGGGCAGGAACCCAGCCTTTGGAACTCCATCGCAAGTCCCCGGCACTGGGACTCCAAAGAATCCTATGTACCCCAGGCAACGTCAAGCGGCCATGGGAAGCACCCTTCGAGCCATGGACCCAGCCAGCGTGGAACGTCCACAGTGTGCTTAAGACAACCAATGGTGGGAACTTAAAAGAAAGACATGAATGCTGTAATAACAGGAGCTGCAATGACATGTGACAACGGCAAACAGCAATGTGGAAATCAGTTTTACAAACTTCATAAAACATCCCTTTGTGACCACAAACTTCCTCTTTCTTGCATGAGCATGAGGGTGGGAGATGGAAAATAAGGAAGTGAGTAAATAGAAAAATGAGAAAATGAGTAAATAAATCCAATCTCTTTCAAGGAAATACTATTGTTACTGAAAGTAAGCCACCTTCTGAAATCCTCTAAATGCACATCCCTTAGAAAAGTCTCTTTTTCCCTCCCTTTTTCTTTCTTTCTTTTTAGCCGCAAGTGCTTCTTTCTCTCAGAAATTTATGAATGGGGATATGTATAAACACTATACAATGCATAGACTAATTTGCCATATATAATAATAGTGTGAACAAAGACAAAGCTTCTACTGAGTTTAATTATGCAGGATCATGACCCCAGTAATTAAATGTATTAAATATCTGTGTGTATTGTGAATATCAGCTGTAGCTGTATATCTAACCTTATGTCATAACACATATTATGACATAATATGAAAATGCATACTTTAAAATTGTGTGTGAGTGTGTGTTATGAGAGAGAGACCAATGCTCTATTATTTTAGGGGGCGGGGGTGGAATCCTGACATATCCATCTATATATGATTGATGGATTCTCCTCTGTGTGTGTGTGTCCATGGACAAAGCTCCTACTCAGCCAGCTATGAAGCTCAGTGGGTGAGCTTAAGCCAATAATTGTCTCTTAGCCAAGCCCACTTCACAGGGCTGTTCTGAGGACAAAAGTATATAAACCCCTATATGGCACCCTGAAGGAGAGGCTATAAAAGAAAATAGTAAGGAAAAAACCCAACCAATGAGAATGACATCTTAGATTTAAAGAAACGTAAGCAGCCCACCTCAATAAGCTCTGGATAATTAGCAAATTTAAAATAAGGGAGAGGAGGAGGATGAAGAAGAAAAGAAATCCAAAGGGCACAATCCAGCCAAAGCTAAGCACATTTTGGTTGCATTTGTTTCTACCACTGAAATAAATGGAATGTAAATTCAATCAGCTGGGAGAATTATGGAGCTCAAACAGCTCAAACAAGCACAACAATTTTAGAGGTAGCTACTTTAAACAGATCAAAAGTGTGTGGTGGGGATCATTAGTAGAAAAATGGAAGCCCGAGGGGATGTAGAACAGATGTACCAACACACTGGGATATTAGATAACAGGAAGCAATACTTGTTCTTGCATGCAACATGATTTGGGTAGTGTGCCAGACAATGTAAAGAAGACCTGGGAGAAACCAGCCGCGATGCTCCGTTGACTCTCCCATACTTTGCATTTGGAACATTGCTGCGTCTTCTCAAACTACCCTTCCCCTCTTGAACCCAAGCAATTGTCCTGCAGCTTGCAAGGGTATCAAAACATTCACAAATGTGTGTGAATGTTAAGGCTGCAGTGTAGCTATCTGTGTCTCAACTGTGACAGTTACACATCAATCGGCTCTCTTCAATTTCCACGTCGGTCTGGGATAATCATGTTTCAGATGCAGGAACACTCGCATTGATCTTTATGTGTAATTTCCTTTTCTCACAGATATTTTATAAACAATTTCCTCTAATATATGCATTTTTGTATGCGACTTTCCCAATTTACATGAAATGTAAATTTCTTTCCTGAAATTACACAATTTTGGACTCCATGGAGAGATGAATGATGTTTTTCTGTAGATTAAGTCCTTTTAAGGGAAGGCAAGACACAATGAAGAAGAGCGTCAATTTGCTAGGGCAAATTGAGGACAGAAGAAGAAAAGGAAAACCAAAATGAGATAAAGGAAGCCACTGCATTAAATTTAGAACTGCTGGGCAGGGCTATTTTGGTAAAGAGACTTTGGAGGGCTTTCATTCATACGGTTGCCATAAGCTGGAAACAACTTGATGGCAGATAACAACAATGAGTCATAAGTCTTTCTAAATCTGTGCCTAGCTATTTACTTCAGCATATGCACCTTGCATGCAGCTCTATGTTCTGATTTGTCCTCTTCCTACATTTCTCTTTTTTGAAGATGCTCACATGATGCACTCACGCCACTGCTACCTGGAGGGGAGGGCAGGGTGATCTGAAGCTACTGCCACCTTTCTTTGCTGCTTCTCCCTCAGGGTTGGCCCAAGACGTTCTGCTGCCCAAGACAGAAGCAAGACAGCATGCCCTTCCCATTCCATCTTCACAAGCCGGCTGGCCTGGAAGTTGAACCATTCTTTGATGCTGCAGTGGGGCAGCTTCCTCCACTGCACCTGGAGGGAGCACACTAAATGCTTGTGGTCACAGGCAAGCCAAGGGGCACTGGGCTCTCTCTTCTAACAGGCAGCTGCCGCCATCCAGCATCTGCTCTGGTAGAGCAACTCTGCTGCCACTGACCTCTTGCTTAGAAGGAACAAGTGAGAAGATGGGAGCGGCGAGGGTAGGAAAAGCGGGACCAGGGAGCACAGGGGCTTAGCAGGAGGCCCCTTCCTGGGGTGTGGCAGGTCCTGCATCAGGAGAGGATGGCGACTTCTTTTTCAGTGGGGTTCCTCATCCATAGTGGCTTTTCTTTTTGGCCTTAGTAGGAGCTGTCCATGATGCTCCATACAGTGGAACTATTTGGGGGGTAGACTTCAGCACCACAGATAGCTCTCATCAAGCTGAAATAAAGCTTCTACAGAGCAGAAGTCCCACCGACAGAGGAGACACCAACCTCTCTGTGAACAATGCCAATAGTTGTTCTTGGACTGCAAGAGAGGTTGGAAGCATGGATGAGCAGAGTTCAGAATTTGGAAATGTCAGCTGTCAGATTTTGCAAAGCTAAAGTTTCTGCCAGTAAATCTAAGTTTTAGGAAAACATTCTCTAAAAGTGCCCTGGGCATTTCCCTCTACTGCCGCACCCTTAGAAGTGAGTCATAGTTGGCAAACTAAACAGAAGTGTACATCTGTCTAGTGGCACTAAGGAAAACATATAGGAATTTCTTGGGATATTGGAGGTTTGGATTGAACAGGCATTATAAAGGATTCTCACAAGCAGTAGCTCTCTATTCCTGCTGAGTGGAATGGAGAGACCACAGTAGTTTTTTCATGAGGACACAGTAAAAATGTAAACATAAATAAATAAAACCAACCCTGCTATAAAAAGGGGCCACAGTAAGAGAGATAACCAGCACCACTGGGTCAACTCAATGAAAGAATCTCTAGTCTGGGGCGCTCTGAACATGAAGGAAATGTTGATAGAGAATGCATTTTCCAGCAGTGATGAACTTAGTTCTCCCAAGTTCTGGAGAAGTGTTTCATCTCTGAGTGTTCTTATCATCTTCAGCTATTACTGTTAGCCAAGGCAACCCCACCATACAACTTGATTGTCCATTTCCACTTACCAAGCAAACTAGACAGTGGAAAATACTGAAATATGGGAAACATCAAATGTGAGTCTATTGGAACTTGTTGACAAATTTTGAGTTGAGAAGTGTCCCTGCCATTAAAGGACTGTATTCTGCAGTCATTAATCATTGTGGGGATTCCCTTTCAATGACAGACAGATGTGGCAATGTAGGCAGATGTGGCAAGTCACCATGATCAGAGAAGAGCTGTTTTGCCTTCTCCCTGATCAAACACCTAATCCAACATCTCCAACTTAGTGAGACCAGGAAGTTTTGGGCTGCAACTGATCATTAGCCAGTATGATCATTGGTCATGCCAGCTGGAGGGTGATGGGAGTGGTACAACAAAACTTCTACAGGGTGCCAGGTTAGAGAAAGCAGTCCTAAACAATACAGTGATCAACATTCAACTACTGATGCTTCATCAAAAGACCAACTCCTTTTTGCAATTTACTTCTCTTCATTGAGGGTTGGTCACGTCAGCCTCTGACAAAACATGCTAGTTTCAGGAAGAAATTGATTGAATCTGATTTATTCAGAAATGTAATGTTCTAAAAAACTTTGGGTTCCACGTTAACTGCACTCAGTCTAAGCTGAAGAGTTTTTCTGGATGATGCTTTTATCATGCAATTGCTCTGTGCAATTCATGGCATTCCATGGCAGTCCAGACAGCATGCCTTTCATTTGTAACCTTCCCATGTTTTCTCATATTTGTTCTACCTCTTTTCAGAGTATATGCAAAATGATACACAATGGGGCAAAGAAAGAGAGAAAGAAATTTAACTTCACATGTACACTGATGGGATCAGACCAACAATGACTGATCTAGAAAGAGCTTTGGGCTTAGGATGGATAACCCAATGAAATGGTTGATCCACTGTGCAACAGTCATGGGTAGGTGAATTCCCTGTTAGGGATTAAGAAAGAGATTGACAGTAAAATAGCCAATTGATGTAATTGTGTGTGATGTGTGATGACGACAACAACAACAATGATGATGATGATAGTATACAGTTTATTTCAGTTCATCTGAAAATATGATATTGTAGAGCCAGGGAATGTACAGAAAAAGGCAGCAACAACCATCAGGGGTCTGGAGGAGGGTTTATAGTGTTTGAAGATTTTTTTAGTTTAGAAAAAGGAAGACCAAGGGGAGAGGAAAAGGATAGAGTGGTATAAAATTGTGAACAGCACAGTGTGGAGAAAGTGGTTAGATAAAGCTTTCTGATTGCTGCTGCACAATACTAGAAACTGGGAATTTAGTGCATATGTAAATGTGCATCTGCAAATATCTGTGTGTGCATGAGTGTGAATGGGTTTCCCCCTCCCCCTTGGGTCAGAGCCCTGCATTATTTTGGTACCTAGTGCTGTCCCTAATTACTTATTACCCTAATCACAATAATTCAGGTTCACATTTCCTGCTGGGGTTAAAGTAGAGCTTTGGGTGGAAGATGAAGTACAGATTAGGGGATCTCTGGATGCGAGTGATCACTCCATCCTTTGCTTTGAGATCAGGGGACTGGGGATGTGCAGCAGGTCGAGCACTAGAAGCTGGGACTTCAAGAGGGCCAACTTTGGCCAACTGAAGGCCAGACTGGGGAAAGTCTCCTGGGATAGGTTACTGGAAGGTAAGCGAGTTGAGAAGGGCTGGATGGCACTCACAAGGGAGGTTTTGGAGGTGCAAGCCTTGACGATACCTCTAGTCAGTAAGGTGGGGAGGCGGAGGAGAGTGCCACCATGGATGCGAAAGGAGGTGGTTAGAGGGATTAGACGAAAGAGGAACCTCCGTAGGAAATGGGTACTGGGGGAAATAGACAGAACGGTATACCGGGAGGAGGAGGCCTGTTGCAGAAGGATTCTTCGCAAGGCTAAGGCTGATTATGAGCTGAGACTTGCCAAGAATATCAAGAGCAACAAAAAGGGCTTCTTTCAGCATGTAAATAGGAAGAGGAAGGGGAGACAAGTGGTGGGACCACTAAATAAGGAGGAAGGAGATCCAGTGACTGATATGAGGAAACAGGCACAGATGCTAAATGACTATTTTGCCTTTGAGTTCTCCCCAAAGCAGGACGGGGGATATCTGCATAGGAGATAAGATGAGGCTGGGGATTTAGGGGCACAGATTAGAGTCACCCTCCCTTGAAGTCGAGGGGCTCCTCAGGGCATTGGACATTACAAAGGCACCAGGCCCTGACGGGTTACACCCGAGAGTACTTAGAGAGTTGGAAGAGGTTCTCTCATGCCGGCTGGCCTCCATTTTTGAGACCTTGTGGAGAATGGGTGAAGTTCCAGAGGACTGGAGGGTGGCATCAGTGGTCCCAATTTTCAAAAAGGGCAGTAGAAAGGACATGGGGAATTATAGACCGGTTGGCCTTACGTCCATTGTAGGAAAAACAATGGAAAGGCTCATAATAGAGAGAGATCTAGTGATGTTAGATAGGGAAGGGAGGCTGACAGCCACACAACACAGCTTCCGCAAACACAGGTCCTGCCAGACAAACCTTGTGGAATTCTCTGACAAGGTTTCGAGATGGCTAGATGGAGGGGATGCAGTGGATGTGGTATACCCGGATTTCAGCAAGGCCTTTGACAAAGTGCCCCATGATATCCTGGTGGAGAAACTGAGGTTTTTTGGGATACACCAAAGTACTGTCCGATGGATTAGGGCATGGTTGACTGACCGAAAGCAGAAGGCAACCATTAGAGGGGAATCATTGGGATGGTGGCCAGTGACAAGTGGGGTCCCCCAGGGCTCTGTCCTGGGGCCGATCCTGTTTAAACTTTTCATTAACGACATGGAAGAAGGGGTGAACAGTCTGCTGATCAAATTTGCAGGCGACACACTAAAACTGGAGCAGTGGCCACAACTGAGGAGCAGGTACTCCAGATCCAAAAGGATCTGGACAGACTATGAAAGTGGACAGGAGACAACAGGATGGCGTTCAATGTGGGTAAGTGCAAGGTCTTGCACTTGGGGCATAGGAATAGGTGTCATAAGTACAGGTTAGGGGACAAGTGGCTGGAGAGCAGTACTTGTGAAAGGGACCTCGGGGTACTGGTTGACTGCAGGCTAAACATGAGTCAGCAGTGTGATGCGGTGGTCAAGAGGGCGAACGCCACCCTTGCTTGCATAGCCAGAAGTGCGGCTTCTAGATCAAGAGAGGTATTACTACCACTCTATATTACTCTGTTGCGCCCGCCACTGGAGTATTGTGCTCAGTTTTGGGCCCCTCATTACAGAAAGGATATAGCCAGGTTGGAGTTAGTGCAGCATAGGGCCACAAGGTTGGTGGCCGGTTTGCAGGGGATGGGGTATGAGGCGAGACTGAGGGAACTGGGTCTCTTCAGCCTGGAGAAGAGGAGACTCTGAGGGGATCTGTTGGCGACATACAGGTATGTGAGGGGATGTCACATGGAGATGGGTAGAGCCCTGCTCTCCCCTGCAGAGGAAGGCAGGATGCGCTCCAACGGAGCAAAGCTCAGGGAGCCAAGGTTCCATTTGGATTCCAGGAAGCACTTCCTGACAGTCAGGACCCCAAGGGTGTGGAATGGGCTTCCACGAGAGGTCGTTGAGGCCCCATCGGTGCAGGTGTTCAAGGATAGACTGGACGTCCACATGGTGGGCATGTCATGAGTGGAGCCTGCTGGTGCTGGAGGTCAGACTAGATGGCCCGGGAGGCCCCTTCTGATTTGCTCTGTTTCTATGTTTCTACATAGTTGCCATATTTCATTTCCAGTTTTGAATGAGTCTTACCAGATGTTTATTTTGCACCACTGCCTAAATCTTGATGGATCTGCCTTTCTGTGCAACAATGAATAGTGAGACTCCAGAGAGTGACTGAGCCTTTCTTTAGATTTAGCTGTGATTGGAAGGATTAAGACTTAATCTGCAATAATGCGAAAGTTAAATCGCTTAGGGGAATGAGGGTGACTCAGCCTGCTAGGGTCAACATGTGGCACTTGTCACGTAGTTCAACTTTGTATAGTTTATTTTCCTTGAAAAAATAGTTGATGTTGGAGACTCGAACCATATCAGGACAGTGGCTTGAGGGGAAGGGAGACTTTAATCTTTGTCTCCACTAAGATCTTGTTCAAAATCAGTCTCCACTTACTGTTCACAGAGGGAGGAAAGTGTCTTTATATGCACAGCAAGTACTTTGCAATGGAGAATAGCCAGAAAGTCAGTTTATCTATGCCTTCTAGATAACGTGGGTTTCCCACAGCGCCTTCAGACATCTCCTGTGGTGCCTGTGCAGGGCTCACCAGTGCAAAACCTATAGACACCTACAAAACTTCTCAAAATTACATTATGGATGCATAGTTTTGTATCCATCCACAGGAATATATGCTTATGAAATGCATACAGATTTCTAGCAAATATGCATAGGCATCAAGGAAAGTGGACCTGATATCGGATATCTTAATAAAAGTGGCGTCTATATGGGGTCCATTCAAATACTGAAATTCCTGAAGGTCCCTCAGTCCACTGTAAGAGCTGGACCTTGTTTATCCTTCCAGTGTTGTAATACCAATTGTTCAGCTGTCAAAAGGGAGAAGCAGATCCCTTAATGGGAACTTTTGCTAATTTCCATGCAGCAGGTAATTAATGTAAAGAAGCATTTACAGCAGTGAATATTAAAGACTGTTCCAGTACAACATTGATTAGTTTAATAACCTTCTTCCAAAAGAAGCAAAACAGGACACTGCCAAAACATTACTTTAATAGAAGCAGTAGCTATACTGCACCAGCAGTTACTGAATTTGTTAGTCCCTTAGTAAAGAAATTTTGCATTGCCCAAGTAGAAAACACACGTTTTTGTGGAATAAGATACCGCCTGAGATCCACAGGACAGGTAGCTGCCAAAGGAGCAATCTACTGACAAGGCATTTTATGGTAGTGCCCACAGCAGTTTCTCAAATCCCCAAATCAGTCCATGGGATCAAAACTGTTAGGGACCCTGAAAGCCAAATCCTGTAGCAAATAACTCACTTTCCTATTATTCCTGCAGCAGATTTTTAAAATTTATTTCCTGGCTCTTTTCCTTCCTAGGAACTCAGCTTACATAATTCTTCTTCCGCTCTCAACACCAACCCTGTGAGTTGGGTTGGACTGGGAGTCTGTGACTGGCCCAGAGTCATCCAGGAAGCTCCGTGGATGAGTGGGCACTAGAACGCAGGTCACCTGAGCCCCAGTTTGGTATTCTTGCCCACTACACCACCTGGGTTTTTTTTTTTTTTTGTTATTCCTGTCTTATTTTGAATTACAAGCTAACGGGTTGTCCCAAAGAGCTTTACAGGCATGCGTGTTTATTGCTTTAAATACCACTGTGGGTAGCTAGTAGAAGGATCTCACAAATGGCATGCAAATAATCTATGCATCTAGAAAGTTTGAGATGTTTTTACTGAAACAGCAGAAACCCAACAGTTTCATCATATAGTTTCTACTCTTGAGCTGCTTAAGAATGACTGTAAAAAGGGGGTTAGATCCAGATTTAGTCATCCTTAGAGTAGACTTGCTGAAATCCATGGAGCAATTAGTTAGCAGTCCCATTGATTTCAATGGGGCAACTCTAAGAATGGCTAAATTTGGATCCAACCATGAATATCATTGTGGGGTTGGGGTTTTGTGCATTATTTTATTTTATTTTAGTAAGCAGGTCCTTATGAATTGACAATAGACTCTGGATAGAGTTGTACTTACCACAAACCCTTTCAAATCAATTAGATGAATTCTAATTTATTTCAGTGGGTCTACACTAGGTATGACTAAATCTGGATCCAACCTGGGAAGTATTAAGTACTGCTAATAGCCAGATCTTTGATTTTTGCTTTTCTTTTCTTTTTCTATTGTCAGAAAAACAAGAAAACCTATGAGATATGTTGCCGTCATTCCTTTGTCACTTCAATAGTATATGCATAGCAACTTTTATGCTTTACTGGAAAGCTACTAAAATTAGTTAAAATCCTAATGAAAACACTGTTTAGCACCTAAGCCATTCATATGGTTCTGAGCAGCCTTCCACAGTCTGGACTCCCTCCAGTAGTGTTGGAATGAGAGACTGCTGAGGATGCTGGGGGTTGCAGTCCAACCTGCGAGGCAGGCACCAGTTAAGGTAGTCTGGGATAGAAAATAGCTATGCGATCAGGAGCTGTTAATGAGGCAACAGTTGCTGGAATTTAATGTTGTAAGTGGGGAATTCAGTGACTTAATCCACCATTTTATCCTCTGAAATCATGAAACATTTCTCTATAATTACCAAAGCAACATCTCAAAGCTCTTGATATTATGGGGAAATGTTTTCAAAAATAAGTAAATTAGGCAAAAATATATCCCAATTGTCGGTGTTAGGAGAAAGGTACACAAAAAATTCATACAATTCTTCATGGAAATGGTTTAAAAAATCTCAGCTTGATGGAGAAATGAAATGATTAGAATTTAAGATTAGGAAAATGAGAAATGCGGAGAAGCCAACAGTAGAAGCAGAGATGCATTTTCCCAAATACAAGAATTTTAACATAAGTATGTGCATCCGAAGCCTTCCAAAGGAGGACTGTATTCTGACACGAAGTAGCCGGCTTTTCCTGATGACCTGTCTTGCTGATTCAGCAATTGCTTTTCCCTGGCTATATTATGCAACTGGGCAGGAAACTGAGCAACTGATACTTAGCAGATGCAAAAAGTCCCTTGGGGCAGCTTGTTTAAATCTCACTATGGAAAACAGGACCTAAAACAACCGTAATTCAGCTTTGTTTATTGGAATGTTTGACAAAGCTGGACTGATGTGCTCACTTCGATTCGTCGATTCGTCACCGGTGACCGCTGCAGCAAGAGTTGCAATCGCTTCTACATGGAAAGCGGCGGAACGCATCATTCATTTTCACGTGACTACTGCTGCGTTCCTATTCAGACCGATCAAGGCATGGGAAAGCCATCCCCCAGACATGGGAAAGCCATCCCCCAACCAGCAGTCTGCAAATAATTGCTCATCCAAGTGTAGAAGATATTTGCAAGGCAGCAACAAACAATACACAAACAAACCGTCATTTCAGAACTTACAGGATTTCAGAGATCCAGTGAGGCATTACTAAATCAGACAGGTCTTTGCATCTGAGTAATGCGTCCAGAAAGTTTGTGAAGGATTGCCTACTGAGTTCCTTTGTGCGATAAATCTTTCCACAATAGCCCTCAGATCTATTGTGCTGGTCAGGAAACAACCTGTTGAAACTTTGGAAATGCCCATGCTTCTCAGATACTAAGGTGTGGCTTTGCTCCGTTATTTAATTAATTAAAATTCCAGGAGCAAAGTTGCTTGCTAGATAACAGTAGCTAATTTATGCCAAATATCCAGTCAGTGCCACCTTCAGAGTGACACCTTTCAACAGAACAGAATTGCTCTGGATGTGATTATATGAAAGGCAACAAATACTTGCCGCAGACAACTGCAAACACTGTTTAGACAATGGTAGGCAGGGCAACGTGAGGACACCTGGAAGCGATGAGTTGCCAAGACAAAGCCCAGCTAGAGAGAAAGCACAGAAGAAATAGAAGATGTCGCATGAGGTTCAGCCAAGAGGAAAGTTCCAGTAGAGCAAAGATGGGGAAAGGCAATGATTGATAAGGACGATTGGACGATTGATAAGAACTAGGAAAATAGGAAAGGGCTTTAGGATGATAACTGTTGCATGTTCAGAGAGGAAACAAACTTACAAACTTGTAGGACTTTTCATGTAAGCGTGCATGGGAAGGTTGTACTCTTAAACATAGAATACAGTAGTTTAAACTGAAGCTTGCAAGAAAATGGAAACCAACAAAGGAAGTCATGATATAGGAACATGGCCAAAACCAAGAAATGCTCAAAGCAAAGCAGAGCAATAGATAATATTATGAATTGTCAATTATATATTAATGTAAAGCATTAGGTGTCCATCTAGGAAAGCCCTGTAAGGACTGATCCACACAGGCGTGTGCCCACTTGATCGCTATTCACTTGACAATGTGTGAACAGACTCAGCTGAGGAGCAACCTCTTCATGGTGATGGGAAGCTGAATGAAATTTGCATCTAATATGTGAGATAACTGATGATCCTTTCTCATGTGCAAGCCATACTTTGACATGACATCCATTGAGAAATGAACATGCATGTGTGAAAGCCAAGCCTTAGCCAAAATGTGCTGCCCAAAATGGACTTCAGGGTATGAGTATCCACACTGCAATGTCCTGGCTGCCACTCCAGGACATTTGCAAAGCCCTCCTCCAGCACCACCGTTTGTACACCAGCTGATAAACATAATGAAATAATAGTACTATAGTAACAGTCACAGTGTGGCTGAAGAACATAGGTAGCAATCTAACTGGAAGGCAATCAAGAACCAATGTCTCTCTGCTCTCCCCTCCGCAAAGTCTTAGACATATCCTGCAATAACCTTGCCGATATAAGATCCTCTAGGGCTAATGAAGTCATTTATTATAAACCACTTTGATTATTGTCGAGTCTAGAAGAGCTGAAATGAAGTGATCAGAACTGCATTACATACTCCAGGCATGGCTCTGCCGTACCTTTGCAGGAGGAGATTATGGTACTGGCTGTTTTATTTTCAGTTCCTTTCCTAATGACATCAGTTTTCAGTTCCTCTTGAACATGACATCAAATTTGCTTTTCATTTTTCTTTTTATTTTTACAGTCACAATACACACACCGGGCCAACATATTCATGCACTGCCCATCACAGCTCCACAATCCTTTCCATGGTCAGTCATCAGCCATTTGGACTGTATCAGGTTATGTGAGCTTATGTGTTTTTGTCCCAATGTCATTCACTTTACACATATTATCTATCTATCTATCTATCTATATCTATCTATCTATCTATCATTAAAAGCTTTTCTATCCTGTCCCCTACAGTACATCTCAGGACAGCTTACAATAGACTATGTACATATTATATTAATGTGTTTGTTGTTTCAATGCCTGTTCACCCAGTTTTTGGAGCTCTTCAAAATCCCATTTTAACTTTTACGATCCAATAATTTGGTCCTGTCAGTAAATGTGGCCAGTGCACTGTTCACTCCTAATAGAGAGGGGTAAGAATTTTCATTCTGGGGTTTTTTTGAGCAGAAGTTACCAGAATCTACAGATTCCTTGACAAACAGGATGGAAGGAACTTGAGAATAAAACACACTTGCTATGAATAACAGAGACTCAGACAGGTTTGTCCATGCAGGAAGAGATCTTTGAATGCTTAGCTCCGAATAGTCTGAGTCAGAATGCATGAGTGTATTCGACCACATCTGTAGGGTACTTCTGATGAGCTTCTCCTCTCAAACACCTACATAGCAGGAGGGAACAAAATAGTTCTCTCTCCAAGCTGAAAAGCTATTGGATTTTCCCAGTCAAGATGGGTGAGAGTTTTCCTTGGTTCTTGGTTTGATTAAAAACTTACCCAGATTTGGAAAAGTCTTCATACACTGGATGGAAAGGATTTGTTATTAAAAATATTTGGATGTGAGGAAAAATGAAATGGACAGATCTGTCCATCTTTAACCCAGTGTCCAGATCCATTACAAACACACGGAAAGGCACTGATGCTGTGAAAGATCCTCTGTGTGTGTGTAGCGCTTGTGTATGTAAATGTAAAGCCCTCAATAAACTGTCCGTTAAACTAATGGCTCATTCTCCATCAGATAGCAAGCATTTCTTGTGAATTATGGTCCTGTTTTTATCCAGAGATCAGTGACCCAATCAAAGGACAGACGCACAAACACCCACACAAAACAAGCAAACTGAGAAAAAGCAGATTGCGGATGTTACCACAGCCTGTAAATGGACTCACTAGTGCGTGATGGCATTTCTTGCCCCTGCAGATAATTTATTTAGTGCTGCTGACATCTGTGGCACTGTTCCAAAACACAGGGCATTAAACAATCGCCACATTATTTTCATTCTAATAACTGAATCCAACATCATGAGCCTTGAAGAACAACTCCTGGAGTTCCACCTTCTTTTTTTGGAGACCTTTGGGTACCAAAGTTCCAACCACATCAGACAGACACTGACAGTTGTCTATAACAGACATTATATTAAATCCATATCTAGCATCTCTGTTCTTTCATCCCATTATCAGTGTAGAAGAGGCCCAGAGCTCCTGATCTAGATGGGGTCAAGTGGTGCAGGAGGACAGATGTGTGAGTATATTTTTAAAGATCTGGATTGGGCCCTTGGACTTTACTTATTCTATAATAAAACTGGCCGGTGCTAGGGGAAAAGATATAGCTGCCAGATACAGATTTACAGTTTTTTCTGCTTTAGCCTTCTGATTAATATGCTTGGTTGCATTTCATAGGCTTTATCTGAAGAGGTTATAACAGCTAGCTGCACCAAAATCACAATCCGAAATAAGTCACTGAGGTTAGAAAGTTGGACTGGAACTTAGACGATCCAGTTTCTAGTCCTCACTCAACCATGAAACTCACTGGATGATTTTGAAACAGCCATTGACTCTCAGCCTAACCTACTTAACAGGGTTGTTGTGAGGATAAAATGGAATGGAGAAACTTATGTTAGTCACGTTCGGTTCTTTGCAAGAAGGTTGTAATGGCACGCAAGCCATGCTGTGCACCTACCAAAATAAGTGAGACTTGCAGCAATCTTGACTAACTTAAGTCCAATTGCATTCAGTGGGTCTACTCTAAGTATAGTTAAGTCTGGTTTCAACCAATATATATTTTAAGGGAAAGTCAAGAAGAAGGAAACTGTTAGGGTAAGGGTCGGAAGGCAGAGGATACCAGGGCGGTAGCTCCCACAACGCTTTGAGATTCATTTCCCAATTTGGGGAGGAATCTTAACAAGTGGAAGCCCTGATTCCTCCTCATGGAATTTCCAGCATGCCTTCATTCAATTAAGTTTGCTTTTCTTGTGTCATAAGTGCCAAAGAAAGACTGAAGCCAATTACTACACATTTGTTTTGATTACGGAGAAAGGCACGAACCCTTTCCTTAAACAAAAAGGGTTTGCTTTCTTCAAATGACTCTTAGGGCGGTATTTTAGCAGCCCTGTATTTCCCCCCAGATGTACTTTGTCAAGAGAATCCAGCAGTATGGATGGGAAAGAAGAGAAAAAAATCTTCCCCTGAGTACCCCCTGGAAAAGCTGCCGCTTAAACCTTCTCCTCCCAGTATGACTCCACTCTGCATATGGAAATGAGCTTGGTTGCAAAAATACAACCAGCAGGGGGAAAAGGGCAGAGAAGAATGGGAGACATGGGCACTGCTTAGCAACCCCACCCTGCAATATGTCCTTACAAATGTACACGCTAAGTCTCCATTCATGTCAGTCCAGCAGACGAAGGACAGTGTACCTGCATTTGTCAACATGATGTGTCCATCCAGTTAAGGACTTGCTACTGCAGGAGGTTCTGATGTGGGACCTCCAGCAATGCTCTGCAAAATTCTCCACTAAAATGTAATAATCATAATCATAATAATATCCCTGAAGAACATTGGGGCAAGAGGTTCTTCTTCCTGTTCTCGACCTGCCATTAAACACTGTTGAGTGGTCAGGAATAGAAGGAGAGATTAACTTCCTGGCCTTCCCTAAACTCTTTCCTCCCATGCAGACCTTTCGTATTTGCTCTTTCCTCCTATAGTCCCAACCTGATCCCCTTTCAGACCCTTCTCTCATTCTTCTCTCTCACACACGGGCACAGAGAGCCCCTTCTTGGGCAGGGACTCTGATGGCAGAGGAGGAGGTAGAAACACTAGGTGGGGAATGTACTGGCTAAGCTTTTCTGGGGGATATGGAAATGGACTTGGTTGCAAAAATACAACCAGCAGGGGGAAAGGGAAGAGTAAAGAGTCTGATATATATATATATATATATATATATA